>NC_134689.1:115408948-116033532 GCF_050947455.1 Rhinoderma darwinii
AGGATCTAGTCACACGGTGAGGTCAAATCATGGTTTAATGCTGCGATTAACACGAAATCATCGCAAAACTATCCAGTTTTTAACAGATTACAGCAAAACAATTTTGCTGCGATTTTGCCGTAAACGTGGCAATAAACCACAATTTGACCACACCATGTGAATCAGGGCCGGCTCCAGGTTTATGTGGGCCCTTAAACGACACAGGCTTATTAGGCCCCTTTGTGGGGGAACTCACGGTGACAGAAAAATGGCAGAAAACATAACTTTCTGCCCCCATATAGACGCTAGCACTACCAGTGCTCTGCCTGGGACTCCTGCTCTGCTCCCGACATCACTGTCCATATATGGATAGTGATGTCCGAAGCAGAGCTAAAGTCCAAGGCAAAGCGTTAGTGAAGGCTCTGCTCTGGTACTCCGGCTCTGGGGAAGCCCTTGACATCACTGTCCATATACGGCTAGTGACGTCAGGGGCAACCTCAGAGCCAAAATCCCAGGCAGAGTGCTACTAGCACTCTGCCCGGGACACTGCTCTGCTTCTGACAACACTGTCCATATATGGACAGTGATGTCAGGGGCTTCCCCAGAGACAGAGTCCCGGAGCAGAGCCGCTAATGCTCTGCCTGGGACTCCTCTCCTCCTGACATCACTGTCCTTATATAGAGAGTGATGCCGTGACGACGGCAGCGTCAGCACCCGACGGCCGAGTGCCCCCCCCCCCAAGGGTAGTGGGCATCGGCACTTGCCCAGGTTTGCCGGGTGCTGACGCCGGCCCTGATGTGGTAGACCCTGAAAAGACTAAAGAAAAGCTTATTTTAATTTCTAATCCAAATTTTTACATTGGCTGTCTGTCGGTTGACAAGCGAAGACTATCAAAACTTTATCAAACACAAACTATTATTTCTGTGTATATATAATTATGCAGTGAAGTATAAATATATTATATCATGATTCTTCTGCTGTTACAGCCGCTGTTTTAATCAGCTTAAATTGTGACATATTAACAAAGGACAAAAGAAAACTGAGAAACATTGTGCATATGGCTCTGAGGCCCAGATCAAGCACTGTTAATCCATCACTTTAAAGATTTTCTCGTCAGAAAGGCAGAAACTAAAGGATTGGATGTAAAAGAATGTCAAAATGGATACCAATAAAAGGCTCATGCACACATCTGTGAACTTTTATACATCCGCAAAACACAGATCCGCAAAACACGGGACGCACATGGATGGCTTCCGTGTGCGGTCTGTATTTTTAAGAGACCAATGAATAGAATGGCCGAGACTGATCCGCATAAACAGACAGGAATAGGATCTGTTCTATAATTTATGGAACGGACACATAAAAAAACGGATGTTTGCATGTCCCCATGGAAATGAATGGTTCAGTGTGCTATCCGTTAAAAAAATGGATAGCGCAATGAAGAATTTCACTGACGTGTGCATGAGCCCTTACACTGCTATGGACAGCTGCACCATTTTCCAGAGGCGTTTCTCGAAGCTCCTGTGCCCCATGTAAAATATGTGACAGCCCTCTCCACCTACCATTTAAGGCAACGGGGTCTTAAGCCTAGGGGCCACGTGTAATCACGGCTCCCTTATTATTTAAGTGGTATGCTCCTGGTTTTTGGCACTTACCTTTTCTCTGAGTTTATTGACCTAGGTTGTTACCAAGGTAGAATGCTGGATTCTTCTGAATTCTGCACGAAGCAAGCTGTGGATCACCTTGATTGGCCAGCAGCAGTTTTCAGTGGGAAGGTTTATTCTATAAAGAACTGAGCTTCGACTGAAGAGGTGTAAGTCTGACTAGAATAGGATCCATAGCAGTGCCCACCCACCCTCGCTTACAACAAGTCGCTGTATTTTTAGTGGTTTGTCGCCCACTCAATACTAAAAAAAAATTGGAATTTGACTATTTGGCTTGAGTCTTCTGACTAAGCCCTTTAGTTTATGAGTTCAATTATTTGTTATTTATGTTTGTTTGGTAACCCTTAATAAATACTGCTGCCTTATTTATTCCAAATGATTTCTTGTGTCAATTTATTTATGTTTATTATTTTGGTTTATTATATGAGTGGCGCCTGTGATCCCATGTGCCATTTTTGATACTGGTGCGTTTTTACGTGGCAGGGGGCCTTTGGGCCCACTGAGGTACCAGGGCCTCTGGGCCCACTCCGGTACAAGGGCTCATGTAGGACAGCTTCATCTGTACCCCCTATAGTTCCTGCCACTATTCCTTTCTATAGTTTTTCTAAATGTAAATAACCTAAACTAGTTTTATCCATAAGGCTTAAAGTAGTAAATGTGTGCATTACCAGACCGACTCTAAGAACATACTGTACATGGTCTAATTATACTAATATATAAGGGAACTGTATAAATAGCTGGTGTTGCAGTAAAATAAATGGGATGTCTGTAATTCTCCTCTAGGAAGACTTTTTTGCTAGCCAGACTGATTTGCTGGACCATTTGGGAATGGATTTAGAAATCAATCAGTCAGTAAATTAAGTAATCAATCAATCACTCAATCCTACCGTTATAAAAAAAACGGAGCAGTAATGAAGGTTGGCAGAACAAAAAGTAGAACATAATAAGATGAATAACAGGAAAATATATGTATCATCATCACCCCCATCAAGTGTGAAATCTGCCAAGTTAGAGGTAGCTGATTTTGCTCCGTTCCTTTCAAAAGATATAGAAAATAGTACAAGTTATGATGTCACAATTTTGAATCATGCTGCCTCCAGTCTGAGTTTTAGATATATATTTATGTTGAACGATGCCCAGATTGGTACTGACTAGTAATCTATTCTTTTTATAATCTGTGAAGGAAAAAAAAATATTGTGTGGGCAGGAAGTTATTTGACTATGTGAACAAGTTTGGAACTATGTGGGCACAGTGTGGCTCTGTGTGGGTACAGCATGGCCCTTCGAATGCACTATATAACTATGTGGGTAAATGATTACACTGTAGGCATTGGCACTACGTTGACACCATATGGCCTATTTGTGCACCATTTTGCATTGTATGGACACTATATAACTCTATGTGGGCACCACTTGGCACTATATGTGTAACGTCCGTGGTCGCTGCCCACGAACTCCTTCCATCCGGTCGACGCCCTTCTCTCCAGAGATGTCTGCACATGCGGCCGTCCTGTTCCACAGTAACCACCAGGGTGCGCTCGCGAGCAGTGGCGGATTAAGTAGACCATGGGCCCTGGGCTGTTACCCAAACTTGGGCCCCCCTTCCTCACCGCCGCCCTGCCGCACCGTAACTATTTTTAACACTACTTTTTTGGGCAAGCATTAACAGTGTTACAATTTCCCTTGTCACAGGGCTGTGTCCCTACATACTGACAGGATTACACTGTGCAGGGACACATCCTCCTGATAAGGGGAATTGTCTATCAGTCCTGGACTGCAGAAAGACTTTTTGTGAAATACAAGGATTTCCTATAATAAACATGTCAGGAGAGGTGACAGATTCTCTATAAATCTAGTGAATCACAGGTGACGACGTCTCAGATTCTATTAGTTATTTTCCTCTTTTCTTCTCCATCCGGTCCTGCGCTCATGACGACTTCTCCCGGCCATGACTCATTTCTGCAGAATTTGCCACTCAGATGTCTCCTCACTTTTCCAACATTTCCACACCAATAAACGAAAATAAAGTTATCATGGTGCCCCATACTGTACCCCTAAATACAATAGCACCAAACACTGCGCGCCTGAATATAATAATACCACACAATGTAAAACACCACATACACACAGGCCCCTGTACATAGTGCCACACACAGCCCCTGTAGATATTTCACACCCCCATAGATATCGCCATACACAGCCCCCTCTATATATCACACATCCCCCCGTAGAGAGCGTTACACACAGCCCCCTATAGATAATGCCATACAGCCCCCCTGTAGAGAGCGCCACACAGCCCTCCCCCTCTTGTAAATAGCACCAAAAAGCCCCCCCTATAAAGAGCGCCACACACATACCACTGTGGATAGCACTACACAGCCCCCCCTTGTATATAGTGCCACACAGCGCTCCCCCTTGTATATAGTGCCACACAGCGCTCCCCCTTGTATATAGTGCCTCACAGCGCTCGCCCTTGTATATAGTGCCTCACAGCGCTCCCCCTTGTATATAATGCCACAAGGTTATGTACACATTTAAAAACGTCATATTATAATTATATATATATATATATATATATATATATAATGCATGTGTGTGTATCAGTGTGATTGATTGATTTTATTAAAAAATATTTTATCTTTTTGAGATACAGCTGCTTTGACCCTAAAATAGACCTTTTATTTGTAATCGTCATTGTTTACCGTAAATTTTAATATATTACATGTCTATATTAGGGTAATTGGGTCAGCGCTAGCGTTACAACTATGATTGGTGGGGGGGGAATGATTTTTTTTGGGGTGGGTATTTGATGTGTATTTATTATTTAAATTTTTTTTGCACTTTACTTTATTCTTTTTTTATTACTATGGTCTGTCCCCCAAAGGTCAAAAAAGACCTTTGGGGAACTTTATATATTTTTTTTCTTTCATTTACACCATGCTTTTCCACTGTAACTGGAGCTGCACAGCAGCCCCAGTTACAGGGGAAATCAGCCCTCTCATAGTGACGATTGTCACTAATAGGGCTGTGCTGGGTCTAGTTAGACCCAGCAGCAGACTGTCACTAACGGCACCCGGCGATCATGTGACCAGTCACATGATCACCGGGAGGAATAGAGACAGCGCCGCTGCTGCTGTCTCTATTCATATACACAGCGTTCAATGAGCGCTGTGTAAAAGAGATCGGAGAAGATAGAAGCAGCGAAAGCTGCTTCTATCCTCTCCTCAGGGTCTCCAGCAGTCACTGACAGCCGGAGACCAGACATTCAGCTGCCCGATCACGCGGGCAGCAAGTTAAAACCCGAGCCGTAAAAAGTCTATGGCTCAGGTTTTAAGGACCCATCCCTGACCGCTGGCCGTGAAAATACAGCCAGCGGTCGGGAACCAGTTGGGCAGGAGGATAAGCCAGTACTAACCTCAGCGACGGTGACCACCCGCCCGGCTCTTCTCTTCCAGCTTTGGAGTAACAGAACAGCCGTCCGTCGCTGTTCTGTTACTCAATGACAGTCAGGGAGGCGTGTCCTAAGCACTAGCAGACGTGCTTAACGCCTGCTACCTACCCCGGCCAATTCCCTGCTCCTCCCCATCTTCATAGCGGCAGTTAGCAGCGCTAGCGCACTGAATAGTTTTATAAAACGATGTGTGGTTCGGGCTGCCATGGGCCCCCTGGGAGCCTCGGGCCCCGGGCGGCCGCCCAAACCGCCCATATGATAATCCGCCACTGCTCGCGGGCTCAGTCCAGCCTTAAAGAGGCACTGTCACCAGATTCTCAAATACCTATCTCCTATTGCATGTGATCGGCGCTGCAATGTAGATAACAGTAAAGTTTTTTGTTTTTTTTTTAAACGTTCATTTTTGTCCAAGTTATGAGCTATTTTATATATATATGCAAATGAGGTTTTAAATGGACAACTGGGTGTGGTTTTTTTTGTATGTCCAACTGGGCGTGTATTGTATTTTTAACTGGGCGTGTTTACTTGTTTATTGGTTTTACTAACTGGGCGTTGTGAATAGAAGTGTATGATGCTGATGAATCAGTGACCAGTCAGCATCATGCACTCCTCTCCATTCATTTACACAGCAGCATCGCGTTCTTACTAGAACGATATGCAGCCACATACACAAGTGTCCTGATAATGAATACACATGACATCCAGCCTGGACGTCATGTGTATTCAGAATCCTGACACTTCTGAATCTTTTCTGTGAGATTTCCAGCAAGGGAAACGAAATCTCGTGTCTAATAATCTTCATGTTTTGAAGTGGAAGCATCTAGGAGTAACAATAGCTCAGGCACAAAGCAGTAGACCATGAAACCTCACAGAGGGTTTCCTAGTGTTGAAGCGTGTTGATCACCATGCTCAATCCCAAGCCTCAGGTGGAGTGGTGTAAAGCATGCCACCACAGGACTCTGGAGCAGTAGGAATGTGTTCCCTGGTGTGATGAATCACGTTTCACTATCTGGCAGTGTGATGGACAAATCTGAGTTTGGCAGATTCCAACAAACCATAAAGGGAATGTGTCGCTAGAAAAAAAAAAAAATTATTTTTTAGTTAAACAATTAGTGTATAGGTGATTAAACATTGTTCTAATTTTTAAAATATTATAAATTAGATTCTAATTTATAATATTTCCCAGCGCTGGTCACTAGATGGAGCAATTCCCAAAATTGCAGCATTGCATGTGGTAAAGCAACCACATTGCTTTATGCTGCAAAATTTGAGAAAACTCACTCGCTCTAGTGAGCTCTCAGAATCCCCCCTCCTTTATCCTGGCTAGTGCCGGGAGAAACGAGGGGATTGAACGGTCAAACCTCCTACACTGTGTGTCGCCATTTTTTGAGCAAACACACAGTGTAGTAGGTTAACATACAGTAGTAAACACACAGTAAAACACGTACATACACAGACCTAACTTACCTGCTCCTGCCGCCGCCGCTCCCTCCGGTCCGTCCGCTCCGTCTGCTACCTCCGCTCCAAGTGCACAAGTCCGGAAGCCGCGACCGGAAGTAGTAATCTTACTGTCCGGCCGCGACTTCCGGTCCACAAGAAAATGGCGCCGGACGTCGCACAGTTCAATTTGGACTGTGTGGGAGCGGCGCATGCGCCGTTCCCACACAGCGGCGTACAGCATAGTGGATGGAACAGGCCCTGTTCGTATTCACTATGGGACTGTATGTGCCGTATTCCATGTCTGTATGCATCGTTAATTGACACATACAGATATGGAAAAAAAAATGGCAGCCCCCGTAGGGAAGAAAAAGTGAAAAAATAAAAAAAAGTAAAACACAAACACACAAATAAATAATTTTTTTTTTAATAAAACACTAAAAGCAAATTGATCTAAAAATTTTTTTTTCGTGACACTGGTCCTTTAAATGCTATGCAAATCTTTTGTTACTTTTTTTTTTATTGTAATGTATGTCTATGATGATTATAAGCACTTTCGTAATATACATTCATTACAAATTTTGTACCGTTCCAGCCCTGCAGCCTCTTTGTACCCACCTTACATAGAAGCTGCAGAACGCCGCTGTAAGCCAAATCTGTCAGTGAGCTGGATTTAGATTGGATCGGTATTAGAGTCAGGCCTTATATACACGAGCGTGTGCGTTTAACGCTCGTAAAACACGCTGCGTCCACATTTGATCTTCTGCTTGCGCAGATTCGCCCTGGAATCACCTACCAGAATACCAACATGAGACGCTGCATTTCCCCAGAGGAACGCCTGCTTGTGACCTTGAGATATGTGTGCACTTGCAAGTACTTCTTCAAGGACGCTGAATGTTTTACAAGTCCGCCCTAACATGTGTTGTTTATTGGTTTGGTTTTCTCTTGCCTTTAGATTTCTGGCCACAGGCAATAGTTACCATTCGTTACATTTTGAGTTTCTTTTGGGAGTGACCACCATTTCCTTCATTGTGACATCCACCTGTGTTGTGCTGTGGCAGAGCTTAAAGACCACGGTCATGCCTCAGCCCACGACAGAACAGTGGCTACGAATTTCGGAGGGATTTCTTGGAGCAACTCAATTTCCTAATTGTATTGGTGCCCTAGACGGCAAACACATTAGTGTGAAGAAGCCCCCACGCAGTGGCTCGCGATACTATAACTACAAACAGTTTTTTTCTATGGTATTGTTGGCCTTGGTGGACACAAATTATTGTTTCACAATTGTTGACATAGGCTCGTATGGAAGCTCTGCAGATGCCCGCATATTCCGTTCATCAAGAATGGGTAAACGACTTTTGAATAATCAACTGGTGGTGCCGGAACCTTCCATCCTCCCTGGCTCCAGCGGCCCACCAATCCCATATGTCATAGTTGCGGATGAGGGGTTTGCCCTGACAAGGCAAGTAATGCGGCCTTTTGCAAGAAGGGGCTTGGATGAGCATCGCCGCATGTTCAATCTCCGCCTATGCCGAGCTCGAAGATGTGTGGAATGTGCCTTTGGCATTATGTCAAACAGGTGGCGAGTGTTTCTGTCTACAATGCAATGGTCCCCGCAGAATGTGACACATGTCATACAAGCGTGTGTAGTTCTGCATAACTTCTGCCGGATTCATAATGCTACGTTTGATGCACAATATATACTAACACATGCAGCCAACACCGACACTGTCCCGGCTATTCCACTAGGGAGATCTCTCACATCTGGACTTCGAGTGCGGGAGAGTTTGGCGGCATATTTTGAGAGCCCATCAGGAGCCGCACCATGGGGGCTTGATGTCATTTAAAGGGTCGCATATTTTTTTGCTTTTTCTGTCCACACGTCCCAAGTGGCCAGTGTTTGTTGTTTTAGGTTAGGGGCATGTAGTGTTAGGGACTCGCAATACATAAGGACCCTTGACGTGGGTTGCGAGCTTACATCTGTTGGGGTTTGATCGTGCCATTTTCCATTCCTGAAACTGTTTGCATGAGAATGAATTATGGTTGGCCAAATTTTAGGCTACTACAATTGTGACTGTCCTTTGTGTGGCTATTGTCACATGACAGCACGGCAACTTTCACATCTCTTACAAACAATGGCAAACCCCTAAAGATGAACTAATAACTCATTGAACATGTGCATGAATTTTGGGCCAAGCCCAGCAGTGTGTGAGTGTACAGTAAAATACATTTGCGCTAATCATGGTGTAGAGGGGTTTGAAAAAAAAAACACCACGCAATTGCAACTGTCAACACCCTCGTTTTACTGTTAAGAATGCACAGCAAACAAGGGGTGCAAAAGAACACAACAAAATAAAATAAACACACCAACATGGTGGAAAACGGATGTGGGCAGACTATAGAGCCCTTCACACATGTGCGTTGCTCCGCACAGCCCACAGGCACTTTTACAACTGATGGTACTGGTGGCCGGGTAGGAGTATGCGGGTATTTCAGCACCACTATGCTGGCCATGGAGCTGCTGAGGATGTTCCTCTCCAGCATAGTGGTGCTGATGATGGCCCTGGCAACTGTGTCCTGGGAAAGGGGGAGCCATCGGTCGGTAATAAGGGTGAGGCCGTGCGCTGGGGGTGGGTTGGTGGTATGGGGCTGGGAAATTGGAAGTGGTGCTAGCCACGGCGAATCCGCGCCACTGCTCGATAGCTGTGAAGCAGTGGTGCGGATTGTGGGGGGGGGGTGGCGCAATCGATTAGGGTAATGATGGCCGAGTGGAGGCGTGCCACCCTATCCTCAGGTACCCTCCGCAGCAAGGGAACAATTCCCCGGGCAAAGAAATCCTGCCCGTTCTCGTTGGCCGCTCGACGAATTTAGTCCAGTACATGAGAATCCACCTGGGCCCCGGCGGCTGCCTGCTGACTCCATCTGCGTCTTGTTGGTTGTCGCGGGGGGGGTTCTCAGGCGGAGAGAGTACGGCAGGGGCCGACTCTACTGGGGCCGGGTCCTGGGGTGTTGGCTCCGGGGTAAGGGGCACCAGTCGACTGCCGGGAGGTTGCGGCCCAGACTCTGGCAGGTCACTCTACTCCTCGGTGTCGTTCAAGTTGTCCGTGGTTCTGTAATTGGAAAACATAATGAGAAACCAATAGTGATCATTGGCCAAAAAAGCTAGATGGCGACCATGACCTGTGCAAACAAACATTTTACGCATGCAATAGCACATTTACTTACGAATGCATCTCCATGATGTCCTTGAGGAACATCAGGTTCTTCGTGTATATATAGGGCCGCTTTTGCGAAGCCCCATTCCCCACTTCGGCCTCTGTCGCCCAACTCACGGCGGAACTGGTCCCTGCAGCTCCGCCAGCGTGTTTTTATATCCAGGACTGTAGGATGAAAAACAAATACATGGTCACACATTGCGTTAACGCACAAAGAAATCGGCCCAAAAATACATGAGGGGCCCTACACAGCAAATGACATGCTACACGGTGATGTGGCAGCAACACAAAACGTAAGTTGGGCATTTAGCTAAAGACACAGACAGGGACACACTACTTCAATAGGGGTGACATTGCATCGTTTATAAAGACATGTACTCACCCATCCTAGTGCGGTCGCGGGTCCTGCTGCTCTCCCATTCGGAGCTAAACAGCGCCTGGGCTATCTGCTCCCAGGCGTCCTCCTTGGCCATGCGGTCGTGGTAGTGTCAGGTCCGTATTTCACACCGAATAACCACCTCTGTAAATTGAAAGCTGAAGGCATGCCTGGAAGAAGTAAACCAGCCAAAAATGTTTGGTACACAACTTCCCTTGATCAGACAAGGAGGAAGACTGAAAAACTTTTTATTCAGAACAAAGAAACACAGAAAGAGACACATGCCTCCTCCCCAGAGATGTGGGAGTGCCCAAGCCCCCACCAGTTTCTCAGACTCACTCTTCTTGCATTCCAGGGGGCGGTGTCTTCCATAGGTGTGTCCGACGTGAAGAAAGAATATGTCAGTATATTACACAAAGAACTGAAATGTATATACAATTGTGTGAGGATAATATTTTTCAAACAATATGCATAGTAATGATCCCTGACAGTCCCACCTAAAAATATTATTACTCTATCCCTGAGTCTTGCCTAGCAACCTATCACTGACCACTCGAACCAGGCGGGTAGGGGTTTTGGATTTCTTCACAAGCTTGAGACGAGCTACTCCTGATGAGTAACCCCCCTTTGTACCTGGACTTCCAAGGTGTCGGAGTGGTACTAACTTTCCCTATTCTCCTCTGGATACAGGATGGTTGTCTTGATATAATCTTCAAACCGCTGCTGGTTGTAATATATATATATATAATTAATCCGGTCTACATTTTTATTAACAGTAATAATTGTCGCACTGTCACTTACTGTCCTAATGGGACTTTACCCCTGCAGATATGACAGGTCATGGGCAGCACAGTGACCTTCACCTCACACCTCCACATAAAACTCCTCAGATTGTAATTTGCAGCACCGTGGCATATTTACACACATTATAATTATAAACCTCAGACATTATAAACAATAGGGCCTCAACTAATAATCATAATGCTATCACCCTCAGGTTTCGGGTCCCATCAGTTCATTGCCAGTCCTGTACACCATCGTCTTCTTCTTCTCCTGTCTTCTGCTCTTCAGTGACTGTCACCCTCAGGGTAACCCACACAATTGTGGAGTCAGACTACGTTGGTGTCCAGTGGGGGAGTTATTATTACCCGATCCTAGTCACTTACTTATCAAAATACTTGATCCTGCTGACGGATTCACTCAGGTCTTTGGTCTTTACTTTGATCTTTGCTGATGTCATCAGGACTTGGTTTGGTCCTTCTCATCTGTCCGACACCGTCTCCTTTAGTTTACGTCATCAGGCTGTACATAGCACCTCATGCTGTGAGCCTTGGGTGAGATCCCACGTAGGCGGATTAGTGGAGTTGTATTGTGAGTATCACCAACCCTCCGCATCTGTACTCTTCCTCTGGCAAGTTACTTGTCTGGGCGGCCGCTTAGAATTGTGACACTGCCGTCAGTTCATGATAAACGCGTTGTAGTGGCTCAGGCTGCGCCTGCCGCATCTCAGTGATGGAGTTCATCATATTAAAAGTCTCTTAGTTCATATTTACTGGCACTTGCTGGGGACCCCCAACTCTTGTCAATTGTTAAAATAAATACTAATCTGGTGATAACATCATCCGCATACACTATAAACGTTGTTCTAAGTACATACAATAATGTCAGGCCCTTAAACGACATCAAACACCTTTATATAAGGAAAAAAAAAAAACTTCTCTGTTACAATGGACATGGCACCTAGAAGATGTGTAATTATTGGGTACTTCATTTGCACTTGGTGATACTCTTTCAGCAGGATTTGTACCTTGACCTCAGCTGATTGCCTAGAACATCTCCACCTCACAGAAACATACACAGATTCCACATGTTTATTTGAGAAGTGTCTCAAACCAATTTTTTCTTACTCTAATCTGGTTCGTTCTACCTGGGAAGGCCTCTGAAGGTCGGTTCTCTTTGTGGGAGGCGGGTATGATAAGATTGGCACCGGTCTGCCAGGACTGTTCTGTAGGCAAATCAAACAGCTCTAACAGAATTTAGCAGCAACAGCTGTAAAACCTGGGACATACCAATTAGATCTTACCAAATCGATCCTTGCAGTCTTGGGGCATATGTGAGGTCATACACCATCAATGCAAGTGCCATCAAGAGTGCCTTGGGTGTTACCGGTTTACCTTCCTTTATCCGTCCACATTCTGTCAGAATCTGGTTCTCACGCCTTCCGCTCCCAGTTGGACTCTTCCTGTGGAGAACAAGCTTTTCATAGCCTAATCAGTAATTGATCTTAATCAGATAATTAACTTGAAGAAAAACATTAACAATGACAGATTTATGTTAAACGTTCACACTGGTCAGTAACTAAAACTGATACCTACAAACTGATTCCTCTTTTCTTTATATATATATCTATACATACACATATATACACTGCACAGAATTCTCTGCTCTAAAATTTCCCTTTCACAACAAAAATAAAAATAAACAAATAAAAATGTTTTCGAATGGGAATATTCCGCTTCTGTACCTTTTATCTCACGCATGACTCTAATAGTCCAATGCTAAGGCTGGTCTAGAACTTTACATAAAACTTAACCTCAGTATTTAATATTCCCACAACACTTCTTAAATACAGTTATTAAACAAACTAACTTTGGGACAACATCTGGAGAACTGCTGACATCTTATCATTGTACAAACATCAGGTCAATACTTGGGATAACATTGTTCCCCCGTCACTTACACACAACATCTGCAGTGGGGAAGATACAGGCCGGGCTTCAGGCCCCCCTGAGAACAGGTCTACACACACGAGCACATTGTCATACACTTCTACCTCGGGTAGTTGTATGTTCTGCAGTCGCTGGGACTGGTAATCTGGCCGGGCTGCACTTTTCACAGGTACCTTTGCTGTTTTACCTATGTCATGCCATATGCACATCATGCCGGCTGCTACAAACCTAGTGGTGGCATCATTGTATCCAGGGACAAGCCAATTTACTGACACCTGGCTGCACATACCCTTGTTGTCAGGTCTGTCTTCTCTCGCTCTCTCAATTGGCTTACCCGATGATCCAATAAAGTTCCTACTACCAATGGGCCCATAATTGTGGGCGATGCCAAAAGAATACCTAGAGTCAGTGTAAATGTTGGCCGTCTTACCTTTCGCCAGGTTACAGCCTCAGCAAGCACCTCCAGCTCCGCTCCTTGAGATGAACAAGAAGGTGAGAGTGGTTTCTGGATGATTTACCTGGTGCCTCGTATCCTGTCTTGTACATACTGTATAATAAAATCTCTTTATTACAAATTTACAGTAAAAACCCATGTCACATATAGATAGAACATCTCAAAGGGGTGGCGTCTTCATCCTCTAAAATAAAAACAAATATTATACACTTCTCCACACTCATCTGATAATCCAGAATACTTTGAGAATCTCACTTTTATCCGGTTCTGCAAATACTTGATTAATACAAAAACAAATAAAAATAAAACATTCCTACAAACTTTACATCAAATTAACAATGTCCAGACAATTTTATTTTTTTATTTTTTTGTGTTGCCTTCTCCCCCATCTAAATCTGTAAAGACCCATCTGTGTGACGTCACCTCTGCCTCCTGTGTAACTTTGCTGGAGGGGGATGGTCTCTTACACAATACCTCATATTGGGTGGAGACTACAGCACAGCTTACCCAGTGCCATATTTACTGTTCTGGAAAGATCTGGAACCATCTACACAGAAAAACCTCAACATTTAGGTTACTCTCATACACATTTAATCTGGATTACTCATTGGGGTCTCATACACATTTTTAGATCTCCTGAAACCAAATTAATTAACTCAAAACAAATCAAAATTGTACCTGATCAGTCCCTTCACCATTCCCCCCTTTGTGGACTCTGCAAAAGTAATGTAGCAGAGTTCAAAACTACATCTCAACATAACAAAGTCGGGCACTAGTTTAACCCCCTGTAATGTACAACAGCCTGAAAAAAAATGACTTTTTCTTGACGAAAATACATTTTATCTTTACAATGACATAACTCATGTGTGAAATCAAAAACAAAACAATTGTAGTTAGTTATTCAATAAAACAGAAAATAATATATCTGATAACATTAATTACTGCAAACCAATAAACTGTATATAAAAATAGGGAACGGTGGGGGGCACATACATTTTCAAAACCCCGTGTCTCACAGTATCTGTAGTTTAATACATCTGAATTAACATCAAAACACATGAAATCTGATCACATCATAACACATAAATATCGTAACTTTTATAAACAACAGCGCATGCGCAAAGAGAAGAAATTTATTTACGTTTGTAGACATTACTGATATATATATATATATATATATATCTCAGCAGTGCATATTGAAATCCCTTTGTCTCCTCAGCCCTGCAGACTGCACCCAGTCAGCCCCCCTCCTCCTCCCAAACACAGCATACTACAGGGGGGAGGGGGGGGTCACACACTCACTTCTAACAGCGTCTAGTCTCACAATCTTAACACTTTCAATGCCGGCAAAACAACATACGTATCTGCAATCATTCATCACACCATTGTATAGGAATTATCTACGTTCAAAACATCAAACACATAATCTGTAACAGTCTAATCTGTCGGCCACCATCTCTATATTATGATGACGTGTTGCTTCATCAGTGAACAGCGTCTAGCATGGAACCTAAAAATAGAAAAAAAAACACTACAAATGACAAAATTAACAAGGCGATTATTTCATACTGATTTGGTTGGGCCAGGCGTGGCCACATCAGGGGTGGGTGGTGGGGGGCAGCCTCTCCCACTGGAAACACATTGCGCAGCTGTGAAGGGGGGGGGGGGTTTCCCACCCACAATGAGGACACACTCAACATGAGGTAAGGACACCATTACCGGGCGTCGGCTGGTCCTGTGTTTTCTAATACATATAACATACAATACCTTTCTTATTCCTAACTTCCATTCACTTCACCAAATCATGAATAGGATCGGGTGATCCTGATGATTTGAATATGGACCGTAAACCATCCATTCTAACAGTCTATATTATACACGTAACTTATATAACAATTTTCGGTCTACAACTCTCTGGTTTGGCCACTATATTACCTACAATTGAATACACGACTTAACAGTTTTTTGTTTGTTTTTTCAGTTTATACACCCCGCATATGCCTTATCATTGCACCCCGCGTGCACCTGTCTCACGTCTTATCACACGTCTTATCAGTGCATTGCATTGCACCCCGCGTGCCCGCGTATAGGACAGGTTATAATACTATCCACGACTTATCACACATCTATATTGTGTCCGCGTATTTTCTATCTAGTCCCTAATTACCCAGAGGATGGTTAGTCGGGCGCGACTAAGGTCTCACAGGTTTTTGACCTCACAGCGGAAAATATCACCTCTGCCGCCTGAGATAATCCAGGAAATCAACAAAAGGGTTCTACAGATCGCCACAAGACTGTCCACTAACACAGATAAGACGAAGATTTATAAAATCAATTCGCTTACCGTGTTATTGCGGAGGTGATCAGATTCCTTCAGTGGGCAACTTTTAGTTATCTGTTTCACCCTGTGATTGTCGATTGTCCGGATTTTGATATTTCCTCGAGTGAGGCCCCAAGTTCGGGCGCCAAATGTCAGGTACGTATTTCACACCGAATAACCACCTCTGTAGATTGAAAGCTGAAGGCATGCCTGGAAGAAGTAAACCAGCCAAAAATGTTTGGTACACAACTTCCCTTGATCAGACAAGGAGGAAGACTGAAAAACTTTTTATTCAGAACAAAGAAACACAGAAAGAGACACATGCCTCCTCCCCAGAGATGTGGGATTGCCCAAGCCTCCACCAGTTTCTCAGACTCACTCTTCTTGCATTCCAGGGGGCGGTGTCTCCCATAGGTGTGTCCGACGTGAACAAAGAACTTGTTATATATGTCAGTATATTACACAAAGAACTGAAATGTATATACATATGTGTGAGGATAATATTTTTCAAACAATATACATAGTAATGATCCCTGACAGTAGGACTCCGCACGGGTGTCCCATATTTCGCCCTTCTCCTGCACCAGGCTGATAAGCCTCTCCACATCCAGCCCACGCGGCATGCCTGCAGTTGTCTGGGTGGAGTTTTCAGTCTGGCCCACTCGCATAGGAAACGCAAGCACTTCCTGGTTTGTGCTTGTTTGCCCCAGCTTTATAAACTCATTGTCATGGACATAACAAGTGATGCGTGAAAAACGCGCATCCAACGCAGGAGCTTCCGTGTGTCATGCGTGTTTTCCACGCACCCATTGACTTCAATGGGTGAGTGATGCGCGAAAAACGCACGAATATAGGACATGTCGTGAGTTTTACGCAACGCACTCGCGCTGCGAAAAATTCAGGCACTGTCTGCACTGCCCCATAGACTAATATAGGTGCGTACGACACGCGTGAAAAGCACGTGCGTCGCACGCGCGTATATGACGCTCGTGTAAATGATGCCTCAGATTGTGTTTCAGAGGCACACAGGACCTGCACTTAGATTTGATCAGTATTAGGTCATGATCACACAGCCTATTTTCAGGCATAAACAGTTGTATTACGCTCCAGAATAAACTTAAAATATGCCTGCACAAAGCTTCAATGGGAGATACACTGTGTAGTTGATACAAAGCGTATTTTTACGCTACTGAATTAAAAAACACCTTCATAAAAAAGAAGTGACATAACACGTCTTGAGGCGTTTTTAAAGCTGATTTTCCATTGACACTACAAAAAAAACACGCTTCGAACATACACCTCAAAATACACTTCAAGATACAGCTTCAAATACACCTCAATATACGCTTCAGAAACGCTTCAAAAAGGCTTGCAAAGTGCAGCTTCAAATACGCCAAGATGCAGAGGCTGTTTTCTTTTGAAACCAGCCTTGTATTTTTCTGCTTCACACAAACGCATAAACATACCCTTAGGGTTATGCAGCTTCTATATAAAGTGAATACATAGAAACTGCATTGCTGAAACGATACAACATTTTTATTAAATGTACATTACAAAAGTGCTTATAATCAGGGGCAGATTATAATGAGGGCAATCTGGGCAAGTGCCTGGGGCCCGAGGCTGGAAGGGGGCACAGTTCGCCCCGGTTCTCCCATACCGGCTGTTAAATTTACAGCCGGTTCAGAGAACCGGAGTGAAGCGATATAATTGCCTACTGTAGCACTGGAGAGACAGGGAACTATATGTTCCCTTCCTCCCATTCGGCGCTTTACTAATGACATAGTCGGAGCGATGATGTGATCACGCCAACTGCGCCATTACGCTGGATGACGCCCCCTGGTCTCTGACCAGTCCTGCGTCGATCGAGGAAGAAGCGGGAACGGGGACAGGTGAGAATGTTTTTTTTTGTTCTGAGCAGCGTTGGGGGTATAAGATGCAGGGGCATTATCTACAGAGGACATTGTAAGTGGAGCTATCTACAGGGGACGTTATCTACAGAGGACATTGTAAGTGGCACAATCTACAGGGGACGTTATCTACATAGGGCATTGTAAGTGGCGCTATCTACAGGGGGGCATTATCTACAGAGGACATTGTAACTGGCACAATCTACAGGGGACGTTATCTACATTGGGCATTGTAGCTGGCCCAATCTACAGGGGTCATTATCTACATAGGGCATTGTGACTGGCACAATCTACAGGGGACGTTATCTACATAGGGCATTGTAACTGGCACAATCTACAGGGGACGTTATCTACATAGGGCATTGTAACTGGCACAATCTACGGGGGACGTTATCTACATAGGGCGTTGTAACTAGCTCTATCTACAGGGGACATTATCTAAAAAGGGCATTATAACTGGCGCTATCTACAGGGGGCATTGTTAGCGATGTTTTACTTTACAGTGTTTGACACATTTTACTTCAGGGGCACAGTGTATAGTACTATTATATTCAACACAGTGTATAGCACTATTATATTCAGGAGTACAGTGTATAATACTATTATATTCACGGCACAGTGTATAGTACTATTATATTCCGGGGCACAGTTTATGATACTATTATATTTAGAAGCATAGAGTGTGGCATCATGAGAAATTTAATCGTCATTTATAAGTGCGGAAATGTTGGAAAAGTGAGGCGATTAAGAAATCTGAGCTGCAAACTGCAGAAATGGGCCGTGCCCGGAAGATGTCTGGACCAGATGGAGAAAAAAAGAGACATCACCTGTGAGTCACTCAATGTAAATGTTTATTCTCCCTGTGACTGATCAGTAGTGTAGTCACTGTATGATCTGCATCGAGATGACGGATAGTAGCATTCTTTTTTGTTAAATAGCAACTCCCAGCATAGCCTAACCATTGTTCAGGCTATACTGGGAGCTGTTGTTTTATGTCGTACAAATTTATATAGCAGGGGTTAAACTGAATTTGCAAATGATCAATGTACTGAACTGTATTTGTTCTGGTGCTATATATATGTACTGAGCTCGGTTCTGTTGCTGCATATATGTTCTGAGCTTGGTTCTGGGTCTGTATATTTGTACTGAGCTTGGTTCTGGGGCAGTATATATGTACTGAGCTTGGTTCTGGTGTGGTATATATGTACTGAGCTTGGTTCTGGTGTGGTATATATGTACTGGTTGAGCTTGGTTGTGGGGCTGTATATATGTACTGAGCTTGGTTCTAGGGATGTATTTATGTACTGTGCTTGGTTCTGGGTCTGGGTCTGAGAAGGTAAATATATACAGTAAAAACTAAACCCAAAAAACCATGGAGGAATCTCAGTTTTTTCCAATTCACACATTATATGGTACTTTACATGGTGCCAATAAAAACTACAACTCCTCCCGCAAAAAAATAATCCTTTACACACCACTCCATTGACGCAAAAATAAAAAAGTTATATAGTTTGTTTTCTCTCTTCGGTATGGCTCATTCTGCTTCTACAGCAGATTCAAAACCGTGCTAGATCTGCGGCCGCCTAAACAGAAATCTGCAAATATATACGGTACAGCGTCTTCAGAGTTCTGTCTTCAGAGGTCGGGGGGGGACGCAGACTTGAAAAAGTGCCCGGGGCCCATAATCCGCCCCTGCTTATAATTGCCATATGCCTACATTACAATAATAAAAAAATATCACAAAAGGTTTTCATAGCCTATAAAGGGGGTTCACAAAGAATTAGGCCCCATGCACACGAACATGCTTTTGCGGCTGCAATTCCCCCGAAAACCCCCGGGAGAATTACGGCCCCATTCATTCCTATGGGGCCATGCACACGACCGTGGTTTTCACGGTCCGTACATGGCCCGTTGAAAATAATGGCCGTGGCCATGTGCATGGCCTGCGATTTGCTCGCGGCTCGCGGCTGACAGTCCGCTGCTGGCCGACCCGAAAATCACGGCCGTGCACATGGCTACGGTCATGTGCATGAGGCCTAAGAGGGCTTTTAATGTACATGTTTGTTTGTTTTTTTTAAACTCCCACCTTCCCTCACTACAGTGCCTACTGACCCAAAAGCCGCTGCATGTAAACATTGCAGTGGCACCAGGGGAGTAACTAGTCCCCGCACTAGATTTATAGTGGCACACGCACTCGAGATGTGCCAAAATTCAGGCATCTCTGGTGCACTAAACTGTCATTGGTTAGTTTACATCACATGGAAGCTGGTTACCTAAGTTCATTGTCCTACTTTTAAAAGTAGGCCAATGAACTGAGGTAAAACAACCTACAATAGTATCAAAAAAGAAGGATAGAATGCCCAGATGATGGTATACATCTAATTTTAATATTGAAATATCAAATACAATAAATATCAAAAATAGTAAAAGATGAGAGAACAAAGTATAAAATACACAGAAAAAAATGTGCCAATACAATATCCAGTACAAAATAACAGAGCAGAAGTGCCTATACACACGAGAAACAGGGACAATGGATAATACCAGCTATAACAGATCCATGTCCATAAAATGCATGTAATAAATGACAGAGAAAGAGACAGAGCAGCCTCCTGACAGCTATTGGTGAAACGCACGTCGACATTTCCTGTCGTGTCCTTATCGTTTTCTAGTCTCACTTTCTACTCTGTATCCATCATGGCCAAGTGTATGTACTAGTATTCATGCTGCCAGTGTTATTTATATATGTCTTTTATGTTTAGCTTCTGGACTTATTGTTTTATTGTCTTATTTCTCTGTCTGGCTGCATGTACTTTTGGACTTAGGGGTTATAATCCCCCTCCTCCTTTTTTCTGTCTTGCACCCAGCTAGACATCCTAGGTCATCAAGTGGTATGCACTAGTGCTTAATTTCTCTGTCATTTATTACATGCATTTTATGGACATGGATCTGTTATAACTGGTATTATCCATTGTCCCTGTTTCTCGTGTGTGTGTGTGTGTGTGTGTGTGTGTGTGTGTGTATAGGCACTTCTGCTCTGTTATTTTGTACTGGATATTGTATTGGCACCTTTTTTCTGTGTCTTTTATACTTTGTTCTCTCTTCTTTTACTGTTTTTGCTATTTATTGTTTTTGATATTTCAATATTGAAATTAGATTTGTGAGATTAATCCCCAACACTCTTGAGTTCCTTTTCTCCATAACAGAATTTGTCCAGGATTCATTCATATTAACAAATCTAAAAATTATTTATGTATATATATATATATATATATATATAAAATGGTTGTGGACGGAGCCTTTATTTATAGGTTCATGCTTTTACTTACTTAACACACATTAACCAATCAGATGATGCCAAGTACATATAGGCATACATCCAAAAATACTTCTATATAAGGTAATGACTCTCTTCCTAGTATTCCATTAGTTTGGAATGCCAGATGATGTCATATTTACCCTATCTTGGATGATGGGGAATACATTCATTTAAGAGACGATTAAAAAGATATCTAAAACATATCTAATACATATCTCAAACAATATAATGCAGTCATTTTGATAATATTAATACAATATAAATCTAACAGTTATTAGATTTATTACTCCGACAGTTCTCCTGTTTTTGCCAAAATACTGCATCCAACTATTCTATCCGTATGGGAACCGATATCCTCTGAAGGTGAAAACTCGGACCCTCCTATCCCTTCCTAACCTAGTATAGTGGCCATTAGATTGGGGAATCTACCTATCATGAGTTACAGCTGAAACTGTGGTATATCACGGATTACACGGGTAGTCACATAAACAGTGGGATCATCAAACTTGCCTTGAGATCCTTTCCCATAGATCATCTATAAATCATTTACCTAAGAGTGGGGTGTTCCTAGACACACAAATCTATCCCTAATTATCTGATTCTTTCATAACACCACAACGATGGACACATATGACGACTTCAGATGGGTTTCATCCATCACAGTAGGCGCATATCCATCCATCATCCTTGATGAATTGAGGCATGTGAACTGTTAGGCTGGGTTCACACGAGCACATTAACGTCCGTAATGGACGGACGTATTTCGGCCGGAAGTCCCGGACCGAACTCAGAGCAGGGAGCCGGGCTCCTAGCATCGTAGTTATGTACGACGCTAGGAGTCCCTGCCTCTCCGTGCAACTAATGTCCCGTACTGAAAACATGATTACAGTACGGGACAGTTGTCCTGCAGAGAGGCAGGGACTTCTAGCATCGTACATAACTATGATGCTAGGAGCCCGGCTCCCTGCACTGAGTTCGGTCCGGGACTTCCGGCCGAAATACGTCTGTCCATTACGGACGTTAATGTGCTCGTGTGAACCCAGCCTTACTGGAAGCAAGGATGTAGAAGTTATTTTATGTCCCAATGTTTCTCCTTTTTCTACACACAGAACTTTAATCTGCATTGGGTTTTTATAACCATAACAAACCTTCGTCATCAGCATAAAAAAAATTTGTTTGACAAACAAATAAATAAGTATTCCTATAATAAATACCTACAAAGCTACATGTAATATTCCATAAAACTGAACCACCTATTCCCTTAAACCAGTTAGCTGGGTTTAGCCAACTAAGCAAATCTGAATTCCAGTTATCCTGAGAGGTATTAACTTTCCTGAATTCTTCCTTTACACTCTTAGCCTGCTCGATATCATACTTGACTTGCAACAGGCCAGAGGGTTCTATATAATGGCAGCAGGTAGGACCTACTATCTGACACATACCGCCTTGGGATGGTATGAGATAGTCCAGGACTATAGCATGCTGGTTAGTTACTAAGATATGCTGACTGGTAAGTGTGCTAGTTATATTTAAAGCGTCAAAAATATATTCTGTAATATTGTCAAATAAAGTCAGCAAGCTTTTCAGTATTATGTGCATTTCTTACAGATAGCCCTACTAGCAGTGGCGTAGCTATAGGGGTCGCAGCGGTCGCAGTTGCGACCGGGCCCCTAAGCCTGGGGGGCCCATGGCCCCCCGTTGCCATACAGCAAGCTTCCTAAATAAATCTTCCTGGTTACTACGGTCACATGGTACACTTAGTGTACCATGTGACCGTGTTCTCACGTGACACGTCTTCCAGATAGTGGAGTGGAAGAGTCGGTTCGGAGGACTCCAGGTAAGCTGCAATCTGTAATTTAATGTATTGTGTGGTGTTGTAATGTAATGTAATGAAATGTAATGTGTTGTAATGCAATGTAATGTGTTGTAATGTAATGTGTTGTAATGCAATGTAATGTGTTGTAATGTAATGTGTTGTGATGCCTTGTAATGTATTGTGTTGTATTGTGCGGTTTGCGGTGGAGAGGGGGGGGGCGTTAAATCACAGCCCCCCCCTCCTCTCTCCACCGCAAACTGCACAATCTATAACGGTGGAGATCAGAGAAACCTCTCCTCTCCGCCGCTATTCTCCTGAATGCTGCGATCAAAGATGACTGCAGCATTCAGGGGAAAATGAGAAGGGGGATGCCCCTGGATCGCATCACAGGGAATTCCTGTGAAGCGATTGAGGGACATACCATATATGGGCAGACAGCCCAGGCAGGGGTGAACCTAGCCCCTCTGCTGCCTGAGGCGGACTATAAAAAGGCATCCCCCCCCCCCCAAATCTATCAGAGTTTTCATATTACTAGCTTTACACAAACACGCAATATATACATTTTTTAAATAGGAAAACATTTGATGTTTATTTGATAGGCCCTGTTCACATGGAGTATTTTGACGAGTTTTTTGGCGCGGAAACCGCTCCGCAAAACTCGTAAAAAAACAGCTGAAAATGCCTCCTGAGAAAGAAGGGACATGCCCTATCTTCACGCGTTTACGCCTCTGACCTCCAATTGACATCAATGGGAGGCAGAGAAAGCGTATTTTGCTGAGTTTTTTGCCCGTAGCCCTCAATGGGCGCAAGCGAAAAACGCAGCGAAAAACGCGGCGAAAAATGCGGCAAACGACGTGCAGGAAGGGACAAAATCTGCCTCAAAATCTCAAACGGAATTTTGAGGCAGAATTTTCCTCCTGCAAAAAACTGTGTGAACAGGGCCTTAAAGTGCTGTTTGAAGTATGGAAAATATTTAAAGAATTCTTCTTACTGCCAATCAGTGCAGTGCAAATAGTACAGTCTGCCCTGCACTGCCCCATATCTCTCCTCTTCAGCCAGTCTCATTTGCGGCGTCACTCTCTGCAATTACATTCAGGCCAGTCCAGGACGGATCGCGCTTAGCGCTGTTTTGAAGCGGCACGTCCTGGGCTGATTTCTTTGCTCTACCTGCTGTATTGTAGTGGTCTGCCTGTGCTGACTTGATGCAAGTGGTGGATTAATATGATCTTAGGCCCTGGGCTGTACACAAGTTATGGGCCCACATCCCACACGTAAGTATCACCTACATGTCAAAGTACATCACATGCCACTCTGCAGACTGTCTCTTACCCTGATCATCTGCTGCCACTCACACTTCCCCACAGCCCCCACCACAGTAATTTACATAGATTGTAACACCAACATTACCAATATTACCCCATACTGTTACTGAATAATACCCCCACACCATAACCACAGTGACTGAATAATACCCCCATACTGTTACTGAATAATACCCCCACACCATAACCACATAGTGACTGAATAATACCCCCATACTGTTACTGAATAATACCCCCACACCATAACCACAGTGACTGAATAATACCACATACTGTTACTGAATAATACCATCATACCATTACTGAATAATACCCCCATACTGTTACTGAAAAAATACCACCACACTATAACCATAGTGACTGAATAATACCCCCATAATGTTACTGAATAATACCACCACACCATAACCACATAGTGACTGAATATTACCCCCATACTGTTACTGAATAATACCTCCATACTGTTACTGAATAATACCACCACACCATAACCACATTGTGACTGAATAATACCCCCATACTGTTACTGAATAATACCGCCACATCATAACCACATAATGACTGAATAATACCCCCATACTGTTACTGAATAATACCGCCACAACATAACCACATAGTGACTGAATAATACCCCCGTACTGATACTGAATAATACCACCACACCATAACCACAGTGACTGAATAATACCCCCATACTGTTACTGAATAATACCGCCACATCATAACCACACAGTAACTGAATAATACCCCCATACTGTTACTGAATAATACCGCCACAACATAACCACATAGTGACTGAATAATACCCCCGTACTGATACTGAATAATACCACCACAACATAACCACATAGTGACTGAATAACACCCCCATACTGTTACTGAATAATACCGCCACACCATAACCACATAGTGACCGAATAATACCCCCATACTGTTACTGAATAATACCACCACACCATAACCGCATAGTGACTGAATAATACCCCCATGTACTGTATATATATATATATATATATATTTATTTATATATATATATATATATATATAAAAATATAAAATGCTGCCATATATTGTACATATAGAGTCCAACATATGCTGCAAGTATAATTAATCAAATCACTTTATACTCTGTACATTAAATAGCGGTGTTATAGGTGTGTACACATATAATACCACTACATATTGTTTGTATAAAAAATACTGCTATAACTGTATACATATAGTACCATTATATTCACTGCACACCTATTATACTGCTATATACTACACTCACATATAATACCGCTATATACTGCATACACCTATAATCAGGGGCATAGGTAAAGGCTCATGGGCCCTGATGCAAAAGTTCTTATTGGGTCCCCCCCACCCACAAACTTCTCATGGCCGACAGTCTGCAGCTTTCAGTTGCATCGCTGGGTCTCCTAAGTGACCCAACAATGCAGCACTAGCAGCCAGGGGCGTCACTAAGGGCTTAAAATGTCAGGGGAAATAGCCCCAATATATATGTGTCTGGCCAAAAAAATGTGTGTGTGTGTGTGTATAGCACTACGACCCTATAAACTATGGATAGGATACATTGGCTCAGCAGACATTATCACACATGATAGGATTAGATACAGAGCCCCAGCAGACAGTATCACACATGATAGGATTAGATACAGAGCCCCAGCAGACAGTATCACACATGATAGGATTAGATACAGGGCCCAGCACGCCGACATTGCGGCTCCAGCGCTGGACCCAGGAAAGGTAAGAATAATAATTTTGCTTCTTTATGTGTTACTGATTATTTTTGTGTGTTTGTGTTTTTTTACAGGTTCGGTTGTTGGACTTAGGATTCGAGGACAATTTCAATGACAGCGTTTTTTTATTCTCAATAAAATGGTTAATGGGGGTTGTGTTTTTTTATTTCAATAAAATATTTTTTCTATGTGCTTGTGCTTTTTTAAACTTTATTATTACCGCCTTAGTAATGGCCGCTGGCTGATTGACAACCTCCATTACTAAGGTGGGGCTTAATGTTAGCCGGTGCAGAGGCTAACACTAACCCCCATTATTACCCCGGTACCCACCGCCACCAGAGGTACTGGGAAGAGCCGGGTACGAACCAATACCCGACCATCTGCAGTGACGGCCAGACACCGGGGCGGCCACAGGCTCATAGTATTAGGCTGGAGAAGGCCAAAAACAGTGGCTCCTACCACCCTGGTAATGCTGCCTGCTGCTGCAGTATTCTATCTGGCTGGTTATGAAAATTAGGGGGGACCCCACATCGTTCTTTCCAATTATTTTGTATTTTATTTTTTTTAAATGACGTGGGGTCCCCCCCATTTTTCATAACCAGCCAGATACAATAAAGCAGCAGCAGCCTAGCATTACCAGGGTGGGAAGGCTCACTGTATAAGGCCTTCCACAGCCTGCGGCCGCCCCATTGCCCGACCATCACTACAGATGGTCAAGTACTGGATCGTACCCAGCACCCCTCTGCACCGGCTAACACTAAGCCCCGCCTTAGCAATGGACGCTGTCACTCAGCCGGCGGCCATTACTAAGGCGGTAGTAATAAAGTTTAAAAAAAAACACAAAGACATAGAAAAAATATTTTATTGAAATAAAAATAAACCACACAACCCTCATTAACCATTTTATTCATAATAAAAAAAGCCGTCATCGAAGTAGTCCTGGAATCTAAAATCTTGTGTAAGAAAACACACAAAAAACTATTAGTAACACATGTGTTAGGCTTAGATACAGGGCCTATGTGTGATACTGTCTGTGGGACCCTGTATCTAAGCCTACCACAAGGTAGGCTTAGATACAGGGTCAGGCAGACAGTAATCTTATACAGTAATACAGGGCCCATCAGACAGGATCACACATGGGCCATGTATCTAAGCCTACCATGTGATTGGCTTAGATACAGGGCCCAGCAGACCGAATCACACAATCTGTGATCCTGTCTCATGGACCCTCTAAACCTGCTACATCGTAGGCTTAAAGGACTTGTCCAGTCCCTAAACATTGATGGCCTATCTTTAGGATAGGCCATCAATAGCTGATGTGTCGGGGTCCGTCTCCCGGGACCCGCCAATCAGCTGTTTTGAAGGGGCCGCAGCACTCGTACGAGAACTGCTTCCCCTTCATTTCCCTTACTTGCTCACACTGTGAATCGCCGACACCGATTCACAGTGTGACTGGCATGAAGTGACCGGAATGAAGGGGAAGCAGCTCTCGTACGAACCCTACGGCCCCTTCAAAACAGCTGATTGGCCGGCTCCCGGGAGTCGGACCCCGCCAATCAGCTTCAGCAGACGGATATTAATCTTACCCTCCTCTTCAGCCGCGGCGGAAGCTCTGTCCTAGCTCTATCCAGGATCACGATGTTGTGCGCGGCGCATAGCGTTGTGACGTCATGCGCTGCACACAGCGCTGTGACGTCAGGACCTCCACTGCGCTCCGGAACCAGGAGGGTAAGTACCGTCAGTTACTATAGTAACAGGGGCCTGCGGCCCGAGTTACTATAGTAACTTTTTATTAATGTGGTGCGGGGGGCTGCGGGCCCCCCTGGCTTCGGGGCCCGGTCACAATTGCGACCGCTGCGACCCCTATAGCTATGCCACTGCCTATAATATTGCAACATACACTACGCACAATACTGCTACACAGTCTATACACACAATACCAGTATATACATTATATACTCTACACATCAGTTTCCCACTATTTACACAAAAGCACAGCAAAAACAGTTTCTAAATTATTGCTGCAAAACTACAATGTGTGAATGTCCTTACAGTATCATATGTACACGAGAATCATATTTCCACATACACACAGATTATATATATATATATATATATAATATCACACATTTACACACTCATACACACACTTACCTTCTATGTAGGATCTGTAATGCAGACAGTCTCATATATAGACGAGAATCATACACACACACACACACACACACACACACACACATTTACACGCTCATACACACACTTACCTTCTATGTAGGATCTCTCATGCAGTCTCTTTCAGCAGCAGAGGCATCCCAGGACAGCAGATATAACCAGCTGCAGAAGTAGCTGGTCTGTTAGACAAATAGGGGGACACAGCACACGAGAGGAGGGGGGCAGAGTAGAGGGAAGCAAGGGGACACAGAAGAGTGACACAGGAGAGGAGGAGGGCACATGAGAAGGACACAGGGGAGGACTAGACACGGAGGTTTCTCTCTGCAGACGCTGAGGCTGTGAACTCTCCCCTCCCCCTCTTCTCTGCACCGACTGCTTCAGAGGAAAGGGACAGAGAGGGAGAGGACGTAGCTTGTATGCACAGCAGTCCACCGCTCACCTCATTAGTCTGGTCACTTGCTTGAGGAGACGACCGCTCCTCCTGCAGACCTGCTCCTCTCTGGTGGCTCGTGCTTCATACAGCGTCAGAGAGGAGCAGGAGTGTTCTCACAGACGGGCACGTCTGCTAAGTAAAATAATCCCCCTCCCCCGGTCCAGTCCGTCTCTGGCTCAAAATGCCGCCCCCCACTTTCAGCTGGGCTGCGCCGCCTGAAGCTGTCGGCTCACATCGCCTAATGGTAGATGCGGCACTGAGCCCAGGGTCCATTGAAGTACCCCAGTGCTGTCTGACCATATTTCCTGTTGTTAGGGCATACTTAGGTATGTCCTAACAACAGCCTATGTACTATCTGTACACAGGCTAATGTACTGGGATATAGATATATACCAGTACATTACTATCAGTATATAGATATATGCCAGTGCATTACTATCAGTATATAGATAGATGCCAGTGCATTACTATCAGTATATACATATATGCCAGTGCATTACTATCAGTATATAGATATATACCAGTACATTACTATCAGTATATAGATATATGCCAGTGCATTACTATCAGTATATAGATAGATGCCAGTGCATTACTATCAGTATATACATATATGCCAGTGCATTACTATCAGTATATAGATATATACCAGTACATTACTATCAGTATATAGATATATGCCAGTGCATTACTATCAGTATATAGATAGATGCCAGTGCATTACTATCAGTATATACATATATGCCAGTGCATTACTATCAGTATATAGATATATGCCAGTGCATTACTATCAGTATATACATATATGCCAGTGCATTACTATCAGTATATAGATATATACCAGTACATTACTATCAGTATATAGATATATGCCAGTGCATTACTATCAGTATATACATATATGCCAGTGCATTACTATCAGTATATAGATATATACCAGTACATTACTATCAGTATATAGATATATGCCAGTGCATTACTATCAGTATATAGATATATACCAGTACATTACTATCAGTATATAGATATATGCCAGTGCATTACTATCAGTATATAGATAGATGCCAGTGCATTACTATCAGTATATAGATATATGCCAGTGCATTACTATCAGTATATAGATATATACCAGTACATTACTATCAGTATATAGATATATGCCAGTGCATTACTATCAGTATATAGATATATACCAGTACATTACTATCAGTATATAGATATATGCCAGTGCATTACTATCAGTATATAGATATATACCAGTACATTACTATCAGTATATACATATATGCCAGTGCATTACTATCAGTATATAGATATATGCCAGTACATTAAAGTTTAAAAAATAAAGTAAAAACAAAGTAATGTTAAATTAAAAAAAAATACACATACGCCTTTTTTACAATAAACATTAAAATATGTCTCAATACATAAAATATACATATAATCGGTATTGGCGCGGCCGTAATAACGTATACAACAATTTTTTTGCATCATTTATGATGTGTACGCTGTAAAAAATAAAATAAAAACTGCCTTCTATCACTTAATGTGGGGCACGAAGTGCGATGATGAATTTAACCTCCATGTGCCTTACATTAACCCCTTAATGACCGCCAATTAGCCTTTTCACGGCGGTCATTAATGGGTTTTATTCTACAGCGCCGCTATTCCATAGCGCTGCATTAGAATAAAGTAAACAGAGCAGGGAGCCGTGAAATCTCCCTGCTCTCAGCTGCCAAAGGCAGCTGAGGGCTGGGGGCGTCCCTGCTCGACCGGGTGAGATCGATGTTAGTATCGATCTCACCCGTTTAACCCCTCAGATGAGGTGCACAATAGCGTGCACCGCATCTGAGTGGTTTTGGAGAGAGGGAGGGAGCTCCCTCTCTCTCCCACCGACACCCGGCGATAAGATCGTCGAGTGTCTGTGTCTGCGATGGCAGCCGGGGGCCTAATAAAGGCCCCCAGGTCTGCCTGTAATGAATGCCTGCTAGGTCATGCCGGAGGCATGACCTAGCAGATGCCTGTCCGTTTTAAACGGACAGGCAGTAATACACTGCAATACAAAAGTATTGCAGTGTATTATAAATGCGATCGGATGATCCCATATGAAAGTCCCCTAGTGGGACAAGTAAAAAAAAAAAGTTGAATAAAGTTAATTAAAAAAATTTGAAAAAAAACATGAAAAACCCACTTTTTCCCCTTACAAACTGCTTTATTATTTAAAAAAACACAATAAAGCAAAAAGGTTACGCATATTTGGTATTGCCGCGTCTGTAACGACCCCGACTATAAAGCTGTTACATTATTTAACCTGCACGGTGAACGCTGTAAAAAAGAAAATAAAAAACAACGGAAAAATTGCTGTTTTCTGTTAATCCTGACTTTAAAAAAATGTGATAAAAAGTGATCAAAAAGTCGCATCTAATCTCAAATGGTACCAATAAAAACTACAAGTCGTCCCGCAAAAAACAAGCCCTCATACAACTGCATCGGTGGAACAATAAAATGGTTATAGCTCTTCGAATGTGACGATGGAAAAACTTAAAAAATGGCTTGGTCATTAGGGCCCAGAATGCAAGCAGGGGGAAGGGGTTAAGGGCTTATTTACACGAGCGTGTGCGTTATGCGCATGCAAAAACCGCAGCGTTTTGCGTGAGCAAAAGGCACTTAACAGCTCTGTGTGTCAGCCGCGTATGATGCGTGGCTGCGTGCTTTTTACGCAGCCGCCATCATGATGACACTCCATTTGAATGTTTGTCAACAGAAAAGCACGTGGTGCTTTTCTGTTTGCAAACATACTTTTGACTGCTGTTGCGCGAATCACGCGCGTCCCACGGAAGTGCTTCCGTGTGGTGCGCGTGATTTTCACGCAGCCATTGACTTCAATGGGTGCGTGATGCGCGAACAGCACACAAAGATAGGACATGTCGTGATTTTATTTCAGCCGACTCACGCTGAGCAAAACTCACGGACTGTCTGCATGGCCCTATAGACTAATATAGGTGCGTACGACACGCGTGAAAAGCACGCGCGTCGCACGCACGTATATCACGCTCATGTAAACGAGCACTAACAGTAATTAACCCCATCATGTACCTTACACATTAACCCATTATGACTGAGAAACATGATGGGGTTAATTACTATTAATGTGAGGCACATTCAAAATTCATCATCACACCTCACGCCTCACATCAGAAAACGAAATAACTTTTTTTTTTTATTACTGTTGGCAAAGTAAGCGAAGTATCGGTATCGTAGTGCAAATTTTGGTATCGTGACATCCCTACACTGTGGGTTGCGTCCCCCTGGGGGTTCGTGTGAAGACCTCCAGGGGGTCGCGAGTCACTCACCGAGGGCCCGGTTCCATTCAATGCTGGAGCAAGGAGCTGACATCTCCTTGATCCAGCATTCACTGTGCCCTGAGCGGCTCGACGCAGGCAGGCGGGATGCAGCGACATCATCGCGCCTGTCTGCGCCGAGTCACTCATAGTACACACCGGAGGAGGCGAAGGATCCTCCACCCGACGTGGGAACGGGGATAGGTAAGTAATTATGTTATTTTTCTATTATGCACATATGGGGGCATTATACTGTATGGGGGCTGATATAGCATTGCAGCCTGTTTTTGTATTAATCTGAGCATTGACATATTAATTGCCCCCTGGCCTGCTTCAGCAGGCTCATATAGCATTATTGTGGGGAGAGGCATCAGTGCAGCTGCCATGGCCGCCTCATCTGTCTTTCTGTTACCTACGACCTCAGATGACTGTTCCCTTGTATGTGCCTGGAGTGTTATAATGGCTGCCTTTTTAGGTAGCTGTAAGGCACTTTATAGGGCTGCTACAGCTTCACTGTTTTTTGCAGGTTTACCTGATAAGCCAACAAAATCCCTGCTCCACCAAATTGGGCCATAATCATGTGCAACACCAAAAGCATACGTTGAGACTGTATAAAAGCTTACAGTATGACCCTCAGCCAGTGTACACGCTGCAGTGACTGCCTTCAGCTCCGCGTCCTGGGCCGAAATCCCAGGTTGGAGTGGTTTGCGGAATAAATCTTTCAAAGAAGGTGGTGACGGCATATCCTGTCTTGGGTTTTCCGTTGTCATATGACCAGGATCCATCTGCAAAAAGCTCAAGATCTACATTAGCATTGGGGGTTTTTTCACAACATTATTAAGTGCATTTGCTTCTTGTTTCATTAATTCAAAACAATTCTGTATGTCATCTCTATCATCAAATAAGAAAAATTTGTGTGGTATTTTATTATCACATATCTTCGTATTCCCAATCTTATCTGACTATCAGCTTGATGTTCTGCTCCATCTAATGCTTTCTCATGGGCCTCTTCTTTCTGTTCTAGCCTTTCATCCCATTCTTCATTCCCCTCTTCTGGACAAAGCAGAAGTTATGTCGCTGGTTTCAGAACTGTGCATCTGGTGAGGGGTGGGGATGTAAGGAATGCCACCTCGTATTTGGTAAGTCTTGCAGCTGCTAGATATTGTGTACTGGCCTGTGACAACATTTCCTGTACTGTATGTGGTACCTGGATGGTGAGAGGGCTCTTAAGTACAATATCTGCTACTTTATCTTTTAAAGTTCTGCTGCTGCCACTGCTCTGATGCATGGCGGTGCCCCTCTGATCACAGGGCCTAGATGTACAGAGTACTACCCCAATGGTGTTTGTTTCGGCCCATGTCGTTGTGTAAGGACGCCTTGTGCATGTTCCTTTGCCTCATGACAAAAGAATTTAAAGGGTTTCATGTAGTCTGGTATGCCTAAGGCTGATGTAGCTAAAAATTTCCTCCTTTAGCTGCTGAAGTGTTGTCAATTCCTCAGCTGTCAAGTGAAATTTTTCTGCCTTTTTCCTAGTCATCATACCCTTGGTTTGGTACAACCAACAAAATCCTTAAACATCAGGATGTTGCAATTCCATAGACCCCCCCCATCGTGTTAACACCACACCTCTCAGTCTCCACTCTCATCTACATCTGGTTGCTGTTTCATCAGATCTTTCATAACAACAAAACTTCCACAATCCCATGCAGATTTCACTATAACGGACTAGAATCGCTGCAGGCCGGTCTCTTACACCCTCAGAGTATAACCTGCTGCAGCTGCACTAGTGCAGGAAAGTGAAATATTTACACAGAAACACTAATAGTTTAACCCCTTAATGACCAGCCTATTTTAGACCTTAACCCCTTAGTGACCACTAATACGCCTTTTCACGTGATTCACTAATGGGCTTTAGGCTAGGCTGACGCCTTTTCACGTCAGCCTAGTCTAAGTCCTGCACGGGTCTCCCGTGCAGGCAGGAGCCGGGGCTCTGCTGTCTGATGACAGCTGAGCTCCTGCTCCAACGCCCGCGTTCGAAGTTTACTTCGATCGCGGCCGTTTAACCCGTTAAATGCCGCCGTCAATAGCGACCGCGGCATTTAACTTTGTTTACAGAGGGAGTGCGCTCCCTCTGTCACCCATCGGCGGCCCGCGAATGAAATCGCGGGTCTCCGATGGGGTGTCATGGCAACCGGGGGCTTGATAAAAGCCCCCAGTTCTGCCCTGGACATATTCCTGTTAGGACGCGCCGGAGGCACGTCCTAACAGATTGCCTGTCAGATTTACACTGACAGGCAATAATGCTCTGGTATACGAAGTATACCAAAGCATTATAGCAGCGATCGGAATATCGCACAGTAAAGTCCCCTAGTGGGACTAATAAAATAAGTCATCAAAGTGAAATAAAGATTATTAATAAAAAGTACAGTAAAAAAATAAATAAAACCATTTTTTTCCATAAAAAGTGGTTTTATTTAGTAAAAGTGTAAAAAAAAAAAAAAGTACACATATGTGGTATCGCCGCGACCATAATGACTCCATTAATAAAGTTAATATGTAATTTAAACCGCAAAGTGAACACCGTAAAAAAAACCGCAAAAAAACCATGGCAAAATTGCAATTTTTTTCCATTGCCCCCCAAAAAAGTCATAATAAAAATGAATCAATAAGTCCCATGCACCCCAAAACAGTACCAATCAAAACTACGTCTTGTCCCGCAGAAAACAAGCCCAAAAAATCACTACATTGATGGAAAAATAAAAAAATTACGGCTCTTGGAAAGCGACGATGCAAAAGCAAATAATTTTAGTTCAAAAGTGTTTTTATTGTGCAAAAGTCGTAAAACATAAAAAAACCTCTACATATGTGGTATCGCCGTAATCGTACCGACCCATAGAATAAAAGTAACATGTTATTTACGTCGCATAGTGAACGGCGTCAATTTAAAAACGCATAGAACAATGGCGGAATTTCAGGTTTTTTTTATAATCCCCCCCAAAAAGGTTAATAAAAGTTGATATAAAAATTATATGTACCCAAAAATGGTGCCATTAAAAAGCACAACTAATCCCGCAAAAAACAAGTCCTCATACAGCTATGTAGACGAAAAAATAAAAACGTTATAGCTCTTTGAATGCGACTATAGAAAAACTAATAAAATAGCTTGGTCATTAGGGCCTAAAATGGGCTGATCACTAAGGGGTTAATGACCAGGCTATTTTTTATGTTTTTCCATCGTCACATTCCAAGAGCTATAACTTTTTTATTTTTGCGTCGACATAGCTGTATAAGGTCTTGTTTTTTGCAGGACAAGTTGTATTTTTGAGGTACATATTATTTATTGATTAACTTTTATTAATTTTTTTTTGGGGGGAATAGAAAAAAATCAGAAATTTCGCCACTCTTTTTTTGCGTCCTAAATCTACGCCGTTTACCGTGTGGTATAAATTACACAATAACTTTATTCAGCGGATTGTTACGATTGCAACGATACCAAATTTGTATAGTTTTTGAATGTTTTATTACTTTTACACAGTAAAAACGCTTTTTTTTTCAAAATTATTTGTTTTTGTGTCTCCATATTTGAAAAGCCGTAAAGTTTTTATTGTTCCGCCGATGCAGTTGTATGAGGGCTTTTTTTTTTTGCGGGAAGACTTGTAATTTTTATTGGTACCATTTTGGAGTAGATGCGACTTTTTGATCACTTTTTAATCACATTTTTTTAAAGTCAGGATTCACAGAAAACAGCAATTTTTCCGTCGTTTTTTTTTTCATTTTTTACGGCGTTCACCGTGCGGGTTAAGTAATGTAATAGCTTTATAGTCGGGGTCGTTATGGACGCGGCGATACCAAATATGTGTAACTTTTTCATTTTATTTTGGTTTTTTAATAGTAAAGTAGTTTGTAAGGGGAAAAAGTGGGTTTTTCATTTTTTTTTCACTTTTTTTTTTATTAACTTAATTAAACTTCTTCTTTAAACTTTTTTACTAGTCCCACTAGGGTACTTCACTATGCGATCCTCCGATCGCTATTATAATACACTGCAATACTTTTGTATTGCAGTGTATTACTGCCTGTCCATTTAAAACGGACAGGCATCTGCTAGGACATGCCTCTGGCATAGCCTAGCAGGCATTCATTACAGGCAGACCGGGGGCCTTTATTAGGCCCCAGGCTGCCATGGGAGACACAGACACTCGGCGATCTTATCGCCGGGTGTTAGTTGGATGAGAGGGAGCTCCCTCCCTCTCTCCGAAACCACTCAGATGCGGTGCACGCTATTGAGCACCGCATCTGAGGGGTTAAACGGGTGAGATCGATACTAATATCGATCTAACCCGGCAGAGCAGGGACGCTCCCAGCCCTCAGCTGCCTCTGGCAGCTGAAAGCAGGGAGATTTGACAGCTCCCTGCTCTGTTTACTTATTCCGATGCCGCGACGTAAAAAGTCTATGGCATCGGAATAAGGCCCGTTAGTGGCCGACGTAAAAAGACTATGGGCCGGTCACTAACGGCTTAACATATTGGCTCATATTGTTGGGAGTATTTCCTTAGTTTTGGTACATTGTTCCTAATGAGGAAAGCAAGGAATAAAGGGATAAGAAGCAGTCACACAGTTTTGTAAACCAGGGAACTCATGTACCACAACAAAGGTTACAAACATTAAAAAAAATTCAAATATGAAGCACAACCGTTTACTTCTTCACAGTCCGGCATTGCTCTGGGTGTCTGTGACTAGATTAATCATGATGGGCTGAGGTTTATTTGCCCCTCTCAGTCTTACTTCCTGCTCTTCTAATGCTCTTAGGACCAAAATAGTTTGTTCCACAGGTATCAGAATACAGTCTGGTGAGAGCAAGCACCCCAACATTAATTAACCCCTAGTGGTTGGCATTCCTACATTTCTCAACATGCAATGTTAAATACTTTTGTGTCAAAAAAGACAAAAGTATAGAAGGTATAATACCTTAATGGCTAACCATAAAAGTTCTAAAGCTTTCAGAGCACAGAGGCCCCTTCGTCAGACAATTTACAAATAAAAATGAAATTTTTCAACAAAAGAAGGCATTCATAGGATTACATTGTCTGTCTATGGGGTACTCCAACCCTCTGTAAACATCTGGATACAATCAGGATCCTTCCCTTGTAGTCTTTCCCATATTGATACCTGAGATAGGGATAGGGTGGGGATATAACCTGTACCCGTCCTGGGGAAGTGGAGGTTCAGGTATCTGAGGTATCAATTGGTGGGGGGGGGTGACTATCAGTGGCAGATTTATCTCCAGCTGTATCTCTAGCTGCAGTGTTTTTTTCAGATTTCTCACCTTGTGTGTTTTATATCTGGTTCTACTACAACATTTTTCCCTTTACTTTTCATTACTTTCTCTGACACTTCTAATCAAGTTTGTCCCTCTCGTTTATAGCATCACTTTCTGCATCTTTACTTTCCTCCAAACCCTTATTCCTTATACTGCCCATCCTCCCTTCTGTGGTCTCACTTTATCCATAGCCCTGGTTCTCCCCGCCTTTTCCTGACCCTTAGAACCTAATTTGCTATTTAGTGAGCCCGTTTTAATCCAGACCTCTACTTATTAGGGTAGCGAGCCCTAATTCTTGGGGTCTATTCCTGGAACTAATTTACCGTAAGTTCCCCTATCCTGTAAATTTCCATTAACCTGGAACTTTTATTATTTTTTTTCCCTTTAGGATGGCTATCTGACTTTCTGGAATTAATACTTCCACACAGATATAATACACAACAAGAAGAACACACTTCAGCAGCTAATCATTCTGGGGACCAATTTTTACCTTACAAACATTTGACAATTCAATGTTACATACAAATGTATGACCTTATTCTGGACCAAAATATTTTAAAATTTACAAATGCCAATACCCACTTAAAACTATTACTTTACAATAAAGATACAGACGACGCTGAACAAAGACATTCCCAGACTTTCAGAAGGGTAGGGGGAAGGGGGATAAGAACAGACATAGCTAAATTAGCTGTGTAACAGGATCTCTTAAAGAAGAGATAAGGCAGCTGTGGGAGGACCAATCAGGATGAGGCGAATGCAAGAAACTAAACTGAGTCTTGTAGTACCACAATATCTACTCTCTCTGTTTCTCTCCCACCTTTTCTAAAGTTCAGCTATGCACAGCAAGATTCGCTATTAACTATTAGCAGTTGTTCTGTTCTTTTAACACCATACTGAAGAGGACCATTCTACTGACTCAGATGTTTCATATCATACATTAACAGAAGCATATATCTATATACATCATTACCTTGCACAGCACAATGTAGACACTTACAGAGACAAGCTCTTGCCCTCATATTTCAATCCTACACTTGGCATACATAAAGCACACACATATAACATGTACAGCATCCCAGACAAATTCACGGAGATTCTCTGCTGCCCAAAAGACCCGAAAGAGACTTACCCCACAGAGAGGGGGAGAGATTGATTAGCAAGGCAATGGCTTAAAGGGAATGTGTTGCCAGCAAAACATGTTTTTGTTTTTTTTAGTTAAACAGTTAGTGTATAGGTGATTAAACATTGTTCTAATTTATTTTATTTTTTTCACGAGTCAGGAAATATTATAAATTGGATTCAATTTATAATATTTCCCAGCACTGGTCACTAGATGGAGCCATTCCCAAAATTGCAGCATTGCATGTGGTAAAGCAACCACATTGCTTTATGCTGCAAAATTGGGTACAAATCCCTCGCTCTAGTGAGCTCTCAGAATCCCCCCCTCCTTTATCCTGGCTAGTGCCAGGAGAAACGAGGGGTTTGAATGGTCTAACCTCCTACACTGTGTGTCGCCATTTTTTGAGCTAACACACAGTGTAGAAGGTTAACATACAGTAGTAAACACACTGAAACGCGAACATACATAGAAATAACTTACCTGCTCCAGTCGCCGCCGCTCCCTCCGGTCCATCCGCTCCGTCTGCTGCCGCTGCTCCATGTGCACAAGTCCGGAAGCCGCGACCGGAAGTAGTAATCTTACTGTCCGGCCGCGACTTCCGGTCCACAGGAAAATGGCGCCGGACGGCGCGCATTTCAAATTGAACTGTGTGGGAGCGGCGCATGCGCCGTTCCCACACAGCGGCGTACACGATAGTGAATGGAACGGGCCCCGTTCGCAGTCCCTTTGGGACTGGAGCTGCCGTATTCCATGTCTGTATGTGTCGTTAATTGACACATACAGAAATGGAAAAAAAAATGGCAGCCCCCATAGGGAAGAAAAAGTGTAAAAATAAAAAAAAGTAACACACAAACACACAAATTAATCCAAACGTTTTTAATAAAGCACTAACATCTTTAACATATTAAAAAAAAAAATTTGGTGACACTGTTCCTTTAACACTGGTTTTTCTCTCCCTTTCTCCAAAGGGAAATTCCTCGCTAGTTTCGGATCAGGCGGGTTTTGATGAGATCTCGCTGGGGCCTCCAACTGTGAGATGAATCCCCATCACTCTTGAGTTCCTTTTTCTCCATAACAGAATTTGTCCAGGATTCATTCATATTTACAAAAATGACCGATCGGGAGAAATTACACATACAATGGTTTGATGTACAGAAATCTAAAATGGCTGTGGACGGAGCCTTTATTTATAGGTTCATGCTTTCACTTAACACACATTAACCAATCAGATTATGCCAAGTACGTATAGGCATACACCCAAAAATACTTCCATATAAGGTAATGACTTTCTTCCTAGTATTCCATTAGTTTGGAATGCCAGATTATGTCATGCTTACCCTATCTTGGATGATGGGGAATACATTAATTTAAGAGACAATTAAAAAGATATCTAAAACATATCTAATACATATCTCAAACAATATAATGCAGTCATTTTGATAAAATTAATACAATATAAATCTAACAGTTTGAACTGAGATAACCTGGGACCACGTGATGTAAATTAACCAATAACAGCTTACAGCTGTCCCTGCTGAGTTCACTGTCACAGACCCAGGAAGGCAAGTATGATACTGGTTTTGTTTTTTTACTTATTAATGTTACTAATGTTTTTTTGTAGGATTCGAGGACAACTTAGATGACGGCATTTTTATTTTCAATCAATTTGGTGCGATTTCCCATTGTCTATGGGCTTTCCCAGCCTAATAATACCAGCCTGTGGCTGCCCCAGTACCCTGGTGGCGGTAAGTACTGGGATAATAATGGAGGGCTTAGTGTTGGCCTCTTCACCGGCTAACACTAAGCCCCGCCTTAGTAATAGACGCTGTCTATCAGACTGCTGCTATTACTAAGGCAGTAGTAATGAAGTAAAATAAAACACCAACACAGAAAAAATATTTTATTGAAATAAAAGCCCCCAACACAACCCTCGTTAACCATTTTATTGAAAATAAAAACGCTGTCATCAAAGTAGTCCTCGGATCCGAAGTAGTCCAACGACCGAACCTGTAAAAAAACACACAAAAAAAACAAACACATTAGTAACACTAATAACTAAAAAAGCAAAACCATCATTTTACTTATCTTCCTGGGTCTGTGACAGTAAACTAAGCAGTGACAGCTCCAAGCTGTCATTGGTTAGTTTACATCACATAGTCCCAAGTTACCTCAGTTCATTGGCCCACTTATAAAAGTAGGACCATGTACTGAGGTCACCGGCAGGGCGTTTTTTGCTCCAGTCGGGAAGGGGGGGCCACTGCAGGAGTTTTGTTTTTTCTAAAAAATAATAACCTGTGACCTGATCAATAATAGGGGAAATAAGCACCGCAGCATAATACAGTAGTGGCAAAGTGGATGAGATTTTGAACAAATCTCATCCACACACTGAATAAAAAAACCACCGAAAAACCGGTCATAAATTGACCTGCGGTGTGTTTTTTTAACCCCTTTAGGACACAGCCTGTTTTGGCCTTGTGGACACAGCCTATTTTTTCAAATCTGACGTGTCACTTTATGTGGTAATAACTCCGGAATGCTTTTACCTATCCAAGCAATTCTGAGATTGTTTTCTCGTGACATATTGTACTTTATGTTAGTGAAAAAATTTGGTCGATAAATTCAATATTTATTTGTGAAAAAATTCAAATTTTAGCAAAAATGTGCAAAAATTTGAATTTTTCTAAATTTAAATGTATTTGCTTGTGAAACAGATAGTAATACCACACAAAATAGTTACTAGTTAACATCCCCTATATGTCTACTTTATGTTTGCATCATTTTTTTTCACGTACTTTTATTTTTCTAGGACGTTACAAGGCTTAGAACTTTAGCAGCAATTTCTCATATTTTCAATAAAATTTCAAAAGGCTATTTTTTCAGGGACCAGTTCAGTTCTGAAGTGGCTTTGAGGGCCTTATATATTAGAAAGTCCCCATAAATCACCCCATTTTGATAACTGCACCCCTCAAGGTATTCAAAACCACATTCAGAAAATATTTTAACCCTTTAGGCGTTTCACAGGAATTAAGGCAAAGTAGAGGTGAAATTTACAAATTTCATTTTTTTTGCCGAAATTCATTTGTAATAAAAAAAAATCTGTAACACAGAAGGTTTTACCAGGGAAACGCAACTCAATATTTATTGCCCAGATTCTGCAGATTTTAGAAATATCCAACATGTGGCCCTAGTGTCCTAATGGACTGAAACACAGGCCTCAGAAGCAAAGGAGCAGCTAGTGGATTTCGGGGCCTCCTTTTTTTAGGAATATATTTTAGGCACCATGTCAGGTTTGAGGCGGTCTTGTGGTACCTAAACAGCCGAAACCCCTCCAAAGTGACCCCATTTTGGAAACTACACCCCTCAAGGCATTTTTCTAGGGGTATAGATAGCATATTGACCCCACAGTTTTTTTGCAGAATTTAGTGGAATTAGTCTGTGAAGATGAAAATCACCTATTTTTCTGTGGAAACATAGAATTTTTTCATTTTTACAAGGAATAAAGGAGAAAAAGCACCCCAAAATTTGTAAAGCAATTTCTCCCGATTACGGCAATACCCCATATGTGGTCGTAAACTGATGTTTGGACCCACAGCAGGGCTCAGGAGGGAAGGAGCGCCTTTTGGATTTTGGAGCGCAGATTTTGCTGGATTGGTTTTCAGTGCCATGTCGGGTTTGCAACGCCCCGGAGGGACCAAAACAGTGGAAACCCCCCAAAAGTGACCCCATTTTGGAATCTACACCCCTCAAGGAATTTTTCTAGGGGTATAGTGAGATTTTGGCCCCTCAGGATCTTTTTTAGAGCTAAGGTGACCAAAAAACAGCGATTTTGGCGCTTTAAATTCTTTATTTATTACAGCGTTCACCGTGCGCAATAAATTACGTTTTAATTTATTCTGCCGGTCGGTACGATTATGGCGATACCATATGTGTATAGATTTTTTTACGTTTTGCAGCGTTTGCACAATAAAATTAAGTTTCTATAAAATAATTTATTTTCTGGGACACGCTATTTTGAGCCGTAACGTTTTTATTTTTTCGTCAAAAAAGCTGTGGGAGGTCTTGTTTTTTGCGGGACGGGTTGTAGTTTTTATTGGTACCATTTTGGGGTAAATGCGACTTTTTGATCACTTTTTATTCTATATCTTGGGAGGGGTGGTGACCAAAAAATAGCGATGCTGACAGTTTTCCGTTTATTTTGTTTGCGGCGTTCACCCTGCGGAAAAATTAACATTATAGTTTCATAGATTGGGTCGTTACGAACGCGGCGATACCAAATATGTGTACTTTTTTTTTAACGTTTTCATTTTTTCCCTATAATAAATGACTTATTATAGGAAAACAAAACCTTTTATTTTTACACTTTTATAAAACATTTTTATTAACTTTTTTTCACTTTTTACACTTTATATTTTTGTTTATTAACTTTTCTTTTACTTTTTACACTTTCTTTTTTTTAACTGCAGCTCTGATCGCTGCTAGAATACATTACACTACCTAGGTAGTGTAACGTATTCCAACTGTCAGTGTGACGTCACAGTCACTCTGACAGTTGGTCTACGAGGATCAGCAGAGGCTGATCCTCATAGGCTGACATACATGGCAGACCTGGGGGCCGTTGTCTGGCCCACGGGTGCCATCACAAGCATCAGAAGCCCCCACGATTGCATGGGGGCTGCTGATGCGCTACAAACCCGCTACATGCGGAGATCGCAATCGAGCCCCGCATGTAACGGGTTAATTGCCGAAATCAGCGGCGATGAGCCGCTGATCGGCAACACTGGAGAGTGTCAGCTGTCGGGGACAGCTGATCTCCAAGTTCCCGATGCACACTGTCGCCGACAGTGTGCATCGGGAACGGCACAGTGACTTTCTGTCACTCTGACAGGAAGCCTATCAGGACCAGCCAAAGGTTGGTCCTGATGGGCTTCTGTCCATGGCAGACCCGGAAGCCATTGTTTGGCTTCCGTTTGCCATACTAACTATCGGCAGACCCCGCGATTTCGGACGGGGGTCTGCCGATATGTTAGAAACCCCTAAAATTCGGCGATTGCACCCGATCGCCGAATTTAAGGGGTTAATGCGCCGAAATCAGCGGCAAAGGACCGCTGGCCGGCAAGAGGGGAGTGTCAGCTGTCGGCGACAGCTGACCTCCTGGTTCCCGGTGCACACTGTCGCCGACAGTGTGCACCGGGATTAACTCAGTAACTGTACGTCCTCGTGCGGGAAGTAACTTCCCGCAACGACGGACAGTTACGTCCTGGTGCGGGTAGGGGTTAATCTGCAGTTTGTCAATTTATGCTGCGGGTCTGCTTGTTTTCTGTTGCAGGTTTTCGCTATTGAATTCACTGGGGTTTTTGCAGTGGAAAAGCGGCGTTATCAGGGGAATCACAAACTCCAAATACGACCCTGGTATGCTGAGCCGCTGTATCTAAGCCTCTCTTGTGGTACTGTCTGCTGAGGCCCTGTGTCTAATCCTATCTTGTGTAATACTGAATGCTGGGCCCTGTATACAAGCCTCTCGTGTGATACTCTGTACTGAGCCACCGTATCTAATCCTATCTTGCAAAACAAAAAGAAAGCAGCACAGCTCCGGATAGTGGGTGCAAAAAGAATCCTCCCAGACTCGGGCTAGGAGTCCATAGATATAGAGAACAAGAATTAGTGGCAGCACCTCAGGTAGTGAACAAATGAATGTATAATACTGTCTGCTGGGGCCCTGTATATAAGCCTATCATGTGTGATACTGTCTGCTGGGCACTGTATCTAAGCCTATCATGTGTGATACTGTCTGCTGGGCCCTGTATCTAAGTCTATCATGTGTGATACTGTCTGCTGGGCCCTGTATCTAAGCCTATCATGTTGCATACTGTCTGCTGGGACCCTGTATGTAAACTTATCATATGTGATAGTGCCTGTTGAGGCCCTGTATCTAATCCTATCTTGTGTAAGGCCCCATGCACACAACCGTGCCCGCAATCACGGCCCGCGATTGAGGGCGCGGCCAGCCGCTGACTGACAGCCGCATTTTCGGGCCGTGCTCCCATACAAAGTATGGGAGCACGGCCCGCAAAATGCGAAAGAACGGACATGTTCCATAATTCCCGGAACATTTCCACGGCACTGACACCCTTCCGTAGTGCTACGGAAAGGTGTCAGTGTTCAATGAAAGTGAATGGCTCTGTTTTTGCGGACCGCAATTGCGGTCCGCAAAAACGGAGGTTTTTTGCTGTCGTGTGCATGGGGCCTAATACTGTGCTGCTGTACTGCCCTATATCTAAGCCTATCATGTGTGATACTGTCTGCTGGGGCCCTGCATCTCAGCCTGTCATGTGTGATACTGTCTTCTGAGCCTTTGTTTATAAGGCTTTCAATGTGTGATACTGTCTACTGATGCCCTGTGTCTAATCATATCTTGTGTGATACTGTCTGATCAGCCGCTGTATATAAGCCTATCATGTGTAATACTGTTTGCTGATATGCTGTTTCCAAACCTATCATGTGTGATACTAACTGCTGAGCCCCTGTATCTAGGCTTATCATGTGTGATACTGTCTGCTAAGCTGTTGTATCTAAGCAAATCATGTGTAATACTGTGTGCTTAGCTGCTGTATCTGAGTCTGTGTAATACTGTCTTCTGACCGCCTGTATCTAAGGCTATCATGTTTGACACTGACTGCTGAGCCGCTGTATCTAAGCCTATCATGTGGGATGCTGTCTGCTTAGCCCCTGTATATAATCCTATCACGTGCAATGTGGTGTAGGTATAGGGGTCGTAATCTTATTGATATGATGTCTCCAATAAAAATAATTGGGGGGAGGGGCAAAACAAATCTCTTGGGGCTTGTGCCAATGAACTTTTATGACCCTAGCAAAGCCCCTGACTGCTAACGATGCACTGATACATTAAAATTGCGGACCGTGGCTGTTGGCCATGAAGAGAAGTTGCGCGGAGGAGGGGCAACCTGAACTTTTGCACCAAGGCCCATAAGCCTTTAGCTTTGGCCCTGGGTGCTTCCTTGCTTTTACGCAATTGTATGCTACCATCTTTGTGACAACAGTTTGGGGGAAGAACATTTTCTATTCCAGCAAGACAGTGCTCCAGTGCACAAAGCAAGGTCCATAAAGGAATGGTTGCGTGAGTTTGGTGTGGAAGAACTTGACTGGCACGCACAGAGCCCTGACCTCAACCCCATCAAACACCTTTGGGATGAACTAGAACGGAGATTGTGAGCCAGGCCCTCTCATCCAACATCAGTGTCTCACCTCACAAATGCACTTCTGGGGAAATGGGCAAAACAGACCACACCCCAAAATGTCCCACAGACACACCCCAAAATCTGTAGAAAGTCTTGTAAAGTGTGTGTGTGGGGGATATGGGATGGGATTTCCAACAAGCTCATATAAGTGTTATGGTCAGGTGCCAAATAGTGTACGTATGGACTCAAAATGCTAATTATTTACATAGAACAAAATGGCGTAAATTTATGACAAACCAGACTGCTCTTGGGCTGGGTTCACATCTGCGTCTGGATTTCATTTTAAACAGATCTTTATTTTATTTGACGAATATTAAATAAAAACAGACAGAAACTGAAACAAAAGTCTGACTGAACCGTCAAAAAAACCTTCGTCAGCTTGAAATCCTTTATGCTCTGTTTTTGACTGATTCGTTTATTGACTGGTGCGGCTTTAATTCTAAGGCTACATTCACACGAGCGTATCAGATTGACGCGCGTGAAAAACGCGCGTAAATCTGGTCCGTTATGCATCAGTGTGCTTTGCGAGGGACATGCGTTATTCACGCACTCGCAAAGCACAACTTTTTTTTAATTATTTTCAATTGAATTGATGCGCAAATCACGCATCGCACACGGATGTGCATCCCTGTGCGGTGCGTGATTGTCACGCACCTTTTTTACTTCAATGGGCGCGTTGGTGCGTGATAATGCACCAATATCGGACATGCAGTGAGTTTCACACAACGGACTCTCGAGGTGTGAAAACTTCTGCATGTGTAAACGGCCCCATTGAAATCAATGGGTCCGTGTGCTGCACGTGATTTCCCTGCGCAGCCCACGGACGATATTCACCTTCGTCTGAATGAGCCCTTAGTTATGCACATGTCCTGCGGCGCTGGAGAGGATTTGCCAGGCTCTAGCTGGTCACTAGATTTTATTATACATGTGCAGAAGATTTTTACGAATGCATCAAAGGGAATAAATGAGGGATACAAATTGAGGACATTACATTTGTATCCGTAATCCATTGACTCCCATGTAAGGGCCTGTTCACATCACCGTTCATTTCCGTTCCGGGGTTCCGTCGGAGGGTTCCGTCGGGTACGCTATTGATTCCGTCGGAAAACCGGAAACCAGCCGGAATGGTGACGAACGGAAAGCATTAGCGATGTTTCCGTCACCATTGAGATCAATGGTGACTGAAACGGAAGCTGTGCTGTCAGTTTCACTTTCTGTTGCGGGGTTCACCCTCCGACGGAACCCCGGAACGGAAATGAACGGTGATGTGAACAGGCCCTAAAAAAAAAAAAAAAAAAACCGGAAAGTTCCAGAAAACATATCGCTGCAGTCTGCGCTTTTGATTCCACCATAGAAACTGAAATCTGATGGAACGGAATGGAACTAAAGCAAACTGAGCTTAAAAAAACACCCATTTACCTCAATGGGTGTTTTAACAAAAGCGTTTCTTTTGAAGCAGATGTTAACCCAGCCTTATTATGTGATATTCTCCATTTCAAGTAGAAAAATGCCGATTTAAAATGTATCAAGAAATGGAAAACATTGCAAGTAAAAGTCATTTTATTGTTACATGGCCCCAATGTGCATCTAAATACAGCAGTGGAAATGATAAAGAAGTGCATGTGAGGAGCCCCGGCCCAGCACCGGCTGCACGCAGCATTACCTCACGAACTTTGAGGTACAATATGCAGCGCAGACGGAGCTGCTGTTCTCTTTGATTCCACCATATGGTTTGTTTTCAGGCGTCTTCATTGTTGACCGGTAGGTGGCAGCAGACCATGCGCTAACAGTGCTCAGTTCATACCAGTAATCGCATCCCCTGTCATGGGAATGTCCCGGAGGACTCCCAGTGAGGAGAGCATTAGACTGACAGACACCAGCGGACAACAGAGCTCCCCCCTTCCCCGGGCAGGGATAAGAGCAGTCTGGTCGGTGTGGTGTATCTACCTCCCCCTCTGTCTTCACAGTCCACACCCCCAAGTGCTGGGAGAGCTGCAGGCTCCTGTGCTCTATAGAGTGGTGACAGTGACAGTGTGTGGCTCTAGGCGTGTGCTGTGAGGAGGTGGCATTACTCCTGCACACAGTCACCTCCCTGTAATCTCTCCCCTGTCAGTATTGTCTTCCTGCTGCATGTGTGTACTCTCTTCTCCAGCCTCTGTCTACCTGAGAGCAGAGGAGGCTGCACTGTGCCCGGGGATGGCTGGCATGGGGAGCTGCTTCTAAGTGGACGACAGTGCACAGCAGGACTCAGCACAGGGTGCCACACACCACAAGCAGAGCGCTCACTTTCCTCTGGGGTTGGATGAGAACAGGAGACTGGCATCATGAGCACTAATTGTAAGTACATGCCACCTACATCACCCATCCCCTGTATATAGTAATGCTGCATATAGATGGTGGCATTCATAAATACATGTATAGTAATAACTATTGTACTGTGTTATGTTGTGCTCCCCAGATGTTTGCATTATTATTATTATTATTATTATTATTATTATTATTATTATTATTATTATTATTATTATTATTATTTGATTGGTCTCTGTATTTGTAAATATGTATCTTCCAGTCGCCTCTGTAATGTTTGCATTGGTACAATGTATTGTCCATAAGGTGCTCTTTGTATAAAACCCAACTCTTTCACTAGACCTTCAAAAACGATTAAAGCAGTCTTCTGTCTATATCTATAGTCATTGTCTATAGTGTATAAATAACTGGCCGCATCATGGACTATAATGGATCTAATAAAGGCTTTACTGTGTCTACTGGTGCAAGTTTTACATTTTCTATATATGCACAGTATTGATAAGAGATCTATCTATCTATCTATCTATCTATCTATCTATCTATCTATCTATCTATCTATCTATCTATCTATCTATCTATCTATCTATCTATCTATCTATCTATCATCTATCTATCTATCTATCTATCTATCTATCTATCTATCTATCTATCTATCTATCTATCTATCTATCTATCTATCTATCTATCTCTATCTATCATCTATCTATCTCATATCTATCTATCTATCTATCTATCTATCTATCTATCTATCTATCTATCTATCTATCTATCTATCTATCTATCTATCTATCTATCTATCTATCTATCTATCTATCTATCTCATATCTATCTATCTATCTATCTATCTATCTATCTATCTATCTATCTATCTATCTATCTATCTATCTATCTATCTATCTATCTATCTCATATCTATCTATCTATCTATCTATCTATCTATCTATCTATCTATCTATCTATCTATCTATCTATCTATCTATCTGTCTGTCTATCTATCTATCTATCTATCTATCTCATATCTATCTATCTATCTATCTATCTATCTATCTATCTATCTATCTATCTATCTATCTATCTATCTATCTATCTATCTATCTATCTCATATCTATCTATCTATCTATCTATCTATCTATCTATCTATCTATCTATCTATCTATCTATCTATCTATCTATCTCATATCTATCTATCTATCTATCTATCTATCTATCTATCTATCTATCTATCTATCTATCTATCTATCTATCTATCTATCTATCTATCTATCTATCATCTATCTATCTATCTATCTATCTATCTATCTATCTATCTATCTATCTATCTATCTATCTATCTATCTATCTATCTCATATCTATCTATCTATCTATCTATCTATCTATCTATCTATCTATCTATCTATCTATCTATCTATCTATCTATCTATCTATCTATCTATCTATCTATCTCATATCTATCTATCTATCTATCTATCTATCTATCTATCTATCTATCTATCTATCTATCTATCTATCTATCTATCTATCTATCTATCTATCTATCTATCATCTATCTATGTTCTCCATGAATATGACTATCTCATAAGTTCAGTAGGGCACTGATGTCATTGCCTAACAACAGCATTCTACTTGCGAGAATATGTTCACAAAGATTGCATATGACGGTGTATTTCTAATCTGAGTTACATTGACTATTGTGTATATAGGATGTTGAATGAAGAAGTCTTGTCAGATAATGGGTAATAATATTAGGCTTATCATAGTAGATTATGATTGTGTTTGCTTTATCATATCACACCGGTTTAGATAATAAAATGGTCTTGGTCAAGCAACTTCATAATTGATGCTTTTATCCTAAGATCAGGTTGGAGATATTTTAGGGTTCTAATATTCTATTTGTCTCAGAGACCAAACCATGAATTGGATGTTTCCAGGGCAGAATTATTTTGTATGATGCTACGAAGTAGGGCTGAAGCATATAGAACACATGGTGCGAATATGGTCCCTTAAAGCTGCACACTTGGCTCTATGCACATGTTCGACATCTCAGTTATATTGAGAAAGTGCAGCCAAGAGACACAGGTGTTCACAGTACTGATGTCATGGACTAAAAATGGATCTGCCTCAGTGACATAAACGATAAACCTCTTTTTGCGAATATTCAGGGACAAGCCAGGGTGTAAAGAGTTGGTTCAAGCAAGCCCATGCCAGTAGAGAACTCCAAGGACTGTGAGTAAAAATAATGAATGACATAGAAGGTTATTCATTTTAATGGATACCCTATCTTGGTTTCTTTTCCTTACAGCAGCACAAAAAGCACAAGCAAATAGCTGATCATAGGAAGGAATATACTAGTAGCAAGAAAAACTCTCCCCTTCCCCCACACACAAGCAATTTGAGGAGATATAAAATGGATTGTTTATTTTTTTTGGGATGATCAGCTGCATGATTGGTGTAAAGTGTGTTCACCAGCTGTGGTCATATTGATATATTGTATAACTTCAACGGGCTACGTTGTATATGTATGTTACATTTTTGTATGTCATTGATACCTAATATTTGTACCATTGGAAAACCACAGGTGTATGGTCACATGTTGCTGTACATTTTGGCTAAACAAACATAGAAAAGTTATGATTCTATGATGGCGTTTTAATAAACTGATAACAGATAGATGATAGATAGATAGATAGATAGATAGATAGATAGATAGATAGATAGATAGATAGATAGATAGATAGATAGATAGATAGGTATGAGATAGATGATAGATAGATGATAGATAGATAGATAGATAGATAGATAGATAGATAGATAGATAGATAGATAGATAGATAGATAGATAGATAGATAGATAGATAGATAGATAGATAGATAGATAGATAGATAGCGATAGATAGATAGATAGATAGATAGATAGATAGATAGATAGATAGATAGATAGATAGATACGATAGGTATGAGATAGATAGATGGATAGATAGGTATGAGATAGATAGATAGATAGATAGATAGATAGATAGATAGATAGATAGATAGTGGATGGATAGATAGATAGATAGATAGATAGATAGATAGATATGAGATAGATAGATGGATAGATAGGTATGAGATAGATAGATAGATAGATAGATAGATAGATAGATAGATAGATAGATAGATAGATAGATAGATGATGGATGGATGGATAGATAGATAGATAGATAGATAGATAGATAGATAGATAGATAGATAGATAGATAGATAGATAGATGATAGATAGATAGATAGATAGATAGATAGATACGATAGATAAGATGGATAGATAGATAGATAGATATGAAATGAATGTATTAATGGCTTTCTTGTAGGACTACTTATTGTAGAATTATTTAATAATAACTTGTTACACCTTGTCTATTTAATAGCTAGCTACTGGATGATCTTTTTGTCTGGTCACATCCTCCTGTCAGACAGGTAATATGCCCACTGCTTTGAGCTCTTGGGTAAATATATTGCTCTAAACTGAGATCTGTCTCAATACAGGAATGCAGTAAGGACATGTCAATGTCACCACCTACATTGTTGTCATTTTTTATTGATTGCTCAAAGACAGAGAGTAAAGTGTAAAGTTGACATTGTGTATACACAAACTGAGAGGTCAAATATATTGCACGACAAACCTCTCAACATCATAAAGGGGGTGACCCGCTCAGGACCCACCCTCTATGCGACAGAAGGGTGAGATGCTCTGTAATGCTACAGTTCCTATGCAGCAGGATCTCCAGGGGAAATGTGTGGCTGGCCATTGCTGTGAGTAGGTGATAAATCTTAACGGTTAGAATACATCTTTAAGGAGAAGCCAGTGTGGTGATCAGCTGATCCAGCTCTATCCCCCGGCGATAGGCTACAATCGCTGGGGGGGGGGGGGTACAGCTGGATCAGCTGATCACCACGCTGGCTTCTCTTTAAAGATGTATTCTAACCGTTAAGATTTATCACCTACTCACAGAATAGGTAATAAATGTTTGATCAGTGGGGGGGATTTGATTACTGAGAACGTTAGAATGGGGGACCTGGCTGTTTCTATAACTCACAAAGAGTTGTATGGAGCGGCAGCGCACATTGTCGGGGACTGCTCTATTGTGCCACTATGGCTTCTAGTAAACAGTTTTCTATCCCATAGATAGGGGATAAATGTTAATGGCTTTATTTTTTTTAAGTAACCCAGCAATACGAATATTGATAGAAGTCAATAGAAAGCAAGGACTGCTAGCAAATTTTTTGGTGCATTGGCTTCCAAGGTCCTGGGTTTTGTCTAACCCTGCTTCAATGGGTCTTGGTGCTCTTGACTTGGAGGGATTTTCTATATTCAAGTGTGATACAGCTCCCTTTCAGATCAATCTATATAGCAAATCATTCCTGAAAAAATCTTTAGGATAAGGAAGCAGTGATGGAATTTAGAAAAGTCTACTGTAATCGTCATCAGGTCGGATATGATAGAAATGGAGCACCGATTCCTAGCCAAATTGAGAAGTATACTTTTACCATTAGACAGACAGTATTCACATAGAAACTGACTTAATCAAAAATTGAGTTAGTAGTTCTATAAGCTCTGTGATTTATAACTGGTAGGAGAAAAAATTGACACTAAGCTATATTATAGAGCCCTAGTGGAGCCAAGCTGGACGTCTACTGCACCTGAAAAACTGAAAGTGATGACCAAAGAGGCAGTCAGTTGGATTGACCAATATCACTGATGTTAGTCAGCATTGATGGTAGGAAAGTACTGGACTCAGCAAGTCCCCTAGTGTTGTTGGGCCGGAGCAAGAAGAGCAGAGGGAAGTGGTCAACCAATGATTGGTCCCTTTGTCACTGTAAAAATTGCCATTATCTAGAACTTGTGTATGACCTATGGCATCTGTGGTCATCATGTACCAATTACTACTGACGCTGTTGCATATTTAATTAGGAGCAGATGATGAGGCACAATAAGCTTAATTGTGTCATTCAGGGCACAACATTCCTTGGCAGTAACAACACACAATGAATTATGTAGCTGTTTGCCATTGTCCTAGATTCTGTATTATAGTTTGGTGTTTACAATGGTTTTTTATTGTCTTGTTCATTGAATGACGTAACTCGCTCACTATACCATCAAGCAGAGAGTAGTGTGTGTATTATCATAGTAATAGAGGGATTTAGTAGACCTACTTTACCAGTAACAGCATAGGAAATGTTGTATGGACTTCTAGCTTTTATGAATAATATTTATTCTAAAGCTGCTGACAGTATAGTTATATAAAAGTTATTAGGTCCTGAGGTGGTGGAAGATTTCATAAAACGGACTCCCTATAGACCAGTATTTCATAAACACAAGTTCACAAAGTTAATTTTAATCTGATGTCGCCCACTGGTCCAAGGTTTCAGGATTCAAATCCAAGAGCTGGAAATTTCTAAAAAGCTTTAGTATGTTGTAGTGGAATAAATGTACTAATAAATTATTAGATTCTGTAAAATGTTAGGGAGAAGAATGACTGGGCAGGAGCATCACTTTAAAGGGAACCTATCACTTTGAACATAATGTCCTATGTGTGTCCAGTAGTAGTAGATACTGAGTACTCAATGATTGACAACCTTCCCTGTATGAACTTGCTGTCAATCACTGAGTAGGACCGCCCACTGGACTCCTAAACCCAGAATGAGAAGGGATTTAAATCAATAAATTACAAGTTACACTGTATTTTTCCCCACAAAGCTTTATCAATCTGCTCAGCACCGCTCACTCTATAACATGCTACCCGCAGATCAGACTGCATGTTCTACGTGACTGGTTCCCTTTAAATGCATATAGAAGCCATTATAATCCTATAATATACTGTAATACAAGGTTCCCACTGTTCTGTTGATGTGGACCCTCTATCCATCTTCAATCCTGGTTTCTGTAGCTGAACTCGCTGCTTGTACATGACCAGTGAAATCTTCTTAGATTCTGAAGCTCCTGGTCCTTTCATTTTGAGCACGTTTACCATGTGCAAAGTGAAGATAGACGAAGTAGCTCCTTTTGGACTTCTTATACATTTTCTTGGATCCTGGCTACATTTATTTACCTTTACTTTCTATAAGGCCTTATGCACACTTCCTTATTAGCCGACTATGGGCCTATATTGTACCTTCATTTTTTTTCATGGGTTCTGTGAGAATCCACATGCTGTATGACGGAGGTAACCTCTTTTAAAACTCTGCCCCCCAGCCCTGCAGGAAGTTATTGACAGCTAGGGAGACAGAGGCATCAGAACATGCAGAAGCAGGAATTTGAGAGTTAAATACACCGCAGCAGGGGACAAGAGATTTACTCTAATTTGATTACAGAACAATTATTTTGCAAGTAGAATTACAGACTGTGCCCCACTTCATAATTTCTAACAGCTAACAGCACTTCTTCATCTAACTTCCATCTAATGCCCTAGTTCTGTGCCTGGTTTGCCAATATGGTAAATATCCCGCTCAGAAACATACACAGATGACTACTAAAGAAATCAATGGGGGTATAAATACATATGATAACTGAAGAAATGAATGGGGGTTGAGTAAGAGGGACGTGGTGATTCTAATTTATCATCTATTTATTGGTAATGTTTGGTTAAAAATTTTAATAATACTTTTATTTAATTATTATTATTAATATTATTATTATTATTATTACTACATGTTATTTCTTCCATATTTTTATGTAAAATTAGACAAGACTTGTTCAGAGGCAGTTTAGGACGGTCTTATGCATTATGTATATGTCCTTACTGAGTATCCTTGATTCGATGTCCTTGCAGTAAAACATTCCCAATAGGTATAGATTATACAGTTAATGGGTGACAGGCAGGGCTGTAACAAAATACTGACAATGTTTATTGTAGCTATTTGGAGTAGCTAGAGAGATTTTACCAACATGTTGACCCAGTCTGGTCACTATTTAGTGTTTATGGCCATAGCACATGTTATTATAGCTAGTAAGTGTAATGTTTGTGGTTTCAAGGTTCCTGATGCAGTCAAAGCAGATGTTCAATAATTATTTGACCTCTTAGTCTCCTATTGCTTAAGAATTACCAATGTCATAGGGTTCAACTCCTCGTATGGAATTTTTGTCAGTATGCTGCATCAGTATTTGGAAGCCAAAACCAGGGGGAAGGGGTCCAAAACATGGAAGAGGTGCAAATATTTCCATTATACTTTTTCTCTTTGTAAGTTCCACTCCTAGTTTTGCCGTTAAAATACTGAAGGAAAATACTGACCAAAATACTGACGTGTAAAAGTGGTCTAAAGGGCAGTTCAATCTAAACAGCCTGCCCACAACGGTAAATGTCACCTGTGCTGTTCTGACTACAAACTACCCTAAACACAAGCTGTGGGTACCATAGTTCAATATTTCAATAAATCTAATAATGTAGCTTCAAGACAGCTAAATGGCAAATTCAATTTTAAATTTTATGCAAAGCATTGTGACGATAAATCATAAAATGGATACTACAATATGTTATTGTTCCACTAACACCCCTCCCCCAGCTACTTGCAGTTCTATTAGATGTCTGTGTTTTGTCCCTGCAGGTTATATACACCTAAGAGAATTCATGTTTGAAACATACCACCTTTTTATGTTGTGCTAAATATTTCACGCAGATTTTCTAGTAACAATTATTTCGATACGTAGATCACTAAAAACCCTGGGCTGTTTTATAAGAATGTGTTAAAATATGCTAAGTAAAGCAATACTTCATGTGTATGATAATTTTTTATAGTAGAGAATTATTACATCTGATTTAGGGGTTAATAATGTATTTAGAAGAGAATGCGAGCCAGTATGTAGACAGTGGACCCTAGACCCTGTATCAAAAATCAAATATTGCCCCCATCTTAGGGCTTATTTACACCATACTCATCGCCCATCTTCCACCCTTGGACATTTACACCACCTTTTCTCATCCCTGAAATTAGGTATGACATTGTATGACAGATTTATACAAAAATGTTGCTATTGCAACAATACTGTAAATTCTTTGCTCACTTATTATTCCATGTAAATGGTATGTGTAAGGCTATTGTGAAGTCTGCAGAGGAGCAAACACAAGATAAAATCTCAGGAATGGGGCTATGTGCGTGTGCGCAAAGTTGAGTGGGGGAAATTATTCTGTATGATCAATTGTACAAAAGGCGATTGTATGTATTTGGCGTAAATGTGGCCAGTGGTAAGTTGTAATAGTGTATAGTATACCAGATGCAGAAAAACCTATATGATTTTGATAGTTAATATTAAGCATGCAGGATCCAAAACATTCCGGCATATGTAGATGTGAGTATGTGCTTGTTTGTTTATCTGCGGTGAACAATTCTCATCATGTATGTTTTCCTGGGAAGCGTGCTGTATGTGTTATATACACATGCTTCAATAAATTGAGCATCCATCCAACTCAGACAGCAGAAAAGATTGAGGGAGCAGATGGCTTCTCCCTGTCACTATGTTCTCAGCAGCCAGACTATGGTCCATGCCCATACGCTGACGGCCTTTCCATGCTACTGACCTCTAGGTCTTGTCACAAAATCTCCCGTCTCGATGAATCTCTTGGCTGCTTTGACGACACTGGCAGCTCCAGGCTTAGCACCCGAATGAAAATATCTGCATAAGCTAATTTCAAATCCACTGAACCCAGTTCTACATTTATGTATAGCCCCCTCCACTTTGCTTGGTTATCTGCCCAGTCGTACCCTTGAAAGATTCAAATAGGTTATAAATAGTCACTGAGGAGATGCATATCAGGAGCTTAGCAACATGATGTAATAACTGGCTCTTTCTAAGCTATCTCACACTACAGTGCCCTTAAATGTCCTGCAGATGTGACCCACAAGCTACAAATAGCTGAATATAGTCAAATATATTGTGTATGGTAGAATCAGATGGCCAGGTTGAGATTCATAGCAAATCAGTTGCATCTTGAAGAATCAATATAAGAGGTTATTTTTAAATAGTTGCTCATGTATATAAGACATGAAGAAGAGAAGTTGTTCATCTCTAATTGTATAGTGTGTGTGCGCATAAGTTCTACAAAAGACCAGCTTTTTCACATCTCATGGTCTCTCGACCAATTACAGATGGAAGAGATGTAAGTTCGCTTTGTGGTTAATGCAAGTTGATGTTTTTTGAGACAGATTTCCCAAGAGAAATTCCTGAAAGAAGAAGAGCAGAACTGAATTGATCATAACCAATCTAAAACTGAGCATCCTTCTTCAGGTTTTCAGGTGGCAATTGACAGAACAAAAGAGTTTAGAACAATAATGAAATTCATTCAGAATATTAATAATAGCTTCGAAATGTTATTATGTTAGTATTAAATAAGTGTCAACTGTCAAATTGTATTCTGCTTTACTTCATATTAGAAGGTTGTGGATCTCATCTCAGTTTCCCATTGTATTCCACAAGCTGTCCATTGTACCAAGGAAGCTTATATTTTATAGTATAGGTTCACATTCAGTGATCCTACACTCGTAGACTAGGGAGTTGTGCTGCTAGTTTCTTGATATAATTGTTCTGCAGAAGTTGCTCCTTTTATAAGATATATTTTAATAAAGGAGGGCATTAGCTGGAAATTCCAATTCCTTGCCATTGCTTTGTGAGAATGTCAGCAGAATTCAAGTTGCCATTAAAAAGCCTGTATCTATTGAAGGGATTCAGGGAAGCCATTTTGAATCTGAATTCCCTGCAGTTTCCCTACTCTATACAATGGTGTTCACCCAGGGCTCGATCAAGGTTGGACGAAGTCCCTGGGTAAAAATTTCTTGTCGACCCCCTTCCCTTTTTGTAATTTCCCATTTACACACCATAGGTAAAAAATACTTGCGAATTAGTGAAAGTGCTGCACATTTTATAATCCTCAGCATGTTTATTCTTCTGCACTGAAAAGCTGCAAATTGCACCTATTAAATTAAAATAAAGCCAATCTGCATGGATACAGTTTCGAATCCGCCACAGAAATCCTGAGCTTCAGTCATGGATTTATTCCACGGATTTCACTGGAATCCACAGCAGAATTTGCTTTGGCAAATCCTTACTGTGTGAACATACCCTTAGTCTATTCTAACATTAAGATCTTGCTGCTGAAAAGGGATTCTTGCCTCTATATAGAGACTTTTCCACATTATGGCTTTTTCTAATAGGAAAAGCTGATATACCTTTATATAGATACACAGCATTCACTGCTTTCTATAACCATTGTTTGCATAGACTACCTGACATCAGGATTTAATGACCCGAGATGTTCTCTGAGCATCTGATTACAGGTCCAGTTTATGCTGTTTCCAAATAAGATTGTTTATCTAAGCAAATGTAGTAGGAAGAAGTAGTGTAATTTTAGGCTATTACGGGCTGTTTAGTGTGACCTTCATTTGTGAGGATGCTAATGCAGCCTTTACCAAAGAAAACAACATGACTTTATCCAGAGGTTAACATCAGATTTTTATTTTCCAAGCAGTAGCAGTAGTAGTACAGCGAGTGCATAAAGTTTAGCGGGGCCGGTCGCATGACGAAGAGTCGTATCGTCATCAAAGAAGTCACTGTGCAACTAGACTTTTGGTCCCCCGCCTGCACTATAAAAATCTATGAAAATCTAAGAAACAGCGCAACGGGGGACCGGAATGTATATTAGCGAGTGTACCCACATACTGCAGTGAGTACACTGCTAATAATTTTTGGTCCCCACATAACCCCTTTAAAAGTTCATAGAGAACGGAGTATGCTACATAGAAGCCTGGTTTAAATAGGTAGCAGTGTCTCCGGTGGATAGGTCATTAGTTGTACGGTAGAGGACAACCGCTTTAGTGCAAAATGTAATAGCAAAAAAATTTTGCCGGATACTAGTCTAACATTGCATTTGTATCAGTTATGTTTCCGAACCACTGGTGTAATGAACTGAAGAAATAATACTTAAAGGGGTTGTATAGTTTAGAAAACCCATGTCCAAATACTCTGTTAAAGGTTTTTGTGTTAGTAGAGGGGCTCCCCTCTTTGGGACCGTCATCTATTAGATAGCGCAGAGGGCAGCTAAAAAGACAATCTTTCTCTCAGCACATCCATCCATTACACGGGTAGCCTGTTGTTTTCAATGGGCACTGTGTAATACTTAATTTCCCCTGTAGTGGTGCTGCAGGGGAATTAAACGCTTGCCAAAAAGTTCTGTCACAGTTTAGGGCTCATCGCTGGGGTTCTCATTAGGGGGTGCAATTTTGCCCTCTAGTACCTCTTTGATAGGACATTATAGACATGCCCTAATGTGAAGAGAGTCTTTCCTAGTTATAAGTTTCCCATTAAAGCCCCCAAGGGCAATCTGAACTACCGCAAAGTATGTAGGTGCGAGTCAACCAGGTTCAAGCATTCTGGAAGCTACTTCATGATGCCTATAGGAATTGTCACGTTCTTTCCCTTCGATAGGTGTAATAAAAAGGGGATCTCCTAACTAGACAAAAGACGGACCCAAAGTAAGTACAGAATTTGAAATTATGATAAAATAAAGCAGGGTATTGGATTGGGATCCATTCCTGGATGATGGAAACATCATTTGAAAGGCTTTTTTTTTTTATACTATTGCAGAATTTATACTTTAATCCTTTTGCCCCCCCCCCCATAATATAACATATGATGTGGAAATGCTCTTTAATCAGTTTCACGTTTGATGCTGCTTTTAATGAAAAAATGAAAAATAATGATTTATGCTGGAAAGAGATAACAAAAAGTATTGATGTAATCTCATTTATGGTGGTAGAATAAATAGCAATTTTACTAATCATACAGCTAAGATGGCTTTTGCTGGAATAATCATAGTACAACAGCGCGGGCGAAAACCATATCCCTTCAGCTTTGTGGTAACATCAATAATGACACAGTCTGTATAGAAATTTTGGAGAAAAATAGTTCCTTTGAGCAAAATCTGCTGTAACAGAATAAAGAAGATGCATGCCGTTATTTGTCAGCTATACTTTATAGATAGTACATACCTATAAACACGGTTGTACATACAAAAAAAATAGCACATAGCAATATCTATCTCCTGTTAAAGGCTGTAGAAGGGGTGGACAGAGACAGCAGAGGGCCCCTGTGCAAGAATAGTATATGGGCCCTTGCTCTCCAACATCTCATCATAAATCACCGCTTTATGTCTCTCTAACAATCCATCAGTAATTGGTAGCCATAAAATGTATTACGGTAGCTCAGACATTCGGCAATCTAATAGTCAGAAGAAGGCCGCTTTAAGGTGAAAGTGGGCCCCTTACCTACTGGTCAGCTTCACAGGTTGCACCAATGGTATGTCCGCCCCTGGGCTGCCTGACACTTGTTTGCCAGTGTTAAATGGGTTGTCCAGGATTAGAAAAACATGGCTGCTTTTACAGTTCAGCTCCATTGAAGTGAATAGGGCTAAGCTGTAATACCACACACAACCTGTAGATAGGTGTGGCACTGTTTTTAGAAAGCAGATATATATCTCTAGCCTTAGATCTGCTTCAAACTGCTGTGTTTGCTCTGTGAGATACGTACCGTATGTCATCCATATTTCCCAGACCGAACACAGTTCCGGTAGCCAGGCTCCTAACATCATAGTCATTCATGATGCTGTGAGTCACTGCCTCCCCGCAGGACTACTGTCCCGTACTGAAAAAATGATTACAGTATGGGACAGTATTCCTGCACGGAGGCAGTGACTCCTAGCATTATACGTAACTATGATGCTAGGAGTCCGACTTCCCGAACTGGGAAATACAGCCGACATATGTTTTTTTCTTTATATCACAGACCGAACACCGCTTTGTGAAGCAGGCATACACATCATCCCTCCTCACACGCACCATAGATGAAGCGGATATAAGGTCTGAATAGAACATTTGCAGAAGACACAGACTAAATTATTTTGATGGTTACCTGTCTTGCTCAAATAAAGTGAGAATCTAAGTTGTCATGTGACCCTGTTTGATTGATCATTTTTCAGTGAGGAGACTCAATAGGGCAGATTTACTATTCAAAATGGCAGAATTATGGCATCTATGCTGAACACTACATTTATTAACTGTTTTAGACACTGACTGCACCCTGCTTGACAAGAGGCCGTGGCGTTGCAGAAAAGGGGTGTGGTCTAACCAAAAGTGGCATGATTTAAAATGCGACACTGTACTCAAATTGAACCAAATTTTTTTCGCAAAAAAACTGCCATAAACTAAGCCAACCAAAAAGGGGTATAAGGCAGAGAAAAATGTATCTAACATGTCTAGCTAGATGCAGTACATTTTTCACAAAGCACATACCACTTTGATAAATTTGGCACATCTTCTGACTGCATTGTCTAAGTTTACTCTGTCCACACTTACCCAGTATTAGTAAATCTGCTCTTGTTCTATATACACTCATGTGCTTTGAGGCAGTGCATGATACATTTAAGGCTGGGCGAGGAAATATGGAAATCAAATAGGCAAATGCAGGTTGTGCAATATTTTATCACCTTAATTATTTGCTGTGTTTTACTAAGTATTATATGAACGATTTCTTCACAAATGCAACATTTCAGTGGGTTTCATTCATTTATTAGCAAGAAACAAAAGCTGGAATCCGTTATTATTGGCAATACCTCCACTTGATAACAGCTGACATCCCAAAAAGGAATGCATAATAATGCAATAATGTAGGATTACATGGTGGCCATTCCAATGAATGACCGTCCATGTAATGAATGGACAGGCCAGGTATAAGCGAGCAGGAGCTGCTCTGACAGAGTGGCCCTCCTCTTCTGGTTCATAAAAGGGTGGGTTGCAAGCGGGAGTCCCCCTCTACATCCAAATGCAAATAAAGTGGTCTGAACAGGGGTCGTCTTAATGTGACACCCCCTTTAAAACTTTGGCCAATCAAAACATATATATACTAGTCCTTCTCAATAAATTAGAATATAATCAAAATTTAATTGTATTTCAGTAATTCAATTCAAAAAGTGAAACTCCTATATTCTATAGATTCATTACACACGGAGTGATCTATTTCCAGCATCTTTTCTTTTAATGTTGATGATTATGGTAACAGTTAATGAAAAACGCAGCCGTCGACCAGGATATTTTCAAGCACTTCATACTTCCCTCTGCTGACAAGCTTTATAGAGATGCTGATTTCATTTTCCAGCAGGACTTGGCACCTGTCCACACTGCCAAATGTACCAATACCTGGTTTATTAACTACAGTATCACTGTGCTTGATTGGCCAGCAAACTCGCCTGACCTAAACCAACCCCATAGAGAATCTATAGGGTATTGTCACGAGGAAGATGAGAGACACCAGACCCAACAATGCAGACGAGCTGAAGGCCGTTATCAAAGCAACCTGGGCTTCCATAACACCTCAGCAGTGCCACAGGCTGATCGCCTCCATGCCACACCGCATTGATACCACCTAAGCAGTGCCACAGGCTGATCACCTCCATGCCGCGCCGCATTGATAACACCTCAGCAGTGCCACAGGCTGATCGCCTCCATGCCACGCCGCATTGATGCAGTAATTCATGCAAAAGGAGCCCCGACCAAGTATTAAGGGCATATACTGGACATACTTTTCACTAGGCCAACATTTCAGTATTAAAAATCATTTTTGAAATTGGGCTTTTATAATATTTTAATTTTCTGAGACACTAAATTTTGGGTTTACATTAACTGTTACCATAATCTTCAACATTAAAAGAAAAAATGCTGGTAATAGATCACTCTGTGTCTAATGAATCTATATAATATAAGAGTTTCACGTTTTCAATAGAATTTCTGAAATAAATTAACTTTTTCATGATATTCTAATTCATTGAGAAGGACTAGTATATACACACACACACACACACACACACACACACACACACACACACACACACACACACACACATTACTCATTGTAATATATAAAGGACCATGGCATTATAGTTGTTATACTCTGACCACTTACAAGTAGGGAGCACTGTCACATGCAGTGTACAGTATACATGTGCTACATTAGCATGGGATATAGCAGAAAAAACATGTGATTGTTATTACCGTGATTCTTACTGGAATTCCCTTGTCTTTACTGGAAACTCTCCAAACCTACAGGAAAAAATAGTATTTTCCAGACATTGCAAAGTGTTATTGGTTTTCCTGAGCTAATGCTGTGTAAATGCATATTTTCTGAGCGCGGTTTACAAATATTTCTGTTACTGTTTGAGATACAATTAAAAAAATTATCCCATTCTATGCAGCATGGAGGGGCCCGCTTTGCAGCGGCGTTGCAACAAGATTAAAAATCAATTGGTTTACAGAGATTAAAAAAGCATCAGCTAGCAGTCAGAGACATGTATTGTGACTGCTGTCTCTTTAAATGGAATTGACATATATCAGCTATATTGATGGGGGGTGGCATGAAAAGGAAAATACAAGCCTCTTTCCTTTGCCAGTATTATACTTTGGTTGTGCTCCTTCCTGCTGTTTCATTTTATGTGGGCTTACATGGTGGTTTTTACATGGTGGTTTTTAGTGGCGTTTTTGTAATCGTTTTGTGGTGCTTTTTTAGTGCGGCTAAATGTTACATTAAAATCTATAGTAAAATATAAAATGCACTACACACAGCTGCATTTTGGTTAGTGGCGTTTTTGAGGCAATTTTGTCGTCAGTGGCGTTATTTACCAAATGCAGCATGCTCTGGGTATGGCGTTTTTAAGAAGTTTTTCCCATGGGCTTCTCAATGGGACTTAAAAAATGCCACTTGAAACGCCTTAAAAAAAATGCATGTTTCATTTTAATATTGCTAGCATTTTTAGAAGCGTTTTGTGATGCAGTTTAAAACACCAGAAATGTTCTGTGTGTAAAGGAGACCTAAGGCTGCATTTACTCATAGCATTTTTGACAGTTTTCTATTGCATTTCAAAGGCCTTTTTTTGCGGAGTTTTGTCATGCATTTTTTTAGTACAGCCATGAGTTACATTAAAGTCTATAATTAAAATATAAAATCCACTACACTTAACTGCTTTTTGGTTTGTGCCGTTTTTGAGGCAATTTTGTTGTTAGTGGCATCTCTTTCCAAACGCAACATGCTCTGGGTATGCCGTTTTTTCAGGCGTTTTTTCCCATAGGCTTCTCTATAGGACTAAAAAAGCATGTAGAAAATGACACTAAATGAAAAACACCACCAAAAACGCTGCCATTTAGGAATTGTTTTTTTATGCAATTTTAATTGCCAGAAAAGTTCTGTGTGTGAAGAAGGCCTAAGGCTGACCGCGTGCACTCTTCCTATTAGATCTGACCATAGTGCGAGAGATCTGATCCTCAGCTAGTCCTGGTTTTCCCTGCAACAGAAAATGTAGACGTGTGCTAAATATGATGATCACAAATTGGGGGATGAAATGATAACTTTACTTGGAGAGTTGCTATGATACCAATTTTCTTATATAGTGTCAATGTCGAAAGGTCTCTAAAATAGAGCAGAAAGATTGCACTGACATGCTGAAAGAAAGTTACTGCCCTTCTTCCTTCAACTAGAGACACAGGCTATTTAATGGCAGTCTGTAGTCAGGGACCTGCAATGTGAAATGAGGTTGTCCTAAAACAGACCAGTGCCTAGAAGACAAGGCTTTGTATCGGGTTTGTCCCATAATTAATTTCTAGAACATATGACACAGTTCAGATCTATGGAGGTTTAATAGCTGCAACACTGAACATTGTAGGACTCACACCCAACATCTGGAACCTAGTGAGAGCACTCATAGTTTCTATAACTCCCATTCAGTCCCGTCCTTGATGCCAGCCATGAGGTTATGAAATTAATGTCCAATTGGTCGGAAATATGACTACTGCGACCATCAGTGCTAGGAGTGCACCATGCCACTTTGTCTCCTGTTCCGCACCCTTCTTATTTTTCCGTAGGCTGCAAGGCAAACCATTAACTATAATGTACTAACATATGGATAACACAAGCATCCAATTGAATGTAAATACTGCAGCAATTGTGAATAGTCTCATGCAACTAAGTTAACATTAATTATAATGGTACGACCATGTAACCTCCAGAAAATGCCAAGCAGAGCCCACAAGAGACAAAGTGGCAAGCCGCGTTCCTAGCGCTGCTGACACTTCATTCAATCAATCGTGATGGGGGCACTTCGGTTGAACGCCCACAGCTCTGACATTGATAGCATATCCTACTAGTATACCATCAATGTCTTTACTGAGGCAACCCCTTTAACTTTTGTGTCTTGTGCTTTGATATAGTATTACCAGTGACCAGGATATATGTTACATGTTCACATATACATTGCATCTTATATATGTTCTTTATATATAAGACTTTCATTCTTGTTTTCTTCTGGCTATAATGACAAGACCCATCATTCGGTGTAACCCGCCTAGGTCTATGTAAGAGGCAGACAGAAATAAACCAATGCTGTTAATTAATCCTGAATGAACAAGAAAACCCGTTTTATGCCATTGAAGTCATTCTGTGATTGTAATGAATTGTCACTAGAGACTTGATGATATCTTTTGAAGACTAGCAAGGGCCAGTGTGATGTGGATATAATAAGAGGGACTACGCTATAACATTCCGCTGGTAGTCTTCTTCAATTTTGCTTGCAAACCCATTAATTTCGACACAGTGAAAATCGCTGCATTTAAATGACCTAAAGCAATAATTTTCACTTGAAGATAAAGGCTGCCACCTTAATTGAAATTAATATGACATGTTAACAATTGTGTCTAATTTTGTCTATTGCCACATGTAAACAGTGGATAGTATTAGAAAGAAATAGCTCACACCCTGTCCAAAAGCTTCTTTTCACAATTGTTTGCAGTCAACAATCATATTGCCGGTCAGTTCATCACAGAATTTGAGCATATAAACACAGATTGAGCTTATTCACACGAGCGTTTTGTGTGCGTTGCACTTCCGTGTGTCATCAGTGTTGGCTGCGTGATTTTCGCGCATATGCCATCCTTATGACACACGGTTTTGCTGTTTAGAAAAATAAATGAATGAGGTGCTTTTATTTTTTCCTTCATTTCTTTATCTACTGTTGCGCGAATCACGCGCGACACACGGAAGTGCTTCCGTGTGGTGCGCGTGATTTTCACGCACCCATTGACTTTAACAATGGGTGCGTGATGCGTGAAAAACGGCCAAGTATAGGACATGTCGTGAGTTTTACGCAGCGGACATACGCTGCGTGAAAATCACGGAATGTCTGAACGGCCCCATTGACTAACATAGGTCTGTGCGACGCGCGTGATTTTCACGCGTGTATCACGGACGTTAAACACGTTCGTGTGAATAAGGCCTTAAGGTGGACATACACATTAGATAATTTAGGATACACCATGCAGACCCCTCACCAGTGCCCCTAAAGAAATACTGACCCCCAGACCAAAGCTTTCGTAATACAGATCCCAGACCAGAGCCCTCTTAAAACAGATCCCAAATTAGAGCCCTCTTAATACAGATCCCAGATCAGACTCTCCCTTAATTCAGACCCCAGATCAGACTCTCCCTTAATGCAGACCCCAGACCAGACATGCGTATACTCACCTCTCCCCGTTCCTGCAGTGCTCTTCACTCAGGATATTGTCTTCAGTGGCTGCACCCATGAGTAAAGAGGACTGCAGGAGCGGGGAGAGGTGAGTATAATTTCAAAAAGACACGGTGCTCGGAAGATTTTCTGTTTTTTCCAGGGGTCCAGGAGATTACCTATTTTTCCGAGAGTTAGCAAGTATGTCTAAAGAGTATGACTAGTGTAAGTTGTACACTTGGCTGTATGATGGAAATGCTCCATCAACTTGTGTGTTTTAGCAGATGTGGACTAAAAACAGCCACTTTTTTAGAGAAAAACAAAACAAAACCTTCTTTACACTGCAGAACAAAAGGCCTTGTGTGACTGACAGACAGTTTTATCTTGTGGAGCTATCTGCTTTGGCAGGTGGGATTCCATCCCCCATGTGACACATGCTCAAACATGTTTCATTCCAGAACTGTTACCTGTCACTTGCTTTTATTACTATTGACTGTCAAACCTAGAGTTTTTTCTTTGCAACATTGGGAATTCAATTCTATTTAAGAATGGAATGATAGTTTCCATTTTGAAGCCAACACCCTTTAATAACGGTGGTCTGTTATTTGTTAATAAAGTTATTTTGCTAGGACCTTAGCGGGGTAATACATTTTGTTTTAACGGTACATTCACAATTACGTTTGTAGTAATCTTTGTTAAGATAAAAACTGACAGATCAGTCAACAAATTGTAGTTATTTCTATGGAATTCACACGGTCTTCATCAGTTCTGTCATTATTTTATGATTGAGATCAAATGGTGAAGGAATAAAAAAAATGACGCACACTAATGTAAAGTTTTTTAGTTATTTTTATTGGTTACAGGGCAAAACAAATACAGAAAAATAAAAATAATGTGCATTTTCTTAGCTGTGCAACATATATACAAAAATGTCTGGTACTGTGTGGGGAACATCAGGCACATATGCCAGGTATTTGATAGGTATTTCATATACATGTCTGATTAATTACCTCCCCGCTGTCCCGGGCGGCCGGGGGTATGTCCCGCTGTCAACTGTATCTGTGTCCTCAGAACGCAGATACAGTTGAACGCAATTATGAAGCAGGGAACCATCAGCTCCCTGCTTCAGAATTAGTTCGGTGTGGAAGAGCAGAGGGAGTTCCTCCATTCGCCGAGGACTCCCTGGGCACAGCGCTACTTTAAGCGCTGTGCTCAGGGAAACCCTTGACGTCACTGTCCATATATGAACAGTCACGTCAGTGGCTACTGATTGAGCTGAATCCCCGTTGCCCATGATCTTTCCGGGGATTCCGCTCCTAGAGGAAACCCCTGAGCTCACTGTCCATATATGGACATTGATGTCAGGGTTCCTCCTAGAGCAGTATCCCCGGCCAGTGTCGGCAACGGGGATTCCTCTAAAGGAGTAGCCACTGACTTCACTGTCCATATATGGACAGTGACATCAGGACTTCCCTCTAGGAGCGGAATCCCCAGCCTATGCTCTGGCTGGGGTTTCTGCTACTAGAGGGAGTCTCAATGGGGCTATCTACAGGGGGGGTGCTATCTTCAAGGTCGGTGTGGCACTATCAACATGGACACTGTGGCACTATATAGGGCCACTATCTACATGGGCACTATATACTTGGGCACTGTGGCACTATCCACAAGAGCACTGCCACTTTATATGTGGGCACTGGCACTAGGGGCAGCTTTGGGGGCATTATACTGTATAAAGGCAGCTATGGGGGCATTATGCTGTATGGGGCATTAAGCTGTATGGGGGAAGCTATGGGGGGACATTATGCTGTATGGGGGCATTACGCTGTATGGGTGCAGCTATGGAGCATTAAAGCTATGGAGCATTATACTGTATGGGGCAGCTATGGGGGCATTATACTGTATGGGGGCATCTGTATGGGCATTATACTGTATGGGGGCATTATACTGTATGGGGCAGCTATGGGGGCATTATGCTACATGGGGCAGCTATAGGGCATTATGCTGTATGGGGGAATTTGTCTGTGCATTATACTGCATGGGTGCATCTGTGGGGATTATATTGTATGAGGGCATCTGTGTGGGCATTATACTGCTTGCAAGAATCTGTGTGGGCAACTGAGATGGAACAACATATATATGATTAATGTCGCATATATATACATATTGGGTAAATACATGCAACATTTTTACATTTAATTATTCCTACCCCAGGAAAATTATACCTGACCTCTAAAACAACATATAAAACACGTATTAATACTAAGGTACTTTATAAATAACATTTTAGCAAATGTAGTTGAAAAAAACAAGACTTACCACTCATCTCTATATGACTGTAAGCTCTTGTGAGCAGGGTCCTCACTCCTATTGTCTGAATTATTAATTAGTTTTGTCACTATGTAATGTCTGATATTGTCTGTACTCGTTCCCTCTGAATTGTAAAATGCTGCGGAAAATGCTGTCCCTATATAAATAAAGAATATATATATATATATATATATATATATATATATATATATATATATATATTTATTTTTTAATTATTTTCTTTTTATTATATTATTATTATATGCACAATGGTGGCAGTTGTTAGACCTTCCGGATGATTATATTTAGATTTGTGTGATCATCACAGAAATGTTTAAGGATTTTTTTTACACGGCCCAATATGTTCTGTGAAAACGAGCGCCGATCAACGACACATATACTACAAGCTACGATCGTTCGTCCCAAGACATTTCCATTATGTCGGCAATACATCTCCCTGTTTACACAGGAAATATGTGCTGCCGACTAGCGAGCATTTTATTGGCTGCATAAATGAGCAGGTCAGCTGATGAACGAGCGTTTGCTTGTTCACCGGCTGATTGTTGCCCTGTTTACACAGGGCAATGATCGGGAATGAGCGTTCGTATGAACACTTGTGTGCCCAATCATTGGCCCGTCTAAAAGAGACTTAAGACAATTTTCATAGTGTGTTTTTAAGACAACTAATTCACTAATGTCCAATCCATCATTTATATTTGAACATTAACCTACAGTTCCGGGGTGGTGATACATTGATTTATATGTTTCATGGCATTGAAAGGGAATTCTAGAAGCCTGTAAAATATAGAAAACTCTTTGTAATACTTCCAGGATTCTTCCTCGCTGCCAATGTTGCCCTCCTGTAGCTACAATGACAGTACATCCATAGTGACGTCACATGACTGCATCATCCACTGGCTATGGTGATTTTTTTTGTCTATAATGACGTAATGTCCTGCGGAAGCCATAGGACAATGGTTAACTGCCTATTTTAATAGGCACTATTTCTTGTTATCTCCCTATATTGACCTTGTCCAGTTCTCACCTTACATTCAAAGATTATTTAATGAGCTCCTTCACTTTCTATTTTCTTATGAAGTTTAGTTACCCCTCGGAGGTCATTCTTTTATATATCTTTCAGCTTCACTCATCTACTTACATAAAACATTGTTCCATAAAATTATTTCTTTGTTTTGCAAAATTTCAGCGGTCTCAGAGCAATTAGTAGAGCCTAAGATGTGCCCATTCTTCTGCTCAAATGTATTCACCCAGCATTTCATGGCATGTAGATAGATACAAGGTGTTCAAACAAATTTTCATGATCATACTTGCTGAATACCGGAGCAGTGGCTGCGTCTCAGAAATGACCTTTATTATCATAAACACTAGTTACTTCTCCTGCTGGTGTATTTTTTATGGGAGTTGAGCTCAAAGTTTGCAGAGGGAATATTTTTTTAATGGTGTCCTCAACTGTCCTCTCTCCGCAGTCATAAAGAAACCACTTCTCACTTTATAGCTGCTGTATTGAGATGATGCTGTCCATGTGTTATACAATGCATTCGGAAAATCATCAGACCCTTTACATTTTTGCACATTTTGTTATGTTGAGGCCTTGTGCTAAAATAAAAAATAATTCACGTTTTCCCCATTATTCTGCACTTAGTACCCCATAATGATAAAGTGAATACAGAATGTTAATAATCTTTGCTAATTTATTGTGTAGGAAAAACTAAAATATTTCATTGACATAAGTATTCAGACCCTTTACTCAGTACTTAGTTGAAGCACCTTTGGTAGCAATAACATCCTCCAGTCTACTTGGGTATGATGCCACAAGGTTTACACACCTGGATTTGAGGATTTTCTGCCATTCTTCACTTTAGATCATCTCAAGCTCTGTCAAGTTGGATGGGGGACTGTCGGTGGACAGCCATTTTCAGATCTCTCCAGAGATGTTCAGTTGGGTTCATGTCAGGGCTATGCCAGGGCCACTCAAGGACATTCACAGAGTTGTCCCTAAGCCACTCCTCTGTTGTCTTGGTTGTGAGCTTACGGTCATTGTCTTGTTGGAAGGTGAACCTTCGGCCCTAGAGAACTCTGGATCAGGTTTTAATTAAGAATATCTCTGTACTTTGTTCCATTCATCTTTCCCTCAACCCTGTCCAGTCTCCCTGTCCCAGCCACTGATAAACACCCCCCCACCCCCCACAACATGATGCTGCCACCACCATGCTTCACTGTAGGGATGGTATTGAGCAGGTCATGAGCAGTGCCTGGTTTCCTCCTACCATGATGCTTAGAATTAAAGCCAAAAAGTTCAATCTTGCTTTCATCAGACCACAGAATCTTGTTTCTTACAGTATGAGAGTCCTTTATGTGCCTTTTTTGCAAATTCCAGATGGACTTTCATGTGTCTTTTACCGAGGAGAGGCTTCTTTCTGACCACTCTGCCATGAAGCCCAGATTCGTGGAGTTCTGCAGGGATGTTTGACTTTCTGGAAGTTTCTCCCATTTGCACACAGGATAATTGGAGCTCAGTCAGAGTGACCATTGAGTTCTTGGTCATCTCCCTTACCAATGCTCTTCTCCCCCGATTACTTAGTTTGGTGGGGCAGCCAGCACTAGGTAGAGTCCTAGTTGTTCTAAACTTCTTCCATTTAAGAATTATGGGGGCCACTGTGCTCTTGGAAATTTCCAGTGCAGCTTAAAAAAATTTACCCTGATCGGTGCCTCCACACAATCCTGTCTCTGATCTTTACAGGCAGTTATTTACTCCTCAAGCCTTGGTTTTTGCTCTGATATGCATTGTCAGCTGTGAGACCTTATATAGACAGCGGTGTGTCTTTCCAAATCATTTCCAATCAAATGAATTTACCACAGGTGAACTCCAATCAAGGTGTAGAAACATTTCAGAGATGATCTAGATAAATGGGAGGGCCCCAGAGCTACATTTCAAGTGTCATAGCAAAGGGTCTGCATACTTATGTCCATACAAAATTTGAGTTTTTCATTTTTATTAAAATTGCAAAAATTACAAAAATTTCTCAAATTCTATTTTTGCTTTGTCATTATGGGGTATTGAGTGCAGAATGATGGGGGAAACGTTTTTTGTTTTTTTTAACTTTAGCACAAGGCCTCAACATAACATGTGAAAAAAGTGAAAGGGTCTGAAGACTTTCCTAATGCACGCTTACTTCACTAGCATTGCACATGTGGCTAAAACCTGCCAGTACAATCGCTTCAGACCATCGCTTTTATGCATTGGCAAAATGGGGGAAATGGTAGTCTGAGATGCTCGCCATAGTTATCAGCCTAGTCTTACTATGGAGTGGGTGAACACAGGTTAATGACATCACTCACTACCATTTTTCTCCTCACTCCACTCTATTGTATGCCCAGCTTAAGAGATAACAGAACACAAAACCATAATGGGTGGAGTATTTCATGTGACTTTATATGAGTGGTGTCATAAGAGCAATAGATTATTACTGAAATGCCCATCCCTTTAAGAATACCATGACTACTAGTCTAGCTTCTGGGGCGTTCCCGTTTCAGTTTTTAAGCATATCTTACTTCTCTGACTTTCTTCCTATCTGATTGAAGGGTGGAGTATTTAAAGCTGGGTTGGTTCTGTTTTCTTTGCTTGTGAATTTCCTTGCTGCATGTGTTCGATCAAGCTTCTGACTATGCCCTGTAACTTTGATTATTTGGACTTTTTGGAACTGCACCTCGGCTTTTCTCTGGATTACCCTTTGCTTACTGATTTGGACATTCTGCTCCCGGCTGGTCATGACCTCTGCACTTTCTGATATACCCTAGCTTTGTTATTTGAATTTTCTGTTTATCCTCTGGCTGTCTTGTTAACTATTCTGGTTTTGCCTGCATTGCACCTCTCATCCAACACCGAACTCTGTTAAAGCAACCTGGGTTCTATGCTGCAAAATCCAACCTGCCTTGCGGTGGGCTCTGGCGAAAACCATAGAGTAGCCTTAGTTGTGATGGATTTGTTCAGAGTTGTGTTGGTTTTGGGGTTGCGGATTTACTTGCACGCTCATTCCTGACAGTCTCCAGCAGCCTTTGGGGAATCGCTCACCTGTAAGGTTATGTCCCAAGAGCTAAGTTTTATGTGTACTTTGCAGCTGAAAACAGAATGTTGGCCTTAATGGTGTCTTTGAATCAATTTGCTGCATTGATCTTTCCGGTTTACTCAATGTTTTGTTTTTTTTTAAAAACACAAAACATAAAAAAAAAAAAAGAAAAGGCACTTCAGTTGTATTGTGTTTTAAAGAAAATCTGTATTTCTCTACTAAATAAACAACCCATGCCCTTTTCTAGTGCTCTTCACTATGTGTGCAGATTTCAAGCACCCGCTGGTGACAGGGTGCATCCTCCTACGATCTTAGTGCCACTGCTAATGACAGGAGCATTGCATCAAAGCAGATCTTGCCTCCACACTATGCCCTTTTAGTGCCTAACATATTGTTATCTTTTCTACATGAAGAAGAAAAGAGGGCAAGCTGCCACATTTATAAATAATGCCTAGCATTTATTTACTCAGATGGTCTGGGTGGGCTTGACGTGAGTTATAATTTTCTGCAGGGATATAAACACTGTATGTCTTTATTCAGAGCTAGAGATGTGTTGTAATGCTTCCCCGATGACCTTATTTTGACACTGTTACCAGCTTCCCCATGTTTCTACTGCTGATTTGGCCACAAATGTCCAAGTCACGTGTGTTCATTATACAAAGTTGCTGCACTTGCCCTAGTCTTCATGTGCACTATCTACAGGGATTATCCATTAAAGTGCAGACATACTTTACAATTTATACGGCTTCTGGGACTTTTTTTATCGCATTCTTTTGAATTACTTAATTCCTTATCTTACTATCTCATTAGGTGCCAATCAACCAGCCTCAGAGCCTACGTGTACCTCCAAGTAGGTGTACAATATAAGACTAATACTCCAATAGGAGACCAGATATAGTATGGACAAAAGCGGCAACAACAGTGGATTTTACTGAAGAAACACAGATAGCACATCCATGAGATGATAAAAATGCTGATGAACCCAGCTGAGCATGAGATCTTTGCTGTCAGTGAATGGAAATATTGGGGCAGATTTATTAATACTGGATTAAAGATAGATAGTTTAAAACTAGGTGTTATGCTGAAGATGCACCACATTTTTCAATGACGCGCACCTATTTAGCACATTTTGGCACATGTAAAACTCTTCTCTTCTTTACACCACCTATTGGTTGGTATACTAGGTCAAGATGGAAGCAAACAGTGAAGGTTTTCATTCACTAATAGCAAGACCAATGGAAAGGTGAAACATAAGGTATATTAAAAAGTTGCATAATTTTTGCAATTGTGCAATGATGACATTTTATTTGCATAAAAATTAAAAACCCCTTTAATAGTTGAGTCATATATATGTGTATCTGTGAGATGTCATATTTATACATGTATGTCAGTTGTAGAAAAATGTTTTACTCTGCCCACAAAACATAAATGTAAGCACTAATAAATGAGACTGATCCTTTGAAAGTAGACCGACAGCTTAGAGGCCATGGCTCCTAGACTGAAAGAGTTTGTAGACCTGGCATGTTGCCCCTTTAAATGGGGTCAGATATAAAAAATGTATAATGCCAAGTGCTGCAATCCTTGCTGCCTTGTTTTATGTATATTTTATAAGCATTCCCCTTTAAAGGACTAATTGTTCAGTAACCTAACTTATGCTAAAAGGTTAAGAATGTTTTACATTAAAATGATGTCATATAAAGCATATCAGTCTAAAAATATCATGATACTCTTTTACAAAAATAGCATTGCTCTGCGGATCATAAATCAAAGTCATTTTTGGGATTGAAGATACTCGAAGGTGGAATGTGGGGCACTTGGCAGTGCATTCTGAACACTGAGTGTGTATGTGCTGGACTCTAGAAAGTATATTGAAGTTGGCACGGACTGGCATTACACAGATGATCTTGTAATCTGATTTAGCATCCCACTTGAAGAATGACTTTGCCCAAGGTCATGTGGTTGTTCATGAAACAGTATCTAAATCTAGTGACCGTTTACCATGACCACAGTGAGAGTGGAGAAATATGTAGATCAGTATTGGAGAGCAGGTTTTTGGGGAGAAACATAGTGAGTAAGTGGATATTGCCCAGAGGTCTCTAGTGTCTCTCAACCCTGACACTGGAATTGCCAACACATTAGCAGCTACTGTGTAATTTATCCAGATCTCGGGAGAGTAATCCCACAGGATGAAATACGAGTGCATGTTACATCAATCCGAATCAGCAAGGGGCAACAGGTGCAGAATGAGAACAAGACTCTGACCGAACAAAGCCATTCACATTGACTGTTTTTCCATTCTTTGACTGCCCTGAAAATGTCCACCTGTCCTGAAATCTTTTCATTGGAAGGTTATGACCGCACATTCCTACAGTCTTTCATGCCTGGTAAATTGTCACATTGAAAATAATCCCTGTACCCCATTATATGTGAATCAGAACTTCAGTATGATGTCTGAGGCACAGAAAGTCCAAATAATCTCCTCACTTGCTAATGTGTCAGATTGAGATTTGAGAACTGTAATAAATATGTCAAAACGGACAAATCTGTAATACTCTAACCCCCTAAAGTACACGTTATTATAATACTATCGTTAAATTTGAGGATCATGGCTAGAGGAAAAGGACATAGGGGTGGGTAAATTATTGTTTATGCCTTACATGTAGTGCTGTTGTTTGTGATAAGTCTATAGATCTCTATGGACATAACTCATTCTTATGAATGACATGGGTGTATGCAAATCTGCCCCCCCCCCTCCTGCCACACAAGCGTCTGCTCCTTTACAAAGGTTGGAGCACGTAAAGAGTCAGAGCACTAGACATACTCTGATACTTGTATTTGCCATAAATTTGTCAATATGTTATAAATGGAGCTGTATAAGGGAGCAATGATGAAATAATTATTATGGAAGATTATTAAAGATGTTATTTAGATATTTTTAATTTATGTATATATTGTATTTATTTTTATGACAGGTTCTTATAACTGAGAACTAAGTGAGCTCTAGGTTTCTAACTCCTTAAAATTCCTTAAAAACCCCCACTTAATCTAGAAGTGAAAGATAAAAGTAGTCAAAAGAATTGTAAGTTTTACGTTCTACCAGATCCCCTCCATTTTTGGGCAGGTTTTAGTAAAGGGGTGTGGTATAGCATTCATAGTCTCCTATAGCTGATAAAGCAGTGGGGGATGGCTCCTACTGCAGCCAGTTGCCTTACAGGCAGACACAGAATTGTAAGAGTAAGGGCAAAGCCCCACGTGGCGGAATTGCTCTGGAATTCCGCTGCGGACACTCCGCAGCGTTAATCCGCAGCTGACCCGTTTCTCCATTGCCTTCCACTTCTTTTTAGTAGGCTTCGTTTAGACGAGGCGGAAAATTCTGCTGCGGAGCATAGGCTGCGGTGCGGAATTTGGTGTCCGCAGCATACAATGGATGTTGCGGACCTGTGGCGGACTGGTTGCGGACTCATTGCGGAAGTTCTCCATTGACTTCAATGGAGATTCTAAATTCCGCAATGAAGTCCGCAGATGTCATGTACATGTTATGTGTGCTGCGGATGCGTATTGGTTTTTTAACATGACATTTCTTCATTCTGGCTGGACCTATGTATTTCTAGGTCTACAGCCAGACTGAGGAAGTCAATGGGGCTCCCGTAATTACGGGTGACTACGTGTGTGCACCCATAATTATGGGTGACTACGTGTGTGCACCCATAATTATGGGAGTGTTGCTAGGCGACGTCAGTAAATAGTCACTGTCCAGGGTGCTGAAAGAGTTAAGCGATCGGCAGTAACTGTTTCTGCACCCTGGACAGTGACTTCCGATCACAAGATACATCAACCTGTAAAAAAAATAGAAGTTCCTACTTACCCAGAACTCCCTGCTTCTTCCTCCAGTCCGGCCTCCCAGGATGATGTTTCAGTCCAAGTGACGGCTGCAGCCAATCACAGGCTGCAGCGGTCACATGGACTGCCGCGTCATCCAGGGAGGTCGGGCTGGATGCCGAAAGAGGGACGCGTCACCAAGGCAACGGCCGGTAAGTATGAAATTCTTTTACTTTTACTAGGGATAGTGCTGTCCCTTCTCTCTATCCTGCACTGATAGTGAGAAGGGAATTACTTTCACCTCAATACGCAACGGCCAGTCCGCATCAATTTACTGCACATTTTGGGCAGATCCGCCACAGAATCTGCAACGCAGATTCTGTGCGGCATTGATGCGCACAGTTGCGGAAGAAATACGCCACATAGGGCTATGCCCTAACAAAGAGGCAGCAATAGCTGATCTCCTATGACACATATAGAAGAATTATTTTATATTTCTCCGTTTTTGTGTCTCTTTTTAATCGACAAAGTCTTAAAATTGGTTCTGATTCAGGGTTTGATTTTCTATATACATGGGGAGAGGGGGATGTTAGTGTTTCACTGTTTACAAACATCAATATAGTAGTTCATATATACACAGCGCATACATTACTAATAAAAATATGTGCAAAAAAAATATGTAGACTGCAAAATATCCTTACACAAATAATTCACATTAATAAAGAGAATTGGTTGAATAATTATATATTTTTTAGCTTGCCCTGCTCTTATTATGTATGTTTCTTACTATGTATTTGTGGCAATACGGCTATCTAGGAATGTGAGCTGTTTGAGAATGTCAGTGACTGCAGCGCGCTGTTAACATATGTTTGGGCGGTTGTTTTGTATGCACAAATGACTGGAATTTTACATTTGCCAGCATATTTTCTATTGCATGTCTGTACTATTAATTACTTGTCTATTTTCTCTGACCAGCCTTCATCCTTTTCACATCTGTCAGTAGCAATATTTTATCACAATTTCCAGACTTGAGTGAAAAAGCTAATTTCGGATGAGGCAATTCTCTTTATATGACATCCTTGGTGCATTTTCTTCCCGGTAACCAGTCTCTCTTCATTGTTCTCCCCCAGCCAATCAGATGATAATAAGACTTTGCCTGCGATAAGACAATGGATTTCTTTCTAGCTTGCCCGATGTGTCTACATATTTTAGAATTAAAAAATATATCTGCAAATAATTAGACTTTTCCCTCTCTTTAATTCACTTGAAACATGTGAATTGGCAACAATGTAAGCAAACGGCAGATTCCTTCTCATCAATCAAATTTTCTGCTTAGTGCAATTTTTTATGGCTTGTACCAAAATATTAAGAAGCTGCTGGATAAATTGACATAAACCTGTTAAAATATTTTCCGGGGATAGGTTGCTGCTCAGCAAGCGTATCTAAGCATGTTATATACAATGCTCCCTGTGTGCACCTTGGTCCACTATATAATGGTATCCCTTCCATTAGCAGCTTTTCAGTGTAAGTAAACATAACAAGATAACAAGTACGAGAAGGATTTATGAGTATTTCTTTAAAATATCCGCATACAACATCATGGGCAATATATTCCGTCTACAAATTATATGGAACTGTATATATTATTTGTACATATTTGTGACGTTTTTTCCTAGAAAAATACCAACAACTTGGGCCTCATGCACACGACCATAGTTTTTATCCGTAATTACGGATGAGGTAATTACGGATGAAATTGCAGACCCATTCATTTCTACTGCCCACATTTCCGTATATTTACAGATGTGTATCCGGGCCATAGAAATTATCCGCGAAATATAGAACATGTCCTATTCTTATCTCCAATTGCGGCACGGACTCACCCATAGAAGTCTATAGCCGATTCCGCAATGTGCATCCGTATTTGCAGATCAGTATTTTTGCGGACAGTACAAACCCTTACGATCGTGTGCATGAGGCCTATACTGACTATACTTTTCCCACAGGGTAGACCTTAAGGCTGGGTTCACACGACCTATTTTCAGACGTAAACGAGGCGTATTATGCCTCGTTTTACGTCTGAAAATAGGGCTACAATACGTCGGCAAACATATACCCATTCATTTGAATGGGTTTGCCGACGTACTGCGCAGACAACCTGTCATTTACGTGTTGTAGTTTGACAGCTGTCAAACGACGACGCGTAAAAATACAGCCCAGTCAAAAGAAGTGCAGGACACGTCTTTCAGACGTAATTTGAGCCGTTCTTCATTGAACTCAATGAAGCACAGCTCAAAATTTACGGCTGTCAGAGAAGCTTCGCAAAATGCGAGGAGGAGCATTTACGACTGAAACGAGGCAGCTGTTTTCTCCTGAAAACAGTCTGTAATTTCAGCCGTAAAAGCCTGCTATCGTGTGCACATACCCTTATATGCCATCGATCAGGCAGCTTCTCAATGGCAATAAATGTGTCTTATGAATGACAATGTCAGCTATGCATTGCAGCAGTTTGACCATGTGAGTATGCATGACTTATGCTCCATGGCTATGTGCACTTTTACAACCAATTATTTGTTATAGCTCCGATGTATCCAAAAGATAAATTGAAGCAAATTTGTATATAGTCTATATTAAAAATATCCTGTGTCTCCATGGAAACTGACAAACAAACAAGCAGTCAAGTGTTACTCCATTCCCTCTGACCTCTCTGCTTGCCTACCTTTTGTCTGTATGTAAGCAAGAAGTGGAGACAAAGGAAATATAATAGGGTTTGTTAGTAGTTCGCATCCATGAAAACACATAAATGTGCTTAGGAGTTGTAAACGGGAGGTTATTTTTATCCTAAACATCTTTTATTTTAGATGCATTAAAGCAATAAAAAATAATGGCTGCAACAACGTATCTATATCCTATACGGTGGCTCCATACTTAAATGGGTTAACTTGTGAAAACAAGCCCTGTGCATATGCCCTCTAGGGAAAAAGGACATCATAGAATAGGAGAACCTCAGTTGGAAGCCTCTCTTTGATCCACAGTCATCATAATGGCTTCCATGTAATACTACATTTCCCTTGCAGTTGCCTCTCCAGGGAAAATGTCTGTCTAGCCGTGGTTTTCTCTGACAAAATATCAGACTAACCGCTTCTGTAAGCGTGGATTCACACATGGCACATTTTGCTGCAGAAATATCTGCGACTGACAAATCGGTCCCATTCATCTGAATGGAACTTGTAGAAATCCATGTGCTTGCTGCAGAAAACACCCCATTCCAAAGAATGGTACTGGATCTGTAGCGATGACTTCCCCAAAAATGTGTGAAGAGTTGCAGTTAATAATAAGAGAATTAGGCTATATTCTCCCGTAGCATAAATGCTAATCAATTTCCGCAACTGAATTCTGTGTGGAAAATCCAGAGCATTTACAGTAGCAGCAAAGTCAATGAGATTTGAACACAAACTGCGGAAAAAATCAGCTGCAAAAACTTTCATAAATTGACCCGAGGTGCAGTTCTCCTATCTGCAGCATTTCATTTTATGCTGCGGAATCGCTGCACTTTTGTTGTGGGTTTTCCCCATTGAATTCAATGTGGATGTGATACCCGCAACAAAAAAACATATCTTGCGATTTTTACGGCAGAAACGCTGCGATTTTTCTGCAACAATCGCAAATCTGCTAAAAACAAAACTTTGTCATAGCGACAGCTCCTTGTTCAACCAGTTGTTTCATCCCATGTGACTGCTGTAGCCAATCATAGGCTGCAGCAGTCACATGGGCTGCAGTATCATCACAGTAGGCCGGGTGGCATGGAGAACAGAACGACACATCGCTACATCAACGTCCCGGGGGGCAAGTATTGGCTTCTATTTTTTTTCAACTTTGTTTTTCGGCCGGAATTCCCTGCGGGTTCCAGATTGCATATGCTAAATAATTTTATGCAGCGTATCCGACCTCTGGGAACATATCCTTAGGGAGAATTTATCAACAGGCATAGAAAAGTTGCAAAAAGGGTCAGAAGTTGCAATTTGTGTTAAAAAATACGACTTTTGCACCTTTTACCCCACCCTTGGCTTACTAAAAAGGCGTGATCAATGCGGCCCAAAAAAAAGTTTATAATTTATACCAGAAAGCTGGTGTAAATTATAGCGGAATTCTACCTCAGCTCTCAGCTGGGGTAGATTTCACCCAGTGGGACGTAGCAAGGTAGAGGCCTGTGCCATCCTTCGTCCCCGCCCCCGGTCAGACTACCCCATTAGACTACGCCCTCATCATACAATAGAAAAAAAAAGTATACTTTTTTATACTTCTCCCCTCCAGGTCCCTTTAGTCTCCCTCATCATACCGCGGCTCATACAACGTAGTGACACCGGGCAGTGTCAGATCAGATGAGAGTGCTGCGTTTCATTTAAGGCCCTGAAACTGCTTGGCGTCATGTCCTTGTATGAGCTGCAGCCTGTAGTGAGAGGCTGAGGGGACCCAGAGGGAAAAGCGAAGTGGAGCAGTGAAATGAGCATCCATCTTTTTAATTTAATGTATGATAAGGGGAGGGGAATGCATGGTGTTCAGCAGCGGTCATATTACCACAATTGTGGTGCACGGCCATCGGCAAGATGCAACAAATTTATTGAGAGGCGTGTGCCTCCTAATAAATTTTTTGCATCTTACACCAGCAAAGAAGAAAGCTAAGATTGGCGTATTAAATGCTATTCTTAGTAAATCTGCCCCTTAGAATGAATTTACTAGGCAGCGGGACATGCTTTTCAGTAAGTTTATGCCAGTGGCATCTACTGTCTGGAGAGTAGATGCAGCCAAATACATTTGTTCCAATTTTTGTTTTGTTCTTTTTAGTTAGTGGTAGAATATAATATGATAATGACCAACAAATCACTGTTTAGATCACATTCAGTAATGAAAGAGAAAATAACAAGTACAAGAATAATAACAAAGCTTTTTAAGCGCAGTTGAACAACGTCCAAATGTCAACTTTAAACAGTATTGAGGTTTGTTGCCCAATTCTGCAAGCTGTCTCATAAAGGTGCAACATATGGAGTTGTAACAAATGCAGAACGGCAACCAGCAAGACACATTATGACCTCGACTGACTTCTTCCGTCTCCAATTTCCTCGGTAAATCTTAATCTTTTTCTGCACCAGCAGCCGTCACTCAAGCTGTATATTGCAGTTGTCATGGTGATTCTGCATTTTAATCACCGTTCTCTCGCCTCGTGTATTTAAGTATATGTAATAGCTTTCTCTTTGTGAAAAATAATATGTGCTTTTCCTGCCGGCAACAGAAAAAGCATTAAATAATTTCAGGGAAGATTCACTGGTAAAGCATTTATAAATAACGCACATTGTCAGTGTATTGTAGAAGTTTTATATACTGTAATATAAAAATGTGGTAGAAAAACGTTAACCCCTACATTACTCTTTATTTAGTTCAAATTCTCCATGGTAATAAATTAATGTGACATCCTACCATGGATAAACTTTGGTATCTAGTCAACAATTGTAAAGTTTAGTATCTTTGTAATATACTTTCATTACCCTTTTTTGTTGTTTTCTTTTGTTTTTCCACTGTGCAGCATAGACAAATATCTTCTGTTGCTACTTGGAAAGTGTCAACTAGTAGCTGTTGATGGATTTGTTATTACAGTGAAGGAAATAAGTATTTGATCCCTTGCTGATTTTGTAAGTTTGCCCACTGTCAAAGTCATGAACAGTCTAGAATTTTTAGGCTAGCTTAATTATACCAGTGAGAGATAGATTATATTAAAAAAAAAAAAACAGAAAATCACTTAGTCAAAATGATATATATTTATTTGCATTGTGCACAGAGAAATAAGTATTTGATCCCCTACCAACCATTAAGAGTTCAGCCTCCTCCAGACCAGTTACACGCTCCAAATCAACTTGGTGCCTGCATTAAAGACAGCTGTCTTACATGGTCACCTGTATAAAAGACTCCTGTCCACAGACTCAATTAATCAGTCTGACTCTAACCTCTACAACATGGGCAAGACCAAAGAGCTTTCTAAGGATGTCAGGGACAAGATCATAGACCTGCACAAGGCTGGAATGGGCTACAAAAACATAAGTAAGACGCTGGGTGAGAAGGAGACAACTGTTGGTGCAATAGTAAGAAAATGGAAGACATACAAAAGACTGTCAATCGAGATCGATCTGGGGCTCCATGCAAAATCTCACCTCGTGGGGTATCCTTGATCCTGAGGAAGGTGAGAGCTCAGCCGAAAACTACACGGGGGGAACTTGTTAATGATCTCAAGACAGCTGGGACCACAGTCACCAAGAAAACCATTGGTAACACATTAAGCCGTAATGGATTAAAATCCTGCAGTGCCCGCAAGGTCACCCTGCTCAAGAAGGCACATGTACAGGCCCGTCTGAAGTTTGCAAATGAACATCTGGATGATTCTGAGAGTGATTGGGAGAAGGTGCTGTGGTCAGATGAGACTAAAATTGAGCTCTTTGGCATTAACTCAACTCGCCGTGTTTGGAGGAAGAGAAATGCTGCCTATGACCCAAAGAACACCGTCCCCACTGTCAAGCATGGAGGTGGAAACATTATGTTTTGGGGGTGTTTCTCTGCTAAGGGCACAGGACTACTTCACCGCATCAATGGGAGAATGGATGGAGCCATGTACCGTCAAATCCTGAGTGACAACCTCCTTCCCTCCACCAGGACATTAAAAATGGCTCGTGGCTGGGTCTTCCAGCACGACAATGACCCGAAACATACAGCCAAGGCAACAAAGGAGTGGCTCAAAAAGAAGCACATTAAGGTCATGGAGTGGCCTAGCCAGTCTCCAGACCTTAATCCCATCGAAAACTTATGGAGGGAGCTGAAGATCCGAGTTGCCAAGCGATAGCCTCGAAATCTTAATGATTTACAGATGATCTGCAAAGAGGAGTGGGCCAAAATTCCATCTAGCGTGTGTGCAAACCTCATCATCAACTACAAAAAAACGTCTGACTGCTGTGCTTGCCAACAAGGGTTTTTCCACCAAGTATTAAGTCTTGTTTGCCAAAGGGATCAAATACTTATTTCTCTGTGCACAATGCAAAAAAATATATATAATTTTGACTATGTGATTTTCTTTTTTTTTTTAAATATAATCTATCTCTCACTGGTAAAATGAAACTAGCCTAAAAATTCTAGACTGTTCATGTCTTTGACAGTGGGCAATCTTACAAAATCAGCAAGGGATCAAATACTTATTTCCTTGACTGTATATATCGCTATTTAGTGCTCTTATTTTGACAACCCCTTGAAGTTGTTGAAGCTAAAGAAGTGAAGCTATATCAGCAATCTGCTGTTATTGCCTGGTAAAGTTGCATCCAGCCATCCATTTTTTTCACTGTCACTGCAGAGTAAGTCCGTTTTCACACGGGGCGGATACGCCGCGTAAAAGCACGCAGTGTATCTGTCCTGTGCGCCGCAGGAAATTTTGGGCGAAAAGGCACACCAAACTGTGGTGAAGTTTTTTGCTGCGGAAAACTACAGCACTTAGTAGGCCTGCTAGCAGCCCGGCCTCCTAGGATGTTTCATCCCAGGAGACCGCTTCAGCCTATGATTGGCTGCAGCGGCGATCACATGGGATAAAGCGTTATCCCAAGAGGCTGGCCCTCTGACGTCATCCAGGCCGCCCTCCTTGGTTGACTTTTCATCCATGTGACCACCACTACAGCCTGTGATTTTTTAATCAGAGTTGCAGCAGAATCCCTGTGAACCTGACATAACAAACGCAAAAACTGCTATATACCTCCTCATTGAATTCAATGGGGAATACCCGCAGCAAATATGCAGCAATTACGCAAATACAATTGACATGCTGCAGAAAAAAATTCCGCACCGAGGTCGATTTCTAAGCGTTTTTTCCGCTCTGTATTTACGCAGCGTGTGGATGAGATTTGTTCAGTCTCATCCACTTTGCTGCTACTTATTCTGCTGTGTTTTTTCCGTCTGCAATTCCGGACGGAAAAAACGCAGCAATTCCCCTTCGTTTGAACAAGCCCTAAATGTAGTATTACATGCCAGCTGTTCACATGAATAGACATCCATGCATAACATGAGCAAGCAGGTTCCACCAGAGTTAAGGTAGGTTCACACACAGTGAGCAAAAACGTCTCAAAATACGGAGCTGTTTTCAAGGGAAAACAGCTCCTGATTTTACAACGTTTTTTAAGCCACTCGCGATTTCCGCGGTATTTTTTATGGCCGTTTTTGGGGCTTTTTTCGCTAGGAGTCAATGAAAAACGGCTCCAAAAATGTACCAAGAAGTGACCTGCACTTCTTTTTCGCTGCCGAAAAACGCTCCGTCGGAACAGAATGACGTTTTCCCATTGAAATCAATGGGCAGATGTTTGGAGGCGGTCTGCTTCCGATTTTTCTGACGTTTTTCGGCCGAAAATAGGCCGTGTGAATATACCCTGAGGTTCACATGCAAACTCAAAAACGTCTGAAAATACAGAGCTGTTTTCAATGGAAAACAGCTCCTGATTTTCAGGCGTTTTTGGAGCTAAGGCTGGGTTCACACGACCTATTTTCAGACGTAAACGAGGCGTATTATGCCTCGTTTTACGTCTGAAAATAGGGCTACAATACGTCGGCAAACATCTGCCCATTCATTTGAATGGGTTTGCCGACGTATTGTGCAGACGACCTGTAATTTACGCGTCGTCGTTTGACAGCTGTCAAACGACGACGCGTAAATGGACTGCCTCGGCAAAGAAGTGCAGGGCGTTTTTTGAGGCGTTTTTCATAGTGTTCAATGGAAAATCAGCTCCAAAGAACGCCTCAAGAAGTGACATGCTACTTCCTTTTACAGGGCGTCTTTTCATGCTCCGTATTTTAAAACAGCGGCGTAAAAATACGCCCCGTATGAACTAAATGCTGTTTTTCCTATTGATTTCAATGGGCAGATGTTTGTAGGCATTTAGCTTCTGTTTTTTTAGGCGTTTTTTGAGGCGTAAACGCCCCAAAATGCGCCTGCAAACACTGCGTGTGAACATACCCTTACAATACACTGCACTACATAAGTAGTGCAGTGTATTGTACCGGGAATCAGAAGATCAGATCTTTAAGGCCTCAGGTTAGTGTAAAAAAAAAAGTGAAAAAAGTTAAAAAAAAATGTTAAAGAAAAATAAATAAATAAAAGTTTTAACTAATAAAACAATAATCGCCCTGTTTCCCTGATCAACTCCTTTATAATTAGAAAAAAAATGAAAACATGAAAAAAAACAATACATAAGGGTATGTGCACACACACTAATTACGTCCGTAATTGACGGACGTATTTCGGCCGCAAGTAGTGGACCGAACACACTGCAGGGAGCCGGGCTCCTAGCATCATACTTATGTACGATGCTAGGAGTCCCTGCCTCGCTGCAGGACAACTGTCCCGTACTGTAATCATGTTTTCAGTACGGGACAGTTGTCCTGCAGCGAGGCAGGGACTCCTAGCATCGTACATAAGTATGATGCTAGGAGCCCGGCTCCCTGCACTGTGTTCGGTCCGGGACTTGCAGCCAAAATACGTCCGTCAACTACGGACGTAATTAGTGTGTGTGCACATACCCTAATAGGTATCGCCACATTCGGATCTATAAAAATATCACATTATTTTTACCGCACGGTGAACACCGTAAAAAATTTTAATAAAAAACAATGACAACATTTTATTTCTTGGTCATCTTGTCTCAAAAAAAATGTAATAAAAAGTGATCAAATAGTTGCAAATAACGCAAAATGATACCAATAGAAACTACAGTTGGTCGCGCATAAAACAAGCCCTCCGGCAGCGATATCAACTAATAAATAAAAAAGTAATGGCTGTCAGAATATGGCGACACTAAAACATTTTTAGAAAAGAGTATTTTTATTGTGGGAACTTAGTGAAACTTAAAAAAACGATATAAATTTTGTGTCGCTGTAATCGTATCGACCCGCAGAATAAAGTTAACATGTTGTTTATACTGCATGGTGAACACTGTAAAAATTAGAAAAACAAAACCGTGCTAGAATTGCTGTTTTTTGGTTTCCTCATCTCCCAAAAAATGGAATAAATAGTGATAAAAAAAAATTGCATGTACCCCAAAATGGAACCAATAAATATTACAGCTCGTTCCACAAAAAACAAGTCCTCACACAGCTCCATCAACGAAAAAATAGAGGATAGGTTCAAAGGATAGGTTCAAAGCGTACAACACCAATCCATGGATAATTCATTCACCCCATTATTACATCATCCTATTATGCCCTGATGTACTCCACCCAGTTTACATATACCCTGATGTAATCCGCCCAGTTTACATATGCCCCCACATTATAAGCTGAAATACCAATAAAACACCAAGCAAAATCTGCGCTTCAAAAGCCAAATGGTGGTCCAACTGAGCCTGGCAGTGTGCCCAAACGGCAATTTATAACCACATATGGGTATTACTGTATTCTGGAGAACCCGCTTAACAATTTATGGGGTGTGTGTCTACGGTGGTACAAGCTGAACATAACACATTGGGCACTGAAATGGCATATCTCTGGAAAACGTCAATTTTCAATCTGCAACATCTATTGTGTACTCATTTTTGCAAAACACTTGTGGGGTCAAAATGCTCACTTGACCCCTAAATAAATTCTTTGTGGGATCCAGTTTCCAAAATGGGATAATTTTTCGGGGGTTGCACTGTACTGGTACTATAGCTCAATGCAACATGGTGTCAAAAATGAATCTGGTAAAATCTCCACTCCAAATACTAAATGGCGCTCGTTCCCTTTAGAGCCTTGCTTTATGTCCAAATAGCAGTTTATGACCACGTGTGGGGTATTGCCTTTCTCTGGAGAGAATGCTTTACGAATGTTGAGGTGCTTTTCTCCTATAGTCCTTGTGAAAATGCTAAATCTTGGGCTAGAACTACATCTTTTCGCAAAAAAATGTTAATTTTTTTTATTTTCCCATCCCAATTCTAATAAATTCAGCAAAAACCTGTGTGGTCAGAATGCTCACTACACCCCTAGATTAATTCCTCAAGGGGTTTAGTTTACCAAATGGAGTCACATTTCAGGGGTTCTTACTGTACTGGTACCTCAGGGGTTTTGTAAATGCAACATAGCGCCCAGGAATCAATCCTGTAAAATCTGCGCTCCATCTGCCAAATGGTGCTCCTTCCCTTGTTTCCTGCCGTGTATCCAAACAGCAGTTTATGACCACATATGGGGTATTTCTGTACTCGGGAGAAGTTGCTTTATAAATGTTGGGGGGCTTTTTCTCCTTTATTTGTTGAGAAAATAAAAAATTTTGAACTAATGCTACGATTTATTGGAAAATAATGTAATTTTTCATTTTCACTGCCCATTTCTAATAAAATCTATGAGACACCTGAGGGGTCAAAATGCTCACTACACCCATAGATGAATTCCTCGATGGGTGTAGTTTACCAAGTGGAGTCACTTTTTGGGAGTTTCCACTGTACTCTAAGGGGCTTTGCAAAAGCGACATGGTGCAGGAAAACCCATCCAGCAAAATCTGCTCTCCAAAAGCCAAATGGCGCTCCTTCCCTTCTGAGCCCTGATGTGTATTCATATAGTAGTTTATTACCACATATGGGGTATTTCCGTACTCTGGAGAAGTTGCTTTACAAATGTTGGGGTGCTTTTTCTCCATTATTTGATGAGAAAATGAAACATTTTGACCTAAAGCTACGTATTAGTGGAAAAAAAATTCATTTTTCATTTTCACTGCCCAATTCTAATGAAATCTATGAAACACCTGTTGGGTCAAAATGCTCACTACACCCCTAGATTAATTCCTCTAGGGATGTAGTTTGCAAAATGGAGTCACTTTTTGGGGGTTTCCACTGTACTGGTACCTTAAAGAGGCTCTGTCACCAGATGATCAAATCCCTATCTCCTATTGCATGTGATCGGCGCTGCAATGTAGATAACAGTAACGTTTGTTGTTTTTTTAAAACGATCATTTTTGGCTAAGTTATGAGCAATTTTATATTTATGCAAATGAGCCTTTCTAATGGACAACTGGGCGTGTTTTCTCTTATTTCCAACTGGGCGTGTTTACTTCTTTCACTGCACAATCACACTGTGCTGTGGATCATGCTGGGCTGGAACAATGAGAAGTGTATGAGGCTGATTGGTCACTGATTGGTCAGCGTCATACACTCCTCTGTACAACACCCAGCTGGTAAAAAGTAAAAACACGCCCAGTTGTCCATTGAGAAACTCATTAGCATAAATCTAAACTAGCTCATAACCTGTTCAAAAATGATTGTTTTTCAAAATAAAAACCACTGCTGTTATCTACATTACAGCGCCAATCAGATTATGTACGAGATAGTCAAGTTATAATCTGGTGACAGAGCCTCTTTAAGAGCTTTATAAATGCAACATGGTGCATGGAAATCAATCCAGCAAAATCTGTACTCCAAAAGCCAAATGGAATGCCTTCCTTTCTGAGTCCTGCCGCTTGCCCAAACAGCAGTTTATGACCACATGTTGTGTATTTACGTACTCTGGAGAAGTTGCTTTACAAATGTTGTTGTGCTTTTCCTCATTTATGTGTTGAAAAAATTAAAAATTCTGAGGTAAAACTACATCTTATTGGAAAATAATGTAATTTTTCATTTTCACTGCCCAATTCTAATGAAATCGATGAAATACCTGTGTGGTCAAAATGCTCACTACGCCCCTAAATGAATTCCTCAAGGGGTGTAGTTTCCAAAATGGGGTCTTTTTTGGGGTGTTTCCTTTGTTTTTGCACCACAAGACCTCTTCTAACCTGACATGGTGCCTGAAATATAATTTAAGATAAGGAAGGCCCTAAAATCCACTAGGTGCTTCTTTGGTTCTGGGGCTTTTGTTTCAGTCCAGTAGCGCACTAGGGCCACATGTGGGATATTTCTAAAAACTGAAGAATCTGGGCAATTTTGTGTTGTGTTTCTCTGGTAAAAACCCTCAGTATTACAGGAAAAATTGATTAAAATGGAATTTCTGCAAAAAAGAAATGAAATTTGCAAATTTCCCTTCCACGTTGCTTTAATTCCTGTGAAACGCATAAAGGGTTAAGAAACTTTCTAAATGCTGTTTTGAATACTTTAAGGGGTGCAGTTTTTTAAATGGGGTGATTTGTGGGGGTTCCTAATATATAAGGCCCTCAAAGATCTGAACTGTTCCCTAAAAAAATAGGTTTTTAAAGTTTTCTTGAAAATGTGAGAAATTGCTGCTAAACTTATAAGCCTTGTAACGTCCTAGAAAAATAAAAGGATGTTCAAAAAACGATGCCAATCTAAAGTAGACATATGGGAAATGTTAGCTAGTAACTATTTTGTGTGGTATAACTATGTGTCTTACAAGAAAATACATTTGAATTTAGAAAATGCTAATTTTTTGCAAATTTTCTCAAAATTTTGGTGTTTTTCACACAAAAATATTGAATATATCGACCAAATTTTTTCACTAACATAAAGTTCAATATGTCACAAGAAAACAATCTCAGAATCGCTTGGATAGGTAAAAGCAATCCCAAGTTATTACCACATATAGTAACACACGTCAGATTTAAAAAATGAGGTGGTGTCATTTGCTCCAAAAGTGGCTGCGTCCTTAAGGGGATAAACTGCAGCAAGTCATTTTTCAATAGAAGTCAATGGTGAAATTTTTGTTATGGGCAGACTGTGTGTTTTTTGTGCCGTTAACTACATCTTCATAACGTCCGACCCCATGCGGTTTAAGACCGCGCTGCAAAAGTTGTTGCTGAACTGCTTGCGTTTTTGCGAACAGTTCTGCAATGCATTGTAATGATCTATATACAGGAAGCCCCTAACAACTTCAACACGGGTGAAAACTATGTCCATCAAATATTTCCTGTAAAAACGCAACAGAACTGCAGCATTACAAAGACAAAAACCGCATGCAGTTGACCGCATGCGGTTTTTAAACGCAACAAAACAGCGTCAACGACGCACCGTGTGGCCTTACCCTTATTGTGTCCTGTTGTGAATGAGCTGTGCATCTGATTGGATATATAACACCTGAAAACACCCTGCATATATATATATATATATATATACACCACCTAATATACCACCTATATATATATATATATTTGCAGCCTACTTTAAAAAGTGCAGGAGCATTTCAATTATATTAGGTATAATAGGTTATACAGGTTGAGGTTCTTTGCACATGCGCTGAATATCCATTGGCTAAAGGCAGGCTACCGCTTGCAGTTATATAAGAAGTCGTAAAATGGCATTCAATCTTGATCGATGATTCAAAATTGCATGTCTGCAATTCATTCAGTCAATGCAGACTCTGATAAACGGAAGCCTTCATCGGGGCTGAAGAGTCAGTAAAAATGGACCAACTCCAACTTCAGCATTAAAATAAAAAATATGAAATATTTTATGTTATTAATATTGTGTTCATTTATTAAATGCATAGTGTGTTGCAGATTTAATCACAGGAATTAAGAAACGTTTTTTGTTCCGAAATTGTATTCCAATAAATTTATGTTATTCTCTAAATAGCCTGGATATTCATATGACGGTGATAAAAAGTCTGATGTTACCCTTTTGCTACAGTAAATTTGTTATCACTAATTATTATACATGAGCCATTTATTTAGGGGTTGGAGCTGGAGGAGGACAGCGGAAAAATACTGGCGTCGGAAGTTTGGCTTACCAACTCCACAGCCCTTGTCTGCATAATGCTTACATGTCTCTTACTGGTATTGGGAACGACTATGATAATACCTTTATGGTACAGATTTGAAATTTATGTTAATCCATCATTTGTGGCTCCAAAAGTGGAACTTCACTTTAGAAAGGGGTAAAAAGGTGGCGCATGTCATAAAAAAAAATAGCAAAAATCTTGTATACATTGACTTTTTTTATTAAATGAATGTATTATGTATGTCAATAAGCCAGAATTTTGGGCAGTTAAATGTCTTGTCAGAGAAGTTTAATGTCTCTCTCTAAACTGCTTGATTTTTTTCACCATTATGGCATCCTCCCATGAGAAGCGTCTATAAGTCTTCCAAGCAATCAGGATGTTTTTGTCTTTCTTCTCGGTACACACTACAATTTACATAATCTAGTATGATGCTGAAAGCCTGCTATCTTGGCTTTGCTGAGTATGGCAGTTCATAAATGTTTTCTCTAGGCAAGATTGCCTTAATTCTTCATTGTCTGGGTGAAGCTTTATAACAGATTGTATCCTGAATAATGTAATAATTACCAGTTATTGCTGCTCTAACATTGTAAACAGATTCATAGAAATAAGAAACATGAAAGTACAAGTCTACACGGCGCTGCAGATAATCAATAAGTAGAATCAAACAAAGGGAACCTAACCCATTAGGCTAGTCGGCAAATCCACTCTAAGTATGAACATATGAAAAGATTGTCATTAAACAGTGGTCTTCAACCTGTGGCTCTCCAGCTCAGTGTATGTTGAGAGTTGTGATTCTGCAAAAGCTAAGGTTTGGAGACCCCTGCAATAAAGAGTTAAACCAGGGTGTTCAATATACAGCTTAGCTGGTGAAGTTTGGGGAGCCAAACACTGATACAAACTACTCACTGAATATGTCAGTTAGTAGGTACAGGGTTGTTGTTTTTTTAATAGAAACCCAAGAATTTGCTTTCTCTCACTCAAATGTCGCAAAAAAAGCAAAAATGTGCCACACAAAAAAGTGCACAAGGATGCTATCTATCACATGTTTTCTCCAACAGGAGAAGGGCCCGTGAAATATTCTTCAACACTGCAAGGTTCAGGGGCAAGTGGCCTCACCTTCCCGGTGCCTAGGGAGGCCCGTATGCGCTCTAGCATCTTCCTAGGCTGTTACCCAAGCATCTTTCAGAGCTCAAAGTCTATGTTTTTCTCTCTGCAGAAGTGGATTGCAGAAAGGTGCAAACCTGATGACCACACACATTGCCTAGACCTACAGGAAGGTATACACTAGAACTACAGGAAGGTATACACTAGACCTACTGGAAGATATTCCATAATTGCACTGAATCCTGAGAGATCCCAGTGACAAACAACATCCAAAGTGAAATACACAGTGAACAGAAAAATAGATAGCACTTTGCAATTCGGCCTTCAAACTACTCGACCTAATGGCATTGATCAGGTAGCCCTGGGTCGCATTCAGATAGCTAATAAGCCAGCCTGCGTACACCCAGGTATAAACCACCTTGTGCGTACTGTACCCATCCAGTAGTTCGAATAGATCCTATCAGGCCTCATAACAAATTTTTTAAAGGCCCTTGTAACCCAGCCTTCTTCACTGTACTCAGGAATGCTAGCATTATCTGACATAGAATGTAACAACTTCCCATAGTGATATCACATCTGTTTCTGGCCATATCCAGAGCATTGCCGCCCTTCTACAATGTGAGATGCAATGTAATCATGATGTAGAGGGACACACTAGCCCTGCTCCAAAACCTCAAGATATTGTGTGTAGGACAACACAAAACAACAGATCAGCTGAGCCACCAATGCAGCCGTTTCACATGAAGCCTATACTGCAGCAGAGATGCTGGAAAACAGGTTTACAGGTGAATAAGCATTGCCATGCAACCTTAGCCTAATTTGTTCTGATGTCTTTCTATTGGGCATTGCCAGCTACTCACCCCTACCCGATGATTACGACTACTAACATTATAATGGTCTTCACGCAGTCCCTCAATGTCTACTGTCGGGGAAATGAGACTCCAATAGGATCCTTTACTTCTCCAAGAGATGGATGTTGGTTTGTGTTGAAATAGTCTATCTGTCCACTTTACAGACTGTCTTACTATACAGCTAGATGCAGACTTCTCCATTGTACTTTGTCCTGGTCACTTTAGTATATTTTTTCTTTACTTGTTTCTCATCTTCTTTTTGTCATTTCTTATTAAGCAAAAATTATATTTTTTCTAACAGATGAGAAAAGGGGCAATGTACCATCTGTACCAGGCTTTAAATCCTTACCTAACTCTGAATATTAGTTACTTTTTTTTTATTAAATCATTCTCCAAGTGTCTCTGTGGGGGAATAATGTCTGTTAAATATGAAAGTTCCTTATGAAGGTCTTTTGTAAGTTCTATTGTTATTTTAAATGGAAGTTTAAATCATATTCAAAATGATGATTTAATACATTTACATTAAGCTTAATTCACAGTGGCCTATTTATACTTTTAGATATATCGCTGAATAGATTTGGATGAACTGCCCCCTCTTTACATAGCTCCACCTAAATAGTACATACATATCAATGCAAATGGTCTGCATTATCACAGTTCTGCTAAAACTACCGACCTGTCTCTTATCTCCATTTCACCTCTAAGCTCCTGGAATGCTTGGTCTGCACTCGCCTATACACTGTCTTTTTGCTCACTCTCTTCTTGACCCCTTACAATCTTGTTTCCGCACTCTACACTCTACAGAAAATGGCCTTACTAATGTCTCAAATGATTTCCTGATGACTAAATCTGACAGCAACTACTCCTTATTGATTATTCTACGTTTCTGCAGCGATTGAAACTGTAGATCACTCAGTATGATCAACTCTATTGACCTTAGGGCAACTGTTCTCTTTGGTTTTTATTCCTAAATTTCTAATCACTCTACCCTGTTCCAGTTCCTGCACTGGTTGCCCATTATCTTTAGTATACAACTTATACTTATTACTCTCACTCACAAAGCTCTCCACAGTGCTGCACCTTTTTACATTTATTCTTCATCTCTGTCCACCACCCTACCCGTGCTCTACGTTCTGCCAATGATCTAAGACTAACGTCCTCCATAATTCAAACCCCCATTCCCATCTCCAAGACTTTTTTCATGCTGCAGCATTACTCTGGAATACGTTATACAGGACATTCATATTAATTTCCAACATCCACAGTTTTAAGCTAGTCCTAAAAAACACATTTTAGGCAAGCCTTCCTATTTTATAAAGTGACTCCTGTCCTTTTCACACCACTATTTCTCAATACCTGACCCCTTCATTCAGCAGTATCCCCCCCACACTCCTTGCACCCTAATGCACTTCATGTCTGTCATAAACAGATACTGGCTGGTGACCGGCTCATGCAGCTTTATGTGTAATACCCCATATGTATAAAAGATGGCTTGACCATTGTACAAAACAAGCACTTTGTACATTTTGTGTCACCCCCTATTTCCTCATAGATTGTATCTCTTGCAAGCAGGGTCCTCACTTCTATTGTCTGAATTGTTGATTAGTTTTGTCACTACGTAATGTATTATTTTGTTTGAACACATTAGTTCTGAATTGTATTGTGCTGCGGAATATGTTTTTTCCTCTGCCAGTAAAAAGCGGCACCAAAAGATTCTGGCAGCCTCCTGCTATTCCTACCTAAAAGAAATGAACATGTATCTTCAGACAAGATTGGGAAAGAAGACCATGCTGAGGTTAAGTTAGGCTTTAACATATCTTAGCCAGGTTTAGTAGCCAGCTCCAAATGTGCCAGCATGACAAACTTTAGGGCCAGGTCCACACAACCCGGTTGAGGAACAATTGATGCACATTTAAAAATGTACAGCAAAATGCAATCCAAGTGGGGATGTGCGAGCCTGGCTTTACACGTTATTTAGGGTATTTCCAGCAATATAGTCGGAATAGAGATTCTCCTACTGATAGTCACAGCAAGTGTCCCCCTCCCCAACTGTTTTTAAACCCCAAAAGTTGCCAACTGTTTGTAAATTCATAGACATTCCGTAAAAAAATTATGGATTTATTATTTTTGTTGAACGTGGACGAGCCTGCGTAGGTTGTTATAATTGTAATTATAACAATTTTACAGGTCATAGTAAATGCGGCTAACATGTTTGTCTAGCCATATAGTAAGCTTTAGACATACACTATATGGACAAAGGTTTTGGGACACCTACACATTACACCTACAGGAGCTTTTATGACATCCCATTCTAAATCCATAGGCATTAATATGGAGTTGGTCCCCTCTTTGCAGATAAAACAGCTTCCACTCTTCTGGGAAGGCTTTCTACAAGATTTTGGAGTGTGTCTGTGGTGATTTTTGCCCATTCATCCAGAAGAGCATTTGTGAGGTCAGACACTGATGTTGGATGAGAGGGCCTGGCTCGCAATCTAAGTTCTAGTTCATCCCAAAGGTGTTCGATGGGCTCTGTGCAGGCCAGTCAAGTTCTTCAGCACCAAACTCACGCAACCATCTCTTTATGGACCTTGCTTTGTGCACTGGGGCACAGTCATGCTGGAATATAACTGTTCTAACAAAGTTGGAAGCATACAATTGTTCAAAATGTCTTGGTATGCTATAGCATTAAGATTTCCCTTCACTGGAACTAAGGAGCCTAGGCCAACCCCCTGAAAAACAACCCCATAGCATTATCCCTCCTCCACCAAACATTACAGTTGGCACAATGCAGTCAGGCAGTTAATGTTCTCCTGGCATTCGCCAAACCCAGACTCATCCTTCAGACTGCCAGTTAGAGAAGTGTGATTCATCACTCCACAGAACACTTTTTCATTGCTCCAGAGCGCAGTGGCGGCCTGCTTTACACGATTCCATCCGGCTTGGCATTGAACTTGGTGATGTAAAGCTTGCATGCAGCTGCTCCGCCATGGAAACCCATGCCATGAAGCTCTCAGCACAGTTTTTGGGTAGATATTAAAGCCAGAGAAGGCTTGGAACTCTGCAGTTATTGAGTCAGCAAAGCGTTGGCGACTTTTATGCAATATGTGCCTCAGCACTCGGCGACCCTGCTCTGTAAATGTACGTGGTTTGCCACTTCGTGGATGATTTGCTGTGGTTCCTAAACTATTTCACTTTGCAATAATACCACTCAGAGTTGATCGTGGAATATCTAGAGGAAAGAAATTGCACAAACTGTCTTGTTGCAATGGTGGCATCCTTTTGCCGTACTACGCTGGAATTTAGTGAGCTCTATTGAATGAGCCATCCTTAAACAAATGTTTGTAAAGGCGACTGCATGGCTAGGTGCTGGATTTTATACACCTGTGGCAATGGGACTGAATGAAACACCTGAATTCAATAAATAATAGGTATGTCCCAATACTCTTGTCCATATGGTGTATGTGATACTTGAAGACTAGTGATTTTTTTTTTAATGCAAAAATGTGCGTAAAATAATTAAATGAATATTACTTGAGATCAGTGAAACATTGTATGGCAATCAGAATGCCTGGGATGAGTAAAAAATGAATTTGCACTTGGATGACTAGTTAGCAAGCGACACCAAGTATTACTGGCAGGATTCCCATCTGTTTTCTTAAGCAATGTCTTGGTTTGTAACACTTGATACATTTTTTCCAGTGACTGTGTTTCAGCCTTGATGCTTATTCATTGAGCATTAGACCCCAGGCGATGACATACAAGCAATCTGCAGCTGTATTATAGACTATTCCAAGTATTAGGCGTGCTCAGGACCTTTGTTAAGGAATCACTGTGCATCCTCTTAGCAGGGTCAATCGTTACAAATTGGCTCAGCGACTCCAAAAGCTCTATGTGACCAAGAAATAAATCTTTTACGGTAAAGGAAGTATGATCATCATGGTATTTTAAGTGCTGTATACAATGACTCTAATATGTTATGAATGCAGAAAACATAAAGCCAGGTATGTTAAAGAGCATTTTACTCGGCTGTTTCTAAGCTATATGTTATTACTGGACGACTACCAATACGGCCACCGTTTCAGCTCCCTCAGGCAGAATGAATCACTGCATAATAAAGCTTGCCTTTCAGAAATCAGGAAAGCTGGGTGATTATGGAAGTTTTAGTGACGAGTATATTGATTGCTACTGATCCAAAAATATTTATATAAAATGGAAACAGCTAGGAGTAGGACGATGGAGGCACCATAAGGCTGCACTCGTGACTACATCTCTGTAGTATGGCACTGTAGGGACTCTGTGTGCCACCAGACAGTTCACATGGCTCTGCTATGTGCATAACATCTAAGGTAGTCGTTTAATATTAAAGGGAAAGTATTCATTTTGAGATTGAAGTCCGTCTTCTTACACCCCTGGCAAACAGCTGATGTTGCTGTCAAATGAATGCCCAACCATGTAATACATGTGTATTGGCATGTCTTCACTGGCTCGTAGAAGGGGGTCCTAAGCCAACTACGACGTCCGGATTCCATTAGGGCTTATGGACAAGTGTCGTCTTTTCGACCTCTTTTACTCCTCTAGAATTAGGATTTGACTCTTACAGAAAGCACCTGTGGCATTGCTCAGTGAACCTCCTGAGTATCTGCAGTTAACAATCTTTATTTGAATGATTTTCGTTTTCACATTAATCCTCATAGAGCGGTGAAGCTGAAGTTTATTTGACACTGCAATATTATTTAACAGGATCTTATCCTCAGTGGTGATTTATCATTGTAACAAAATCTGCAAAGAGAATGTCATCAATCATTTGCAAGCGATTTTTATCACAAAAAGGTAATACTCTGTAAATGTCAAGCATTTATAGAGTATGACAAGTACCATATTGAGCTCATAGCGATTCATTGTTCCGTAAATATCTAGTGATGCGTTGATTTTGTTTACTGGAAAGTATTATGGAGGATAAAGTAGGATTGTTTGCTATTAATATAGTGAAAATGTAAAATGTTTGCTTTATTCCTCTTCTGGGACCAGGAAGGATATATTCTCTTGCATGAAAGAAGACAGCTAAAGCATTATGGGTGATTGTATGTCCCTTTTATTATCTTACAAACAGACAACGCAAGCAATATTTGCTGGTTAAGGGTTAACTAAACGTTCAACAAACTTCTGACATTCATAGTGACATGTCAGAAGTTTTGATTGGTGGGGGGGCACTGAGACCCCCACCAATCGCTAAAACATGTGTGAGCTCTGTGCTGCTTCGTTTCTGTTCAGCTTTTTCCGGAAAGCCGATATAGCGGTGTACAGGCTCATAGACTTTCTATTGAGCTGGTACACCGCTACATGGATTTCCAGGAAAATCTGAACAGAAACTAAGCGGCTCAGCGCTTCTGCCGCTTCGCTTTTGCTGGGGGTCTCAGTGATCGGACCCCCACCAATCAAACCGTCTGACATGTTTAGTTACCCCTTAAGAACATCCTCTAATTTATTCTTTATTACGAAAATCTCTTTTTATTGAATTTTCACAGAAACTCAAAGAAAAGTCAAAACAAACAGATGTGACATTTTCATCTGGTACAAGAAATTAGTTTGGCACGCAGGCCACTTCTGAAGCAACATGCATCCTCTAATATATTCTGTAGACATAAATTGTCCCAATATTCTTTACCTTAACACTAACACTAACACAGCAACATTATTTCTAGTATCATATGACAAGAGTGTCCCGACTTATTTCAAAAAACAGTCCCGCTGAATGTATGGACAGACATATCCAACAGTGTTGCCTGTTCAGTTGCGCATGTCCGCCATTGTTTTCCATGAAAAAAAAAAGGCTACAGGAGGTGCAGAGGAGTTGCACCTGGGCCCTGGTGCCTAAGGGTGCCCAAAGGCTCCTCTGCCACAGAAGAAGACACCAGTATTATAAATGGCACATGGTAGGTGGGGGGTCCTGTTCCAGATTTTGTATTGGTGCCCAGGAGCTTCAAGGCACACCCATCTGCTTTTGACATAGATTTACCTATTAAAGTCTATGGCAACTTGGTTGTATACTTTGGGAGATTTTCCAAAAGTGCACCACAGACATGATGTGAATTTAGCCTTAGAGGGCTATATACTATTCTGCCTCTGAGCTTTGAAGTAAAGCTCCTCTTTTAAAGGGAATTATTATATTTGTGATCCCCTTCCCCTATTGTTTGCAGTATCCTTCTGCAAATAGTGGCATCCTTTATGTAAGTTTGAGCTCTGTCAGCACACTATAGACTCAAGCCGTAAAAATCCCTGCCCATGTCAGCACTGTACTGAAAAAATAGTTTTTGTGTATTAGGCCTCATGCATATGACCGTAGCCTTGTGCATGGTCCATGGTCCATGGAGTGTCATCTGCAGGCCGTCCGCAATCACGGACCGTGCACACACAAAATGTGCATTGACTTCAAGGAGCCCGGACCGCAATTGCGGTCTGTAAAATGACATGTCCTATTTTTTTTTTGCGGTCCAGGCTTAATCGGACTGCTAAAACCCCACTGATTCCTAGAAGTGACATCTCCGGGGCGTCTGGCTCTTTTCATATAGACATGTATATAGTGGGACGAGTGCAGACTGTGCCACACCACTGCATTCCCCAGGAGGAAGAATGGAGGATGGGTCACACTCGAATAGTGGGTTCCTAGCTGTCGGACCCACATTTATCTAAAATTTATGACCAGAGGCGTAACATTTTGTTGCAGATTTTACCCCTCCTGGTCAGAATAGGGAATGCTGTGAGTTTCTCGCAATGGATATATATACACCATTGAAAAAGATGGATGTGTAAATCGCCCCATTAACTTGTATGGGTCAGTGTGTTGTCCGTTGTAAAAACAGACAGCACATGGACGAGAAAAACGTTCGTCATAACTTGGTCCCTGTGCTGGTACCTTCCACGGTCGTTTTTTTTGCGGATGCTAATTGGACACACTTGTCTAAGAAAGGCCTAAGAAAGATTATTGTTTATTGTCCAGCCTGTGGTATAACAAAACAACATCATCTTCTCCTAAATATTCCAAAGCATTGTGTAAGAAGTCAAAGGATCAGAGCTTCTAGTCCCCTAGTGGGACAAACATAAAAAAATAAGAAATTAAGTTACCAGTAAAAACTACAGCTCGTCCTGAAAAAAATAAGTCCTCACACTGCTCAATCGACGAAAAAAAGTTATGCCTCTCGGAATGTGGTAAAATGAAAAAAAAAAAATGTTTAACAAATATTTTTTTCTTTGTAAAAGTAGTAAAATATATAAAAAGAAAACTATATATTTGCTATTACCGTAATTGTATTGAGCCGCAGAATAAAGTTAAGTTGTCGGTTTTACAGGCACGGTGAAAGCTGTAAAAACACAACCCAAAAAACAATGGTGGGATCACATTTTTCAGCCCGCAAAGAAATTATTTTCAGTTTCCCAGTACATTATATGGTACTTTAAATAGTGCCAATAGAGACTACATCTCCTTCCGCAAACAATAAGCCCTCACACAACTCTATTGACAGAAAAATAAAAAAAGTTATGGCCCTTGGAAGGCGGGGAGTAAAAAACGAAAATGAAAACGCAAAAAATGTCTCAGTCTTGAATGGGTTAATAAATTTATTAGTGATTTAGCAATTTAGTAAGACTTGCTGCTTCCTTTTGTGTAAATCCTGCTAGGCACCCTATACAGACATGTCTCTGGTAAAGTTGTGTCTATCATCTTCACTACTTTCTATCACTTCTCTTGCTGTTTCATTTAACCCCTCCACTCCCAGTGATGTGTGTATGTAAGAATTAATTCAGCACTCATACATTGTGTTGCTTTCACAGTTTTTATCAGTGTATGTTTTTATTGCACATTTGTCCTCACGTTTTCGAGATAGCTTTGCCCTTGGGGTTATAGTTAATTCATTCACCACCCTGCAGTCACCATGGGGGCATCAGTGCTGTGCCGCTAACCAGTCTGTTGCCATGGAGACCCAAAATTATGCAGTTCTGCAATGAAGCGAGACCAAGGAACCGCTTTCTAGTGCCTAGTAAAACCTACGAGCTGCCGTCTTTTTTCCCTGTCTTGCCACTTATATGTCATCTGCAGCATTATTAGGATTTGTGTAAAATCAAGCAAACAGCATGAATCCTCACTGATATTACTTATTTATCTACTAGGCACGATTTATGTCTGTTTGCACGTTTTACACAAGGAAAATTTGTAGTAGTGATGATTGTAGCTTTTATGTAGAGGCATATTATATTTTAATTCATCCAGTGCCTTTAAGGACTGAGTTAAATATTTATTATTTACTTTTACACATATTTATTAACTATTTGAAGAAAATATCACTGTAGCATAATTAATTGAAACATCATTTATTAAACCACTTAGCATGAACAATGTATAGAAAACAGGGGGGAAACTCTTTAAAGGGATTGTCCCCTTTAGACAATGCCTTTTTGTTAGAAGGTTGCCATGAACAATACGCTTATCACAGGGTGTCCTACTGCTGGGACATCCAGCAATCAGCTGTTTTCTGTGGGAGAACCCAGCAGCAAGTGTTCGGTTTCACTGCAGTGCCACCACAGGGAAAATTAAGCATTACACGTTGTCCATTGAAAAGTCCTCTGTAGATAGAGATGCTCTTTGTAACAGCTCTCCACTTCAGCTAATACGTGGGGATTCTAAATGAGGGCGTATTCCCAAATACAGTGGATATAAAAGTCTACACACCCCTGTTAAAATGCCAGGTTTTTGTCATGTCAAAAAATCTGTACAAGATTAATCATTTCAGAACTTTTTCCACCTGTAATGTGACCCATAATCTGTACAATTCCATTGAAAAACAAAAACCTGAAATCATTTAGAGGGGAAAAATAATAATAACAAAACTACAATAATGTGGTTGCATGAGTGTGAACACCCTCTTATAATTGGGGATGTGGTTGTGTTAAGAATTATTAGGCTGGGTTCACACGACCTATTTTCAACCGTAAACGAGGCGTATTATGCCTCGTTTTACGTCTGAAAATAGGGCTACAATACGGCGGCAAACATCTGCCCATTCATTTGAATGGGTTTGCCAACGTACTGTGCAGACAACGTGTCATTTACGCGTCGTCGTTTGACAGCTGTCAAACGACGACGCGTAAAAATACAGCCTCGTCAAAAGAAGTGCAGGACACTTCTTTCAGACGTAATTTGAGCCGTTCTTCATTGAACTCAATGAAGCACAGCTCAAAATTTACGGCTGTCAGAGAAGCCTCGCAAAATGCGAGGAGGAGCATTTACGTCTGAAACGAGGCAGCTGTTTTCTCCTGAAAACAGTCTGTCTTTTCAGGCGTAAAAGCCTGCTACCGTGTGCACATACCCTTAGCCAATCACATTGAGGGTATGTTCACACGGTTTAGCAAAATACGACTGAAATTACGGAGCTGATTTCAGAGAAAACAGCCTCTCATTTTCAGGCGTTTTTGAAGCTGAAATTGAAATTTGGAGCTTCTTTTGAGGCTTCTTTTCAGGCGTTTTTTGAGGCGTTTTTCATAGTGCTCAATGGAAAATCAGCTCCAAAAAACGCCTCAAGAAGTGACATGCTACTTCTTTTTACGGAGCATCTTTTTACGCTCCGTTTTTTTAAACAGTGGCGTAAAAAGATGCCCCGTATGAACTAAATGCTGTTTTTCCCATTGATTTCAATGGGCAGATGTTTGTAGGCGTATTAGGGGCGTTTTTTCAGGTGTAATTCGAGGCGTAAAACGCCCGATTTACGCCTGAAACCACTGCGTGTGAACATACTCTGCGTGTCCAATACGCCTGAAATTACGGAGCTATTTTCAGGCGAAAACAGCTCCTGAATTTCAGACGTAATTGCTCGTACTCTCGTTTTTCGCGGTGGCAATTAAGGACGTAATTGGAGCTGTTTTTCAATGGAGCTAATGAAAAACGGCTCCAATTACGTCTCAAGAACTGACATGCACTTTGACGCGGGCGTCTTTTTACGCGCCGTTTTTTGAAAGCGGTGCGTAAAAAAATTGCCCTTGTGCACAGAACATCGTAACCCCACTGATTTCAAAGGGCAGATGTTTGCCGGCGGTTTGGAGCCGTATTTTTGGACGGAATTCGAGGCGTAAAACGCCCGAATTACATCCGTAAATAGGGCGTGTGAAAAATGCTCGTTTTTTAAAAATAAAAACGTTACTGTAATCTACATTGCAGCGCCGATCTGCTGCAATAGCAGATAGGGGTTGCAAAATCTGGTGACAGAGCCTCTTTAAATATTTTTTTCAGTACATAGCTGACATTATTTAAAGTGATTCTGAGTAACCCCATATAAAGTTCAGCTGTTCTATTAGGATTTTCCTGACATTTTCTTTGTTGCATGTGACCGCAAAAGCCATGGTCCGTAAAGAGCTTACAACACATCAAAGGAAAAAAAGAAAAAAACAAAGAAGAACATCCAAGTCCGGCTATGTTTTGCAAAGACCTACATCAAGTCTTCCAAAAGCATGTGGGAAAACGTGTTATGGTCTGATGAGACCAAGGTTGAACTTTTTGGCCATAATTCCAAAAGGTATGTTTGGCGCAAAGACAGCACTGCACATCACCCAATGAACACCATACCCACAGTGAAGCATGATGGAGGCAGCATTATGCTTTGGGGCTGTTTTTCTGCAGCTGGAACTGGGGCTTTCGTCAAGATGGAGGGAATTATTAACAGTTCCAAATATCAGGCAATATTGGCACAAAACCTGCAGGCCTCTGCCAAAAAGCTGAAGATGAAGAGGAATTTCACCTTTCAGCACGACAACGACCAAAAGCATAGCTCCAAATCAACAGAAGAATGGCTTCACCAGAAGAAGATCAATGTTTTGGAATGTCCCAGCCAAAGCCCAGACCTGAATCCCATTGAAAATCTGTGGGGTGACCTGAAGAGGGCTGTACACAGGAGATGCCCTCGCAATCTGACAGATTTGGAGCGCTTTTGCAAGGAAGAGTGGGCAGCAATTGCCAAGTGAAGTTGTGCCATGCTGATAGACTTGTACCCAAAAAGACTGAATGCTGTCATAAAGTCAAAGGGTAATTCAACAAAGTATTAGTTTAACCCCTTAATGACCGGGCCATTTTGCACGTTAATGACCAAGGATTATTTTTTGTTTTTTCATGGTCGCATTCCAAGAGTCGTAACTCTTTTTTTATTCCGTCGACATAGTCGTATAAGGGCTTGTTTTTTGCGGGACGAGTTGTATTTTGTAATTGTACCATTTTTAGATGCTTATAACATATTGATTAACTTTTATTAACTTTATTTTAGGAGAGAATTGAAAATAAGCAGCTATTCCAGGATTGATTTTCACGTTATAAGTTTACGCCGTTTACTATGCAGCGTAAATAACATGTTAACTTTATTCTATGGGTCGCACGATTACGGGGATACCAAATATGTAAAGGTTTTATATGTTTTCCTACGTTTGCACAATAAAAACCCTTTTAGAAAAAAATTACTTGTTTTTGCATCGCCGCGTTCCAAAAGCCGTAACGTTTTTATTTTTCCGTCGATGTGGCCGTATGTGGGCTTGATTTTTGCGGGCCAATGTGTAGTTTTTATTAGTACTATTTTGGGGTACATAGGACTTATAGATTAACTTTTATTTTATTTTTTATGGGGGGAATGGGAGAAAAGAGAGAATTTTGACGTTGTTTTTTGCATTTTCTTTGGACGCCGTTCATCCGGCGGTTTAATTAATATGTTCATTTTATTGGTCAAGTTGTTACGATCGCGGGGATACCATATATGTGTATGTGTGATTTGTTTTGACCGTTTTACTAAATAAAACCACTTTTTGGGCCAAAAAAGTAGTTTTATTTGACTTTGACTGTAATTTTTATTTATTTTTTTTTCACAAACTTTATTTAACGGTTTTACATTTTTTTTTTTAGTCCCACCAGGGGACTTCACTATGCGATGTGCCGATCGCATATATAATGCTTTGGTATACTTAGTATACCAAAGCATTATTGCCTGTCAGTGTAAAACTGACAGGCAACCTGTTAGGTCATGCCTCCGGCATCGCCTAACAGGCAGATGCTGAAGGCAGACCTGGGGGTCTTTGTTAAACCCCCGGCTGTCATGGAAACCCGATGGCGACCCGCGATTTGTTTGCGGGGGCGCCGATCGGGTGACAGAGGGAGCTCCCCCCTCTGTCAAACACATTAAATGCCGCTGTCACTATTGACAGCGGCATTTAATGGGTTAAACTGCCGGAATCGGCGCGTGCTTCGATTCCGGCAGTTGCAGCAGGAGCCAGGCTGTGTATAACAGCCGTGCTCCTGCCGCTGATCGCGTGGGTACAGTCTCAGTACCCGCGCTATCACAGGACGGATATATCCGTCCTCCTGCGCGAACTAGCAGCTGCTGAGGACGGATATATCCGTCCTTCGGCGTTAAGGAGTTAAGGGTGTGCATATTTATGCAACCACAAGATTTCAGTTTGTTTTTCAATACAATTGTACAGATTATAGGCGACATTAACCCCTTCCCGACATTTTACGTATGGTTGCGTCAAAGCCAGGTAGGGGAAGTATGGAGCAGGCTCACGGAGTGAGCTTGCTCCACACAATGCGGGTGTCAGCTGTATGTTACAGCAAACACTTCACAGTAAGAGCGGGATTGCGCTTGAGCGTGATCCCGCTCGTTTGACGCGTTAAATGCCGCGGTCAATAGCAACCGCGGCATTTAAATCATTAAAAAGATCGGACGACCCCCTCTAGCAGCTCATCGTGCCCCCCCCCCGCAATGCAATCGTGGGGTGGTGATGGTTGCTATGGCAGCATGGGGGCCCAATAAAGGCCCACAGGTCTGCCATCTTTGTGCTTCTATTAAGCCTTACCTCTGGCAGGGCTTAATAAAAGCCTGTCAGAAAGACAATATACTGCAATATATCAGTATTACAGTATATAGTGCAAGCTATCCAACGATCGCTGGTTGAAGTCCCCTAGAGGGACTAATAAAAAATGTAAAAATTTGTGAAAAAAAAGTTTTTTTTATATAAAAAATGAAATAAAATATTTAAAGTTTTTCCCCCTAAAGCATTGTAAAAAAAATTAAAAAGAAACATAATTGGTATCGCCACATCCATAAAAGTCAGAACTATTACAATATTACATTATTTAACCTGCCGTGCCTAAAAAATAAATAAAATGTAAACGCCAGGATCGCAATTTTTTTGGTCACCTAATCTCCCACAAATTTTTTTATAAAAAGTGATCAAAACCTCGCATGTACTGCAAAATGGTAGCATTAAAACCTACAGCTTAACCGCAAAAAATAAGCCCTCATACCACTTAATCGACAGAAAAATAAAAAAGTTATGGCTCTCAGAATTTGGCAACACAAAATAAATTTTAGTTTTTACACTTAGATTTTTCCTTGTAAAAGTAGTAAAACATATAAAAAAAACTATATATATTTGATATCGCCGTAATCATATTGACCCACAGAATAAAGTTAACATGTTTTTTTAATTGCACTGTGAATTCCGTAAAAACGAAGTGCAAAAAACAATGGAGGTATCGCTGTTTTTTTCATTCTATACCACAAATAATTTTTTTGCCCATTTCCATAGTGCATTTTATGCCACAATAAATGGCGCTACAAAAAAATTTAAATCGGCCCGCAAAAATCAAGCCCTTATAGGACTATATCGACGGAAAACTGAAAAAGTTATGGCTTTTGGAAGGTGGGGAGGAAAAAATGAAAACGAAAATCTAAAATTGTTTTCAACAGGAAGAGGTTAAAGGTGGAAAAAAGTTCTGAAATGATTCCTCTTGGACTGATTTTGTAACATAACAAAAACCTGGCATTTTAACAGAGGTAGTACCAAAAAGAGAAACCACTGAGTCTATAAGTCAAAAGATAAAACATAAATTTTATTTCATAAATTCAAAAAAATCAGTACATGATCTATTTAAAAATGAAACACCACAGATGACAGAAAAAGACCGCCAAACATAAGACAGTTATCATACGAGGGTTCAAATATCGGTCATATATTCACATATACATTGGTATAAAGTACAATACAAAAGTGCATAGTGCAAAGTGAATATCGGACATTTATGTGTCTGTTTATAGAGATATGAGAACTACGCTGTTACCAGCCTCCACAAGAAATCTAATAGAAAACCCCTACCATTATTCCATCAGACTCCATATATTAATTGTAAAGTGCTAAGTGCAAAAAGAATAAAGAGAAAGACCTAGGATGAATGGTGGACTACTGACCCATGTTGCTGTGCCTCAAAGATGGCGACCTGCCCCGATGCGCGTTTCGGCTTCCGCCTTCATCTGTGGTGTTTCATTTTTAAATAGTTCATGTACTGATTTTTTTTAATTTATGAAATAAAATTTATGTTTTATCTTTTGACTTATAGACTCTGTGGTTTCTCTTTTTGGTACTATAATATACACTACCGTTCAAAAGTTTGGGGTCACCCAGACAATTTTGTGTTTTCCATGAAAACTCACACTTATATTTATCAAATGAGTTGTAAAATGACTAGAAAATATAGTCAAGACATTGACAAGGTTAGAAATAATGATTTTTATTTGAAATAATAATTTTCTCCATCAAACTTTGCTTTTGTCAAAGAATGATCCATTTGTAGCAATTACATCATTGCAGACCTTTGGCATTCTAGCTGTTAATTTGCTGAGGTAATCGGGAGAAATTTCACCCCATGCTTCCAGAAGCCCCTCCCACAAGTTGGATTGGCTTGATGGGCACTTCTTGCGTACCATACGGTCAAGCTGCTCCCACAACAACTCTATGGGGTTGAGATCTGGTGACTGCGCTGGCCACTCCATTACAGATAGAATACCAGCTGCCGGCTTCTTCCCTAAATAGTTCTTGCATAATTTGGAGGTGTGCTTTGGGTCATTGTCCTGTTGTAGGATGAAATTGGCTCCAATCAAGCGCTGTCCACAGGGTATGGCATGGCGTTGCAAAATGGAGTGATAGCATTCCTTATTCAAAATCCCTTTTACCTTATACAAATCTCCCACTTTACCAGCACCAAAGCAACCCCAGACCATCACATTACCTCCACCAAGCTTGACAGATGGCGTCAGGCACTCTTCCAGCATCTTTTCAGTTGTTCTGCGTCTCACAAATGTTCTTCTGTGTGATCCAAACACCTCAAACTTCGATTTGTCTGTCCATAACACTTTTTTCCAATCTTCCTCTGTCCAATGTCTGTGTGCTTTTGCCCATATTAATCTTTTCCTTTTATTAGCCAGTCTCAGATATGGCTTTTTCTTTGCCACTCTGCCCTGAAGGCCAGCATCCCGGAGTCGCCTCTTCACTGTAGACGTTGACACTGGCGTTTTGCGGGTACTATTTCATGAAGCTGCCAGTTGAGGACCTGTGAGGCGTCTATTTCTCAAACTAGAGACCCTAATGTACTTGTCTTGTTGCTCAGTTGTGCAGCGGGGCCTCCCACTTCTCTTTCTACTCTGGTTAGAGCCTGTTTGTGCTGTCCTCTGAAGAGAGTAGTACACACCGTTGGAGGAAATCTTCAGTTTCTTGGCAATTTCTCGCATGGAATAGCCTTCATTTCTAAGAACAAGAATAGACTGTCGAGTTTCACATGAAAGCTCTCTTTTTCTATCCATTTTGAGAGTTTAATCGAACCCACAAATGTAATGCTCCAGATTCTCAACTAGCTCAAAGAAGGTCAGTTTTATAGCTCCTCTAAACAGCAAAACTGTTTACAGTGGTGCTAACATAATTGCACAAGGGTTTTCAAGTGTTTTCTAATCATCCATTAGCCTTCAAACACAGTTAGCAAACACAATGTACCATTAGAACACTGGAGTGATGGTTGCTGGAAATGGGCCTCTATACACCTATGTAGATATTGCATTAAAAAACAGACGTTTGCAGCTAGAATAGTCATTTAGCACATTAACAATGTATAGAGTGTATTTCTGATTAATTTAATGTTATCTTCATTGAAAAAAACTGTGCTTTTCTTTCAAAAATAAGGAAATTTCTAAGTGACCCTAAACATTTGAACGGTAGTGTATATAAGGAGTACAGTCGTGTTATGTGGGGAAGTGACTATGTAAAATGATACATGTATATACCCTGTGGATAGGTTCTACTACTATTTTAACAGGGGTGTCTAGACTTTTTATATCCACTGTATGTAGGTATCAAAAAGAGTCGCCTCTTTTGCATATAGGGTACCAAAAAATCCATAGTTCCCTGAGACGTCAGTTTCCTGTTACATATTCTTGCTATTTAAAATAAAGGGGAATTAAGATTTCCTTACTTTCGAAGGAATGAGGTGTGCTGCCACTAGGATACGTTAAGTTTTTATGACATTGTAAAAGAAAAAAAAGGAAAAAATTGTGCACTCTATTCTGCTCACTATAATTCATAGATGCATTACTGTGAACTAGTCAATCTAAGCTCCTCCTGCCTAACACAGGAAGGATGACACCAGAAGAACGTGAATCCTCTTTTGAACAGATTATTTTATTGAAGATAAGGTAATGCTGGATTCTCCACTTTTGACCCTTATATATCTTATTTTTTGTATAGATCATGAAAAATGAATAATGTTTGCCATTTACATGCTGTTAAAAAAAAAAAAAAATACTTTAAGAGTTATAACATTTACTTACATAGTATGGCGCCACCGGGTGTTTAAAGTGTGTAGCAACATGCACATCCGCCTAGTGAGCTGAGTGCTGGTGGACACACATACTCTCCCCAGTTCTCTGCATAGTGATCCTCTGTTCACTGCAGAGCAGCCAATAGAAATAGCTTTCTGTCCTGCTTGTCAGGGAAGGAGCAGAGCCTCCGCAGTAGCATGGCAGTATAGATGAGGAGACTCCTGCTTCTTAGCTTGTTAGGACTGTAAAACTCGCGAGATTACGCTTGCTGTGCTGTAGTGTCGGGATTGTGTTAGAGAAGTGTCAGAATTCTGATTAATCATCATGTCCTGGCTGGAGGTAATGTATATTCATTGTCAGGACACTTCAGTAACGTTAATTTGTGTGTATGTGGCGGCACATAACGATATAGCTATATCGCTATGTGCTGTGTAAATGAATGGGGAGAAGTGCCTGACGCTGATTGGTCACTGATTGGTCAGCGTCATACACTTCTCTCCACAACGTTCACTTGGCCAAAAAGTAAAACACGCCCAGTTGTTCATTAAGAAACGTATTAGCATAAAATGGGTCATAACTCCGTCAAAAATGATCGTTTTTCTAAATAAAAAACACTGCGGTAATCTACATTACAGCGCCGATCACATCATGTACAAGATAGGGCACTTATAATGTGGTGACAGAGCCTCTTTAAGTATGAACCTGTTACCAAACCCAACTTTATGTTAGTGATGTGTTAGAAAAATCACACCAGAGGTGTGTGTGCCTTCTTTCCATATGTCCACTGTATATAGTGGATTGTTTACAGAGCAGTATATCTAGATAGATTGGTGTAGTCTCACTACAAGGAGCAGGGATAGTTGTGTAAAAGGACAATGGGTCAAGCGGCACTCCCAACCTTTTCCCAGCCATTTAGTTTATAAGTTATTGGCATTGGGTCACAGCAGAAAACAAACACTGTGTAAGTTGTTGTATTTTTTTGGCTCAGGCAGCCGAGTACTCCAAGATATTCTCACTTTTCTCATAACAGGACAATTAAGAACTTCCTTCTGTGTTAATATTTCCAAAGATAAAGCCAAAGAAGCAAAACTTTCTCTGATCATGAGATTGACCCTTTGCTAACTGCACACTTGTTTATGCTGGGGAAAAAATAATAATGAAATGTTATGCATTGTATAAAATATAAGTACAATATCCTTGGAAACTGGTTCCATCAGGAATGCTCAGGATGTTTCATAAAGGGTGACAGTAATATCCCCAATAATGAAACCTTGATTATTTTGTATTCTTCACTTTACAAAGTCTCCTGTGATGCAATATTCTGGTACAATTCGTATCTGAACACATGCAGGATAGTCCTGGAGATTCATTTGAGTGTCAAGAGGCAAAGTGGTTTCTAGTGTGACCAGGCTTGATCCTCTTTACTTTGAAAGTCCAGTGTCAGGATCTTCATTCATCGACAACACATATAGGAAAATTGGTCACAGATGCAGCTATTCTTTATTCAGAACCAAAGACTGCATGTACAACAATAAACAAGAATAATGTATCAAGTGTATTTACATAACAATAACAACAACAACAATAATAATAATAATAATAATAAGTAGTAGCAGTAGAAGAAGAAAGATTTCAATAAATATATAAAGTCTAGTAAAATAACAGCTCATACATCCTAATATACACTCTGTTAATATACAGCTTCCAACTGATGATCATGAGAGGCCTCGGCTGCAGGGCAAGCATTGCTTCTTTACATACATCTTGTCGTTATAAATGGGATACTTACAATAAACCTTACGAATGTATTCCATTTATGTAGATGAGTGTATATAAATAGGATGTGCCCTTTGTTGGTCCCCACATTCAACTCTCAAGGCAACAAATTGTTTTTATTATATGAAGCTATGTTTTTTTGAGCTATAAAATATTAAAATATATTCCCAGAGAACCCCTTTATGGAAAATGTATGTATAAAAAAAACTAACCATATATATTCATATCTGTTCTATCTATAACAGAGCAAAATATATGGACTCATTTGTTAGGTCAGGCCATGTGACTGAGGCACCAGTGCTTGTAACACTGAAGTAGCAACAAAAATGCCAGTTTAGTTCTCCTGCTAGGCTCAGTGGTATTACCAATTTATTGGTTCCTCAGCCCAGATTCTGTCACTCTGGCTTTGTCCTTTTATCCGCCATTAAATGCCCTCATCTTGTTTACTTCCCCTACAACCACAGGAGGTGACATAGCATTGCAGTGACAGGTATGGGCTGTGACAGCAGAGGAGAGGTGGCTGCTAAAATTGAGTCTGTGATCTAATTATCCGGCACAGGAGTCCCCGGCGCACACAGAGCTTGGCACAGAAGGGCTTTTGAAGCTGCAGGCTCAAAGCTTATACATAATAGTGTGCTGTACCGATGCTGTGTGACCGCAGACACTACGTGTAATAACCAATACAACATCTGAATTAGCATCTAATGGGAGAAGATCCTTATTAGGCTATTATAACATGACATCTCCAGTAAAGTAATGTGAAGGAAGTGTGACATCTCTCTAATTAAAGGTCTCTTCCACTTTCTAATAAAAACGTCTGAAGCCAGACCAAGGAATAGAAAAAACATGACACATTGTTTTGGGATCAATTTCCTGCTCCCTTGTCTGCAATGTCTTTTTTTTTTTTTATCAAATTGTTTTTATTGATTTTCATTACATCTATGATGTCTTAACAACTGTTTTAGGAGCATAGGCGCCGTGGTTTTACAACGTTCAAAGTATAAAAACTCTTCAATTGTTATACCACAACATCAGGCATTCGTTTAGGTAACAACCAAGGTTAATTATGAGGGTATGTGCACACGCAAACTCAAAAACGTCTGAAAATACGGATCTGTATTCAATGGATTTTCAGAAGTTTTATAAGCCACCCGTGATTTTCGCTGCATTTTTTACGGCCGTTTTTGGAGCTGTTTTTCTATAGATTCAATGAAAAACGGCTCCAAAAACGTCCCAAGAAGTGACATGCACTTCTTTTTCGCAGGCGTCTTTTTACGTGCCGTTTTTTGAAAAAGAGCCGTAAAAGAACACCCTGTCGGAACAAAACGCCGTAATTCCCATTGAAATCAATGGGCAGATGTTTGGAGGCATTCCGCTTCCGTTTTTTTCAGGCATTTTTCTGGGCGTGAACGCCCCGAAATACACCTGAAAACACTCTGTGTGAACATACCCTGACATTGATCTAGAGCCAGTGCTGACCAATATACCATAGCTCCTGTCCATATGTGCCCTATCATTGCAGTTTTGTCAAATTAAACATTTACTGACCTCTAAACAACATGTCATATTAGAAAATGCACTTCATTTATTAACAACATTTTTACTTATTATTTTTTCTTCTAAATTAATTTTGGACAATTTCTGAAAACAAAGAACGAGGGTTTTGTTGTTAGCACTGTTGCCTTTCAGCACTTGGGTTCTGGGTTCACATCTGACCAGGGGCAACATCTGTATGGCGTTCTCCGGAGTGGAGTTCCGTGAAGTCCGCCCTAGTGTGTGTGAGAGACAAGGATATTCGATTGTGAGTTCCACTGGGGACAGGGGCTAATGTGAGTGATGAGTCTCTGAACAGCACTGCAGAATATGTTGATGCCTTATAAGTAACAATAAATAAATAACCGGTTGTATAAAAATGGACAAAGGTGTCTACTTTTTTTCACCCAAAAAAAACAGCGCCATTCTGTGCCTGGTATTGCTCAGCCCTATTCACTTGCAAAATACCAGACACATATCAACTGTCTCACTCGCATGGCTGAAACTGTCTCGCTCACAAGTCCTAAGGCAACTCTACATACTTAACTAGATTGTGTATATAGCCAAGACTCCCATTATATTAGTAACATAGACATAAGCAAGCATCTTTTTCAGTGAGATATGATGTTTCCGTAGAAGAGCAATATTCTTGTACTAGTGGCTATGGTTTAAGTGGGGCTTTACTCTGCAGGTTACTGAAAACATCTCTGTCTTATTTTGTCTCTTTTAGTCAGCCGTAACCAGCTGTGCACGGAAGGAAATTGTAATGACACATTTATTTTCTTACTGTGAGAAACGTGCACCAGCCAATCTGCCTCAAAGGAGGCTCTGTAGAGACGTAAAAGCGTAATTACAAAGTTTATTATTATTTTATATCCAGATGAAATAAAAATGTGAGGGAGATCAGTTTGCCTGGGTAATAATCGAGAGGAAGTTATTTCAGAATTAATAACTACATTTATGTTCATTTGCATTTTTATGGCACCTCTGAAACAACAGACAGGTACAAGATATATATTTGTTCTCCTGTCCATGGTATATGGGAAAGATTTACAAGATCGATTGTGCTCTTGTGACTTATGAAAGTTTGACAGCTATATTTTTAATGTTGTCTTCTCAATAATAGATGGAGTATAATACAATTATACATGGCACTATTGCAAAGGAAGACAGTTATGGCAGTACGTGTATGTAGAACGGAATGCTATATGAGTCACATAAAACATGTCACGTGCTGGCCCTGCACTGGCCCCTGCTGTGTTTTAAATGATACTCCAATTACACCCAAAGAAATGTACTTTTTTTGTCTGTAAATCCCTCATTTTAGTTAATAACATACCTCCAGTGATCCACTTAAAAACCTCCTAAGATATGAACCTCAGTGTGTAAATTCAAAATTTGAATCTAGAAATAAAAAATTCAGATTGATGCTGTTTATTAGCTTCATTTATTTGCTTCTGTAGATTTAAGTAAACCTTATATCTTTACATGTATTTTTTTTTCTTTCCCTACATTATTTCATCATAGGGCTGAATTTTAAAAAAACAGTCGCATTTGTACGCTTGACTCTCTACATTCCCAATTTGTCGGAAGAATTTGTTTCTTAAGATAAACTTTCTTAAAATATGGTGTTCTAAAATATTAAAATACTAAATATTGGATATTTCTTGTCAGGATATAACATGGCAGTACATTACAGAAAATAATACACTCAATATTGTACTTTGTAACTAACAGGACATTTTCCCCTAAAATAAAACAAATTGGTGGCAAATAGAAGTCCCTGTATTGTGTTCCATTATTTCCCAGTTATAACAGAGGCAGGATGACCAATGTTGCCAAGCACTTGTCATTACAGTACCAGTATGTGGCCATCAAACTTTCCACAAACTTAATACCGTAGTACCTACAATAGGGGTTTTCACCAAGCTACCCAGACTACACTGTACCGATATGTCTTGTCACCAAGTTTTCCAGAGACTCCAATGTATTTACAATAAGGGTTGTCATCAAACTTTCCACAGACTCAACAGTACCTACAATAGGGGTTCTCACTAAACTATCACAATACTATAAACCACTGATAGGGCTTGTCATCAAGCTTTCCACAGAGGCACATAAATCGAAACCCATGTTATTCCACAGCATCACATTCTTACCTGGTCCCCTTTCCCTACTGACTTGCCTGTGTGCCACTAAAGTTCTGTTAATTCTGGCATATGAACATGGAAGCCCAGTATGAGCAGTGCTATAGGTCTCTCCTCATGCACACGACCAGTGGCATTTTGCAGACCGTGAATAACGGATTAGTGGTCCGTTGTTTGCGGTCCGTCTGTCATCAGTGTGTCCTCTGCATCCGTTCCGTATGTTCCATAGGTTTTCATATTGCGGAAAAACCGAGCCGCAAACAGTAACAGGATCTATTCCAAATTTTGCAGCTCTGTCCCACGGCCCGTACATGGATCAGTAGAAACCAGGGTCATGTGCATGGAACCATTAGAACTGAAAGTGTCCGTCTGCTATGTGTTGAACAACGGATAGCACACTGACATAAAACAATGGTCGTGTGCATAGGGCCTAAAGGTTATACTACCTGGAAATGTAGCTTAAATAATAATGTGACTGCATATATTTATTTTTAATCAGCAACTTCAATCTATGTGTAACCTTCTTTATCCTCTGTTAAAAATCATTTCATGTCAGACTTGTAGAAAATAAATAGCCGTAGTCTTTTTTTATTATAATTTATTGTAATTTATTGTAATATCCGTATGTTTTATATTAGTATGTACTTATGTTGTTTATCAGCTTTGTGTACATGATGCTCTTATAGATTTACGCATATGATGTCCTAGTTGTTTGGGAACATCCTTGATTGTCACATAACATATTTTTCGCTTTATATAGCTACATTTCATAAAATCAACATTGGCTGCAGAAGGAAAGGCTCCCAGATGCTATGGTATTGATTTAAATAGTCCTGTGAGATTTCTGCCAAATGTTTAACATGCATCCCTTATTGATGGACAGGACATGTGTGAATATTAATTTCATAGTGTTTAATGTGGAGCTTCACCTTTTGGGAACAAAGTGGAGAATATTAAAGAATTCCTGAAACAGCAATTCCCTCATTTAACGTGAATTAAAATTCTCAGAGGTTCCCTGAAATGTTCTTTGCAGACTAAAGACTGTTTTATGACAATGTATGGTCTAAAGCCCATTCACAGCATGGCCCTGGTAGCTACAGACATATCCTTTACAGAAGGGACCTGGATGTAAGAAAAGTTAAAAAAAATTACTCATTAACTTAAGCCCCATACACACAACTGTAAAATCACCCATAATTACGGACCGCAATTACGGGCCCATTCGATTCTATGGGCATCGGACATCATTCCGTATATATACTGGAAGTTGTCTGTACCGTAGAAACTTGGCGAAAAATATAGGACATGTCCTATTTTTTTATTATATTATTTTTTTATTATACTTTATAATGGGAGCACGGCCCGTAAATATGGACAGCTGTCCGCGGCCGGCCATGCCCGTAATTATGGTCGTGTGCATGGAGCCTTAGATGGGAGCGTGTTGTGGGCATGTTCAGAGGTTGCAATGCATAAAGAAGCTATTCATTTACAATGCTCATTCGAGTGCACGTTTATGGGGAGTCCGGGGATATAGTTAGCGCATGTGTATAGTATAGTGAGATATAACCTATTGTGAGTGCTTAGTGTGAAAATGAAAAAAAAAAATATTACTGTAAAAATAGATTATTTTATTGATGACGCATTTTTAAAGAAATTACCCTGTTCTTAACCTTTACTTTTTGTACTTTTTAGAAAGTACCTTTAATATTTTGTAGGGGTGAAGTCACTTCACAAACTTCGTTCTGCTATGATACTCTTTGCACTGATCCCCACAATATCTCCAGCAGTTCAGGGCCACTATGCTGTCACTTGCTAAGTTTAGAAAAGCTACATATAGAGTTTTCAAAGTTTTTGATTAAGATTTAAAGAAATATTAACTGTTCTCATCAATTTGTTCTTTCAAGAAATATGTTATGCCCCATAGGTACCGAGCATTGCACTGCATTAAATCTCAGATTATTTAAAAAAATAAAAATAAATAATGAAAACTATTTCAGGACTTTTTCTTCATAGGTGGTGCAATGACTCCTTGGTTATAGTTGCACATTATCATTTATAAAATTAAAAAAGAAATAGCACAAAAAGTAACACTAAAGGGTGAACAGTTATTTTAAAAATGCAACTTAATAAATATAAAAATTTAAATGATGATATTTCTTAAAATACAAAATTTTCTTTGCTTCTCCTAATTTTGTAACTGCTGCATTTATGGAAATATTGTTTGCATTATTGCTTAATCCCGGATTTCCCCAAAAAATAGCAGAAAAAGTAACATAAAAAGGTGAACAGTTATTTCAAAAATGCAACTTCATAAATATAAAAATTAAAATAATGATATTTCTTAAAATACAACATTTTCTTTTCTTCTCCTAAGTTTATAACTGATGCATTTATGAAAATATTGTTTGCATTATTGCTTAATCCCGGATTTCCAACAGACTAACTATTGTGGGCATGTTGAATGTCTGCCACTCTATGAATGTTATTGGAAGTCCATCCAGAGTAAGGCTATGTTCACACGGCTTAGCAAAATACGTCTGAAAATACGGAGCTGTTTTCAAGCGAAAACAGCTCCAGATTTTCAGACGTTTTTGTAGCAACTCGCGTTTTTAGCGGCGGATTTTACGGACGTTATTGGAGCTGATTTTCAATGGAGTCAGTGACATGCACTTCTTTTTCGCGGGTGTCTTTTTACGCGTCGTATTTTGACAGCGACGCGTAAAATAACACCTCGTGGGAACAGAACATCGTAAAACCCTTTGAAAGCAATGGGCAGATGTTTGTATGCGTAATGGTGCCGTTTTTCAGGCATAATTCGAGGGGTAAAATGCCCGAATTACGTCTGAAAACAGTGCGTGTGAACATACCCTCAGTCACAGTAATGTAAAGAGTATTTACATTACTGCAGCAGTTAGGAGATTAGGTTGGGTGCGTTCATTTTCCATACATATCCTGTTCTTCCAAGAGTACATATCTTTTTATTTATCCTTTTTTTTTTCTTTTTTTTTTCTCTTTATTTTATTGTTAGTAAAGTTATTTTGCTATGCTGATATTTTAGGACATGAAAAATATATTTTTGTACGGTGTGTGGGTAGATCTCTTGAATGCCTGGTCAAAACTTTAAATGGCCAGAAAGGTAAATCAGTTGCCATCTTACTATGTTATTCCTTAATTTCTTACTAAATTTATAAATCACGTACGGTAACTACTGCAAGCTCAAAGTATTGTTTTTTATTTTTACTTGCATACATAATGTTAACACTATTGTAGCACAATAAGAATAGATGACTAGAATCCCAGCAAATTTCAATGGCATGTCAATGCTGTTTCATCAAAAATAATCCTGATATAGTCTGTCTGCTTTCCTTCTGTCTCCTGAGTTCTGCATAACGGCCGGCGGGGAAATGTTCAGACCTATCAGAAATGCAACTGCTGTCTTGAAACTGAGAGTAGGTGTTTGGTATAAGCCAAGATTTCATACTGAGAGCTGTCAGCTAGCTTCTTCCGTACATATAACAAAACAGAAAAGACTTGTACCTCATGTAACTAGCACATTGCCTATGATTATTAACATGGGCACAACAATTCTAATTTTTTGTTTGGCTGTATTTGAATAAATATTCAGCTGTATACAAAAATAATTGAGATAAAGATTCAATTATTCTAAATTCTAATTAATCGATACTATGGGCAATAGAGGTAATAAAGAGAAAAGATGTTTATTTCAGAATTGAAATTGTCATTGCATGTCGGCGTAAAGGTACGTATAACATAGTATTCCCCTATGTGCTATAATGGCCTTCTATTGGCATTGCCCAGAAATATTTTCTTTCTAATTGGCTTTGTAGCACACTGCTGCCGTTTACCAGCCATACTGTACTTTACTTTGACTATCCAGGCATATTTGTTAGCAGGTTTTGGCAGTAGCAGCTTAAGGCGGATTTTGCAAAGAGGATGACTTACAGGCCAGTTAAAGCAGGAAATATGTGCCGGATTACTATAATTAATCACTCTGGAACTAGGGATAGACGGGAAGAAGGGGGGGGGAAGGAGCAGAGGTATTTTTATTTGTATACAGACGTGTATATACTGACTGATGCCAAACTGCTATAAACAATCTTACAAATGCTTGCTTCAGTTTGGATGGGGTGCAGATAGAATTCTATTATTTTCCAAGCTGGATGCCTTTATCGTGTAATGAGCTGAGCAGCCTCTCTACACATGCCGCTATCAATTAGTTATGACGTAAAAAGCTTTAGGCGAGCTTGGGAACAATCTGCTTACATGACAAACCTCTGTGAATCAACACAATGGGCCGATTAGGAGGCCGGAGACTTGGCCACTTTGACGCATGTTGATTGTCTGCCCTACAACAGAATTATTTCTGGAGGAACTCATCCGAACTCATCTGAAATTTCTATAGATGGAACAAATTCTTTGAACAAAGAGTTTAATAAAAATTAATTTGTGACACTGAACTTCGTACTCGTTTCAAAAGTATATCTTCTGTTCCAAAGAACTGGTTCATGTTGATGTTAGGTTAAAGTATGGCAATGTTCCTTTTATTTATTAAGGAAATAACCTAAATTTTAGGAGAAAAATATACTTATAATTAATGAAGAATAGGTTGATGAACAACTGTGATCCTTTCATCTGGACAAATATTGGTAAAAAAAAAAGATCATGTGCCATGGGGCACAAACTGTATGTAAATAAATTGAGCTGCGCTACCTCAGTCACTAGAGAAGCTTCATGTGTTAATGCTTCCCTGCTCTATAGCGCTAAGTAGGAGTTCTTTGAATACGTCTAAGGCTTCGTTCACATCTGCGTCAGGTCTCCGTCTGAGCTTTCCGTCAAGGGAACCCATGAACGGAACCCTGATTGAAACAAACAGAAACCATAGGTTTCCATTTGCATCACCATTGATTTCAATGGTGACGGATCCGGTGCAAATGGTTTCCATTTGTCTTCGTTGTGGAAAGGTGCCGTTGTTTTGACAGAATGAATAGCGTAGTCGACTATGGTATTGCTTCCGTCAGAACGACGGGACCCTTGCATAAACGGAAACCATTTGCACTGGATCCGTCACCGTTGAAATCAATGGTGATGCAAATGGAATATGGTTTCCGTTTGGTTCAGTCAGGGTTACGTTCATGGTTTCCCCTGACGGAAAACTCTGACGGAACACCTCAACGGAGCCCTGATGCAGATGTGAACGAAGCATTAAGAATATCTGCTTCTGACAACATGAAGACTCAAAAAAAGAGTGTAGTATTGAGATATAGCACTCACTAGTTGTCGGCTCCTTGACTGGGTAATTGAACCCATAGCTTACCTATACTAGGAGACCATATTATTAGTTTCAGATTATTTTAACAGTAGCACCTCCACTGTCAAGAATATTCTTACAAACTGCTACAGTACCAATGTGCTCATAGAGTCTATTGTTCTTGACAGTTCTAAGCTATAATGATATTTTTATTGAGTGTGGTGCTTAGTCTATAGCTCACTCAGTATGCATAACTTTTGAACTCATCGAGATGCAATTCTAGTTCCAATTTACCATGTTGCATTAAATATTTGATGAATTGCTCCCATACAGTATTCAGAGAAATGTCTCACGAGAGAACAAAATGCTTAATGGATTTGCTATCTACTTTAGCATGATGTATCCACTTGTTTAACATACACAGCTATTTATGTTGTTTTGCATTAAAAATGTCACATAATAATTGCATCCCAGCTTGTTCTTTTAGATATGATAAAGAATATGCATATTAACAGTCTGAAAGCCTAAAACATCTACAACCTTCAAAAAAATCTGTGGCATGTTTAACTCCTTAAGGACGCGGCCCATTTTGGCCTTCAGGACACAGCAAATTTAAATTTTTTCATCTACGCAATCCAAAAGCCATAACTAGATGTATGAAGGTTTGTTTTTTGCAGGATGAGTTGTATTTTTTTTAATGCTACTATTCTAAGGTACATATAACTCATTGGTTTACATTTATAAAATTTTTATGGTGGCAAAAAGGAAAAAACAGCACTTCTGCCATTGCTAATTTGTTTTGTTTTTTATCCCGCCGTTCAGTGTAAAGAATATTTTATGCAAAACAAAAACATTTTTCATAGAAAAAAATTGTCACTTTACGGGAGCTATAACTTTTTTTTTCTTTTAACAGCTTTATGAGGAAATTTTTTGTGGAACGTGTTAAAATTATTCTAATTGTGCCATTTGGAGTACATATAACTCACTGATTAACTTTTTTAACCAAATTTTTTGGGGGGGAAGAAAAAAGCTGAAATTCTGTCCTTTTGTTAATTTTTTTTTGGGGGGGGGGGTTACTGGGAAAAATAGCAATTCTGCCATTGTTTTATGAAGATTGTTTTTACATTGTTCCTCTTGCAGTATAAATAAAATTTTATCTCCATTATACAGGTCATTACAAACATGTGTAATATATGTGTGCCAAATATGTGTATTTTTTTTCTTTTACATTTTACTAGTTTTGTGTATTAAGTGGATTTTTAATGGTAAAAATAGTTGTAATAAATTGTATACCTTTCTTAAAAACGTTATTACATTTTTTTTTATGCCCCACTTTGGGATTTGACTCTGCGATCCTGCTGGCAGCTGGCTTGATTGACTTCCCACAGGAGCTGGCTTGTAATGACATATCGTGGCCTGTGGGACGTCAATTAAGGAAGGGAGTGTTTAGGGACCGGACTGCATAACTCTTTTTGACAGCATGACTCTAGTACACATAATGCAGCATTGGGCAGATTATAGAGGGCCATCTTTAGAATACTATTATCGTCTACAATAATGGCATGGTAGTGGTTTAGCAACCTAAAAACTTGTGACAGTTTTTCTTTAAAGTTAATGTCCATCCTAGAGCACCGTTTATTTTTTTAATCTAAATAGGTCCAAAATTCTGTGCTGAATAATTTTATAATATCTATAGAGGCTTTATTTTTCTGATACAAAGCCCAACATTTCCTGCATAGCCATAGAGTTAAAGGGGTTTTCTTTTTGTATGTAAATAAAGCTTAATCACTGTGTAAATTAAAATTTCTACAACTTTCTAATATACTTTGTGTTCTAATTCCTTACCGGTAGAGGCCTAGTCCTGCTCTCAGTTGAAAAGTATCCACTCCAGGCAATGCTCTGTGAGCTAAATAGCCTGGACTCCTGACTGATACATTGTAGTAAATTACCAGAGAAATTTGTGCAGCTAATGCTAATGTATTTAACACACAGAAAATCTAGGCCCTGACCCCTATAAAAGTATATTATGAAATTAATCCGCACAGCATTACCAAAAACGACATGGTGTTAAAAGGTGGGCATTCATTTTAAAGGCTATGTACACCTTTAAAAACAATATCTTTTATTTTTTTTAATAAAAAATGTCTATCAGTATAATTGGTGCAACTTTGTAATTACATTTTATTAAAAAATATTTTTACTTTTTCATATACAGCTGCTTTTTATCCTCTATACAAAGCAGCTGTATTTTGTGCTGAGACAATCAATTAGGTCCGCAGGACTGATGGGTTCAGTGACAGCCGGTCGCACTGTTATAACTTAGATATTATCGATAACAGGTGGATTCACACAGGACCCGCTTTCACTGAACCCATCAGTGTCGCTGACCTGAAGGATTCAAGTCTCAGCGCAAGATACAGCTGCTCTGTATACAGGATACAAAGCAGCTGTATCCAGGGTTGCCAACCGTCCGTAAAAGTCCGCAAAAACCCAGTGTTTTTTTCTGCCGTCCGTAGGGTCCAGCAGAAATAAACACTGTCCAGGATTTCTTCTGTTCCCGCCGATGATTTACACTGCGCATGCGCCAAAATTTACATGCGCAGACGCAGTCCATATAAGTGCAGCCGGCAATTTGGAGGAGAGTGGACTTGAAGCGGCAATGCGGAGGAGGAGCGTATGACGGACTGTGACTGAGGTGACCTCAGTCAGACACACGGACCGTCATTGGCTCGGTGCTGGGACCAGTGACGTGTGAGTCACCTGGTCCTGAGACCAGGCAGGGGGGTGTGGGTGGGGGTGGATTGAGTGTCGGACCCACCAGTCACAGCCCCGCTTGTAGCTTTCCCGCGCTTAATTAGTGTGGGAAAGCTACAAGCGGGGCTGTGACTGGTGAGTGTCACAGTCACTCCCAGTGCATACTGCATGCAGCTGCAGCAGCGGCAGCCAGTCTGACTCTGAGTCTGTGAGCAGTTACCACCCCCACGCAGCAGACAGACCTTGCCGGCAGAAGAGGCTGAGACAGTACCCATCGTAATTGAATTGACCCTCAACTACTACTATTTGGTAAGTATTGAGTGTGAGTATGATAGTTTCTATAGTGTAGTTGTTAGTTTGTTTGCCTTATGTGTGAAAGGTCTCTGGTTCAAAGCCGCGCAGGTTGTTTTTTTAGATTAATATCTTAATTGTATTAGGCTAAGTTCACACTAGCGTTAGTCACAGGCACAACGCAAGTTGAATTAAAAAACGATGAAAGTAAGTATACGTTTACCTCTCTTCCGTCAGAGGAAGAGAGGATCGATACATTAAACGGGAAGCAACGGTTCAGTTAGAATTACCATTGATTTCAATGGTAATTCTTATGTATCAGTTGCTTTCTGTTTGTCTCTGTTCGCTAGGTTTCCGGTTTTTTGAACAGAGACAAAAGTTCTGCAGACTGATTAGTTATAAAAGATATGCTCTTTATTATCACTGAGGCCCCATGCACATGACCGTGCCCGTAATCACGGTCCGTGATTACGGGCACGACCGGCTGAGGATAGTCATCCGCAGTCGTTCACATTATAAAGTATCGGAGAACGGTCCATAAAATAAAAAAATAGGACATGTCCTATTTTTCACGGAAGGTTTCTACGGTCATTGAAATGTATGGGTCCGTAAATATGGTCCGTAATTACGGACAAAATCTACCGTCTTGTGCATTGGCCCTTACACTTGATTTTGTAATGTGTCTGTAAAAATTTCGGTCTGTTTGTGATTTTTAGCTCACTTGTCCAGAAATTTCTGAAGTGGAGGTTAACAACGCTGGCTGTATCCCAAAAAATAAAAATTTTTTTTAATAAAATGTAATTACAAAGTTGCACCAAACACACTGATACACATTTTTATATATATATATATATATATATATATATATATATATATATATATATATACCTCCCTATTTGTAAGTAGATTTAGCTTTAGTGCATATTTATTTATATTTAGTGGTTTAGGTGGCTTTAGTGTCGCAGGGTGCTGTCGCCATTTTATGTCTGATATATATATATATATATATATATATATTACCGTTCAAAAGTTTAGGGTCACTTAGAAATTTCCAGATTTTTGCAAGAAAAGCACAGTTTTTTTCAATGAAGATAACATTACATTAAATTAATCAGAAATACACTCTATACATTGTTAATGTGCTAAATGACTATTCTAGCTACAAATGTCTGGTTTTTAATGCAATATCTACATAGGTGTATAGAGGCCCATTTCCAGCAACCATCACTCCAGTGTTCTAATGGTACATTGTGTTTGCTAACTGTGTTAGAAGGCTAATGGATGATTAGAAAACACTTCAAAGCCTTGTGCAATTATGTTAGCACCGCTGTAAACAGTTTTGCTGTTTAGAGGAGCTATAAAACTGACTTTCCTTTGAGCTAGTTGAGAATCTGGAGCATTACATTTGTGGGTTCGATTAAACTCTCAGAATGGCTAGAAAAAGAGAGCTTTCATGTGAAATTCAACAGTCTATTCTTGTTCTTAGAAATGAAGGCTATTCCATGCGAGAAATTGCCAAGAAACTGAAGATTTCCTACAACGGTGTGTACTTCTCCCTTCAGAGGACAGCACAAACAGGCTCTAACCAGAGTAGAAAGAGAAGTGGGAGGCCCCACTGCATAACTGAGCAACAAGACAAGTACATTAGAGTCTCTAGTTTGAGAAATAGACGCCTCACAGGTCCTCAACTGGCAGCTTCATTAAATAGTACCCGCAAAACACCAGTGTCAACGTCTACAGTGAAGAGGCGACTCCTGGATGCTGGCCTTCAGGGCAGAGTGGCAAAGAAAAAGCCATATCTGAGACTGGCTAATAAAAGGAAAAGATTAATATGGGCAAAAGCACACAGACATTGGAGAGAGGAAGATTGGAAAAAAGTGTTATGGACAGACGAATCGAAGTTTGAGGTGTTTGGATCACACAGAAGAACATTTGTGAGACGCAGAACAACTGAAAAGATGCTGGAAGAGTGCCTGACGCCATCTGTCAAGCATGGTGGAGGTAATGTGATGGTCTGGGGTTGCTTTGGTGCTGGTAAAGTGGAAGATTTGTACAAGGTAAAAGGGATTTTGAAAAAGGAAGGCTATCACTCCATTTTGCAACGCCATGCCATACCCTGTGGACAGCGCTTGATTGGAGCCAATTTCATCCTACAACAGGACAATGACCCAAAGCACACCTCCAAATTATGCAAGAACTATTTAGGGAAGAAGCAGGCAGCTGGTATTCTATCTGTAATGGAGTGGCCAGCGCAGTCACCAGATCTCAACCCCATAGAGCTGTTGTGGGAGCAGCTTGACCGTATGGTACGCAAGAAGTGCCCATCAAGCCAATCCAACTTGTGGGAGGGGCTTCTGGAAGCATGGGGTGAAATTTCTCCCGATTACCTCAGCAAATTAACAGCTAGAATGCCAAAGGTCTGCAATGCTGTAATTGCTGCAAATGGACCATTCTTTGACGAAAGCAAAGTTTGATGGAGAAAATTATTATTTCAAATAAAAATCATTATTTCTAACCTTGTCAATGTCTTGACTATATTTTCTAGTCATTTTGCAACTCATTTGATAAATATAAGTGTGAGTTTTCATATATAAAACTTTTCAAAGATGTACATAGCTTTTAAAACATGAGCATAATGAATGAACTTCACAATTGTGTTTAACTTTTATCATTAGGCATAAATGTCTACTCACTTGTGCTCAACATAAGTATATATGACTGTGATCTTACCTATGTCTAGGCGCACTTATCATATGCATGGTGGCAGACAATACAAGCTGAACAGCAGGGCTTGCATTGGTCTAGTGTTATTTTTTAGTGAATTCTTGTTAAAGAGGTTTTTTTCTGCCTCTGCAGACTTCACATGTTGTGCAGATGATACTTTCCATTGGATGCTTTTACTGGCTCTCTTTTTCATCTTGTCTAAAGTAAAGTACCGCGCACAGATGTTTCCTTGAATAGCAACCTGGTTCCGATAAGGGAAATTGGCTGGTTTACTATATAGAATAAAACAAATGTCTCACTGAATATATGCCTCCATTGCATCCTGTGCTAATAGCCCTTAGTAGCAGTTTAGATTGGGGCAGCAGTCTGAAGAATGTCTCGATAATTATGAGGGTTAAGGTGAATTGGACATCTACTGTACACAGTTAAAGGCTATGTTAACCTGGTGACATTCTTTTTTACATTGTAATGTATATATATTGTGATTATAAGCACTTTTGTCAAATACATTTATTAAAAATGTTGCTCTGTTTCAGCACTGCAGTCTCTATCTACCCACTTTATCTAGAAACGGCATAACGCCGCTCGAAGCCGATAGCTGACAATGGATCCTTTGTGCCTCTGGTAGACAATCTAACCCTAAGGGTATTTTCACACAGGGCGGATACGCTGCGTAAAAGTATGCAGCGTATCCATCCTAGAACCTGCAGGGAATTTCATCTGAAAAACCGCACCAAATTGTGGGTTTTCAGGCATGAATCATTATCTTAGAAGGCCAGGCAGCATGTAGAACAGAGGGACCCGTTGCTAAGATAGCAGCCGGGGGCTATGTATTGGCTATTTTTTTTAATTTTAAACAAAAAAAAAATGTTTTTTTTTCTGATTTGCGATTGTTGCAGCCGAATAGCAGCTTTTCCACCACAAAATCACATTTGCTATTTGTTGTGGGTTTTACCTCCCTATTGAATTAAATTCGGGAAATCTCGCAACAAAAGAGCGGCGATTCCACAGGTCAATTTATGAACAATTTCTCGGCTGATTTTTTTTTCCGCAGCGTGTTTATGAAATTTGTTTCAATCTGATCCACTCTGCTGCTACTGTAATACTGCTACTGATTTTCCGCAATTAAATCCGTTGCGGAAAATCCGCAGCTTATCCGTCCTGTGAACATACCCTATTACTGATAGAATCTAAGTTGTTGCTCCTGTGTGCCTCTGACGCACATTCTAGCCCTAATACTTTTTAAATCTAAGTTGATCAAGTTAGATTGGTTTTGGTTGCTCAGCTCCATACATAACTAATCATAGCTCCTTGTGAAAGGAGCAAATGAGCGCCGATCAACGAGTTGTCTCATTGATTGGCACTCGTTTTCACAGCCCATATTAACATGGGATCAGTCGGTGGGGGACCCAGCAGTTGACCCGCCGCAATCAGAAAGGGAGGTCATATCCTAACGATATTCCACGACTTTCTGTGATGGGAATGTAGTTTTTTATGAAATCTTACAAACCTGAGCTCAGAGCTACAAGTGTTGATTCCAGATCACTGAAATTGTCCTTTTCCCAGTAGAAACTCTTGTAAGATGCTCCTGGAGATCTCGAAATTTTGCTTGTGACACGGCTTATTGTTTGGAGTACCTGAGAACCTGTCTGAGTCAGCAAGGAGTAAGGTGCCAGGAAGATCAGTTTTCAACACTGAGTGCCCAATAAAAGAGTTTTTTGTATATTTATGATAAAGACTTCTTAGCAGATGGCAATTCGATGCTGAAGTGTCTATTGTTATTATAAAGGATTTTTGGTTGTTACTTTACGTAAATATATGCAACAAATCTAAGAGAAAGGTATTAGGACTATATCATTAACAGAAGAAACATGAATGTGTGTCTATCATTTATCTATCTATCAGGAAAAAGAAAGAGAAAATCCAGCGCTGTGTTTGATTAAAAAGGAAAATTGTTCCCAATTTTATTGAAAAAATAGTTAAAAGTTACACGGAGACGCAGTCTCAAGGTGTATATATAGCGGGCTGGATGACCTTGGCCTACGCGTTTCGAGCAAGCGTGTTGCTCTTAATCATGGCAAAAAGGATATCTATCTATCTATCTATCTATCTATCTATCTATCTATCTACAACATCTACATAGCTCATATCAACCCATCTACCTATCAATCACATATCTATCTATCTATCTATCTATCTATCTATCTATCTATCTATCTATCTATCTATCCATCTATCTATCTATCTATCTATCTATCTATCTCATATCTATCTATCTCATATCTATCTATCTATCTATCTATCTATCTATCTATCTATCTATCTATCTATCTATCTCATATCTATCTATCTATCTATCTATCTATCTATCTATCTATCTATCTATCTATCTATCTATCTATCTATCTATCTGTCTATCGATCTTTGGAATTACTAAACTGTCTCAAGCCAGCTAAACACATGAGATAACTGTTAGCCAGTAGCTATTTATACCGACTCCACCAAAAACATGCACACTCACCCGCTTAAAATTACAATTCCGTTCTTTAAATCCCTAAAGTTGAACTTCTTCCGGCATCATGGGATTTCTACTTGGCTAGGAGCTCTTCTTTTCCCATTTATTGGAGCAATTGAAACGGCGGCTCCTATATATATTACTCAATTTCTAACCCATATTGTGTTCTTTTACTGTAGTTAAGGCACCACAGCTCAGATAACATACAGCATAATTTGTAGCTCTATTGAAATCTTATTGACCCCTATGCTCCTTAGTAACAAATGGGCCTGTTCTCTACCTGTCAGATACTATTTCCTAAAAAGAAATATATATTCTTTTAAAATATTTTTTTATTTGAAGTTTTACATTTACATGTCATGCTGAAAGTAACAAAGCTATTATGAAATGTGGTCTCTACTCATCTACTTTGCACAACATTAAATATTACTGGACTATTATACCATTTTGTCTGTTACAGCTAATATTTGTAAGTTCATCTGCATTTAGGGGTTGTGGTCCAATAAATATAAAACATAGCTTGACTTATGTTTTCTTACTTATATTTTGGATTGTTTCCTTTGTATTGAAAAAATTGGATTTCAACACACATTATACAGTGTATAGAGTTAAAAGTTCCCAGATTCCGAATTGATCTTTGATTTTTGCACAATAACCAGCAACAAAAAAGATAAACATCTGAAATGTACTGGGCCCTTTAACTGTTATTTGTGTGTAATAACTGTTTTTCTATGTGACTTCTACAGTAGTTTTGAGAAGTAATTATAGCAATGTGCACAAGGCCTTGGGGAAGCTGTATAGCGGTAAACATTTCAGTTCCAAGTGACAAGGAGACTGCTATAGGTTCAGACCATGAAACACCAGCTTTAATTACTGATCATGTAGACGTTGACACCCACAGCCGCCCTAAGGCTACACTGAATATGATGACTTCACCCACAGTTTTTATTAAATATATCAGAAAGGCCTTTATGCATTGCTAATGTTTTATATACATAGACACACACACACACACACACACACACACACACACACACACACACACACACTCACACACATTTATATTGTGTTTTATAACAGTCTCAAATTTTAAAGTTATTAACCTCTATGAATACATATTCCATAAATCTGCCATTTTCAATGTACCATAAGGCACTTTCATATGGGCCAATGATAGGACGAACGAGCGTTCACACGAATGCTCGAGCCCGATCATTGACTTGCCTGTTGTTGGCTGATCAGATCTTTTATGCAGCCCAAAAAATGGTCACTTGTCGGCAGCACACCTCCCCATGTAAACATGGATGTGCGGCTGACAAGATGCAAATGTATAGGGGCTAATGATTGTATTCACGATAGTTCTTCCCCATACGTTTTGATAATTGTTCCCTTTAAATGGAGGAAACACGTGCCAACCGACAAGTCATTATCGTCTATCAGTGGATGTCCATGTTTGGGTGCTCAAGTGATCTTTTAGTCATAAGAACTTTTACCTTAACAGTTAAAGTATTTGTCTGGTTTGGATAACCTATTTTCAAATACTTTATTAGGGAAATCTGAGTTAATAGAGGGGTATCCTTCATTCAGGATCCTCCCCTAGTAACTAGAGTGGAGAACATCTACAAAGAGCATTTTTGCTTTAGAGGATCAGGCACATCCATGCATTACATGGACAGCCAATTAATTGCTATGGGAATTGTGTAATTCTTAAAGGGGTTTTCCGAGTTAAAACTTGTATGTATTAATGTTTTTAACTTGGGAATTTGAGTACATTTGTAAATTACTTTCAGTTTCCAAATTGGCCCCGTTTCACAATGCTGCCGTGGGGCACATGACTGGTGACGTCACTCTCTGCCCACTGTGTTTATCATCCATATACCTGTTATGTAGTCTAATTATTAAAATTGTCTTCCAGGTATACGACACGTCACACTTTTGGGGTCAATAAAGCACCCTCATTATTGACGTGCCGTGTATGGCCTGTTCTGATATACAGCCAGTAACGCACATGTGCGGTCCCTGCTGTTCTCGGGATAGTGGCATTAACAGCCAAAACGGATCACCACCTTTTTTAGTCAATCCAACCGTGGACCAATGTAAACTACATATTTAGAATTGAATACATCCTGAATATTTGTAATTCAGAAGTACTTGAGTCTGCCACGTTTAAAAATAACAGCAAAAAACATAGGCCATGTTTAGCTCAGAGACATTAGATATCTCATAGGAGAATAGAAGACCAGAGCAACACCAGACATCTCATTAAAACTGTAGAACATGTTTCATGGGGGGAGATGTATTGGAAGAGACATCAGGGAATAAAGGAGCAATTATAGAGCCTATGACTGGACTTTGTTGTAACTGTTCACAGTTTGTGTAGATATCAAGAACGGGCCATCATGTCACTACTATGAAGTCATCAGTGGCTATGTTTAGTTACAATAGAGCTCAGGGCAAAGACAAGCTTTGTTCATCTCACTATCACTGTTAGATTTATAGTCCATGAGTACATATAAATACTGGAATAAACAAATAAGAAAAGCTGCCACATTGCAAATTTATAGAACAAATTTTAAAACTTTATTAAATTATACATTTAGAAACATGTTAATGTGTGTGGAAGGCACACAGCCTATTGAGACTTAACCATACATGAGTATTTTATGTGATTGAGTGGTTTGAAAATGTTTTTTTATATGTGAAAAGTTTAAAGCTTAGACTTTTCCTCCAATCCATCAAAATGTCAAGTCAAAGTAATACGTTTTTGTGTTTTGTAAAGCAATAAGTTCTGTGCATTTATTCATAAATTAACCTTCTTAGTAAAAAAATTTGCGATCCCGTCACTTGCACAATATGGATCCCTCAAATGTTATGGAGATGTGAGCCATCTTTTTTTGCTGTGAATAATTTTTTTCATAATTGTAAAATTTTCTATATATAAACCTTTATCTGAGACCAATTGCCCAATAATTTATTATCAAGATGTCCGTCTAATTCAGGCCAAAATCTTTAGATGCCCCTATTGAGGCCTTTTGAGGTTATAGTGCATTGAATGTCTCTGATTGGCGTTTCTTCTGATTGCTTAGAACAAACTGATGACCTGTGGATAGGTCATCAGTTGTCCGGTAGTGGAAAAAACGTTTAAAGAATAAATATACATTTTATACACAATTTCCCCCTCCACTACTACATGCACCAGTGACTGATCGTCCTGGAAAGTGAAGAAACAATGGCTTTTTACTCTGTATCAGCAGGCAGTGGCACACTATCTGCACCAGGATTTAAATTTAGATTAAGAGCTATTTATTTTAAAAAAATTGTCACTTGGACACGGACTGAAGTATAACGGCTGTATAATGCTTGATGCAGAACTATAGTCAAATTTTTGGTGCCACTATTAGATATATGCAAAACAATGAGTGCCGTGAGGTCGGTGACATCTGTATCGGCAGGGAACGACACACTATCAGCACCAGGATTAATTGAATACAATTTTTGAATAATGTGATGAAGATTGGTGATTCACCAATTAATGTAAGAATTTTATAGCTGCAGCAGCACTCACTCACAGCAATGGCTGACTCCTATTTCTCTCTAAAATCTATCCATCAAATTGTTGTAAATCTAACAATTATTTTTTGCTTACTATGAAACACACTCACTGACACAGCAGCATTTCCTAGTTAGGCTAGATATGACTGTCATCCACTGAGTCATCAGTGACTCACACGTTGGATGTGCTAGAGGGAGGGCTGCCTGCAAGGCATTATGGGGAAGCCCACTAAGCCACCGCCTGAGGTCAAGTGATCCTTCTTCTCTGTCTTGTGACCTATAAAATAGTGGCTGCCATTTTGAGCAATTCATGCAGGACGAATCACAAAAGTTTCGGATTCGTGAAAATCGGAAACTTTTGGGAAATTCATACCGAATTGAATTTGTGCATCTCTAGTGGAATAACATCTTTGAAAATAGTATAGTAGAGAAAGCTGACCCAAAATTACATTGCCAACATAGTAAGCAAAAGGAAGTTATAGTGAATAATAAATTACAATATTTAGCACTAATCCTATTTGGTGCATTAATACAAAGAAGAGAGAGGACTCTAGATGATGAAAAATTTGTGCGGACATCTTCTACTAGCATAGGTAAGCTAGGGTTATGAGGATAGAATTGATAAGATGCAACCAGACAGATCTAGTGGGGATCAAGAAGTATTTACAGTTGAGCAGGATGGCCCAGGGCCAGATCTGAGGGGCGGAGAAAAGTGTTGCGCAACGCATGCCATGTCTAAATTTTGCTTTGTTTGGTCATGCCACTTGCTACTCCCTTAAAATGTAAGCCACGCCACAAGAAGTAAAGTAAAAGTGGAACACAGAAACACCTGATCATAGTCAGGTACAGGCGTACACTCAGGTTTTCAATCAGGGACAGGTGTAAACTTCCACTATACAAAGACCAATATAAGCAATAAAACTGCCATACAATGACCATTTAGTGGTCTACCAGTTCTACACAGGCAATATGTAGAGTCTCATTCTGCAGACCATACAAGAGAATACAGCACTGTTCAGACACAGGCAGAATAAAGAACAGTTAAATCAAGTGACTCACCCAGACATCTTTGGCCCCTTGGTTCTACAGACCCTCTCCACCCACTATAGCAGTGATCTCCAAACTGTGACTCTTCAGCTGTTCCAAAACTCCAACCACCAGCATGCACTGACAAATGCAGGCAGCCATGCCATGCCAGGAGTTGTAGTATTGCAACAGCGACAGGTAGGGGATCATTGCTTTATTTCAACACAAATTTAAACCCTAGAACAGATACCTAAATTAATTCAGACCCCAAACCAGCCCCCAAAATTATTTTGGACCCTTTGTCCACAACCCCAGTGTAAAGGATCTGCCAGACACAGCTTCTGTGTCGACGCCCGTGCTTAGTCACTCTGCACCTACTCCTAAGTCTGCTCGAGTGACACCTTCTTCTACCAATCAGCCTGGGAGGCTGAGGAGTGGGAGAGCCTATCACAGCCTGGCCAGACGGAGCTAGCTCCCGCCCTCTGTCTATTTATACCTTCTCTTCCTGTTCCTCCTTTGCCTGTGATTCTTTTAGTCTGTTTCCTGGCTCTGCTGTTACTGCTTGTGCGACTTGTCTTCTTCTTCATATTGACCCTGGCTTGACTGACTATTCTCCTGCTCTGCGTTTAGTACCTCGTCCACTCCTGGTTTGACTCGGCTCGTTCACTATTCTCCTGCTCTGCGTTTTGTACCTCGTCCACTCCTGGTTTGACTCGGCTCGTTCACTATTCTTGTTGCTCACGGGGTTGCCGTGGGCAACAGCCCCATTACCCTTTGCTTCTGTGTACCCTTGCCTGTTTGTCTGTCGTGCACTTAGTGAGTGTAGGGACCGTCGCCCAGTTGTACGCCGTCGCTTAGGACGTGTCGTTGCAAGCAGGGACTGAGTGGCGGGTAGATTAGGGCTCATCTGTCTGTCTCCCTACCCCGCCATTACACCCAGACTTCTACATTACCCCAGACCAGAACACTAAATACATTTCAGAACCCAGACCAGATCCTTAAATACATTTCAGACCCCAGACAAGGCCCCTAAACACATTTCAGACCCCAGACCAGACTCCTACATTACTTCAGACCCCTAAAGAAATTTTAGACCCCCATACCACACACCTTAAATAATTTGACTCAGACCAGACCCCTCTATATACTAACTGCTCCTCTTTGGCTTGGGGCACACAGGGTCCTGAAGTAGGCAGAGTTAGTGCCCAGTACAGTGGTGCAGAGAGCTAAACGAGTGTTTGGGAACAGTGAGAGGTGAGTTTTATGGGCCGTTATTTAGTGGATTATTCCAATAGATAATGTCAAGGAATCACAATTCTCAGAGTGCAAGTTTATGTAATTACTATACGAGCAATTCCTCTGCAGACTGTCTGGATCAAGCGTGCAGGTAAATCAGCTACCTCAAGTCCAACACCAATCTGGTCAGTGGTCTAAGGCTGCTCTATGGTCTTCACCAGAGCCCACCGCAAGGCATGTTAGATTTGGCTGCATAGAACCTAGGTTGCTTTTACAGAATACGGTGTTAGACAGGAGGTGCAACTGCAGGCAATAACAGAACGGATAACCAGACAAGCCAGAGGGGTAATCAGCAAACAGGGTAGAAAACCAGGAGATACTAAAAGTCCAAATCGCAAAACAAGAATACCAGGAGTTGCAGAGATCAAAATCAGCCGAGAGCAGAATGTCCAAATCAGTGAGCAGAGGGAAAAGACAAAGACGAAGTCCAATTCAAAGAGTCCAGTCAAGGTGATACAGGGTGTAACCAGGCACTTGATCAGACACATGCATACACAAGAAATCACAAGCAACAATGAGAAAACTGAACAGATTCAAATACTCCACACATGGCCCTGATAGGTGCAGAATGAGAACTGGGATTGGCTCAGAGACTCAAATCAGGGCCACCCAGAAGCTTGACTAGTAGTCATGACAACCTAAAAGTGACAGATGTTTCCTAACAGATAATGGTCGATTAAAAAAAAAAAAAAGCAGCACTGTTGTATAAGGGGAATTGCGTTCTTCCTAAATCCGCCCCTAGGGGTATGGCGACAATCTGCAATAAACCATGATCAATTGCAGAATTGTATTCACATGCTGTTTTAGTAGAACTTTCATTGGAAACTCAGTGTCGTTTTGGTGGGCTCAGGACCCAGTATGGCAGTGCCTGGAGCTAAAAAGGAGATGGGAACAAGGAAATGTATATGGTCTTGGGTTCAAAGGAAAGAAGATAGAGGACTAAAGCGTTGATCATTTGGGGATATATTTGTATTTGTCTCAAACAGAAATAAGTTATGCACAATATATTTCTATATCTAAGTAATTGTCACCATAGAAAGGCACTATAATGTCTACTTCCCATTTATTGAGAAAGGCATATCATACAATTTTGAATCTAGTATAAAATGCAAAATGATTGGTCCCTATCTGCTTCCACTTTACTGAGTATAGTATTAGAAGACATCATTGAGCATTGAACAATACCTAGGGTTTTTTGGGATTCTCCTGACCTGCTAACGATAAAGCATAACACCCTTATCACCTGTTGGCATCGTCCACTCTGTCCTTTTTACAATTAAAGAGGCTCTGTCACCACATTATAAGTGCTCTATCTCCTACATAATCTGATCGGCGCTGGAATGTAGATAACAGCAGTGGTTTTTATTTTGAAAAACGATCATTTTTGAGCAAGTTATAAGCAATTTTAGATTTTGTTTCTTAATGCCCAACTGGGCGTGTTTTTACTGTGGGTGTTGTAAAGAAGTGTATGAGGCTGACCAATCAGTGACCAATCAGTGTCATACACCTCTCATTGTTCCATCCCAGCTTCTTTCACTGCACAATCTCACTGTGCTGTGGATCATGCTGGGCTGGAACAATGAGAAGTGTATGAAGCTTATTGGTCACTGATTGGTCAGCCTCATACACTTCTCTTTACAACACCCACTTGGTCAAAAGTAAAAACACGCCCAGTTGGGCATTAAGAAACTAAATCTAAAATTGCTCATAACTTGCTCAAAAATGATCGTTTTTGAAAATAAAAACCACTGCTGTTATCTACATTCCAGCGCCAATCAGATTATGTAGGAGATAGGGCACTTATAATCTGGTGACAGAGCCTCTTTAAACACTAACTTATAGGTATCACAGGACCCTTAGGTACCATAGATTTCTGTTATTAAAATTTTGAGTACTATTAATTTGATTTGACATTTATTTAGAATGTTGTGTCATAGATTTCCATCACTCTGAAGGGGTTTGGGCTTTCAATAGTTTGAGGATTCAACTCACGTCTTCACTGATCTTCTGACTTCGGGGGGATTTCAATTGAAAGAAATCTGTCACAAAACAGATAATGCTAATGTTAGGACACCTATTAGATGCCTCAATAATGAGATGTTAGTGGTGCAGCATTGATGCCAACGAAGGAGACGGGCTTTTTGGACGATCATCGGTGCAAAGAGGCGTCATGTGTCAGTATCTTTCGAATAAATACACCCATTAATTTCCACACTATCATCCTACTCTGATCAGGGTGGGGCATCTAATAATTAGTGACAGATGCCTTTAAAGGCCTCAGAAAAATTGCCTTTGATTCTTTCACTAAATGTTGGAGCCCAACATTTTATTGAAAAAATATTTTTTCTGTCTAGCTAATTCAACGATACCCAAATGACAGTAAATTTTTTTCCGAGAAATCATATCCAATTATCATCAGTGTAAAATGGTTAAACAAAAATAAAAATGTAAGCATTGTAATTGAGCCGATCTGGTCCATCCCCATTGCCCTATTTCCTTCCCATCAGGGATATTTCTAATGCTTGTTTACATTAGTGGATTAAATGCTGTAATGAGCTTCTCTTGATCCTTTTACGCTACGTCTAAGCACATAGTAGATTGCTGTGTAAATAAGCTTACAAATCAAACCATATTTCAGGTTAATAGATCTAGAACCATCATTTTTTCCTTCATGTTTGGATGGACTGGTAATAATATCATATATTAAGCCTTTGTCGCTGGCTCTGTTCTCATCTATACCTGTATCCCTGTCTCCTTTCTCTTGAGTTCATCATCTTTTTCTGTCTCCTGGGAGTCTGGCGGTGTTTGATAGGGACAACTCAGAGTTCCTTAGCAACAAAGGGCTTGTAAATATATCAATTTGGAAAAATATCATAAAAGAAAGAAAGAAAGAAAAAAATAAAATCACTGGAAATATAAGCGGTTTTATTTAATCATTATAATATTAACACGTAAGGGTTATATAATGTGTTATAAGTATGGTTCGCAATGCAAGGCTATGAAACATTTAATAGAAACAAGCACATATACTATATAAACTCTTTTTAATTTTCAATATGGGAACTTCAAATGTATGCACAAAGGACTCCCTAGGTTTAAAGGAGATATCAAAAGAAAAATATTAAACTGGACATAGATATTGGATCATCCCCAGCTAAAAAGATGTTCTAGCCAATAACATCTCTAATCCTCCCATTATGATTCATGATCAGCTTGGTCGAACGCCTATCTATAGAGTATCTGAAAATCTCATATTGAAATTAGATTGTCAAGAACGAGGAGAGTTAAATAACAATAATCTAGGGGCTAAGCAACCCTTGAATGTTTTGGAGATGCCCAAATTTCGAGCAGACCAGGCAAGACTACTAGACAGCTGGATGTCTGTAGCTCCTGCTGGGCAGACTTTTTACTTCTTGTATTTATTTCTGATGACAGAGATGTAGCAAGAGGACATGATATGGAAGAGATACACTTTTTTTTACAGTGAATAATTCGATTTTTATGGTGGCACTGGGACTGTAATAATAGCGGCACTTTGGCTATCATTATGGGGGCACTGTGGCTGCAATTTTGGGGGCAAGCGAGCTACTTCTGTTATGAGACGCTTAGGCTCACATTGTCTCTGTTATGGGTCACCATATGACTCTTTGTTTATTTTGTCATGGTGGCTGTGGTTTACAGGCACTGTGCCAGTATCCCTGAGTCTACTCAGCAAGATGCATAATTGTGTGGGTACTTTGTAAGGGCAAGTACTTTGTAATAGCATTAATAAAGTCGGTAGGCTTGTGCTTAGACTTAGGTAGGGCTGAGACTTCGTATTGTCTGTTGTATGTGACCAGTCATAGACAGAACAAGATGCAGTATTATTTGGATTGTTAATAACCAATAGTCTTATCAACACATGATTATTCATATCATTATGAACCATTTAATGCTTAATTATTAAATCAGAATCAATGAATGTTCAATGCACCTCTCAGTGAAATATTAACAAAGACACCAAAATACACATAATTATCAATTAAATGCAGTTGCACCTCTTTTGCCGCCTAGGGTATTAGGTGGGGAGTGGTTTGGGTTGGGCTTTATATTTCTTTTTTTTATTGCATGTTTTAATATGATATGTAATCTGCCTTATTTAAAGGGGTTGTCTGGCATGGAGCGGTTTTTCATACCGATGACCTGTCCACAGGTTAGGCCATCAGTGTATGATCGGTGGGGGTCCGACAACCAGAATCCGCACTGATTAGCTGTTCCGACTGCCTCCGGGCATTGTAAATTATGCAGTGGCTGGTGCTGGAAGCAGAAGTCTCCGACCACTGTATAGCGGCCGTGCTGGGTTACTGCAGCTCTGCTCCTATTCAGAGCAGTGTTGCAGAACAGCCGCTAAACAGTGTACGTAGCAATCTGCATCCGGCATCAACTACTGATTAATTTCCGGTGCCCGGAGGCAGCTCATCAGTGCGGGGTCCAGGTGTCAGATCCTCACCGATCATATACTGATGACCTATTCTGTGAATAGGTCATCAGTATGAAAACCGTCCGATGCCCAGGCAACTCATTTAAGTAATAAGAAACATTAAAAAAGAAAAGAAAAATAAAGGTATTATTTTACTCATTGTTATTGAACATCTTAATACTATACATTTAAGGCCTTATTATATGGCAATAATGCGGTTGCCTTTTAGCGTCCATATTGCGGATGCAATTCCCAATCTTTCCGCAACTCTAATAAAATAAACTAAGAGCATCATAGATCTCTAAAATGCTGTTAGTTCAGATCATTAGACCCATAGTTGGACTTACTGATGTAGTACTTATACTAAAATGTGACCGCATTATGGCCATTTGAATGAGGCCTTACAGTTAATGACTGGCTCAGCTTGCAGCACTGGATCGAAATGTCTAATCTGACCAGCGGCATAGCTTGCATGGAGATTGTATGTTCTCCCTATATTTGCCTGAGTGTCGTCTAGGAGCTCCAGAAACATAATGATAGGTTATTTAGCTTCCAAGAGCCCAATGTATACATGTGAGAGCAAAGAATATCAATTTGTGAGCCCCACTGGGGGAATTATTGTGAGTGATTGCAATCTGTATCGTTGTTAAAAACTAGTACTGAGGGACACTCCTAAAGAGCTAAAATACTTAGCATGTTAAAACGTTCTTATTTTACAAATGAATAATTTTTTCCTGCAATTTTATTTTAAAATAGATGATGTGTTAGGCCTCATGCACACTAGCGTAGTTTTGCAGAGTCGCAATTGCGTATTAGTATAAAACACATTCTATCCTATGGGTCAATGCACACGACCGTGGTTTCCACAGTCCGTGCATTGTCCGGGAGCCTGGATGGCAAAAATATAAGACAAGTCATTTTACGGACCGCATTTGTGGTCCGGACTCCTTAAAGTGAAAGCATATCTTGTGGGTGCACGGTCCGTGATTGCAAACTGCCCGCGGATGACACTGTTTGGGCCGTTCGTGCCGTAATCACGGACCGTGCACATGGCTGCTGTCATGTGCATGAGGCCTAATAATGTTACCTCTAAATGCCAATTGACCACACTCCTGATGGAAAACCACGCCGCTTGCTGGAACTGCAATGGTGCCACAAGGCCCGTGGTTGATGAAACGGTCAGGGGGCCCACAGAGGATGGTGTGAACCCATTGTGTCATCAAGGGATTTAGAGTGGGAGCGGAGTCTAAGGGGACCCCAGATATTCACCTTTTAACCCCTATATAGGTATCTGAACTTCGTTGCTGCGGAACCCCAGGTCGCTACCCCCAGTGTAGTCTTCCTTGGCAACGGCTGACGTAAACAGATGAAATACAAAATCATCAGACAGAATTCCTGTCAGATATAGCATAAGTAAGGGCAGGCAGCAGATGGGCACTCCTGATTGGCAGAGACAAAGGTGATGGCAGGCGGCAGAGGTTCATCACAGATCGCAAGCAAGTGGTCAGGGCAGGCAGCAGGCAAGGACAAAATAAATCACAGCACAGTTTTACCGCTCAGACGGCACTGATAGAACAGTCCAACAGAACAGTCCGCGATCCAGTGAGGCTGTAGATGGTTATTCTTATTCCTGTAGAATAACCATTTAAACCCTCACTGAATCGCGGACTGTTGGACTGTTCTATCAGTGCCGTCTGAGCGGTAAAACTGTGCTGATTTTTTATTTAGCATTGTCTCGGGTGTTTTGGATTTCACCCAATTTATTTTACCTGCTCCGATCTGAGTTATACACATTGTGGATATTAGAGCCAGGAGATACCAATATATTTATAGCAGGCAAGGACAGTCAAAGGTACAAGCAAAGTTCAATCACACGAAATCCAACAATGTATAACACTGGGAATGACTAGACTAGCTAGGGTTAACCTAATTGCTCAGGCCATGTGTAAATGAAATGGAGATCCCGTTATACCCAGGGAAAACTGGGTAGCAGATTTGTCAAACGCTGGCCCTTTAAGACTGCAAGGTTCAGCACGCACACAGTAAGAAGTGCTGAAGGAAAGTGGCGGTGATGGAGACCGTGAACAGACCTGACAGATGGAGGTATGCGGCGCAGAGTAGGAGCCAGGGAACGCTGTGAGCAGGTAAGTACACGGCGGAAGTAGGCAGCAGCAGCGGAAACTAGTGCAGATCATTTGTGATCATTATTTTTATGACAAAAAATTTGCATTGTAATGGGTTGTAATTTTTCTGCAGTTAGAACTCTCCATAAATTTCCATTCCATGAATAAAAGTTATTCAGCCTGATACACTTCTGCCCTAGAGACCAGATGGTGAAGTGAAGTGTATGACCTTATAATTTATCTCACAGAATGTTTTACTACCAGGTTAACATATCTTACATATTGAGGCATTAACATTGGCACCAACCTTTATGCACTAATTAGAAAACTGACATAGTTATGTAACCTACTATTATGAGTATGATGCCAAATGTCAGATTTTTCTCTAAAATCCTTTGTGGAATTTAAGGACAGGTGCTGGCAGGCTGTGAACAGAATAGTGTCGGGTGAAGGAGTAACCTGTGTAACCGCCATTGACTGTTATTGCAGTCCCTGAAGGTAAAAGCAGGTCAGGACAGCATATCTATGGCTGAAAACCCAGGAGCGGCAGAGCAAGTCTGTGCAGTGTCTGAAAAGGTTATCTAGATGTAACCGATGTGAGGAGCATGAATAGACTGCTTTCTCTGAGCATCTGCCTTCAGATCCTCATGCTCAAATAATACAATCAAACCTCTTAGTGAACGGCTGTTTGGTTCTCAGCATCACCGGAGCAAATACTGAGGAATGTTGTGATAGGATTGAAGGAATGTTACAAGATGATTTCTCCATTCTATTATGAAATAGCCTTAAACTCTAGGTTTAAAAGGTGGTAACTCTAATAATGTAGAGATCCCGGACTATAAGAAGGCATCAACATGGGATTATGAAGAACCCATGGTGGATCCTTTGTTGGTTTTGGCGGGAAATATGCCATCAAAATTGCTAGCTGTTTCCAGGCAGTTTTTGCCTTGGGAAGCAGCTGTAAGTGATTGGTTGGCTCCCAGGCCAATTGTGTGCTGTTACTATGGAAGGATTCTTCCCTTTGCCTGGTAATAATGGGTCATTAGGTTCAGGCTTGATCCCATGTGACATGTGTGTACTTTTTATATTCAAGTCAAAGGGCTGGGTACGTGTCGGCTATTCCAAGACTTGAAGAAGAAAAGAAGGTGCTCGCCCGCTCTCCCAATTTTATATACTTTATTTAATTGTCACAGCCTCATTGTTGGAAGTTGGGATACAGTCACTCACTAGGTGGGTGGACTTTTTCAATGCTTTTAAGTTGGGTTCCAGAATATGGCTGAACTCCTGTAAGTTTGGTTATTCAATTCAAGTTGTTTACTGAGTAAAGTTGATATGTTGAAAGTTACTTTAATAAAGATGATTGTGACCAATATTTTCCACCCAGTCATGTGTCATGTGCCTAATTTTAATAGGTAGATGGTAAGTTAAGTATGTTTTATAATCCCATGGACACTGCATTGGAGTAATACCAATATTTCTAGCAGATAATGAATAATGTTACCTTTTTGAGAATTCTTTTTGGTGACTTAAGGCCTTTTTACACTGGCCAATAATCGGGCAATCGAGTGGTCCCGATAAATGCCCTTTGTAAACAGGGCAACGATCAGCCGATGAATGAGCAAATGCTCGTTCATCGGCTGATTGTATAGTTTAGGCAGTGTAAACAGGGAGATATGCTGCCGACATGATAGAAATGTACGGGGATCAGTGATCAGAGTAACGAGATCTCGTCCCCATACATAGCTCCTTGTGAAAGGAGCAAATGAGCGCTGTCTCGTTGATAGACGCTCGTTTACATGGCCCACGTCGGGCCACGTAATGGGACCCTTAGACTGTGATCCTTGAACCGTATCTTATGTAAAAAAAAACAAAGAAAAAACTATCGAGTCCATTTATCACAGTCAACCCCTGTAATGTGAGTGAGAGCTGATGAAGCCAATTCAACAACAAATATGGCTGCACTTCCTGTTGTCACATGTGCAAAAATAGCCACTACAACTAAACAGGAAAAGCTTCAGAATGTTTTCAGTTTTTCCTACTGTTGGGTTCATTTCTGTTCTTGTTGGTAATAAAGGGAAAGCATTAGATTGAGATGGCTGTTATTTCATTATTAGTATTAATTGTTTAAAATACATTGAAAAAAAGAGCAGCTATATACAAATGTGAAGTGGATATGTATGTAATAAGCCTTCCTTGTGTTTTCTTTCCAGCAATGCCCTACCCACATAGTTCGTACAGTTCATCAGGGAGCTCCGGACCTATCCAATGCTACCGGTGTGGAGAGACGTGTAAAGGAGAAGTAGTGAGGGTGCAGACCAACCACTTCCACATCCGCTGTTTCACCTGTCAAGGTACCGCTCAGCAATCTATGTGTGTCACTGAGAGAGAAGCTGAAGTACCACGGGGCTGATTGATATATTACCTTTTGTTAGAGCTTTGCTTCTCATAACAACTGCGACCTTTCCAGAAAAAATGTCAGCCTCCCTTTTCCTGTTGTGATTCTGCTTATTATATTCATTGGTGTTAACATTTGCTAGCCATGCCATGAAAATCCAACGTTTCAAAGTCCTGTGTGAAGGAGCTAAGACATTAAAAAAAACAAAAACGCATTAGTTGTCTTAGTTGTCAGAATAGCTGTGATATTTAAAGATTAAAAAAAAAAGTATGTGCCCCTCTCTTGCTTTACATGGAGAGTAAAATAGAAGAGCTTTTTCCTAAATACTTTATTCTGTGCTCTACACCCAGATGTTACATGCAAGTAAATTGTGTTTGAAAATGTCAAAATTTAGGTTTGAGCTGCACAGCGACATTTGGTCATGTGAAAGTTGCAGTTAAATCACAGAATTACTGCAATCAACCTAAGGTTGTGTCAGACTGTCAAAAGACTCGGATATGGTTGCTTGCTGTATTTTTGTGATATTTTGTCCTAATGAACTTCAATAAAAAAACTAAAAAACCTAGTGTATAAAAACATTTTATGTAGACTGCACTGTGATTATATGTGTGGTAAATATTTGTGGTATGTGTATAATGTATCTACTGTATGTGTGTGCATGTGTGCGTGTGTGTGTGCGTGCGTGCGTGCGTGCGTGCGTGCGTGCGTGTGTGTGTGTGTGTGTGTGTATATATATTTCTACACCGATCAGCCATAACATTAAAACCACTGACAGGTGATGTGAATAACGTTGATTATCTTGCTACAATTGCGCCTGTCAGGAAGTGGGAGATATCAGGCAGCAAGTGAACAGTTCGTTCTTGAAGTTGATTTGCTGGCAGCACGAAAAATGGGCAAGCATTAGAATCTGAGCGACTTTGACAAGGGACAAAATGTTATGCTAGATGACTGGGTAAGATAATCTCCAAAACGGCAGGTCTTGTGAGGTGTTCCTGGAATGCTATGGTTAGTACCTACAAAAAGTGGTCCAAGGAAGGACAACTGGTGAACCAGTGACAGGGTCATAAGTGCCCGTAGCTCATTGATGCACTTGGCGAGCGAGGGCTGGCCTATCTGGTCCGATTTCACAGAAGAGCTGCTGTAGCACAAATTGCTGAAAAAGTTAATTCTGCCTAAAATAGAAAGGTATCAGAACACATAGTGATCACAGCCTGGTGCGCTTGGGGCAGGGGCATTCTGACCACTGTTTACCGCCAAAAGTGCCTACAATCGACACGTGATGATCAGAACTGGATCATGGAGCAATGAATCACGATTTCTTTTATGGACAATGGAGCAATGGATCACGTTTTCTTATTATTCTTGTGGACAGCTAGGTGTGTATGTGTCAATTATCTGGGGAAGAGATGGCACCAGGATGCACTATAAGAAAAAGAAGGCAAGCCGGTGGAGGCAGTGTGATGCTCCGGGTAATGTTCTGCTGGGAAACCTTGGATCCTAGCATTCATGTGGATGTTACTTTGACCCGTACCACCTACCTAAACATTGTTCAAGACAAGTACATCCATTCATGACAACGGTATTCCCTAATGAGACACTGCCACTCTGCAAAAAATGTTTAGGAATGTTTTGGGGAACATGTCAAAGAGTTCAAGGTTTTGACAAATTCCCCAGATCTCAATCCCATCGAGCATCTGTGGGATGTGCTGGAAAAACAAGTCCAATCCATGGTGGCCCCACCTCACAATTTACAGGCTTAAGGGAGGGAACATGGCTTACCAGTATCGGGGGAGTGGCTTTTTTTTAATATCAAGGTGTGGTTTTAAGAGGGAGTTCTCTCTCCTGCCTGCAGGGATTCTACCTATGGTCAGCAATGGGCAAAATAAATCTGTAGTGTGAGTGATTTAAGCGGCATTAGTCCAATGTGTGAGTTATGAGTGGGCAGCATGTGTCCTATGTGTGATTGGTGTGTGACATGCCCTATGTGGAAGTGGCATGCGTGGAGCACACGTCCAGTGTGTAAGTGACATGTGTGCGGCTTGTGTCCAGCTCCTGAGTGGCATATGTGAGGCTTGTGTCCAGCATTTGAGTAATGTATGTGTGGCATGTGGCCAATATGTAAGTGGCATTTGTGCCGTATGGGACCAGCAGGCAAGTCGTGCGTGAGCGGTGCGCGCACACTATTTCACACACGCTCTTTGCTTTCATTGTTTGCACCACTTTTTGCATGTACCAGATATTGGGCTTTGCAAAGCTGCTCTACTACCACATTATAAAAACATCCTGAAAAAACCTAAGCTACGAGACATTTCTAAATGCATTGTGTGAATTATGTGAAGTAGATCACTGCAGTAATCTATACACTGTGACTTGACTGTCAGGGTTAATACAACAGACAGCTAACCCTGTGCCTGGCAGACAGAAAGGCGATAATGAAATGTCTATAATGCACCTTTATTACTATATAAATATTCCGCAGTGTCATCTGTCATTGGAGGGAAGTCTACACCGGTGCATGATAACAGGCGGGTATTACGAGGCTGTTTTACCCTGCCTGGCTGGCTTTTACGATTTTTTTTTCTTCATGAGAATAAGATGGCTTTTGAACCCCGTTTATCAGTTTTGTAGATGCAGCCAATAGTAGAAGCTTATACTATAGTTGCTGCTTTTTTTTATTTGTGCTATATTCTTCAAGGTAACCTAGTTTGGGTTTCAGAATAACAAAAATAAATAGTGACACATTTTCTATTTTCAGCTGCTGTCACATTTGTAATATCCTATCTCACATGTAATGAAGCATTTGACATGGTAAATTCTAAAACAAAAAGAGCTCCATGGAAAAATTGGAGGAGATGTATATAACCTAATGATATGGAAATTACAAATTGCAGGAGCAATTTTGATGGTGCATTAACATTTTATGCTACCAGCATTTGATTAACATATACGAAATGTACCGGTATATATTTCACTTAAAGAGGACCTGTTACCTGCCCAAAGAACTGCAGCTGACATCTGAATTAGATTGTCGGCGCTTCACAAATTCTGGTGCTTTTTTTTTTTTTTTTCTAGCCCCCGATCATTCCTGACATATTGATGCCTTTAATTTTGGTGCCCGATATGCAAATAAGGCCTTTGACTGTCAAGTGGGCGGTTACCACTTGGCAAGTGAGCAATGTTAACCTCCCTCTTGACAGTCAAAAGCCACATTAGCATATTTTGGCACCAAAACTAATGCCTCTGATATGGGGACTAGAAGAAATAAAAAAGTGCCAGAATGTGTGAGGCGCCGGTAACTGAGATGTCAGCTGCAGTTTTATTGGCAGATGACAGGTCCTCTTTAAGGGTATGTTCACACGCTTAACAGAAAAATGTCTCAGAGAAAAGAGCCTCTGATTTTCAGGAGTTTTTGAAGCTGAAAGTGAAGCTTCTTCTAATTTGGAGCTTCTTTTGAGTCTTCGTTTCAGGCTTTTTTTGAGGCGTTTTTCATAGTGTTCAATGGAAAATCAGCTCCAAAAAAACGCCTCAAGAAGTGACATTCAGTTCTTTTTACAGAGCATCTTTTACTCTCCGTTTTTTAAAACAGCGGCGTAAATGCTGTTTTTCCCATTGATTTCAATGGGCAGATGTTTATAGGCGTTCAGCTTCCGTTTTTTCAGGTGTTTTTCGAGGCGTAAACGCCCTGAAATATGCCTGAAAACAGTGCGTGTGAACATACCCTTAATCTGGCTTCACACGAGCATGTTACGTCCGTAATGGACGGAACGTATTTCAGCCGCAAGTCCCGGACCAAACACAGTGCAGGGAGCCGGGCTCCTAGCATCATAGTTATGTACGACGCTAGGAGTCCCTGCCTTTCCGTGGAACTACTGTCCCGTACTGAAAACATGATTACAGTACGGGACAGTTGTCCTGCAGCGAGGCAGGGACTCCTAGCGTCGTACATAACTATGATGCTAGGAGCCCGGCTCCCTGCAGTGTGTTCGGTCCGGGACTTGCGGCCGAAATACGTTCCATCCATTACGGACGTAACGTGCTCGTGTGAAACCAGCCTTACAGTGCCAGTCACACTGTGTCCCTATTAACAGTGCAAGACTATCAACAGAGATGAATAACAGGAACGTTTTATCATTTGCACCCGCCAGGAGTCTTGAAGATATACACATTTTTGGGAGCCTGCTGAACAACCTGGGCGGTTTGGCAACTATGATTATGGCAATGGAAGACTAGAATTAATTTGACAGAAGAGAATAATAAGGAATTTACATTGACGTGATTATTTAAAACATTTTTGGAGGATTTTTTGGATTCATATTCATAGCATATTCACTTTTGTATTATTTTTTTTTGCCCAAAAAATCAGAATCCAGAATTACTTTTGCACTTCTGTTTTTTTTAAAAATGGAGCGACATGCAGACCTAAAATATATGGCTGTGTGAAAGAGTCTTAAATTTATCCTGCATTTTCAGTCCACTGTGCCCCAAGGTTATACTTACCTTGTTACTGCCATTCCAGCGATCCATGAGGGTCTTCACATGGAAAGTTACTTCTCCACAACTACCTCTTCGGATCCTAACCAGCCATTGTCAAAAGCTGCACTAAAACTCTCTGCATGTGCTCATACACATTCACATTTCCAGCTTATTCCCGGAGCCTCACTTTGAAGCTTGCTTTACAAAAAATCTGTCCCCTTGCATGGTAACATCAATCGGGCCATAGGGGAAAGTATATTCATATGGTGTAACTCACTGCCTTCCCCAGGATATAATCAGGTATGAGTGCTTCTGTACGCTGAGTGCTCTGCCAAGTCATAAAGAAAAAAAAACTGCACAAGTTTTTATTTTATTATGAGGGCGCTCATACGCTTTTCTATTAGTTGTGATGTGTACTTAAGTCTACGTTTATCTTTCTATATGTACAACTTTTTTTAAAATGTCTGTGTTTGTGGCTTGGGTTGCCTGCATGTGTGTTTTAGCAAAACCAAGAACAGATCTTAAAAGATCCGTTTTTGAATGTTATTTTTGTTAAATAAAATATATGGAACAAATGTCGGCCACGAACACAGCTGTGTTAGAAAGTCATACCTGTGTGTGCCTATATACCTTTATCCAGCGCTGACTGAATATCCAGCGCTGTGAACATGTGCCCATGTAAGGGCCTCACAATATGCACATCTACCAACAGTTCTGTTCGCTAGAGTGTCCCACAAAACAGGCACAAAAGCAAAAGAGCTTTTTCAAACTTACGTATACATTTTTATGTCCTTTGGGGCCGTTCTTAATGAGAATCGGCGTGTCCTCACATGCCCTGCAATTGGAGATTCAAGTGTCGTGTGGTATGAATATGTCATGTTGACAATAAAACATGAAAAATTTGGATGTTGAATACTTTTTCTAGGCATTGTATGCATTCAGTTTGTTTATAAATATTTAGACACTACATATTTTCATATTTGTATTCGCCACTGTTTATATACCTTTAGGCCTAGTTCACAGTGAGTTTTTTGCAGGCAAAAAATTCTGTCTGGAAAAATTAGCTCCTGATTTTTTGCACCACATGCGTTTTCTTACGCTTTTTTAGGCCTTTTTTTACCTCTTTCTTCAACAGGCATAGAAAAAAAATTGTGAGCGTTTAAAGAAAAAAAAAAAAAGCATCAAGAAACGCTGCCGTCTTTCGCGGCATTTTTTCAGTCTGCCATTGATTTCAATGGGGTTTTTGAGGCAGAAAATGCCTCAAGATAGGTCATGTCGCTTTTTTCCCCACGAGCGTTTATTTCTGCTCACGGGAAAAAAACGCCTCCGCCTCCCATGGCAAGCAATGGGAGGCATTTTTGGCAGTTTTTTGGCACGGATTTTGACGTGGTTTCTGCATCAAAAAATGCGCCAAAAAAAACTCAGTGTGAACAGGGCCTAAAGGGGTATTCCTAGAATTGATAATTGTCACCTATTAACATGATAGGTGATAATTGTCTGATTGTCAGGGGCACCACCGATGGGACCCCCACCAATCGTGAGAACGTTAATGCTCGCTGGCAGTTAGGAGGACATGGAATGGAGCAGCAGTCGAGCATGTGCACTGCCGCTCCATTCAAAGTCTAAGGAAATGACGGAATCAAACAAATACAGTGCTTGGCTGTTTCCGTTAGTGTCATACAGAGTGTATAGGGCGGTGGTCACATAATCAACTACTGCTCCATTCAAGCTCATCCTCACTGGGTTGTGCAGGACCACGTTCTCACGATGGATGGGGGTCCTGGCAGTGGAGCCCATGGCGATCAGACAATTATGACCTATCCTGTGGATAGGGGATAAGTGTCAATTCTGTGAATTCCCCTTTAACCCCATTCCGTAGAATCACGTACACACAAAGCACAAAGGTTTTTTTAAATAAATCAATTTTTATTAATTAAAAATTACTAAAAGTTAAAAACATATACATATTGGGTATCTGTACCCATTAAATAAAGTTATTTAGTCAATTGAGGTATTCAGTTAATGGTGTAAAAATTGTAAATACTATGGCAGAATACCTTTTTTATCCACTCAATCCACCATTCTTAAAATTTCTATATATTAAATGTTAACTTATATGTACCCCAAAACGATGTCTAAAAAACCTACATCTCATCCCACAAAAAACAAGACCTCAAACAGTTCCATATACCTCAAAATAAAAAAGTTATCTCTGATAGAATTTGGTGAGGCAAAAACTAAACAAAAACTTGTGGCCCTTAAGGCCATTATTGGCTTGGTCCTTAAGGGGTTAAACGCTCTCTATGATATACAGCACCATTATTTTCCATATACAGCTCTTAGCAGATTAGTAATGCTCCCAGCATCACTGACAGTGAAAATAAATGAAATCATTCCTGGTTCACATTAACCTGTCAGCTAGGCATGAGCTCAATGTCATTACTATATTATGATCCATATGTGAAGTTCCGCACTATGAAGCTTATGGACACCCCAGCCCTGTTGCTACTTTACACTATTCACTATGCTTTAACATATATTATTCAGGTGTAGACAATCTAAAGTATTGGTCTATAGTTTGGAATAAGGCAAGAGAGAGTGTAATACTAAAAGAATAGTTGTCCATAGCCAATAGTCATTATCCGCATATAGTTATTACACTGTACAATTGAATTCTGCCTAGTAACTGTAAGATTATGAATGGATCTCTATGTGTTAATTGAAATGATGCTGTGTTGACTAACAATACGGCATTGGAAGTCAACTGCTAGATTTTCAAGGGAGCATGATGCCTTAGGATCAATAAGACGACTAATTACCAGCAATACCGTGGTGATTTACAATCAATGGCACCAGTTGAATGACTTTATTCTATCACTCTGTTATACAAGATGTTTATGTAGAATGTAGTCTGTTTCTGTGTTTATTTGACTACAGTGTAAATTTAGAGAAGAGAAATGTATACAATTCCCATTTACACAGATCATTATTTCTGCTGGGATATATAGATTTATATTACACTGGATTTGTGTTGTTATTCATAGTATGCTCTACATCAGTGCGTCCCACATTTCTTAAAGAGGATCTGTCACTAGGTCATATAAGTTAAACTGGTTAACTGACCTGAATAGTGCCGTCTCCCTGATTCCAGCACTGTTGTTTTTTTTGTTCCTGGACCGCCGTTCTAGTGACAAGTCCTCTTTAATACCTTGAGCAACCCAGATTAAGCAGGACTGTCCTGCTGTCCCAGAACATGATGCTTGTTATCCCGCAGAGGCGATCTATCACAGATTGCTTTAATCAGGAAGACAGGGCAGCAACAGGAAGTTACAAGAGTGCAGTAGCGCGTTTGTAACTTCCTTCTTGCGTCAGAAGGGCAGGAGTGTGGAAAGTTGCTGACTCAGGGCAATGTGGCCGTTACTGAGGGAACTATGGCTGTAACTGGGCAAACTGTGGCTAGCACTGTAGACATTGTGGCTGACTTTGGGGCACTGTGGCTCACACTGGAGAATTTATGGCTAGCAATGTATTGGCACTGTTAGGATTTGTTGTGGATTCAACATCTGCATTGTTACGTGCAGATTTTGGTGCAGTTTAGCTGCAGATTTTATATTTACATAGATTGAAAAAAGACTAGTTCATCAAGTCCAGCGTTTCTCAATCAATTACACATCATTCATTGCTAGATTAATCATAACCCTCAATGCCATTCATCAATAAATAATAATTTATAATTTTTTGTAAATGCTGACATAGTATCTGCCATCACTACCTCTTGAGGTGGGGCATTCCATAGTTTGACCACTCTAACTTTAAAGAACCATTTCCTATATTGATGTCTGAAACGTCTTTCTTCCCCATGTCCTTTGTAGAGTTCTTGGAAGGAACAGATCATGTGCTAGTTCTTTGTATTGAACACACATATACTTATACATATTAATAAGATCCCCTTTAAGACGTCTTTTTTCCAAGCTGAACAAGCCCAATTTCTCTAGCCATTTATTGTAATGGACACCTCTCATCCGATTTAATAATCCGGTCGCTCGCGTTTGAACCCTCTCCAGTTCTCCTATATCCTTTTTAGAATTGTGAGGCCAAAACTGAATTCCATATTATTTTCACCCCGGATGTGAAAATCCGCAGCATGCTCTGATTTCGGTACAGGAAATGTTTTGCAGCATGTGGATGAGATTTTTTCAAATCTAGTACTGTAATCTGCTAATTTTCCATGTGCATATCCATACGGAAAATCTGCAACATTTTTATCCCATGTGCAGGGTGCCTTATGGGGCACCTAATAAATTTGCTGCAGCACACTATCCACACTTGATCTTCATGTCTCTCTTTTGGCATAGATGTCGACCGCTGGTGAGGCTCTGATATCACTGTGATTTTTCTGGTAAGGCCTGGGAAAAAGAAGTTTGAGAAGCTCTGCTCTAGATGATGTTCTAGATGTAGGCAATGCCCCACAAACTAGTAATGCTGAAAATTGTTTCAACTTAAATGTATGCAAAATTGCATTCTGGGTTACATATAAGGCGGTGGTGCACATGTTCAAGTTCAGCGAACCTATCCATGTAATTTATTTAGAAGTACGCAGTTTAGGAATTACACCCAACATAACATATATTGGTAGCCAAATTTATTTAAAGAGGCTCTGTCACCAGATTTTGCAACCCCTATCTGCTATTGCAGCAGATAGGCGCTGCAATGTAGATTACAGTAACGTTTTTATTTTTTAAAAACGAGCATTTTTGGCCAAGTTATGACCATTTTCGTATTTATGCAAATGAGGCTTGCAAAAGTACAACTGGGCGTGTTGAAAAGTAAAAGTACAACTGGGCGTGTATTATGTGCGTACATCGGGGCGTGTTTACTACTTTTACTAGCTGGGCGTTCTGATAAGAAGTATCATCCACTTCTCTTCAGAACGCCCAGCTTCTGGCAGTGCAGATCTGTGACGTCACTCACAGGTCCTGCATCGTGTCGGCACCAGAGGCTACAGTTGATTCTGCAGCAGCATCAGCATTTGCAGGTAAGTAGCTACATCGACTTACCTGCAAACGCCGATGCTGCTGCAGAATCATCTGTAGCCTCTGGTGCCGACACGATGCAGGACCTGTGAGTGACGTCACAGATCTGCACTGCCAGAAGCTGGGCGTTCTGAAGAGAAGTGGATGATACTTCTCATCAGAGCGCCCAGCTAGTAAAAGTAGTAAACACGCCCCGATGTACACACACAATACACGCCCAGTTGTACTTTTACTTTTAAACACACCCAGTTGTACTTTTGCAAGCCTCATTTGCATAAATACGAAAATGGTCATAACTTGGCCAAAAATGCTCGTTTTTTAAAAATAAAAACGTTACTGTAATCTACATTGCAGCGCCTATCTGCTGCAATAGCAGATAGGGGTTGCAAAATCTGGTGACAGAGCCTCTTTAAGTACGGAAAAGTCCAAAGCGCACTGTATAATAGACCAAAGGTGCAGAGCGGGTGCAAATCCCAAGATCCAGGCAGTGGGTCTTCTTATAATTAAATAAAAGAGAGGCAGCACTCCAAATTGCAAAAGTGAAAAAAGTGGTTCTTTTAAATCCATATGCCACGTTTCGATCCTATATAGGACCTCTCTCAAATTTCATTTAGATATGCTTTTTCTGTTATGTCACAATGGCCAAGTGGACAATTTTTCTATTAACTAACAAAACAATTTTAAAAGTAAAAGCCAATATGGCTGGACTTACTTCATGTTATAATTTCTACCCACCTAGAAAATGTGTGGACTTCCTTTGATACCCTTTTATACTTTTTATGCTACTATTGTAATGTTTTAGCATGTGTCTCAGTGAAATCATGTTTTTATATGCTTAAATATTTGTGGTCGTTCAACAATTTCATCATTGGTGTGTATTTATGATTTTTGGTGTAGACCCATATACCCCTAGGGCCCTACATATTGGTATTTACTTTATATTAAAAGTAGTTTGATGATCTGAAAAATTATAATGTGACAAATTATCAAAAATAGAAGAAATCCTGTGAAGGGCAAATTTGTTTTCACAGTACTGTATATGACCATTTTTTACTTTTTGTAGAAATCTCTATAATTTGTATTCGTATAAATAAAATGCAGAATGTGTGGAATATATATAATTTGTTGCACACCACCAACAACTTGGCAAAACTGACAATTCACATAAAAGACACCTGGAAAAATGTGTCCCAAAGAATTTACAGCAGCGCTTTCTGACAAACCAGAAACCAACGTGATGATATTCTCTTTATAATTCCACTAATACTTTCAAGGTATTATACCGCCTGTACCAGAGCAAAGTTTGTGGGCAGAGTGGCAGCAGAATTGGGGGGGAGGGGTATATTAGCATACCAACATTTAAATCCCCAATTTTTTAGACATATATAGGTCCCAAACTGAAAGAAATTCCCATTTTTGGGCAAATTGTCATAAACCCCACCCTTTATGCAGTTAACAATACAAACAAGTGGACTGTTGGAAAGTATGATTACTTCTGTGCTACCAGGGACGTGATTAGCTCATAGAGAAATATCCATTAATCTATCAGTCATTATTACTATAACGGTGAATTAAAAGCATTATCATTTTATCCCTAACATTATGATCATAGCCGGCAACATCACAATTATTTCTCCACTGAAGGAATTACATTACAAGAGAGATTGATTAAATTACACTCAAAGCGGGATTGATCGAGAACAAAAGCTTAATGATTTGACTTGCTGCGGAGCCAGGTTTCATGGCTTCTTTGATGCAAGCAGCAAATGTACAGTGATGGAGTAAGTACAGAGTATAGTTCGGAATTACAGCCACCCCACCATACTCTGGTAAGCACTAAATCTTACGATTTTTACACTGCCGTTTTCCTGTTTTATAGCCTCACCGAGGAGGCCTTTGAGCTGTAATCTTTCATATACATTACTAGGCATTCTTGGCTTTATAGGCTTTTATTGATTTCAAATCGCATTTTCTGTTAACCCTTTCAGATTTGCACAACAGCCTTGCCATATTTTAGAACTCTGCAGCGCAAGATAGCAGCAACTCTATAATTAAAACAAATCAAGTGGATTTGGTCTTTTTCTGTTCAGTGTACTGCAACAAAGCCACATAGTGACAATATACTACTGTGTTACATTGCCAATATAGTAATGCTTTGTGGTAGCACAACAAAGTGCAGCTTAGGCCTTATAGGGATTTCCCATGAGGGACATTTATCATAAATATCAGATAAATGCGGGTCCCACCTCTGGGACCCACACCTATCTCTAGAACGGGGTCCCTAAACCTCGTTCTAGCTTTTTTGTGCTCATGCTCACTCCCGGCCACTTCCTGATTACATGGTCCGGACATGGTCGGGAGATACGGAAACAGCGTTACTCACTGAGGTACGCTGTTTCCGTAACTCCCATAGTATTGAATGGCAGTAACGGAAGCAACGTAGCATGTAATAGTAAGTGGCCGGGAGGCAACGTGAGCACAAAAAGCTAGGACAGGGTTTAGGAGGCCCTGTTCTAGAGATAGATCTGACATATCCTGTGGCTATGTCATAAATGTCTCTGATGGGGAAACCCCTTAAAACTTCAAATATCTCACTTCCACATGTTTCTTATAAAGTATTGCTACACAGTGTCAACATAATATATATCGCCCTGCATTGACAATATAATAGTGAAAGTTTGATGTCATACAGTTCCTACACAGTAGTATATACTGTATATTTGGCGCTAAAAAAAACAACTAAATAAATATTTATGCTCAAGTGCTATCTTTCTTCCTCTCTGGCGATGGAACAAAAGTGCTGAAATCAATTATCAATACATGCCTTCTGCTCTCCTAATGCATGTGGGTGCCACTCTTCTCATGGGCATAGAGATCCGTTGGAATCCTCTTCTCATTCAAAATCCTTAGCTTTGCCTTGTTACATCTTAATGCACCATGAGAAAATTCTTAGTATCATTGAGTATAATGTAGAGTTTTTCTCTGTAATTGTAGAATGACATTAGTCCGCTATATTCACTGTTTTGATTGGAATGCTCGTATTGCATTAGTCTAGCCCGCACAGTCAATATATCATGCATATTTCATGCATGTTAAAGACCCAGATAAATCATTTCCTGGAAGTGAATTATGATTGGGGCACAACTTGCGTGATTACTGCAATTATCGATTGGTTACAGACTCCAATGAAGATTCATTTTCTTTTTGTGAAAGAAATGTGGTAATCGTAGCGGAACTTCAATGAATATATTTCCTATGCTTGATTGTAGCTTTTGTTAAGTAATCCTTGCTTCATATTTTTGTTACAGTATGTGGCTGTGATCTTGCCCAGTCTGGCTTCTTCTTTAAAAATGGGGAGTATATCTGCACACGCGATTACCAGCAACTCTATGGGACCCGATGTGACAGCTGCAGAGATTTCATTACAGGAGAAGTCATTTCAGCGCTTGGACGAACATATCATCCAAAATGTTTTGTATGCAGTATGTGCAGGTAAATTGTAGAAATTCTTACATACACACCTACAAAGTGCATTGTTCATTAAACATGGTATAGATGTTTTGCCAGAAGTGTTCCTAGGTTCTTAAAGGGGTTATCCGACTTGAGAACACTTAAAAAAAAAAACAGCTGCAAATATAATGAAGCAAAAAAAAAAAAACTATCAGTACTTACCTCTCCTTTTGCCTAGCGATACAGCGCTGATAATCTGGCAGTCCTCCCTGTCCTTGTTTACAAGTGGCCAGCATGTGACCGCTGCAGCCGATTAGAGGGCTCAGCGGTTATGTGCCATATCGCTGAGTGGTGATGCCAGGAATACGGCACGTGACTACCGAGCGTAAATAAAGCCAATCAAGAGGTGGTATAAGGAAGAGAATAGTGTCTAACACATCTAGCAAGATGCGCAAAATTTATCATACAGCGTGCGTTACTGTGATAAATTTTGGCGCATCTTCTGACTGCCTTGTCTAAGTCAACATTAGTCAATCTTAGAAGGCATTAATAAGTCTGCACTTTTGTGTTTTGTTTCCTCACGAGTTTCAGAATCTTTTCTTGTAAAATATTGAAGAGAATTGTGTTTACAATAAAAAGGATCTGGCACTGGTTTATTAATTCCCTATCTCCTTACTAATCTAGTAGGCGCCATAATGCTAATAACTACAGTGTTTTCTGTAGGGACCCACCTATAGAGGACGTCTTGTCGTGGCAGGTGGGCTCACACAATTTGATCAAAATGTGCGCTAAGAACCTCACTATTGTAAGTATTATTTATTGATAGTGTTTAGGTGCCATTGGTGTTCGCAGAGTGCTGTCTCCATTTTCTTGTGTACTGTAGTGTTTTCTGTATGACGCTGTCTAATCTGCATCATACAGTTCTCCTCTTCACAGCCCCTGAGTGATCTCAGCTTCAATCGCGAGATCAGTCTATGTTTCTGGGCTGGGAATAGGAGAACTGTATGACGCTGATTAGACAGTGTCATACAGAAAACATTACACCGCCCAGAGTGAAAAGAAAGAGTAACCTCCCATTTGGCAAGTATAGCCAAATTAGCATATTTCACTGTATTTGTCATAGTACCTATTAGATTAGTTAGGAGATAGGGACTTAATAAACTTGTGACAGATCCTCTTTAAGATGCTGTAAACCATCCTATTCTAGTCTTGTTTGTTACAGTGTGTCAGTGTAAGGCCCCGGTTTGATCATGTTTTTGGCCTACATTGAGCGTATAAGCTCCTGACGTATTTGCTAAACGTTGGCTGTGCGGATGCCTAACAGTGGCATTCGTCACACATATTATTATGGTATACGGTAAACGAATACGTCATAAATTCTTATGAATTTTTCACGACGTATTCATTAAATGGATTCCATAATAACCTGTCGGTGACGAATGCCACTGTTAAGCATACGTTACAGGCATCCATCATCTATGTACTAGTATGGAATCCGTTTGACATATACGTCATGAAAAGCTATTGAAAAGCTCATGAAGTAAAAGTTTGTGACTTATGTTCAGCTCCCTGTCTGTTGACTGAGGATCTCATCTAAATATATGGTTTTACAACGTATGTACTATGTTAATACATCGTTTTTGTAAAAGCACTATTTTTAAATATTACTATTTGCATGTTTTTGTTTTTTGTATGCCAAAATGGCGAAGGGAGCATGGTCCGGTGCAAACTCCCTTTATGCAGATGGGTATATAAACTTGTCTGTTGGTGGTGCTTTATATGTGCTTGAGAAAGGCCATTGTATGGCCAAAATATCGCCTGCACTGTATTTGCAGCCATTGATGGAATAAAAACAGAATTACGCTTGTGACACTCTAGTTGCGTGGCTATTCTTTGTTGGTCTCTAATTTTCTGCCAGGCGGTAGAACCTGGAGCCATTTTTTGCACAGCAATATCTATGTGAACAACAGTAAGTCAGGGTTAATTGTCTGCAACTGAATGTAAACAGGAAAGTTTAAATTCAATATCAGCCAGCATATATCTTAAAAATGGTGGATAATTAAAACATAAAGTGTAGTAGAAATTGTATTAACTTTATATTATACAATGTAAGACTGGAGTACCCCTTTAAATAGTTCAGGGACTAATCCTACATTTAAAAGCTTAAAGTAATTTTTCTGCATATACCACTATACCACTAGCCCTTCAGCACATATTACTGTCCATACCCTCTGTACTAAATATATTCTTAATAAGTTATAATACAGAGCACTTCATTGACAAATGGGACAGATTTCCTAATACTGTCTTAAATTCAGACAACTTAGAATTATGTGCCAAATTTATCACAGTGGCTCATGTGGATCATAACTTTGGCGCACGTTTAGACTCTTCTGCTTAGCTTTATGCCCCCTCTTGGTTGGCTTACTTTAGTCCATTTTCTTTGTGCCAAGATGTTGGCGCAATTTGATGCATCTTAAACCACGCCACCTTTTCTGTAAAGCCACTCCCAAATTTTCGGAACAGTCGCAAACATCTGTTCTTTGTGGCGCATTTCATTAAGAAATTTGTCTAAAATAATTTGCAACGTAGGCCAAAAGGCCAACACCAATAGTAAATCAACCCCAATTTAAGCCAAAAAGAAGGTTCAAATTAGACCAGGTACCGATAGTAAATCTGCCACATTCCTCCTCCATTTTTTTTACCTTTTTCCTGTTATTAGATAGCTTGTAATATGGGTGTGATAGACCAAAATCTGTCAACTATTATAACTGGTCGGGGCATAGCACAAGATTATGATGTCTATTCTTTGCAGGATGCAGAGCTTTCTTGAGATCTGTTGACCATTATTCAGTGAGGTAACTGGCAGCCCCCTCTCTAAAGTCATAGCAAGTCCTAGTTGAGCTCAGAGGCTTTAGATTTCTTGTAGCCTTTACATATACATATACCGCTAGTAGCCTACTAAACAGATGCACATACTATCACCCCACTGACGGCTCCCCAAAGGCATTAATGGCCTGCTTAGGGAAATGACATGGTGAGTAGTGGAGACAGATACATGCAGTGTAATAGTCATTGGCACCCATATGCATAGAGCCATTCAATATATTGTAATTTGTAGCTCAGCACTTCACAAAGTGGTTTTCACATGACTTGGGAGCAGCAAGTTCTGAAAGACAGAATTGGGTGAGGCTGGGAATGCAGCTGTGCGCCGTCTATTTTAAGCGTCTCTGCGGAACAGCTGTGCATACATTCAACTCTCATAAAAGAAATCAAACCCCGATAACATCCATGGAACACCGTTCAGCTGTCAAGACCCCCTGGGTTGTCCTAGATACTCCAGAGAACCTGTACTAAAACATAAAAGCTTTCTGTAACCCCCTACAAGCCTCTTGCAAAACCTGGTTGTTTAGCTGTAAGGATATGAGGGATAAAGGAATTCTTGTTAGAAAATTTTTTTGGTAGAAATTTAGATAGGTTTCCAATTACAGTAGTAAAGACGTAAGTTCAATGGAATCAGTCAATCTTTGGTGTTGCTCCTGATTTCTATGTTGCAAGGATATCCCTACTATTTTTTATGTTTATGTTTTTTTTAAATAGATCTACAGTACTATCCAATTATAACAAGTTTATATAGACATTTTGTAATGACTACAGTAAAAAATAATGTTGTACCATGGAAGCAAATAACAAATGATTTCATTTAAAATGTGCCTCCTTTTTTTATTAAACAAACTAATATGAGGTAGAGCTTTGTGTGTAATTTAACTACATAGTTATTCAGAGGGGTTTTGTTCTATAGAATATTTTCTTTTTGCAGCCAGAGAATACAGTCAACTGTAATAATCTGGACAGTCTCCGAGGCTCCCATATTCACTGTGATATAAATACATTTTTAGATGGTATTATTTTTAATATACCATTCCTTAAAGGGTAACTACACTTTAAAAAAACTTGTGACACGTAATTGTAACATGGCAGAAGTTTTGATCGGTGCAGGTTAAGTACTGAGAACACCACCGATGACTAAAATCGAAGCAGCAGAAGTGCTTGGGTGAGCGTCAAAAAGCCAAGCAAGCGGTGTACGGACTAATAGACTTTCTATTGACCCCATACACTGCTTGCTCAACTTTCCGAGGATAGCCGATCAGAAACTAAGCGGCACAGCGCTCACCTGCATCAGTGCTTTGCTTCTGCTGCTACGTTTTAGCAATCGGTCAGTCCTCGGTCCCCCACCGATCAAAAGTTCTAACATATCACTATGACATGTGAAAAGTTTTTTACATTTTTAGTTACACTTTTACCAAGCATACATGCACGTGAAATAGCGATTGCCATATGGACGTACCAACCTTGTATTGTTTTTATGTGAAATGCATGACATTTTTCATGTGTTTTGGAGTATAACATGTAATGCCACATAATAGTAATAACATAAAAATATGTATTTATTGCAAACTCACAGAGTCACAGGCCACCTTGCTTATGTGAGATCAGAATAGCATAAAAAAGTAATCTACATTTAAAGGGATTTTACCACCAGATGAAGTGATGGCATATCACTAGCATATGCCATCACTTCCTGATCAGTTCGGGTCCATTTGCCTGGGAACCCTGTACACCGCTGCTTCTGTCTATCTGCAACTGTACAGTACTGCCAGAATATGTTGGTACTATATAAGGGCCTGTGCACATCAGTGTCAGGCTTCCGTTCATGGGTACCGTTCGATCTTTCTGCCGGAGGAACGGAAAACCAAATGGAAACCATAGCTTCCCTTTGCATTACCACTGATTTCAATGGTAATGCTTCGGTTGCAGTTGGTTTCCGTTTGTTTCCGTTCCAAAAGGTTTCTTTTTTTTTTTTTTTTTTAAACAATAGCATAGTCAACTACGCTATTGTTTCTGCAAAAAAAATGGAACCCGATGCTGATGTGAACAGGCCCTTAGCAACATGAATTAAATAAATGTTGCGGCTGTGTTGGTTTTACCTGTTCAGCAGGTGGATGGAAGTGATGATATGCAGAAAAATGAATGCAACACAGCCCCGTTATTTATTACCTATGCCTATATATCCCAAGCGTATTCTGGCAGCACCACGTAAGGCTTGTTGCCAATGGGGCTCACAATGTAATTTACCTATTTATTATTTATTTCTGTTACTTATATTTATTTATTTCTTTCTGTTACTTATATAGTGCCAACATATTCCACAACACTGTACAAAGGCCCACACTTACTTGTCCCCACTGGGGCTCACAATCTAAGTTCTCTATCCTGTTTTTTGCGGTGTGGGAGTAAACCGGAATACCTGGAGGAAACCCACACAAACACAGGGAGAACATACAAACTCCATGCAGATATTGTCCTTGGTTGGATTTGAACCCAGGACCCCAGCACTGTCCTTGGAGTGTGCAAAGAAACCAAAGATAACATACAAACTCCATTCATATGTTTTCCTTGGTTGGATTCAAACCTAGTACTGTAAGGCAACAGTTCTAACCACTCATCCACCGGGCTGCCCCATTAGACTTGGTCCTGCGCTATGCAGAAACACTGCATAAGTCGAGGTCCCAGAGATCCACCCACACTGAACATGAAGCTGTAAGGTCGGGTCCTGAGTGGTCCATGGGCCTAGTGGGTTTTCGCGGAAAAAATGGTATAGAGACAGTAGTCATGGCAAAAACTAATCTTTATTAGGGCCGGTGTTGCGTCACACCCGAACACAGCAATAACTTGTCAGACTTGAGAGGGACAGTTCTTACAAGTTGCAGTTCAGGCAGGCGTTTGATGAATGGCTCACACTAGTCAGACAAAGTCAAGGATGCTCCTCCGTGATACAGGAGTACATCCTAAACCTTATCTCCGGCCTAGCACTAGGTTTCAACTGCCTGCTCACTTTCTGCTCTGCTCCACTCACACTGGGTGGATCATTTCAAGAGGATTTTTCTGGCATAAAAAAAGTCACTAATTTTGGTGCACGCCATACTAGCGCTAATTAGTGCAAATTTTTACTTTTCTCACCACTTTCGGAAAGTGGCGAGAAAAGAGGGCAGGGTTTAGCTGAAGGGGTTTGAGCCTGGGCCGGGCCACGGGCCAGAACAACAGATTTATCATTCTTTGCACCAGAAACTGGCGAAAGTTAATCTTGCCGATCTCTATGCTGCTCTTAGCAAGCATAGATATTTCTGCTCTGTCGCACGCACAGCCAAAAATGTGGCAAATATATTAAAATGTTTGCATCTCTTAATATATTTGGTGCATTTTCCGATTAAGTAAATTACAGCTTCACAGCTCTTGTCACAAAGATCACTTTGCAGCTTCTCTTGCAGCAGTTATCTCTTACACTCGAGAGCCAGGTTCCTCCACTTACACCCAAACACTGAACACCTTTCAGCGGGAAGACCGCCATTGTATAGAAGGATGTGGCATAGCCATGCTGCAAATTCCTGGCACTGTTACATACAGCACAGCAGAAATTTTGCAAAGGTGGCATCTGGGCCATACGGATGTAGCCATCTTTAATTTGATTCTGATAATTTGCTACAGCATGATATCACATGTCATAAGCCATTGAAAAAGTCAAGATAAGGGATCTAGCCATTGTTTATTTAATGCGTTAAAAGTCAAGGAAAAGACGGCTACATCTGTACATCCCGGCATAAAGCAATTTAGTCAGAGAGCCAACCATCATTCTGCCTCACCTGCAAATCAAAAGTATCAATACAGTGCAATACACAACAGCAGCCACAAATCCAACCGGTCCGACAGGCCACTCTTCATCCTAAGGAAGGCCACCTAGGGGATGAAAACAGCAATATTAGCACACAGTTTAAAGGCACAGTACATAAATAAATGGACCAAATTGTGTCATATATACAAATTAGACATCAAATTCCTTTTTAAAGTGAACCTGTCACCAGAATTTCACCTATTGAACTTTACTTACCCCTCACTGGCCGCTGCTTTCAAAAGTTCATTGCCATTATCCCCTCTCCTAAACTCCAACTGTAAATGACGGTCTGCAAACATTTTGCGACTTTTATCGTAATAATCCGTTGTCCCTTTGTGCGCACACACCAGAAGAGGACATCAATGCACAAGCCCAGGATTTTGTGTGCTGGGGAAGGTGAGGAGCTGTCAATTAAAAGTAAGGAGGTGGGGTAAACTCGGAAAGACTTAAGGAATAAAGATTTGACACTTTTCAAACAAAGATTTGACTCTTTTCAAACAAAAATATGACTATTTTATGCTCATTAGCATACGGTGTGGGAACACTAAAAAACTGAATACTAAAGCTACAGAGCCGACTAAGAAGATAATTATAGGTTATATAGAAATTATTTTTCACCCACTACCACCAGGTATTGCTTGTTTAATAGGTGAAATGCTGGTGACAGGTTCCCTTTAAGAGTTGGGGATTTTCCTTAAAGCAATAGCATATGCTAGCTATATACCATTACTACTTTGGCTAGGAATAGCTCTTATTTGGAAAAGGAGGACAAAAACAGCATCTTATTTTATCATCTATAGATCACTTACAAATAGATCCACAGATCTACAAGAAGCAAACCCTTGGAGTACAAATAGCAGGATGAAAACATTAGGGTGCTTAAAGTGAAAAAAACTAATAAAAAATGCCTGAACTGAACTGAACTGAAAAATAGTTCGTATTTATTTTTCACATGATGGTACATGATTTTTAAATTATTACTTTACTTATATATAAAATATTTTGGTCTTACAGGAAACCTTTTCCTATTGGAGACAAGGTGACCTTCAGAGGTAAAGACTGTGTTTGCCAGCATTGTTCCCAGTCTTTAGTAAGTGACAAGCCAATCAAGATCCATGGACCAAGCCGTAAGTACTTCTATCTAATGGAGGATATTCATGCCTGTGTCATATAAACCAACTGTGGTAGGCTAAGATAAATGGACATATAAACCCTTAAATAAATCACGCGACACAGCTTTCATTTTTTCAAGTGGGTCGACTCGAGTGTCGGACACAGCTTTATTATTCCAATAACTTACTTATTAGGTAACAAAATAGTAATATTTAATTTTGTATAAATTGACCTTAACTGTATAACATATAACATGGTTATATATAACATGGTTATATGAAAAACCAAACCCGCATGCCAGCCTAAAACTGAGGGCATGTGGGTAAGAACTACTACCATTAACCGCCAGCTGTGACAAATTACCAAAAACACCACGTCACATAACCAATACCCGTCAGGCAAATACAGCACATCACAAGAATATAATCACAATCCGCATGATGAAACCATCCACATAACCAGAGTTTGAAATATCCAGGCCGGACCTCGTGACCGGAAGAACTAACCTACTCGCCATTGTAGCAGCCCCGATTCTAAAGGTATGCATACCAAAATCATTCGGTGGAAAACCAGCATGCGCCAAAACCTTCTTTAAAGACTGACGAAAACTGAAAACTCGTTAATGGTTTACCGTCGATAAGAATTGCAAACCGAGGAAACAGACACGCAAATGAGGCGAAACTGAGGAAACCCGGCACAGAGCTCCCGGGACCGGATGGAAAGAGACCCAACAACCACAACCAAACACATCAGTTTTAGACCGCCGAATACGAAGCTGAAGGGAAGAAGAGAAAACCACTACGTCCTCCAATGGCAAACTCCCAGGGCGAGACGCACTCGCACCAACTCGGAAACACGCAGGGCACCGAAAAAAGATAAAACAAAAGCAACAGAAAACAAGGAGACTTCAAACGGGGAAGAACAAACGTAAGGAAGGGAAGAGACTCATTTCTGTAGCATAGAAAAGGAAACAGGACAACGAGATTCACGCCGAACAGGCGACTTCTTCCACCCTCTTAAAACTTGAGGAATAAAAAAGGCAGTTTAAATAAAAATTACACACCCGCGAGCCGACGCTGCGCAACTAGTCCTGAAACCCTGCAATCATGCAAACGCGACAAATAGTCCAAAGTAACAGACAAACGAACATCATCAGTAATAGAATGCAACCTATCCCTGGCTACCTCCACCCACTCATTTCACGCCTTACCATAAGCAGACCAGGTGGACGGGGCCAGGGACGATCTCACATAACGCACTAATTGGGATCCAGCAGCTTCCATAGTGCCTTCGGGCAGAGGGTCCCCGCAAGTTCTGCCTGCGGACATAGGGAACGAAAAAACCTGCCAATTGAAATGAGAAAGAATCTGCTGATTCTCTTTCTCATTTCAATTGGCAGGTTTTTTCGATGCAATTCAAGATCCCAGGAATGTGGTGAGCCCGGCACTGGATATTACATTGCAAGAACCGCAAGACCAGATGCCAGAGCAACACCACCACCGGCTCTGAGGAAGAAGTGAGTTTATTAATAGCAAAAACCACACTGAAATTATCTGACTAAAAATAAACTGAACTATTAGGCTTAACCCCCCCCCCCCCCCCCACAAGTAAACTGCCACCACTATAGGCAACAGCTCAAGAAGGATCAGGTAAGCACACCAACCCTTGGAACGCCATACGTCTGGCCAGGGAGCAGCACACCAAGCCAAGCCACGCACGGCACCAAAGCCTACAGCACCTGACGCATCAGTAAACAATTCCAGGTCACGGTTAGTCGCTAAGGGGGAACGCCAACAGGTGCGACCAATATAGTCCCCAAAAACGTATGCCAGACGCGCAAATCAGCCTTAATGGAAGAAGAAATGCGAAGGAAATGGCAAGGTCGCAAGACACCAGTCGTAGCCAAGGAAAGGCGCCTGTAAAAAATCCTGCCCATAGGCATGATCCTGAGAGCAAAGACCAACAAACCCAGCAAGGACTGAACTTACCTAAGCGGTAGCTTGCGCGAAGCCAAAGCCAAATCCCAAAAATCCCTAATCTTAACAACTTTTCCGCAGGCAAGCAAAACAGCATCTCCACCGAATCTATCTCAATACCCAAAAAACAAAGTGATATGCAGGGCCCCTCAATCTTATCCTCAGACAAGGGAACTCCAAAACGGCAGCAGATATAACAAATATATGACAAAAGATCATTACAATGTGGTGAAGAATCAGGATAAACAAATAAAAAGTCATCCAGGTAGTGAGTGACAGAAGCCGAACCGGTGACATGGCGCAACACCAATTCAAGAAAGGAACGGAAAACTTCAAAATAAAAACAAGAAATGGAGCAACCCATAGGCAGGCACATGTCATAGTAAAAACCCCCGATCAGATTACAGCCTAAAAGGTGTAAGCGATCAGCATGAACGGGCAACAGGCGAAACGCAGACTCAACATCAGATTTCGCCAAAAGGGCACCCCTGCCCGCCGTACAAACCAAATCAACCGCCCTATAAAATGACAAGTAAGAAACTGCAGCAAGGTCCCTGCTAATACTGTCATTAACAGAAGAATCCCTGGAGTGGGAGAGGTGGTGAATGAGGCAAAACTTACCAGGGTCCTTCTTGGGGACAACACCCAAAGGGGAAAGCCAAGGGTCCGGAAAAGGGCCATCAATACGACACAGCTCCACCTCCTACCCCACCTCACGGAGTATTATGGGAAAATCCACAGCGGATTTCAAATTACCAGAAAAAACGGGCTCTGCACTGTAAGTAAACCGAAAGAAAAAAACGTGGGAAAAACCAACTCTAAGCAGAGCGGCCTCCCCCATCTTGGGGTACCGTCCTAACCAAGGCAGCATCTCTGGACGCAAACCGGCGTCCTCTGTCCTACCCGGATATGCAGGGTGATATGAGGGCAAATTACGCCGGGTGCATCTACTGAGTGTGTAAGTACACAAGTAGAGCATTGATGTCTAAATTTACATGACACGAAACCTGCAGTGAACCTCATTGAAGAGCCAGCAGGTTCCGGTCTTGCGCAATTCAAAACCCCCAGCTCCAGCCCCAGCACCGGAGGGTATGACATAGGATTTGGGTGGATGTCGGAAAGGGACTCTGTGACATCATAAGGCGCAACCAAACGTCGGTTGCCTTAGTATCCTACCCGGCCTCGGGCTTGAGTCTGAGGCGCCTATGAAACTCCTCAATGTAGCGCCACCACGCGGAACCACCATGAGACCTGTAAGCACTGAAAATAGTATCCATATATACGAACAACTGATAACCGCACTCAGGGCGTTATTGACCCAAAACACAACCTAAAACAGTGAAGGCCTGTATCCAATTGTTAAAAGTCCTGTCGACCTGGGGTTTAAGCGAAACCCCCCGTTCAAACCGCCTCTCCTTGTCCACAGTAGTGGAGTTAACAGAAATCAAAGACCATATGTCAACATAATCATTTTTAAAGATCTTGTCCCTCGTATCGTCAGAAAGGTGAGCCCCCAGAGGGGCAATACCACAAAAATACGTATCCCTGAAAACAGGTAAGGAAGGCATCGACGTAGAAATGGAAGCCTCAACCGAAGACTTCCGAACCACGGACTGCGCCTGGGCCCCCCCCCAGGAGACTTACCTGCCCAACTGGGCCCGAACAGTTGCCAACAAAACATCATCAGAAAAGGTATTAACATTCCATGCCTGCAGACAATCATACTCACAAGGGACAGACGTACCTCCTGGAACCAGCGCCGATTAAATTGGGGGAGCAGGCATTGTGGGAACTGATGGTACTACAGCCGGCTCGACCTCCGACACCACTCGACTCCTCCTGGGTGACCTGGATCGATGACGGCGAGCAGAATGAGAGCCAGACGGAAGCTCGCCATGATCAGCGGAGCTATCACTCTCAGAAAATGAACCCGACGATGATGGGGGACCGCCAAGAACGACGATGACGATGTGACCGCATGGAGCGACCCCAACGAGGGCGAGACCAATGGTGACTACCGCTAACCTGGGAAGCAGCCAAGGAAGGAGTGGAACGGGCCTCCGCCAAGATATAGGCGGGCCCCAAACTAGGGTGTACTAACACAGTGTCCGCATCAGCAAGAGCACTGGATGGCCGTAAGGATTGAACCTGGGTACAGGGAAAGTCATCAAACAATGGGGGGGCGTCCCCCCAGACTACTGGGACCAGCCTGCGCTGCCCGAGAAAGAGGAGGACACCTTCCAGACCGCGAGCCCGTGGACTTGCGAATGGCAGGGGGAGGTGAGAAGTCCCGGGCAAAGCTACTACAGCAGCAGGCGCCGACGCTGTAGTGGCGGACAGCGTGCTCCGCATGGCCGCCAAACGGGATCGCTCCCTGCCTGGGGCGGCGGAAGCGACAGCCACCTGCTTCGAAAGGGTCCTGGCCACAGTCACAGCCACCGGAGTGGCAGATGGCACCGGAGCCGGTACAACATGTAATGCAGCGGAGGGGAAGGGCCGAGCTAAGGCGGGCCTAGGCTACAGAGCCTGAGACCGCGTGGCAGTCCCGGCTGAAGGGCAGAGGCGGGTGGGAGGCAGGACGGCCGCGAAAAGCGTCGATTAGCCACACACACAGTCTGAATAAGAGACTGTAGGCAGCCACTACCTTCATCCAGAAGACGCAGCCTAATTATCTCAGTCAGCTTTTGCCGGTCCATGGTGAAAAATCACACGGCCAAAAGAGGAAGGAGGAAGTGGCCCGGTCCCTATAAGCCCTACAGATTACCATAGCCACCCGCTTTACAAATTTATTAGTTGACCAATAAAACTTTGTTACTCTGTCCGTGGTAGTTACAGCAGAGGAAGCGCAATCTCTCGAGATTACGCAGTAAATGACAGGTTACAACGAGATTCCCGAGGAATGTCTATTTACTGTCTAAACACTTCAGTATCGTTAATGTGTTAGTATAAGACAGCACATAAGGATCTAGCAGGATCCCTATGCGCTGTCTAAATGAATGGAGAGGAGTGCATGACACTGATTGGTCACCGTCATACACTCCTCTGTACAACGCCCACTTGGTCTAAAGTAAAAACACGCCCACTTGGGCATTAAGCAACTCATTAGCATAAATCTAAAATCGCTAATAAAGTGGTGAAAACAGATAGTTTTATTAAATAAAAAGCACTGCTGTCACCTACATTATAGCGCCAATCTCCTTATGTAGGAGATAGGACACTTATAATGTGGTGACAGAGCCTCTTTAAGATCTGTATATTATAAAGGGTTAAGGAAATATCAACAATGCCTTCTTACATTTGTCATTGACTTTCAAACATGCTAGTAATTGTACATTAAAATGATCGGGATGTGTAAAGAGGGTGATGGTACCAAAAATACTCAAATATCAAAATGACCTATGTACTCACATAGACATAGATCTCATTCAGGTGTTCTCTGTCCAGCATAGAAATCAGGACTATGGACAGCAGCCTCTTCACACCTAGTGACCTTCCCCACATAAGATTGTACTAGTAGTACCCAGCGGTTTAATGATTCTGCCTGGCTGTTGTACAAGTTTACGAAGACATTTAGTAATAATGTGCTTATTGACACATAATGCAATGTAATCAAATGTATCTTATGATCCATTATTTCTGTGGAGAAAAAAAACCCATTTACATTCACACATCATGAACTTAAAGAACACATTTGCAGTATAAGGGACCTTGTATTTTTCTATTTCTATTTTTCTAGACCTTTTGCATTTTTTCTACTTTTTAGCAATTGTTATAGGGAACAAAATGATCTATTGCCATTTAATATTTTTTGAGGATCTTTTTCTTTTGAATTTCTTCTTTTTTTTGTATGGCTAATTTTGACACAATTTACAATTTTCTGATGACACAAGGTGATTTACTTATAGATACCCAGCCCAGGTCTAGGGAAAATTATAAAGAAAAATAAATGTAAGATAATACAAGATACTAATGGGAACCATCAAAAGACTGCTGGTGCTGACTAAGGCTGGGTTCACACGAGCGTGGCGTTTTTGCGCACGCAAAAACGCAGCGTTTTGCGTGCGCAAAAGCCACTTAACAGCTCCGTGTGTCATCAGCATATGATGCGCGGCTGTGTGATTTTCGCGCAGCCGCCATCATAATGACACTCCGTTTGGATGTTTGTAAACAGAAAAGCACGTGGTGCTTTTCTGTTTTCATTCATCCTTTTGACAGCTGTTGCGCGAATCACGCAGTTCGCACGGAAGTGCTTCCGTGCAGCATGCGTTGTTTTCACGCACCCATTGACTTCAATGGGTGCGTGATTCACGCAAAACGGCCAAAGAACGGACATGTCGTGACTTTTTTTTCAGCGCACTCACGCTGAGTAAAAATGACGGACATGTCTGCACGGCCCCATAGACTAATATAGGTCTGTGCAACACGCGTGCAAATCACGCGCGTTGCACGGACGTTTTTCCCATTCGTCTGAATAAAGCCTAAGAGACATTTTTTATAATAAGAGTCTTTAGAATCTTTAGTTTTAGAAGTCTATGGGTGTGTTCACACTTTCAAGATTTGCCTATGGCAATTCCTGACATGTATTTTACAAAGCAGAGTTCTGGGGCTGACACTCTAATTTGTGCAGTGGATTTGCCGGCAGATCCGCACAAGGATTAATCTCATTGTCATTTAATGGGGCTAATTCATGGATTTTCCGTGCAGAATCCACAAGAATAATGATCATGCTCATTATTCTCGTCGAAGATTTATTTTACTGAGTGAATGCGATATAAAATACCTCATTCACTTGTGTTGGATGCAGAATGTTAGCAGATTTGTTGAGGAATTAAGTACGGAATCCACGCCTAGATCCTTATCAAATCCTGAACATGTGAACATAGGATAACAGATCAATACAATAATAAATCATTATGAGACTGCCTTCCAAAGGTGCCAGATCTAAGCGAAGTTATGCTTAATTCTGAACTGAAGTGTGAGTGTACAGTTATTCATGTATCAGTTATAATTGATATAGCATTGCATATCCTATCGGTTAGTTACTACTACGTACCATGATGCCAAGCCAATTATTTGGTAAATTTGCAGGTTTAGGTTTTGGTTATAGATCTTATCGATGTGACCATTTGTCAACTTCCGATTTATGTAGATGTGGCTCTTAGTGAGTGGAGATACCAAAGTAAGGCATTTTTTTTTATATATATATATATATATATATATATATATATATATATATATATATATGTATATATATATATATGAAAACACAAAAGTTTCATCAGCATATTCCAGCAAAATGAAACAAAACGTGTATACAGGTGCAAGAATGCCTGTGACTGCAAATTTTTTCTTGTGTGATGTATATATGAAAGGACCTATATTTAGAGATGCGTATTTTGTGCGTTTTTATATGTCACAAAAATGTCTTATCACAACAAATTGCGACATATATCCCCTGAAATCAATGGGATCTGTCATGATATCCTTTTCCCAACCTTTCCTTGGTCACAAAAAACAATGTGAAAAGGGCCAAAAAATGTTGAACTCAAACCTGTTGTCTCTAAAAGCAGAAGCCTCGAGTAACCTGATGTTTGCCTGACTGCTAGATACATGGAATTGCTAATTGCCTCGTTGAAATTGGAAATTGAAAACCTTGGGGCATTTAGCTTTGAGAACATACAGTATTTGTCTGTGAGTGGAAGGGAGTGGAGAAACAACACCTCATATCCTTGTCAGAAAGCATTGTATTTTTACAGGAGAGGCAGATCCAAAACATATTGGGTGGATCAACATATAATGGTTCAATGAGGAATCACTATTCGCAACTTCTGGAAAGTTCGTTTTTATTTCCATCTGGAAAACACATATCGGCCAAAGTATATTTTTCTTTTGCTGGTGTAGAATTAGAATTCACTATGTCAATGCAGAGCAGATAAAGCATTAATATGAATCATTTGTTATCACACAACAGTGTCACTTTGCTGCACAAGTTGGGAGCGAGCAGAAAATGGATAATACATCATTGTCAATGGTCTGCCACTGTCCAAAAATACTGCATTAGGAAAGCACATTTATAAGACTTGCCGTGATGGGTTTTCTAATGTTAATAATAAAAGCTTGCATGATAGTGTAGCGCAAGGAATGGTCATTAATCAAACATGTTCTCTATTGTGAACCTAAGTCCAGGATGCTGTTGAGGGACATTTTTGCATCACATTTTTTTTTCTTTTAAAAATGCAGATTGTGCCGGGTGTAAGGAAGAGATCAAACATGGCCAATCACTGTTGGCACTGGAGAAACAGTGGCACGTCAGCTGCTTTAAGTGTCAGACATGCGGCATCATCCTGACTGGGGAGTATATCAGCAAGTGAGTAATGATCACACAGTGCATGAAAGGGCATAGTGACAGATTGAGTTTAAGTTGTTCATCCAGAGAACATTAACCAAGTCCTACCAGGAGAAATGAGTAAAAGATATTTTATGATTAACTAAATATCCGGAAAAAAAAAGTAATATATGAGTTCAAGCCCAAAACCTGAGGCTGCACTACTGAGAGATTCCGATGATAACATGACCACTTTTTCATGAAAACCTTATGTGCGTTCAAATTTCCAGATATATCAGGATCCTACACATATAAGCTTTGGATGTCGTACTATTCAAGCCTGGTAAAATGGTGATGTTAATGTATTTATTCTATGCTTTAATTTCATTCACACTCTCCATGACAAAACTGTAATCTGGCAGAAATCAGAATAAGAAATCTCATCAGAAAATCTCATTTGTGCAGCCTCAAGCTTTGGACTGGTAAATTCAAGCAATCATTTCTCAACATAGGAGCAGAATATTATGTAAAATTTAATGGGACTTTTAGAAATCTCTGCTGGTAGGTTTCTTTTAATCACTTCAGAAACAGTATACTGTATATAAAAATATCCTTGTTTCCATTTACATTGTAGTGTAGTGGCAGACTTTACCAACAAGTAAAATATTTAGGTCTAGTTATTCAGAACACTTATTAGCCATTTAGAAAAAGGCTGTATATTTTCCTCCGGAGTTATCATCTGAAATGTTCATCATACAGATAGATAAGCAAAAGCAGAGTAATGGCAAGTAGTTTGGAACAGTGGAAGAATTATTAGAATCATATGTGTCTCCATGTAATACCTTATGGGGGACAGGGTAGGCCTTAGGTTGGAAGGTGCGCTGTGCAGAACCTTCACAAGATTTACAAGTGTTACTTTCCTTGTATATAAACTATATGATTGTGGGTGTACTCTGTCCAAATTATGTCAATTACATTATACAGTTATGTAACCATATAATCCACAGACATGGACAAGGCTCTCTCAATAGTAAATTAGCCATTAGCCCCAGCTAATATACAGCAGCTGACAATGTTAGCTATCAGACAGCTACTTCCTGTTCTAGAAACTGAAGACAGCAGATCTGAAGCACAAATACATAAAATTATCAGAAAGACTGCAGACAGGGGCATAACAAGATGCAGCCAGGCCCCATTACCACCCCCGCGACTAGACATTTAAAAAAAAAAATGTACTCAGCGCTTTCTCTTGTCTGCAGGGGGCCTACCGCTGAGCCCCATCAGGCCCGGGCAAAGGTCTGCTGCCTAGCTGCCCTTTGTCGGGACCTGATGTGGCAGCCTGTGGTGATCCGAGGCAGACCCGCTTCCCGCCCAGTCGCAGTCTATAGAGCAGTTTTTTGTGTTCAGAATGTAACCACATTACAAATGTTCTATAAGCAATGTTCACTAAAATTGTTAGGACCCCTTTACCTTAATAGGTGATCTGTTTAATCCATCTACAAAAGAAAGTAGACTTGAAGTAGAATGCCTACAAAGGGTCAGTGATATAACAGCAATGAAGATGACTGCGGTGTCACCTCCACTAGATAGCACAACATTGTTGTAAAGGTGTAGGGAAAGCTTCAAGAATCAGAACTGCAATGAAATGTCGTCACACAATCACTAATTAATGGGAGCTGTCACGTTAATAACACCGCCGTAATGAATATCTCAGATTAGAGCGTGGCCGTAACCAGATTACTGTATCTGCCCTCACAAGCAAGCTTATCTTAATATATTCAGAACTTGGCTCATCTGTTTTTCCTATAATTAATGTGCCAGTATAATATCCCTTTTAACAAGATCACTGGCAAATGCGGCAGGAACAAGAGGTTCCCTTGTCTAGTGCTAAAAATAACCATCCAGTATTCCCATGCTTGTGTTGCCCTGTGCAGCATTGATCTTGTATGTTGAGTCTCTTTAGTAACAAACATGAATTTGTTGTCCAATGTCCGCAGTCTCTATTTTTTTCTATCAAATTCTGCTTCCATGTCTTACAGAGACGGCGTGCCTTACTGCGAGTCTGATTACCACGCTCAGTTTGGGATTAAATGTGAAACTTGCAACAAATACATCAGCGGCAGAGTCCTAGAGGTATGAGAGATATGACAGGCCAAAGCCTAGCCACTTAGTGCAGCTGAACAGTCTACTGTAACTGATCCTGACATGTAATGAGCACTTGTCCGGTGTGTGCTGGATGAAATGTCATCCCTGGACTTGATCCTGCTCAGTGCTTCGCTGCCGTCCTATTCACAATTCATTGCAGTGATAGTGGGTGCCCATTGATTTCACTGGACGCCTACGGTTCTCCATAGCAAAATGGCCTTGTTTTGCTTACCACTTTGTCCACTACAAGGTAATAAGACAGAAGAAATCATAATCTTGTAGTCTGATATGCCCGTTTTACAGGTGTGTCATTTGCCTGACTACTTTTTATATTAAGATAGTTCTGTTTCAGGGTTTGACACTGTTCTAGTTTGTGATTTATTTGAACTGCAGTAATGAATAAGGGCTTGTCCACACATAACGGAATTGCTGCAGAAAATTTCTGCAGCAATTCCGCAGAATCTAGCAGGATTTGCGCTGTGGAAAAATCGCACCATTTCCTGCATTTTTTACTGCAGAAAATGGTGCATATTTTGCTGCGTTTTATTTCAATGCTGGGAGATGATGATATCTCCACTGAAAAACGCAGCAATTCTGGCCACTTTCCGTAACAGGAATGAATATGCTGCGGTAGGAAAAATACGCACCGCAGGTCAATTTCTGGTCGCAATTTTTACGCAGCGTGTGGATGAGATTTGTTAAATCACACCCACTGTGCTGCTACTGTATTCTGCTGCGTAGTTTCCGTCCGTAATTCCGGATGAAAAATATGCAGCAATTCTGCTACGTGTGGACAAGACCTTAAACGGAAGCTACAGTATAAACATTGCAATACTATGATATTAAGCCCTGGATATATTTGTATTATTGTGCAGATTAGAGAGTTCTTACATAAAGCACCTACGTCTAATCCTCGGTGCGCGGAACTAATTATTTGCTATTAAATCCTCTAAGGATAAGCCATTAGTGTATTCTTCATGAGAAACCCCTTCAACTTCCTAAGGAGTCATAATAAAACCAGGACATTATGGTGTTACAATGTAACTGTACAGTGTAAGGTTGGGTTCCCACAGTGCAGATTTGCTGCAGATTTTGCCTGCATTTTGTAAGCCAAAACCTGAATTGGATCCAGGAGAGGAGAGCTATAAGGCCCCATGCACACGAACGTGCTTTTGCGGCCGCAATTCCCCCGAAAATCCACGGGAGAATTGCGGCCCCATTCATTTCTATGGGGCCATGCACACGACTGTAGTTGTTAGGGCGGGTTCACACATGGCGGAATTCCACTTAAATTCCGCTGCGGACACTCCGCAGCGTTAATCCGCAGCGGAGCCGTTTCTCCATTGACTTTCACTTTAATTTAGCAGTGTTCGTTTACACGATGCGTACAATTCCGCTGCGGAGCATAGGCTGCGGAGCGGAATTTGGTGTCCGCAGCATGCTCTGTCTGTTGCGGAGCAGTGGCGGACTCATGGCGGAATTTCTCCATTGACTTCAATGGAGATTCTAAGTTCCGCAATGAAGTCCGCAGCTGTCATGCACATGTTATGTGTGCTGCGGATGCGTCTTGCTTTTTTAACTTGACATTTCTTCATTCTGGCTGGACCTAGGTATTTCTAGGTCTACAGCCAGACTGAGGAAGTCAATGGGGCTCCCGTAATGACGGGAGCGTTGCTAGGAGACGTCTGTAAATAGTCACTGTCCAGGGTGCTGAAAGAGTTAAGCGATCGGCAGTAACTGTTTCTGCACCCGGGACAGTGACTACCGATCCCAATATACATGTATCTGTAAAAAAACATATAAGTTCATACTTACCGAGAACTCCCTGCGTCTGTCTCCAGTCCGGCCTCCCAGGATGACGTTTCAGTGTAAGTGACGGCTGCAGCCAATCACAGGCCAAGCACAGGCTGCAGCGGTCACATGGACTGGCGCGTCATCCAGGGAGGTCGGGCTGGATGCCGAAAGAGGGACGCGTCACCAAGACAACGGCCGGTAAGTATGAAAATCGTTTACTTTCACTAGGGAAAGTGCTGTCCCTTCTCTCTATCCTGCACTGATAGGGAGAAGGGAAGCACTTTTCCCGCAGTCTGCAGCAGCCAGTCCGCATCAATGTACTGCACATTTTGTGCAGATCCGCTGCAGAATCTGCAACGCAGATTCTGTGCGGCATCGATGCGGACAGTTGCGGAGGAATTCCGCCATGTGTGGTCATGCCCTTACAGTCCGTGCATGGCCCGGGAGCCCGCACCGCAGAAAGAACGGACCTGTCATATTACGGCCGCCTTCTGCGGTCCGGGCTCATTGAAAATAATGGCCGCGGCCATGTGCATGTCCCGTGATGTACGGGCGACTCGCGGCTGACAGTCCGCAGCCGGCCGACCTGAAAATCACGGCCGTGCACATGGCTACGGTCGTGTGCGTGAGGCCTAAGACCTTTCTTTATATATTTCTCCTGTTATGGTTCCATTTCTGGTTTTGGCTTAAAAATACACGCAAAATCTGCAGCAAATCTGCACTGTGGGAACCCAACCCAAAGTGCCTCTTTGTGTATTTTATTAGTGATATCACTGAAAATGTATCTTATAAGAATTTATTTATTTCTTAGGCAGGTGGCAAGCATTATCACCCCACATGTGCCCGTTGTGTACGCTGTCAGCAGATGTTTTCAGAAGGAGAGGAAATGTATCTGACAGGTAGTACATGTTTATTAAAGTGAAACTTGGCCATTTATTAATATTTGCTATTTATTCATCAGATGGTGGGATGTTTGTAATATATTTTTATTACATTGTTTTGCAGTTTTACACTTATTTTTAGTTAATTTATACCTTTGAAAAAATATATCTACTATTGCTACCGAGAAACAGTCAATAAGCTACTGATGATGGATCTGTTATTGTTATATATTTTTTTGTGATGGTAACGGTCATAAGACACCTGCAGGCTATAGAAATACATTGGATGCATGTACTTGAACTTTCATGAGATTTTCATGGACTGAAAAAAGAGTTGCCCACAAGTTTAATGCAAGTCACATGAAAGTCTTACAACAGTTGCTATTGAAGTTTTCATGTGGAAGTCATTGTAATAGTAATCCTTGAACTTTGATCATTAATACATCAAGTTACAATCCTTATATATTAGGAATTCTTATGTTATTCAGACCGCTTTGGTCATGAATTATTACATAAGCTGAGCTGGCCTGCTTATTCACACGGACCTCAATTAGAATATAATAAGATCCACAAACAGCTGTTGACCAGCTTGTTGGCAGTTTCCACATAGCAACATTATTTCTACACTATACATAGTAAAAACAACCCCTTTGGTACAACCCCTTTAATGTTTCCAGCAGTAGAGCTTCATTTTAATGTGGCACAATATAATGCACTCCTATATTTATGCTGTTATGTCATATTGCACAGTACTTCTTTTTTGTTGTAGATGCTGCAGATATGTTGAAACTCAGATCATTAGATTTGCAAAATTTTCCTCGTAGATAACAAGACTGGAAAAAAATATATTGAAATATTTATATTATAACTTGTTTTGCTTGTTTTGTTACAGCAGAAGCTTAAATGATTGTAAAAATATGGAGACATATATATTGCATTATTAAATAGGAATGAATTTCCAGTGTTACCTTATGACCCCGGTCCAGTGATATAACTGTCACTACACACAGCACCTGGGGCTGCTCAATTCCATTAGGAAAATTTAGGAAATTTGATGAAGCTTGTACAATGCTGAACTCACATCAAATCCTGGAGTCATAGTTATGACAGAGAAGCCCCAGAAGATCCTTGTGTGTTCGGTAGCGTCAGTCACCACACAACCACAGTCATAAGGTGATTGTGGTAATTCAATACATATTACATTTTACTGCCAAAGTTCGGAGAGAGGAGTTATTATTATAACATTTGTGAGGGCACCATGACCACAATGCAATCCCCATGTTTGTCTATGGAAAAAGCCGCAAGCAACCTTTGCAAAAAATGTAACATGTTTTGAATTTTCTTTCAAAAGTCACATGGTCACTTATGCCTTTTTTTTTCACCACAAGAGGTAAATCCTACGATTTTGCGGCAGAACCCTAGCTTGGAAACAAGAGTGAAAATTCCCTGTAAAGATGTTATATAAAATATATTATATATAATTTTTTTTTTTTTTTAAAAACGATATTCCTAAAAATTAAAAAGGTGTGATATAAATTTGTTTACTGAAAATAACAGAACCATAATGATAGAAGATAGAATGGGGGGTGAGGGTTTCGGTCGCGGGGACCCTCACCAAACTATGGGTACCCTGTACCCTTAGCTCTAGTGGTTAGTGGTTGCCCATGCTCCTTGACTTCATTGATTCTACTTCTCAATGACATGTTACAAGCGAGAAAATTGTGCACAAAGGTGCACATTCCCTTTAACAACGGACCGCGTGCTCAACAATATATTTCGGATTACATCACCTCACATCATTTCCCAACCCTAGCTCTTATTGAAAACGGTATATTTGGTGCCCTCTACTGGCCTGCAGTGAATTCATAGCTGTAGCATTATTTTGTACACTGTGCTGCAAAGTTAAATTCCCACTACGTTTTTGGTGCCCAAGAATGTGGCATTTTCTTAAAAGATTAGTTAATTTTAGAAGCCATTACTTATAGTAAGAAATGATGATATTACATCAACAACAATATAATCATCTAATTACCTAAATGTGGCCATAACATGTGCTATAGCACTCTAGAACGAAAGCGGCTTCAGTCTCTAAATCTGCTTATCATTCTGAATTCCCCATACTCTGGCGTGGGTTGATCACCTTTGGCTGCACCCCATATTCCCTCCATCTGCTGGCTGTGATGTATGCCAGATTTCTATTAACTCTGCTTACACATTTGTAAAGCCTACTGCATCACCGTTCACTGTGCCATAGTTTCCGTGTACCGTATACCATCAGTGCTTTTTAGAAATGTAAATCCCCATCTTGCTTTGAGTGCCAGAAGAACAAAGAATTCAGACAGAGCTATTATCAAGGATTCCCGAGAGAGCTTCCGTCATGCTGAAGGTGACCTTCAAATACTGCTGTGTGTACCGAATATCCCATTAAGTATCAGTGATCTGTGGAAATGTGTTTTCAGAATGTGGATCAAGGATAGCGCGGAAAGCAACGTCTGATTGTATGTTCCGCTTCATCTCATTTGCTGTCATCTCATTTCTTCGGTTTTCTTTTTTTTACTCTTTTCTTAAATTGCTTCTAATTATGTGACATTATTCCTATTAAGTAGAAATTTCTGTCTTCTCCAGGCTCTGAAGTATGGCATCCAATCTGTAAGCAGGCAGCCCGTGCAGAGAAGAAGCTAAAAGTGAGTGGACTGTATACTGGCAGAATTGGAGTTGTTACCTTTTTTTTTTTTTTTTTTTTTTTAAAGACAACAAATATTAATAGCGCAGCTAGAATTTTTAATGCAATGCTGCTGTACAATCAGAGGTTTTCCAGCTCAATTAACTGTGGTGCTGGTATATAGACTACATTTACCAGAATGAGCTGCATAGTCACTGAACAAACAGAAGGGTAGGGAGAATTTTTTAAATAGTTGTCCCAACTGGAAAATTGCTTTTCCAAAGCAAGCTGCCCTGGAAATCAGCTGCTGGTGGGAAACGTAGTTTAAGACTGTCTTTACATCTTCCTTAGAGGCTCCATCGCGGATTCTGTCAAATTTGACAGAGAAAATAGCGCTGCATGCAGCACTATTTTTTCAGTCAAAACAAGAGACACCTCGGCAGAACCTGACAGATCCCATTACAAGGGGCCGCCAGTGTACGTCATGCGACGGTATCGGCATAGTATTGTGGCTTTCTTTATAAACGAAAGACACAATGCTGATGTGGACAGAGTTTAACACAGCTCCTGTTTATATCAATCGACGACCATGTTTCAGAGGCTCTTCACTCTGACTAGTAGGGAAGCCCATCTGGGACCCACCCTATGACATCCATATGCCCCAATAAGGCAAATAAACAGTGGTTGTCCAGTTGGGACAAAAACTGTAAAAATACATTCTGTCGTCTTTTGTATTCATCATTAATAAATGAGGAACAAATAAGCGTAGGTGCAGTATCCGTCAAGGCGATGTTCATGTGTTTATAGCTATGTTTACTACTACATCTCAGCCCCGTCCGGACTAAATTGCAGCACCAGATACAGCCACACTTGTTTTGTTACTGTAAATTATAATTTTTACGCTGGAAAACATTGACTGTCCTGTATTTAGACAACAACTATGTTCATTGACTCTTTCTGTACGTTCATACAGTTCATATGTCAAGCTTGTGTCCTGTTTCTCTAAATTGAGCAAATCGAATGACCACAGACAGCAGTTACTGCTGCGCGACGTAACTGATGAGCTGCATCTATTTCAGCAGAGTCAGAAACAGGAAGGAAACGAATAGTGAAACCCTATAGAAGTGTACGATAGAAACGTTACCTGCTCATCAGTAATTACATGTATAAGCAGATTGTAGGATGACTAACAAAACTCGCTGGGAAAAAGGGCAATGATGAAGGACGTGAATTCTCAGATTCTGCTCTATCATGTACTGCAGCACTATTGGTCTAGGTGAAGGATATTGCAGTGTGTATGTGTACTCAACAGGTTCCCTGCTTCCTTGATAATACATGGGTTTATTCATTCTGTTAAAAAGTCTCAAGGACACCAGAGGAGAACTGGTTTCTCAGCACAAAAGAAGAATGGTCAGATCTCATTTAGTTCTTCTTGGCATAATTGGATTCTGATTTTGAGCAATTCTTGGCCGCAGCATCATTAACCAAATCCTGAAAACAATTATTTGCTGTCTTTCAGGAAGTTTTTTTTTTTTACATCCTATAGTAATGTTTTGAGTTATAGCTGAAGCACCCTGGGAGACTATCACCCTTCATGACTATGAAGAGCAACTCACGATCCTCAACCGACTATCTCAGCAGCCAATGGATGTCTTTAGGTCTTTTAATTCAGTCAAAGCAGGGTTGTACCATTGGAGCCTTTGGAGGTCTACTAAGGATCCCATAATAGAAGTAGGATTGTATACATACTGTACAGTGAAGTTGTGTTTCCTAAGAAGCAAGAAAACGAATTCATACAAGAAAGATCTAAAATACTGTATACGGAAAACAAAATTCTTGTCTGGCGGCAGCTGAGATATCAAGAACATAAAAAACCCTTATCACGGGGACCAGACAGAATATTACAGTTGTGTTTTAAACACTCATAAATCATTCCAATACATGAATCCTTACTAAGATCATAATTTGCTCATTTATATAATTGGAAAGGAAGGCCGGCTCCCAAGTATGGATTTAATGTTATGTTTCTGTTTAATAATCCACCAAGGAATAAAAAAAAAACATTATAATTTAATGTTGAAACTCATCTACTGAGCCGATACTGAGTCTGGGTTTAGGGACATCAACTTTACAAAGCACTGTGTTCACCTTGGGCATTAGTGCTTTACAGTGATGGGCAGATGAGTTTTCTTGGAGTGATTTGGAATTTATTCATTTAAATTGACCATGTTATAGTTTAACTCACTTGTCAGGTGTTTTATGTATTGTTGTATGTGTTCACAGTACAGAAGAGCTTCTGAAACCTCAATATCCCCACCAGGATCCAGTATTGGCTCCCCCAATCGTGTTATCTGTGTAAGTGAAAATGACAACACAGAAATTCAAGCTTGTAGATAGCTGTCAGCCAGGATTATGTAAATGACAGACATGACACATGCCGCATGCCCTGTTTATCCTGTTTATTGTATTTTGTATTTTATTAATCATGTCTTTACCTGCTTCCAAACTATCCTATTTGCCTTATCAGCAGAACTAGGGCGTGTTGATAAATAGACAATTGGGCTGGGTTTATACTGGCCCATTCCTCTTCACCCGCATCATTCAGATGGATGATTAGTTATCTGGACATGCAGAGACATTTTGCCAGAATAGGAACAATGCAAATGTTTCTCTTCCTTTAAAACACATCCCTGCTGTTCCCCATATTGGGGTTTTAATGTAGTCTCATGAGATGGCGACGCTTTTACCAAGGGTTTAACCAGCAGGCGTGCTGATAGCTCTCTGTATGGCCCTCTGAACTGGAGATCAGTGGTGTTATATTCTACTTGCACCGTCCTATTCAATTTTACAGCAGCGCCGCACATCCTGAAGGGCAAGGCAGGATAGCCTGAGCAGAGATCTATCAGTCAGTGACTCTTTCTCAATCAGCGTCCCCTACAGTACTCTCATGACGATAGCACTGGCCATAAACATAGATGTACCAGTCACAATTCCCCCATTAACATACACTTTTCTTGCACATTATTGTTAAAGAACTTGGATAAGCAGCTACCAGGCACATCGGGTACCACTTGTCTCGGGGATAAAACTAAAGTATCGGAAAGGATAAAATGTATCTTGTCACCGCCTTGATGACGGCTATCCTAAATGAGGATCTAGCAGACCCCATACACATATTGTTTGCATATCTCTACACAATGAACCGGATCAACCAACAAATATCTATTGTCTATGGTTAGCTTTAGACAATAATCACGGTATATATCTATGTGATATGCAGATGGTTGCAATTCTCTCTCGCTGGTCTCGCAAGTCTAACCTAAGTGGAGAAACAATGTATTCACTGGAAGTGACGTTAGATAGATTCCAATAGAAATAACATTTCTTTTTGCATGCTTCCCTTGCTTATGTGTAAAGCACATTGTTAACCCTTTCAGCCATATTTATGAGCTGTGTTCTTCCATAAAGCATCATCATGATTCATTGAAGGAAATGGGTCATGCGATGTGGGAAGAATAATTCTGTCAGTAAATATGGGCTCTTGTCACCTGTTCTTTTTTCCCTTCTCTTCCTCCTTTTTCTCTCAGGCTAAAGTAAACAATGAGATTCTAAATTACAAGGACTTAGCTGCTCTCCCTAAGATTAAAGCAATCTACGCAGTGCAGCGCCCTGACCTCATTTCTTACGAGCCTTATAGCAGATACACGTCGGATGAGATGCTGGAGAGATACAGCTATGGGGAGGTACAATAACATTATTACTTAGCCTGCTGATGCAGCTCACTTCTAACATAATCCCTCCTGTACATCATTGTCAGAAGTCAGTCTTTACCTGAACTACAATTCTAAGCATGTACTGAACGTCAGCCATGGCTTCAATATAGAAACATGTTGTGGGTTGTAGTTAAACCCAAACTGGAAAAGTACTGTGAATAAAACCATACTGTTGGGTTCAGTTATTCAGGTAATGATCAATACTGCGGCCCTATTAGTGTTATGACAATCTACCTCGGTGTTGGGTTTTGATAATACAAATTTATCTTAGACCAAAGTTTTCTATTACTTGTACATAATGCCAATTTATCTATATGGCAAGCCCAGCTGTTGATGGAATCCATCTCCCTTCACCATATCCTGCATTCATCTTTATCAAGCTGACGCTCACTTTTTCTTGCTTTCCAAAGGATATCTATGAAGGAATGGATCTCCGGCAGAGAAGGTCATCAAGCCCAGGATATATTGATTCTCCTCTATACAGTCATCGAGACATCTCTCTCACCATGCCACGCTCTCCCCAGCGTTACTATATGTCAGGTAAGCCATTCCCTTTCCACATAATGTATTCTCATCTACTACTAAACTATATGTTCTAGTTTCACCAGTAGATGATCACTTCATTTTCTTAGCTGTCCCTCTGCCGCATCCTTATCTATATTATCTTTGGTTGATAGATGATCCTGGGACTTTATTGTGGAGATGCCAAGGTTTCCCTTGTGTTAACACTAGAGGGTGGTCAAGTCTACTGTTCACGTTGCTCAATTGAAAATAAACCTAATACCAATGTGGCCTTAGAAATTAGAATTTACATTGCCAGCCACTAAGAGCACCATATGCGGGCATCGCCAAAACCTCCTAGATTCTTCGCTCCAAGATTCACTAGTATTTGTCCTGTGAGCAGGGGTTTTAATACAAAAATATATCCCATTGTCTGAGTATTGAACATAGCTAAAAAAAAAAAAAAAAACACAGACCATCCCTCATTTATTGCTACTGATATCATGTATCACTATACAGAAATATACTCTATACTGTATAATTTTAGTATTATGTAATCCATACATGATGGGTATAATTCCCTATACACATAGTTTACACAAGCTTCCTCCTTCATTGCCCGAGATGGAGTCAACAAAACCATCCCATCTTGACTATGACGTCCCACTGATTCTCAGCATCTCACTATTTCTGCTTTGTCTTTTTTCTTCTCTTATTTCTCACTGTGTGTCCTCTTTCCTCTTGCTTTTTCATGTCTCTCTTGTTGCCCTGTGACTCTTATCCATTCTTTCTGCCTTTCAATCCACATTCACCAAACATTTTCCAGGCACAGAGAGTGGTCGTAACTCTCCCTATTATAGCCAGGTAGATGTACGTTGCTCTACACCAACTCTTTACCAAGCTCCTCGACATTTCCACATACCAGGTAGGAAGCAAAGGGGCTATCTGGAAAATAAAGAGATAGTCAAACTATAATATTATATATGAAAAAAACACCAGCAGAAAAAATGGGACATAGATAAACTTCAAAACCACAAAATAGGCCATACTTACTAAGTGGGTGGGTGAAAACCCGTTCCCAGCAGACAATTTAAAAATGCTTCGGAAGGAGAGTGCATTAAATAGTGATAGCCACTCCCACTAGTCTTGAGGGGAGTGGCGAAATAAGTGCTCACAAGTGTGCGATAAATGGGTGTCCATATTAGTGTAGTGCAAGGGTGTGAATGTATGGTATAACAGAAATGTGTGCTATAGAAGTGTCAGAACTGTGTGTGATAATGTAATAAAAAGATAAATAAATGTGATGAATAGGGGTCAGTGCTGTGAATAGTACATGGGGTGTCAGTACTATGTGTAATACATGGAAGGATAATGTGACAGTCGTCAGGCATAGCATATCTTGCCGTATCATAGCCTATTTGTAACGCCCATGCTGTCAGCTAAGGCGGGCTGCTCTGCATGCGAATCCAAACACTAGCACATCATGCTGTCCCAGCATGTAGGACCTGGCCGCGTCCTGAAAAGTATATATAGTAAAAATATCCATCAAACATGGGGTATTAGTTGTTATTTTGGCCAAAATATGCAAAGCTCGCAACCCAACGTCAAGGGTCCCCAGTGCCTTGCGTGTCCCTAACTAGAACTTTTCGTTCCTAATTCCTAAGCATGGCCTTTTCTGTGGTTTTGAAGTTTATAATATAATATATTGTATAACTAGAGATTAATCTTAATCTGAAAAGTAGAATACCGATTAAGTTTCAATGAATAGATTATTTTAAATGTCATCACATAAGTAGATAGATAGATAGATAGATAGATAGATAGATAGATAGATAGATAGATAGATAGATAGATAGATAGATAGATAGATAGATAGATAGATAGATAGATAGATAGATAGATAGACAATATAATCTATTCTCACAAAACAAACAGAAGAAAATATTTAAATAGGCTCTGTCACCAGATTCTCAAATCCCTATCTCCTATTGCATGTGATCGGCGCATGTGTCCTGATAATGAATACACATGACCTCCAGCCTGGATGTCATGTGTATTCAGAATCCTGACACTTCTGAATCTTTTCTGTGAGATTTCCAGCAAGGGAAACGAAATCTCGTTTACCTCGTAATCTCGCGAGATTATGCGCAGTGTCAGGATTCTGAATACACATGACGTCCAGGCTGGATGTCAAGAGTATTCATTATCAGGACACTTGTGTATGTGGCTGCACATCGTTCTAGTAAGAACACTATGTGCTGTGTAAATGAATGGAGAGGAGTGAATGATGCTGATTGGTCACTGATTCGTCAGCATCATACACTTCTCTCCACAAAGCCCAGTTAGTAAAACATGTAAACACGCCCAGTTAAAAACACAATACACGCCCAGTTGGACATACAAAAAAAAACACGCCCAGTTGTCCATTTCAAAGCTCATTTGCATATATATAAAATAGCTCATAACTTGGCCAAAAATGAATGTTTTTTTTAAAAAAAAACGTTACTGTTATCTACATTGCAGCGCCGATCACATGCAATAGGAGATAGGGATTTGAGAATCTGGTGACAGAGCTTCATTAAAGTGGTTGTATAAAATTCGAAAAAAATAATCTCCTTTTTTTTCCTAGAAACTGTGCCACTCGTGTTCACGAGCTTTGACTGGTATTGCAGCTCAGCCTCATTCAAGTGACTTGGGCTGAGAAAACAAAACTAGACATAGCCAATGGACAAGAGTGTCTTTTTTCTGGCAAAAAAAAATTGTAACGCAAGGGCACACATATAGCAGATTATACATCTAAATATGAATGAAATATTTTTTTTAGCACAATACAAAATACAAAAATGCTAAGTATAAAGCAAACAGACAAATTCTAAAAAATTTAAAAACACTTAAAAATGCACGTATGTGTGCTGGACCACAGTCCTGACTCCTGGTTAGGCCACAGGACGATCACTCATGGGAAAAAGACTGATTATATAGCCTACAACTCCGATCAGATAGAAAACAATGTATGAGATATGCAGGGTTAAAATACTCCTATGTACACAAACATGTTTCCCTACAATGATGTATAAGGCTACAAACCCTTATGACAATGAAAGGTATAAAACACCAAAATACCTGTTGGTCGTAATGGTGATATAGTCACCACCATCCTTCTCCCTCACAGTTGTATTTTGGTATAATTTAGGCTTCGTTTACATCTGTGCTAGAGCTCCGTTCCGACGTTCCGTCTGAGCTTTCCGTCTGGACGGAGCCCTGACAGACACTAATGGAAACCATAGGTTCCCGTTTCCATCACCATTGATTTCAGTGGTGACGGATCTGGTGCCAATGGTTTCCGTTTGTCTCAGTTGTGCATGGGTTCCGTCGTTTTAAAGCAATCAATACCGTAGTCGACTGCGCTATTCATTCCGGCAAAACTAGGGAACCCTTGCACAACTGAGACAAACGGAAACCATTGGCACCAGATCCGTCACCACTGAAATCAATGGTGATGGAAACGGAAACCTATGGTTTCCGTTTTTGCCTGTCAGGGCTCCGTTCCGACAGAAAGCTTCATCGGAACGGAGCCCTAGCGCAAATGTGAACGAAACCTTATTAGTACATTGTACAGATGTAGCCGTCTTTATCTTGACTTTTAAAGCATTAAATACACAGTGGCAAGATCCTTTATCTTGACTTTTTCAAAGAGTTTTCAATTGCTTTTGTTGTGTGATATCATTCTGCATAAAGTTATCAGAGTAAATATAAAGATGGCTACATCAGTATATGCATTTGTTTGCTACCTTGCATTGCCATAGGGGTTTAACCTCATACATTGTTCGTGGTCCAGCATATATTTGTGCATTTTTACGTTTTTTTAGATTTTGTCTGTTTGCTTTATACTGTATTTTTTGTGTTGTGGCAATAAAGTGTTTTCATTCATATCTAGATATGCGGTCTGCTATACGTGTGTCCTTGCTTTACACATTTCATACATGTTTATTGCACACGTTGACTGGCGCCCTTCCAAATTATGGTGCCCACTACTCTCCTTGTTCTTGTTTTCTGGCAAAAGACAGAGGTTTTTTTTCTAATTTAATACCATCCCTTTAACTAATATTAACAGATATCACAAGTATGTTTTGCACTTTGCTTTTCGCCCAGTACCACTTCCTTCACAACTTCTTCATTATTCCCTTGACAATAGCACTGTCACATCCTCCCTGTAACTTTCTGATCAGTCACATAAGCCTTGAATGAACATTGTTCTTCTTGTCTCACCTTACTGCTGTTTTTCCTCTAACTCATCTTGTCTTCTCCCTGTTGTCATGTCATGCCTCTGTCTCATGGGATCGGTGTCTCCTGAATTCCCCCTCTGTTCTGTACACTCCTTCTTTCACTTTTCCTCCTGTCTTTTTCCTCCCTCTTTCCGTCTTCCTTTTCCCCTTTCCTCACAGCAGCCGCAGAAAGCAACATATATCGGAAGCCTCCCATCTATAAGCGTCATGGTATTGTTAGGTCCCTACCGCATGCTACACCTTTCTGTATTCCATGCATTGCAATGCTTAGCTATTGATGTGCTATCTACTCTGATATCAGTGATGCATGTCTGTTGGTATTCAAGACTCATATTTTGCATGGTTAACATGGGTTACATACAGTGCATGATTTGGAGCTTAGAAGCATGATATATTATTTCTTAAATTATAAACCCATTTGATTAACCATGGAATGCTTTATTATAACATTAGTTTGCAGATTAATAAATATTTGTGGCATATTGTGTAACTAGAAAACTAAAGTTCTGCTACGTGTTCTGCTGTATGTTTAGAGTAGTTCTGGACTGTTTTTATGGACAACAGGTCAAGTGGGTAAAGCAGTTCTAAACCGTAAACGCTTTGAATGGAACCATTCACCAGGACAGTCCCTTTATATTTAATACTTCTCTAAGAGTACTAGTACTAGTATTAGAAAAATGGCCTGCTTTTTTTTCCAGAAACAGCACCACTCTTGTCCATGGACAGTATCTGATATGGCAGCTCAGCCTTAGGCATCATGCACACTTCCGTTTGCCGTCGTACGGCCGTTAATGACTGATCCGTGAAACACAAACCGCACACAGATGGCTTCTATGTGTAGTCTGTTGTTTCACAGACCAAATCAATGAAATGGCCGAGACTGTTACGGCAAAAACGGACACGAGTAGGACCTGTCCTATATTTGATGGAACTGCCACACGGTTCCGTTAAAACAACGGAAGTGTGCATGGCCCCATTAAAATGAATGTGTCAGGGTGCGATCAGTTAAAACAAAACGGATAGCACCCTGAAGAAAATAACTGAAGTGGGCATGAGGCCTTATTCAAGTGAATGTGGCTAAACTCCAGTACCATACACAGCTTTCATAGAGTATTGTACAGACGTCATGATCTAAAGTAAATATGTAGATATTATATGGTTATTAATATGACTCCAAAATATATCTTAATATTTCTGGAGATTCTCAGGAACGGAAATATGTGACAAAGTAGTGGCCATAGAGGTAGACATTTAAAGGGGTTGTCCCGGATTAGAAAAACAAGACAGCTTTCTCACAACAGCGCCACACATGTCCACAGGTTGTGTCTGGTATTGCAACTCAGCCCCATTCACTTCAATACAGCAGAGCTGCCACACCAGATACAACCTACGGACAGGTGTGGCACTGTTTTTGGAAGAAATGTGTTTCTAATCCTGAACAACCCTTTAGGAATAACTGGAATAACTGATAATAGGAACATATATTATATTCAAAAACACAAACAGAAAAAATGGGACATAAATATCATCAAAACCACAAAAAAGGCCATACTCACTAGGTAGGTGGGTGGGTGAAAACCCGTTCCCATCAGGACGCAGACGGGTCAAAGAATGCTGCAGAAGGAGTGTGCATTAAATAGTGATAGCCCCTCCCACTAGTCTTGAGGGGAGTGGCGGACTAAGTGCTCAAAGGTGTGCGATAAATGTGTGTCAGTGAAGTGCTAGGGTGTGAATGGATGGTAAAAAATAAATATGTATGTATGAAAGTGTCAGAACTGTGTAATAATGTAATAAAAATAAATAAATAAATGTGATGAATAGGGGTCAGTGCTGTGAATAGTACATGGGGTGTCAGTACTATGTGTAATACGTGGAGGGATAATGTGCTGGTCGTCAGGCATGGCGTATCTTGCCGAATAACAGCCTATTTGTAACGCCGCTAGTGTTAGCTAAAGCGGGCTGCTCTGCATTCCAAACCAAACGCCAGCACATCATGCCCTCCCAGCATATAAGACCCGGCTGCGTCCTGAAAAAAAGTGTAGTATACGTAGTAAGAAATATCCATGAAACATGGGGTATTAGTTGTTATTTTGGCCAAAATACGCAAAGCTCGCAACCCAACGTCAAGGGTCCCCAGTGCCTTGCGAGTCCCTAACCAGAACTTTTCGTTCCTAATTTAAAAACACAAACAGAAAAAATGGGACATAAATATCATCAAAACCACAAAAAAGGCCATACTCACTAGGTAGGTGGGTGGGTGAAAACCCGTTCCCATCAGGACGCAGACGGGTCAAAGAATGCTGCAGAAGGAGTGTGCATTAAATAGTGATAGCCCCTCCCACTAGTCTTGAGGGGAGTGGCGGACTAAGTGCTCAAAGGTGTGCGATAAATGTGTGTCAGTGAAGTGCTAGGGTGTGAATGGATGGTAAAAAATAAATATGTATGTATGAAAGTGTCAGAACTGTGTAATAATGTAATAAAAATAAATAAATAAATGTGATGAATAGGGGTCAGTGCTGTGAATAGTACATGGGGTGTCAGTACTATGTGTAATACGTGGAGGGATAATGTGCTGGTCGTCAGGCATGGCGTATCTTGCCGAATAACAGCCTATTTGTAACGCCGCTAGTGTTAGCTAAAGCGGGCTGCTCTACATTCCAAACCAAACGCCAGCACATCATGCCCTCCCAGCATATAAGACCCGGCTGCGTCCTGAAAAAAAGTGTAGTATTATATGTATTGTATTATATTCAACTGCAGAGAAGAGGGGTATAAGATATCCTATGGGTATAGTGTTCCCTATGCTCCAGCCCTATAGCTATGTCTTAGTCACTGAACCTCTGCTCCCTGTACCAGTCTCCTGTACATACCTTCTATAATAAGGCTGATGTTATCAGGGAGGATTTATAGTGGCTGACAGTCAATGTATCAAAACTTTACAATGGGCTTATTCTTTGGTAAAAGTAAATCTATGCACAAAAATGAAACCGCAAATTCCTGTAAAGCCTGTGAAATATTTCAAATGCCTTGCAAGGTGTCATGGTTTAGAACTGCTTACCAGTAGTTAGCCCGGCGACCTAGGTGAAAGATAAAAGTTATGTGTCTTTATTGCGGGTGGGTGGTCTTGATGAAGGTTTTGTCATGAATAAAACACATACCAGTGACCATTGACAGATCTCTAAAAGCTATGTTGCTGTCTCTTCTCTCCAACCTCTCATTCCTTGTCTCTGATGGGCCGGCTCTGTGTCATGGTGTAAGTAAGAACTTTATTTCTTTTCTCTGTTGGAAGCATGGCTCTTGTCCAGCCACTTACTTACAAATGTGCTGACCTTTGCTATATATAACCACTTCCTCAGCATTCTCTTGCTGCATGTATTTTATGTCAGCTTATACCTAACATGCCTGCAAGTCTTAAACATATGTGTGTCTACTTCTTCATCTACGTCTTCCTTTTCTGTGTCTCTATAGATATATATATATATACTGTATATGTGCACTAGTCATTATATCTTTTTTTTCTTTTAAAATGTGTTATGATGGGACATAGCTAGAAGGAAGGCTGGCTGGTATGTGCCATAAGTGCTGGGTGCCAGCATGGGATCCCAACAAGCCAATATGCCTTGGCCCCAGTATTTAGATATTAGACTAGGAAAGCAAGCTGAATCTTTTTCCAGGTTAAAGAAACCCTACTTGCAATTCTGTATTATGTTTGTATTATGTATGGCAAATAATGTCAAACACTGCTCAGTGTGGGACACAAGTTGCAGGATGTGACTTTCTTTTTATAAAGCTTAATTCCAATAGAAACCAATGTAAGTGATGTAAGACCAGCACACAACTGTCATGGTTTGTTTCAAGATTTACATTGATTTCTAATGGAATGTAACTGTCACATGAAACACATGTAACAATGCAGTGGTCAGACATCACCGCTATACAGGCTGTAGACCATACAAGAGAATACAGTACTAATCAGGTGCAAGTACAGACCTAATAATGAACGATTAAATCCAACGACTCTTGGGAGGCGTCTTCTCTAATTGTGGTTGTTCACTTTCCCTATCTTCTCTATCCAGCCCAGACCATCATGAAGCCTTCTTCCAGCTATGCTTTACTTCTGATGAGTTTGCTACAAAGATATAACACTGTGAAATGTCCCCTCTATTGTCCTCACTTTAAAAGCACATCTCAAGCAACACAAGATTCCAATCCTGCTGCCCCCTTTGTTGAAGTAATCCTACTGCTACCCCAATACTGTGCCTGCCCTCAATAGTGTTCCTGCTGTGCTGCTTAGTGTCCCCAAAAACTATACTGCAGAAAATATTTTGCCTACAAATAAATAATAACTCTGTAACAACTATAGTGCCCCCAAAGATAATACTAAAATATAAGTCCCCCCACAAAAAAAATAAAAAATAGTTCCATGCAAAGATAGACCCCAGAAATATTAGTGCCATGCAGAGGAACCCCAGAACAGGGCCCCTGAAAATGCTTCCATACGCACAGTGCCCCCCAAAATAGTGCCACACACTCAGGACCCCACAGTAAATAGGGACATGCACATAGTGCCTCTCCTAAAGTGCCCAAAGGAAACAATGCAATACACATAGTGCCCCCTCAAAATACCTTAAAGTAAATAGATTTCTACAAATAGGGCCCCCATGTGCTCCATAGTAAATAGCACCATAATCCAGTGTCTCCCATATAAAATTGTGTAATATACAGTAGATAGTGACCTCCTAGGTGCTCCATATAAAATTGTGCCATATGGTCTCCCAAAGTGACCAATATAAATTATGCCATACAAAGTGCCCCTCAAAATGCCTCATGTAAAATGATGCCCCATATAAAATTATATCCTAAAGGGCCCAATATAGATTTATGCCATACAGAGTGCCCCTCAAAGTGCCCCATATACCATTATGCCACCCAAAATGCACCATATAAAATTATTCACCTAAAGTGCCCCATATAAAATGATACCCCCAAAGTTCACTATATAAAATTATGCTATATATATATATATATATATATATATATATAGGGAGGGTCCTACCAGAATGCCCATATAAAAGAACGTCTTAATGCCCCAAACATTTTCCCATATAAAATGTCATATTTATAGTTTGCCAAAATGCCCCATGTAAATAACGTCATACATAAAGTGCACCCCATTACCTAATATAAAATGATGTCATATAGTGTCCCCAAAATGTCCCATATCTATAGTACTGTGCAAACGTTCCAGGCAGTTGTGGAAAAATGCTGCAAAGTAAGAATGCTTTCAAAGATAAAAGTGTTAATAGTTTTTTTTTTCATCAACAAAATAAAAAGTGAATGAACAGAAGATAAATCTAAATCAAATCAATATTTGGTGTGACCACCCTTATTCTACAAAACAGCATCAATTCTTGTAGGTACACTTAGGCTGGATTCACACGAGCACATTACTATTTCGGCCGCAAGTCCCGGACCGAACACAGTGCAGGGAGCCAGGCTCCTAGCATCATACTTATGTACGATGCTAGGAGTCCCTGCCTCGCTGCCGGACAACTGTCCCGTACTGTAATCATGTTTTCAGTACGGGACAGTTGTCCGGCAGCGAGGCAGGGACTCCTAGCATCGTACATAAGTATGATGCTAGGCAGGGCTGCCATCAGGAATTTCTGGGCCCCATACTGCCAATGAGTCTGGGCCCCCGCCCCCTCGTTATTAGGAGGGGGGGTGAAATGTAAAGGGGCGGGAGGTAGGGCACATTAAAAAGAAAACTCTTTGGAGGAGCAGGGCAGAGACAGGAGGTGGGTGTCGGAGGGCAAAGGGGAGAGACTAAGTGCCAGGGGGGAGACGCAACCTCACAGGGGCTCTGTGAAATGACAGGGAAGAGACAAGAGTCTGTGTGTGTGTGTGTGTGTGTGTGTGTGTGTGTGTGTGTGTGTGTGTGTGTGTGTGTATAGAATCTGTCAGGGTGTAGGAGGGCAATATAAACAAAAATCATTGCACTGAAGCCCTATACACAGGAGAGTCACTCACCAAAATGTAGTCCCTAAGATCTCCCACCGCCACGGGCATGTCTGGATGATGCTTTTGCATTCTCTTTACACGCTGCACACACGTTATCTGTGTAAAAACCACACAACAAAATTAATTCAGACACCAAACCAGAAAAAAATTCAGATCCTAGACCAGACCTGTTAGGTAATTCAGACACCTTTCCACCAGAAACCCTACCTGTGGCCAGAGTTTAGCAGGGGGGCTGTGTCTGGAGCTATCTACAGGGGGCAGTGTGTGGCACTATCTACAGGGGGGGGTGTGTGTGGCACTATCTACTGGGGGGTGTGTGTGGCACTATCTACAGGGGGGGTGTGGGGCACTATCTACAGGGGGGGTGTGGCACTATCTACAGGGGGGGTGTGGCACTATCTACAGGGGGGTGTGTGTGGCGCTATCTACAGGGGGTGTGGAGCGCTATTTACAGGGGTTGTGTGTGGCGCTATCTACAGGGGGCTGTGTGTGGCGCTATCTACAGGGGAGGTGTGTGGCACTATCTACAGGGGGGTGTGTGGCACTATCTACAGGGGTATGTGTGGCACTATGTACTGGGGTGTGTGTGGCGCTATGTACAGGCGGGTGTGTGTGGCGCTATCTACAGGGGGCAGTGTGTGGCACTATCTACAGGGGAGTGTGTGTGTGTGGCGCTATCTACAGGGGGTATGTTCGGCGCTAACTACAGGGGAGTGTGTGGCACTCTCTACAGGGGATTCCCAGGAGGAGACCCTGACCTCACTGTCCATATATGGACATATATGTCCATATATGGACAGTGACCTCAGGGGCTACCTCTAGGAGAGGAATCCCCGGCCAGAGAGTTGCCGACTCTCTGGCCGGGGATTCGCTCCTGGATGGGTGAATGGCAGAGCAGGAAGCTGATACTTTCCTGCTCTGCCATAGTATTCAATTGTATCTGCATCCTGTGGACGCAGATACAATTGAATATGGCAGTGGCTGAGACACGTATGGGACAGTAATTTGCCGGGACTGCCTCTGTAGATTCAGGACAGTCCCTGCAAATTCAGGACTGTTGCTAACTATGCCTCCGGTATAAGCTTTCTCCCCCTGCCCAGGTATACTCTCTCCTTCCTCTACCCCTCCCCATGTATAATTTCTCCCCTCCCTTCAGATATCATCACTTTTCACCCAATTATTACCCCCCCCCCCCATTGTATAATGCCTCCTCCAGTGGAGGGATGTCACGATACCAGAATTTGGACTTCGGTACCGATGCTTTGTGTAGTATTGCGATTTCGATAACAAAGCGATACTTTGCCAACAGTAAGGGTATGTTCACACGGCCTATTTACGGACGTAATTCGGGCGTTTTTGCCCCGAATTACGTCCGAAAATAGTGCCTCAATAGCGCTGACAAACATCTGCCCATTGAAAGCAATGGGCAGACGTTTGTCTGTTCACACGAGGCGTAATTTACGCGCCGCTGTCAAATGACGGCGCGTAAATAGACGCCCGCGTCAAAGAAGTGACCTGTCACTTCTTTGGCCGTAATTGGAGCCGTTATTCATTGACTCCAATGAATAGCAGCACCAATTACGTCCGTAATGGACGCGGCGTTCAAGCGCCTGCACATGCCGTTACGGCTGATATTACGGGGATGTTTTCAGGCTGAAACATCCCCGAAAATTCAGTCATAACGGACACCCTCGTGTGAACATACCCTCATAAAAAAACAAAACAGTTCTTCCATTTCTTATGTGAGGCGTGATGGTAAATTTAACCTCCATGTGCCTCACATTAATAGTAATTAACACCATCATGTTCCTCAATTATAATGGGTTAATGTGTAAGGTACATGATGGGGTTAATTACTATTAATGTGAGGCACATGGAGGTTAAATTCAGCATCACACCTCGTGCCCCACATTATTAAGTGAAAGAAGTTTTTATTTTATTTTTTACAGCGTACACATCATAAATGACGCAAAAAAATTGTTGTGCAGGTTATTACGGCCGCGCCAATACTGAATGTGTGTATATTTTATGTATTGAGACTTATTTTAATGTGTTTTGTAAAAAAGGTGTATGTGTATATTTTTTTTATTTAACATTACTTTATGTTTTTACTTTATTTTTTAAACTTTAATGTACGGGTATATATCTATATACGGATAGTACACAGGCAGTTGTTAGGACAGACCTGAGTATGCCCTAACAGGAAATATGGTAGGACAGCCCTGGGGTCCTTCATTGGACCTTGGGCTGTCTGCCCATATATGGTATGTCCCTCAATCGCGTCACAGGGATTCTTATTTTCCCCTGAATGCTGCAGTCAGCTTTGATCGCAGCATTCAGGGGAATAGCGGCGGAGATGAGAGGTTTCTTTGATCTCTGCCTTTATAGAGCGGGACTGCGGCTGTATAATACAGCCATTGCCCCGCCCTGCACGCGGTCAGCACGAGGTGATGCGGGCGGCGCTGCACTAATGAGCAGCGGTTCAGGCACTGAAGACAGAACATGTGGGGGTGTTTTGTAGTGTGCCCGCCATGTTCTGTTTTCAGTGCCGCCGCTCATTAGTGCAGCGCTGGCTGCATCACATAATCCTGGCGGCGCGCACATGTCAGGACTCCGGAGCGGGGCCGTGACTGTATTACACAGCCGCAGCTCCGCTCTCATACATTCATGTATTACAATATTGAGCTGTGCGGCCGCACAGCTTAGTATCGAAATACATGAAATAACGGTATTGAACCGTTTGGGGGTGCACGGTATCGAAACCGTATCGAAGTTTTGATGCATCGTGCATCCCTACTCAAGTGCCATCCTCCCTCCATTATTATCTCCTTCCCACTCTAGCATCATTTCCCTCCCTACCCAATGCCATCTCCCTGCCCCATTATCATCTCCCTGCTCCCATTATCATCTCCCTGCCCCCATTATCATCTCCCTGCCCCATTATCATCTCCCTGCCCCCATTATCATCTCCCTGCCCCCATTATCATCTCCCTGCCCCCATTATCATCTCCCTGCCCCATTATCATCTCCCTACCCCATTATCATCTCCCTGCCCCCATTATCATCTCCCTGCCCCCATTATCATCTCCCTGCCCCCATTATCATCTTCCTGCCCCATTATCATCTCCCTGCCCCCATTATCATCTCCCTGCCCCATTATCATCTCCCTGCCCCATTATCATCTCCCTGCTCCATTATCATATCCCTGCCCCCATTATCATCTCCCTGCCCCCATTATCATCTCCCTGCCCCCATTATCATCTCCCTGCCCCCATTATCATCTCCCTGCCCCATTATCATCTCCCTGCCCCCATTATCATCTCCCTGCCCCCATTATCATCTCCCTGCCCCCATTATCATCTCCCTGCCCCATTATCATCTCCCTGCCCCATTATCATCTCCCTGCCCCATTATCATCTCCCTGCCCCCATTATCATCTCCCTGCCCCCATTATCATCTCCCTGCCCCCATTATCATCTAACTCTACCCCCTCCCCATAGAAAGCAAAAATCTTCCCCACGTCTGTATTAGTTTACACTGCAGCATAGGATTGTATCACTATCAGCTCTACGACGGCTCTTTTCTCCTGTCCTGTGTAAACAGAGGGAGAAGACAGGTTTATTGTCACATGTTACACAGGACGGGAGATAAGAGCCGCAGAGCTGATACAATCCTATGCTGCGGTGTTAACATAATACAGAGGTGGGTAAGATATTTACTTTCTATGCGGGCAGGAGGAGATTTTTTCAGGAGGCTCCGGGCAGCAGCAGCCGGACACAGACATAACTCAGTACTCACTGTGTCTGAAGAAGACAACGACTGCTGCTGCTGGACGTATCCTCCGAGGCTGAGCTCATAACTCCCGCTGCTGTGATGTCTACACCCCACACGCTGTCACGCTGTTGTGGAGGAGGAGGGGCGGGCACATCTCACTCTCCAGCGGGCCCTTACTGTTTTATTCTGATGTAATGAACGGGCCCCTGCTTCGTGATGGGACCTGTTCCTTTCACCGTAATGAAATCGTAAGAGCCACACTGCCGTGAGTATATTAATTCCAGCGGCAGAGTGCGGGCCCCTTTTTTTTAAATTTATGCCCGGGCCCCTCACTGCAGTACCCCCAGTACCCCCCTGATGGCGGCCCTGATGCTAGGAGCCCGGCTCCCTGCACTGTGTTCGGTCCGGGACTTGCGGCTGAAATACGTCCGTCAATTACGGACGTAATGTCCTCTTGTGAATCCAGCCTAACACACAGTTTTTGAAGGAACTCAGCAGGGAGGTTTAACAAACATCTTGGAAAACTAACCACAGACCCTCTGTGGATGTGGCTTCTTCGAATCCTTCTGTATCTTTATGTAATCCCAGACAGAGCCGATGATGTTGAGATCAGGACTCTGTGGGGGCCATATCTTCACCTCCATTGCTCCTTGTACTTCTTTACGCTGAAGATAGTTCTTAAAGGGTAACTAAACGTTCAATGTAGCGGTGTACGGGCTCAATAGAAAGTATATGGGCCCGTACTCCGCTACATCAGCTTTCCAGCTGAGTATAAACTAAGCGGCTCAGCGCTCACACGAGTACTTCTGACGCTTTGTTTTAGCGATTGGTGGGGGTCTCAGTGCTCAGACCCCCACCAATCAAAACTTCTGACATGTCAGAAGTTTGTTGAAGGTTTAGTTACCCTTTAATGACATTGGCTGTATGTTTGGGGCTGTTGTCCTGCTGCGGAATGAATTTGGAGCAAATCAGACGACTCCCTGATGGTATTGCATGATGGATAAGTATCTGCCTGTATTTCTCAGCACTAAGGACACCATTATTCCTGAACAAATCAACAACTCCATTTACTGAAATGCAGCCCCAAACTTGCAAGGAACCTCCACCATGCTCCACTGTTGCCAGCAGACACTCATTATTGTACTGCTCTCCAGCCTATAAACTGCCTTCTGTTACAGCCAAATATTTCAAATTTTGACTCATCAATACAAAGCACCTGTTACCATTTTTCTGCACCCCAGTTCCTATGTTTTTTTGCATAGTTGAGTCGCTTGGCCTTGTTTCCGAACGCAGTTTTAAGTCTCCTACACAGCTGTTTCTGTTACAGGTAAATGACTGTGTTTCAACCTACATCTGAAAATGATGATCATTATCACCTGTTTGGTATAATTGATTAATAATGCATCTGACTATAATCCTACAAAATCCATGACTCTGTGCAAGTATACCTAGAAGAATTGATTCCGTTTTGAAGGCAAAGGGTGGTCACACCAAATATTGATTTGACTTAGATTTCTCTTCTGTTAATTCACTTTGTATTTTGTTAATTGATAAAAAAAAATATTAATACTTCTATTTTTGAAAGCACTCTTACTTTGCAGCATTTTTCCACAACTGACAATCTTTTGCACAGTACCGTATATATAAATGTGTGTATATATATATATATATATATATGTGCTCCTTGTGAAAAAGCCTTATGCTGCCAGGAATGGTGAGAAGCACCTAAGCTGCTGACACAAAGAAGCTAGCAGCATACGCAGTGGACTGTAGGGCAGGGTGCCAATGGCTCCTTTACACCAACGATCATGTGTCCCACAGAGATCCCGCCCACTCATAAAACTTTAATAAGTTGATAAGTTTATTATTGTATTATGACATTATCTGAAGTTCAGCTGTTCAGCTCCATATGATTATTTACTGTGTTTTTTATTAGATGATCCCAATGAAGCAACGAAAAGCAAAACAAGTGATGATCTTATGCAGTCCTCAAAATATCTGTCTCCGTATTCTCCTGATCCTTATTATCAGTCCGAGCCCGAGTATTGGATGTATTCTCCAAAGAGTAAGCAACATTCATTTCCAGCATCTTACTAGAGGACCAAAAGTGCCCTGATAGCAATAGGTTTCATTATTATTCATTGGAATCCAATTGAGCCATCAATATGCTTTTAGAGAAGGGGACGAAACTGGAGAACCCTGAGGAAACCCACAAAAGCACTTGTGATTGAAGTAACGTCAGATTCATAAGTAACACATGGACATTTATCGTCTTGTACAACCAATCAATGTCCCAGTAATGTAATAGTAACAGTGTGAAAACTAGTACCGAGAGTAGTTTTTAGAGAATGTTCCAATGTATAATCCCCCATATTACAAAGGTCTTTCTATATATCTATAAATCTTTGTCTATAAATCTATGAATCATTGTAATGCCTGGAGCGCCTGTTAAATTTGTTGTGATAGGAACGGCTTGGCGCTGTGGTCACCCTACATGCTGTGTACTAGTCACAATTCACTCCATTGTTTTACAGCTTACAAAAACAAGTAAAACAAAGTGTATTTGACTCTTTCTCATTTGTCCTGCAGTGCCTCGAGCGCGGAGGTTTTCCTCAGGAGGAGAGGAGGATGGTTTTGATCGAAGTATGCACAAGGTATTGTTGGTTATCAATTCCAATAACTGCCCAGTTCACTGGGGGAGTGAAGGCACATGGGCAGTCTCTCTCTCTATTGAAATAAATTGGAGTTACAGAAATCTTTTGATTTACATAAGGGTAATGACATAACTGAGCTTTGTGGCAAGGCATATTTAATCTTGGGAACCCAGAACTGTCTGTGGATATAACGAAACCAAATATATCTTTTCTATATATTGTAGCTCCAGGGAGGGATTGGGAGAATGATCCTCAAGGAGGAAATGAAGGCTCGGTCATATATCGATCCCTGGACCCCTCCTCGAAGTTCGGCAGGCAGTAAAGAAGCTCTGCACAATGTTGGCTATGATAATGGATGTAAGAAAAAACTTACTTGAAGAATTATGTACATTTAGTAGTATTCAAAGAGTATCTGTTTGGATTTTGTTATTTTATTATACCACCTGAGCACATAACACTATACACAAGAAGGTATTTATATATAGATATACAAAGGTATACTTCATGGCCAAAGGGGGAGACACTGTTCTATTTAGTGCACTTCAACGGGTACATAAAATCCAGCATACAGCAGTGTAATCTTCATAGACATATATTAGCAGTAGACTGGATTGTACTGAAGAGCTTAGTGACTTCCAATGTGGCATCATATTTCTGTCCCTTGGTGCTGCCCATTCAGCTGTAACTGCTGTTAATGGGAGCTGGAAATGTCTAGGCCTATTGAAGCAACGTCCGCATAAGAAATGATCATTGTGATTTGTTTCCATGGCTGAGTAGCCATACACAGTGAGTAGTTATACACAAGTCTGAAACCACCACACACAATGCAAAGTGTTGGCGAAAATGGTTAAAAGCAAACAGTCACTGGACTATAGAGCAAATCAAGGTGCCAGGAGAACACTTACTGCCCAAATATATAGCGGCACTATAATGTACTAGTATTAAATAGTTAATGGTCTGCTCTTGTCTGTCATGATGTAGGCTTGGTAAGGAGCAGAGGAGAAATAAGAAGGGAACAGAGGCAGATCATGTGTAGGGAAAATATTTCATATATGATAGTAAGAGGAACATAATAGAAAGCCAACGGGAACATGATGTATCATTACTGTATGTTGTCTACAAACATCAGTGTGCATCTTCAGGAACAATGCAGTGGATAAATACAGCTCTCATTTGGTTTTACAGCTCCAAATAAGTGTTACCTCGCAGACAGTGGTAAGTACAATAACCCTCCTGAATTGAACACAGTTCTTTTTGCTCCTAAATACAGTGCATAAACACTGCTTATCCATATGAAATGTCTAAACCTAAAATAAAAAAGGTACATAAACTTAAATATCAGCGTACAACTAGTACCTGCGGCAACAATTCTTTCAAATCAAATCAGGAATTTCTATGTGTTTCTTTTAAACTCAGGTCCGTAAGCTTTATGACATCCAAAATACTGAAGTTACTGTAGTAATTCTGGATGGTGGCGAACATGTTTAACATTTTTCAATTAAAAAGGCCCCACATCACAATTTTTCTTTACATGTAGAGTATACCCCAGTAAAAGCTCCTGGTGTAAATGTTAGACATAGGCTGTGACGGACGTCTAACAGTGGCATCTGTCACCCTTAGACTAAAATGGGATATTTTTAATGTATACGTCATGAACTCTCGTGACCTTTTCATGACATAACCATTAAACGAATGGCATAATAGCGTATAGGTGACAGATGGCATCCATCACAGGCATCGGTCCAATTTGGCTACTATGGCATTCGTTATAAAAAGCTATTGAATACATATACGTTTAATGGATGCCTGTGATGTATGCAATACAGTGGTATATATCACCTCTAGGCTCCCATGTTAAAAAAAATGTAAAACCTTTCGGTATATGGTTTTTTTACGCCACCCTGCTAGATGGAACAGTGTAGACTTCTACGCTATTCCATATATATATATATATATATATATATATATATATATATATATATACAGTGAAGGAAATAAGTATTTGATCCCTTGCTGATTTTGTAAGTTTGACCACTGTCAAAGAAATGAACAGTCTAGAATTTTTAGGCTAGGTTAATTTTACCAGTGAGATATAGATTATATAAAAAAAAACAGAAAATCACATTGTCAAAATTATATATATTTATTTGCAATGTGCACAGAGAAATAAGTATTTGATCCCCTACCAACCATTAAGAGTTCAGCCTCCTCCAGACCAGTTACACGCTCCAAATCAACTTGGTGCCTGCATTAAAGACAGCTGTCTTAAATGGTCACCTGTATAAAAGACTCCTGTCCACAGACTCAATTATTCAGTCTGACTCTAACCTCTACAACATGGGCAAGACAAAAGAGCTTTCTAAGGATGTCAGGGACAAGATCATAGACCTGCACAAGGCTGGAATGGGCTCCAAAACCATAAGTAAGACGCTGGGTGAGAAGGAGACAACTGTTGGTGCAATAGTAAGAAAATGGAAGACATATAAAATGACTGTCAATCGACATCGATCTGGGGCTCCATGCAAAATCTCACCTCGTGGGGTATCCTTGATCCTGAGGAAGGTGGGAGCTCAACCGAAAACTACACGGGGGAACTTGTTAATGATCTCAAGGCAGCTGGGACCACAGTCACCAAGAAAACCATTGGTAACACATTACGCCGTAATAGATTAAAATCCTGCAGTGCCCGCAAGGTCCCCCTGCTCAAGAAGGCACATGTACAGGCCCATCTGAAGTGTGCAAATGAACATCTGGATGATTCTGAGAGTGATTGGGAGAAGGTGCTGTGGTCAGATGAGACTAAAAATGAGCTCTTTGGCATTAACTCAACTCGCCGTGTTTGGAGGAAGAGAAATGCTGCCTATGACCCAAAGAACACCGTCCCCACTGTCAAGCATGGAGGTGGAAACATTATGTTTTGGGGGTGTTTCTCTGCTAAGGGCACAGGACTACTTCACCGCATCAATGGGAGAATGGATGGAGCCATGTACCGTCAAATCCTGAGTGACAACCTCCTTCCCTCCACCGGGACATTAAAAATGGCTCGTGGCTGGGTCTTCCAGCACGACAATGACCCGAAACATACAGCCAAGGCAACAAAGGAGTGGCTCAAAAAGAAGCACCTTAAGGTCATGGAGTGGCCTAGCCAGTCTCCAGACCTTAATCCCATAGAAAACTTATGGAGGGAGCTGAAGATCCGAGTCGCCAAGCGACAGCCTCGAAATCTTAATGATTTACACATGATCTGCAAAGAGGAGTGGGCCAAAATTCCATCTAACATGTGTGCAAACCTCATCATCAACTATGAAAAACGTCTGACTGCTGTGCTTGCCAACAAGGGTTTTGCCAAAGGGAACAAATACTTATTTCTCTGTGCACAATGCAAATAAATATATATAATTTTGACAATGTGATTTTCTGTTTTTTTTTTTTATATAATCTATCTCTCACTGGTAAAATTAACCTAGCCTAAAAATTCTAGACTGTTCATGTCTTTGACAGTGGGCAAACTTACAAAATCAGCAAGGGGTCAAATACTTATTTCCTTCACTGTATATATAGATATAGATATATAGATATATATCTATATACATAGATATAAATATATATATATATATATATATATATATATATACAAACATAAGCCTGATGGAGGCCAAAAGAACACTCTGTTGGCCTCCATCGGGCTAAGGGAACCCTAAGGATAGCTTAGTATGTACGCCCAGGAGCTGTGCGAGATGTGAACTGGGCCTAAAACATAAATTTTTACATATTTTGAAAAACAAAACCCATTGTAATTATCTATTGAAACATTCTGTATATTTTTCCAGATCCCCTGATCTCTAAATCTGCTTCACTCCCTGCATACCGGAGGAATGGACTTCACAGGGTACAGTACAGTGTCTATTGGGAGAAGCAAATACCTGAAACTGACAGTGAGGCTTAGAAACAGTGGGGGAGATTTATCAATATTGTTGTAAAATACGACATTTTATAAGGTGACAAAAGAATGGTGCACGCAGAATGATAAATTTGACAAAACTCATTAAACATGTTAGACGCTTTTCTCTTCCTTATGCTACTACGTTGCCACCATACTTTAACACTTTCACTGCCGCGACAATGTTCTCAATTTTGACAAACACATATAAAACTATAAAATAAAACAATTTTACCCCTGTACACATATATTTTATGAAAATATACAGGATAGCTCATCAGTATATGATCGGTGGGGTCCGGCACCTGGAATCACATGATCAGCTGTTCTGGCTGCCTCTGGCACCATAAGCTATGCAGGGGTCGATGTTGGAAGCAGATGGCTCTGTTCACAGTATAACTGCCGTGCTGCAGTACTGCAACTCTGTCCCTTTTTACTTGAATAGGAGCAGAGCTGTAGTAACCCATAACCAGACAACCCCTTTAACATTTTGCAAAAAAATGCATACAAATTCATGTTTGTGGCTAGAAGTCTGATCAAAGCACAGCCTGGGACGCACAACAAATCCTCCAAATGAAAGTTCAAAATGTGCAGCATTTATTGCTGCTAATGCCTGTGTGTGCATGAACATATCTTTACAAAATTATCAAAACTGAAGAGATCAAACATCTATGAGTCGACAAGTGGACTGACTAGCCACAGGGGGTGATTAGATATGCATCTGCTCATCTTCTCACTGAGCATGGCAGATATTCGCCCGTGTTTGCCATCTTTAAATGAGCGCTGATCACTTGTCGATCAGCGCTCGTATGCTCTATACAAACAGAGCAAAAGTTAGCAGCACATCTCTCTATTTACACATGACAATCAGCCCATATCCTCCCTGTTTGGAAAGGCAGGGTGATAACACGACACACGTTTCCTTTTGCTCTCAGACTTTAAAAAAGGGCGTCTGTTAAATTTGGGAGCTATGATTCTGGGATTTAATATGATACCAGATCTAAGCTCTAGCCCTTATATTCTAGTCGCAGCACATGCTTAAAGTTATGAAGTACTACATATGCCATTGGTAGTGAAAAGGTTGAACCAATATTTTGCACCAAAATAAAATTGAAGCATTTTTTATTACTTCTCTTATAGCCACGCTATTTTTTCTCTTTAAAACTTTTGTGAACGGTGTCAAAAGTATCAAAAACATAATATAATTGTGGCACAATTTGTGGCAGAATGTTTTTTTTTTTTGCTTAGTAAATCTCCCCCACTATTTCTGTATGCATTAAGATAGGAAGGTATATACTCTTAGGGCTTGTCCACACGTAACAGAATTGCTTCAGAAAATTTCTACACTTTCTTTTACTTCATATTGAGAAAAAAGGAGGTTGTCCTTTAAAAAAAGGGGGCGGGTCAAAAAATGCTATAGGGGCAAACAAACTGACCCTGTTAAACCCTACCAGGTCACCCTGCCTAAAGAGAGCAACGCCCCTACTGAAGGAACGGCCCAGACCTCTAACCTATACCCTAGACGCCCTGCCCTGTTCATGGCCTATCCGATTTGATAGTCTGAGAATGGGTGGGGTGTAAACACACAGTGAGATTTGGTGTAATACCAATAGGTCAAAAAAAGAAGAAAAAAGCAGTGCAGTATTCAGATAAATAACATACTCTGGCCTATATTCCTCAAGGATGGAGAAGGTGTATTGTAAAAAGTAATAATATACACAAATACTACTGAGCTTGTCATCAGCACATCCATCACCATCCACAGTGAGGGATCTCCATCCTCATCTCTGGGCTATCTCCACTGGATATGATCAGACCTACCAGCGGTCTATGGCAGACTTGACATGGTGACAGGGGGAGTAGCAACATACAAATGACACAGACAAGTACTGAAGAGTTTTCTATTTTTCCTTGTTCACCTGTCAAATATATTGGGCAGCTTATACATTCTAACAGCTCCTTGATCCAGCTTTTCTGTCAGGTTTCACCAGTTATCCTGCTGACAATCTGTTTTTTTTATTATGTGGTTCCCTGATGGACCTGTCATTTTACCAGGGGAAACGCGTTGGAACTGTGTTTATTATCTGTACCTATTTGTTTCTGTTTTATGTGCATTACCCCCTTCTATGAGAGAAACATAAAGCCAATGAGATCTGGAATGTAGTATTTGTGTATATTATTACTTTTTACAATACACCTTTTCCATCCTTGAGGGATATAGGCCAGTATGTTATTTATCCGAATACTGCACTGCTGTTTTTTTTCTTCTTTTTTTTGACCTATTTGTATCACACCAAATCTCACTGTGTTTACACCCCACCCATTCTCTAGGGTATAGGTTAGAGGTTGGGGCCGTTCCTTCAGTAGGGGCGTTGCTCTCTATAGGCAGGGTGACCTGGTAGGGTTTAACAGGGTCAGTTTGTTTGCCCCTATAGCATTTTTTGACCCGCCCCCTTTTTTTAAAGGACAACCTCCTTTTTTATCAATATGAAGTAAAAGTGTACATTTTATTGTGTCAGTTTTTGATCACTCGGTTTTTTCTGTGACTATACGTTTTTCTTATATAACCGTTTGCTATTATCTGCGTTTTTTACTGCAGAAAATGGTGCGGATTTTGCTGCGGTTTTTTCAATGCTGGGAGATGTGACATGTCCTCTGAAAAACGCATCAATTCTGTCCACATTTCACAGCAGGAATTGACATGCTCCAGTACAAAAAATAGGCACCGCAGGTCAATTTCTGAACGGAAATTTTACGCAGCATGTGGATAAGATTTGTCAAATCTTACCCACTTTGCTGCTACTGTATTCTGCTGCGTATTTTCCGTCTGCAGTTCCCGGAGAGAAAATACGCAGCAATTCCGTTACATGTGGACAAACCCTTATCCATTATGTCTTGTCCAAACACAAAGCAGCAAAATTTCATGTATGACATGCAATTTTGGCTGTCATTTTGGAAACATTTTATTTATTTATGTTTGAAGAAAAGATACAAAGCCCCATTAGGGCCTGTTCACATAAGCGTTGCCCCTCCGTTGAGGGGTTCCGTCTGAGGTTTCCATCAGGTTAATCCCTCAGCGGAAAGGCAAACGGAAACCTCAGCTTCCGTTTCCCTCACCATTAACCTAGCTAATGGTTTCCGTCAGTCACGTTGTGACAAGGTTCCGTCGTTTTGACGGAATCAATAGCGCAGTCGACTGCACTATTGGTTCCATCAAGAACAACGGAACCCTGTCACAACGGTGACTGACGGAAACCATTAGCTAGGTTTCCGTCACCATTGAGTTCAATGGTGAGGGAAACAGAAGCGGAGGTTTCCATTTAATCTGACGGAACCCCTTGGCGGAAACGAACAGTGATGTGAACAGGCCCTTAAATGACACATTAATGGTATTATTGCAATTTACTGCAGCTCTCTATTTACCATGCATGTATGTTTTACAGCCACCCAGCGCTGAGCTTTTCCATTATGATAGTGCCAACGCTGTCAACTGGGGCATGAGAGGTAATTATCTTTTTATTTTATATGCTACATGCTTGAAGGCCTTTCTCATATGCATGAAGCAGAATAGACCTGACTGAGGTGATAGGAGGCTCATATCAGGACATATAGAAGATCATAATATCATATGGAGTTACATTATGGGGCAGATACCGGTTACAAAGGTAAAAGCTGTGTGTGCTATAATGCAGATAATACTGTAAACAGGGGTGATTGGTTCACGTTATAAATTATTACTCTTATGTTCATGAAAATGACTGAAAGCATCATCTCTGTGCCTGACAGAACAGCAATATGAACCTGTCATTATCTAAAGCATCCCAGTATATGTACGACTAAAGCCACCGCAATCGTACCAGTTCCCCATCTAGCATTAATCACTTGTATCTGCCTGTATGGTCAGCCATTTACCACATCTCACTCTTCTTTATTGCAGAGTACAAGGTGAGAAGACCTACAATTTCTTGGTGGATAGAACTCATACTATGGCAATAAGCCATTAATTATCACCTGATAGATGAATCTGCCATCATGTTCAACCGCCGTTCCATGGACCTTCTTCATTTTCTGAATGGAAATCAATACCATTTTAGCCACCCAGCTCAGTTTGCTTTGTGGCTGACCTGTACAGTGAATCTTGATCAGGAGGTTAAACATTTATTCAGTAAAGGATAGGATTATCTCTCCATGTTTATCTATCTATTTATTTATCTATCTACTAATACAAAGTTTTTCACGATGTGCAAATTATTATGCAACTTATTTTGTTGATCAAATATTGCTCTTTTTTTGGTCTTATGGAAATCGCTCAGCCAAATACGGTATATAAATCATAGAAGAATATTACAGCTATATATGTTTAAGAGGATTTCCACCCCAAAAGTAAAATTGGTCATTTACGTCCATATATACCAAAGGTGTTCAGTCAGGTTTTACAAATTTAGTCTGGTATACTAGCCATTGTTTTGATGACTAAAAACTTTTGGAGGCTGAACCTTAAAGAGGACCTGTCACTAGTTGAGTAATGCCCAATCTCCTAGCTAATCTAATAGGCGCTGTCACACTGATAATGCTAATGAAAATTGTGTCCCAAAAAGTTTATTATTTTGAAAGTTATGGGCTTTTTTCTAAATATGCAAATGAGGCTATACAAGACAAGTGGGTGTCAATACCAGCGATTCTCCTGAGGTGGAAAGAATGGGGATGATTTAAAATAGCCATATCTCGGGCTGTGGACCAACTAGAACAGTGGTTCTGGTGGCATATGAAAGATGAGATTCTAATCTTTTATATGGCACCACAGTTTTAGTTGTGAAACAACTGCAGGTATCACCATTTGAAAACTGTCAGGAATGGAAGCTGTATACTATATGATCAGGCCGTGTTGCTGGGCAGAGAATGGGAGAAGCTGTATGCTGATTGGACAGCATCATACAGAAAACATTACACCGCCCAGAGTGAAAAGAAAGAGTTACCTCCCATTTGGCAAGTATAGTCAAAGTATCATATTTAGAAAAATTCACATAACTTGACAAATAATAAACGTTCTTGAAAAATAATTACACTGTAGTTATCAGCATCATAGCGCCTATTACATTAGTTAGGAGATAGGGAATTAATAAACTAGTGACAGATCCTCTTTAACAAAGAGACTCAGGTATTGGCCACCGCACAGCCCCCTTATGTTTCACTGTATTATTGAGGTAAATTAATAAACAGTATGAATAAAGCTCCCCCTAGTGGTAGCATATAGGCAGTCAGAGGTTTATCATTTAATTATATTTCTATGTAGGTGATTAAGAATTTAATCATCACAGAATTTTTGCTCTCTGTAGAGTGTGGCTACATTCACATGAGTGTGACAGATTTACGCGTGTAAAAAATGTGCGTAAATCTGTCTGTGAGCATTGCATTTTGCATCAGTGTGCTTTGCGGGTGGCATGTGTTTTTCACGCACTCGCAAGCACTTTTTTCAATGTAATTGATGCATAAAACACGGACAGCACACGGATGTGCGTAAAAACGCACCAATATAGGACATGCAGTGAGTTTCACGCAACAGACACTCGCTACGTGAAAACTCACGCATGTGTGAATGGCCCCATTGAAATCAATGGGACCGTGTGCTGTGCGTTGTTTCTGTGTGTCCGTTGCGTGAAACTCACTGCTAATCGCCCATTGAAGTCAATAGTTGTGTGAAAACATTTGTGTGTTATCCTTGTTTCACGCATCAATTACATTGAAAAAAAAAAAAAGAAGTGCTTGCACGTGCGTGAAAAACACATGCCACACGCAAAGCAAACTGATGCAAAAACGAAACACACACAGACAGATTACGCTCGTGTGAATGTAGCCTAGTGTTTTTCCTATGTAAATTTATAGTGTATGGTATATTTGCTCTTGAGACTGATGCATTATCCAACGTATTATAGTTTTATAAAACGTTTAAACTTTTATTTTATATAACGGAGAATCTGGTCCTGACGTTAAAGGCTTTGTAAACCTTTGTAGGCTCTTTTTTATATATAAAATGTAAGTGTAATGTGATTAAAAAAGTTTTTCACATGTTTATTTATTAAAAATGTTCTTTACTTTCCGATGCAGCGTCTTTGTATGCACTATACATAGAAGTTGCATAGTGCTGCTGTCAGCCGAGCCCTAAGTCCAGCAGATTGACAGATTCGGCTTACATTGGCGCTATGTAGCTTCTTTGTATAATGCATACATAAAAGTTGCATCGCAAAACGTAAACTTTTTTTAATGAATGTCAATTTAAAAATGTTTTTACATTACACATACATTTCATATGAAAAAAAAAGGCTATAAAGGTGTACGCAAGGTTAACAGCACAAACCTATCACTTCTCCTTATTTGTCTGTATTATAAAACGCTTGTATTCACCATAAAAACACGATTCTAAAGCATATTTAGAACTTTGCGTTATGTCGTTCCTCTGTTATTTCTCCCTACATAGTCTAACACTGTGTAGATAAATTGCGGACACATTAATTTCTATGGCCTTATGCACATGATCGTGGTTTTTCACGAATCCGTGCTGGGGCCACAAATCCGGACCGCAAAAACTGTGAACAAGTCCTTTTACGGGCTGGATTTGCAGAGTCACACTAATACCGGGGAATTGTGGTGGATAGGTGATTCCTGATGACACAAAGATGCTCAACTAAGGATTTAAGGCAGTCCAATGGACCGCAACTCACCCATGGCTTTGTGGACCGCAAATCCAATGCAGTCGTGTGCATGAGGCATAAGAATTTTTGGGCGTTCTGCTTTCCTACTTCATATTTTGTTTTCCCTTCCAATTGCCAACCCTCCAAATGCTCAGGAGTGTTGTATGATTGCCCCCTGAATATTTTTTCACATTGTAATTTAGATTCAGCACATAAAAAAACACTCCAGAGTACCGATGTGTTCTATAATTTTATATCGTCAAAAGTGCAGACCTGCTGCTGGAAACCAATTCTTCTACTGTAAAAAAAACGGATCTCTTCTCACTACAGGTTTATCCATATGAATTGCTCTTGGTGACCACTAGAGGGAGGAGTAGACTACCCAAAGATGCAGACAGAACTCGACTGGAGGTGAGTTAGGCGAAGATCAGGACAAATGTCAGGATAAATTTATTACAGAGAATCATATGGTAATAGTTTTAAAATAATTTTAATTTCTTGTAAGACATTGAAAATACCAAAAAAAAGGCATGGCTTTTTTTATACGTTATATTTCCTAGAGACATTAGGAAATATAGGGGAGATCTTGTTCACAGTTTCTGCACTAATCTCAATGTTCAGCATGTTTTTTCCTGCATAATCAGTGTCAAATATGGACACATGGAGCAATTGTAAACTGTCAGCAGTGTGAAATAGATATTTCTGACGACAGCAGTTTCTAGCTATACCATAGTTGTGCTATACCATAGTGTATTTCCTCCACACTGTTCTGCCATATTGAAGCTCCTGGGCCCCAATGCAAAATCTGTAACACGACCCTCCCCCTCCCCTTATCTATAAAGTGTGATTTATACTTTGTGGCGGGTCCCAGGTGCGACTGCTACCTCTTTACCCACTACAGCTACACCCCTAACCATAGTGCTATATATCATATCCCCATAATGCAATGTCCCCATACTGCAGTGCAATGTACTGTTCCTTTACTGCAGAACAGTGCCATATAGTACATTGTCCCTTCACTATAATACCACATAAAAACCACATGTACCACATATTCCCCACATCACATGTTCACATTTTTCACACCATGCTGCCACATTAATGTCTCCATTTCTACAAAGCGTTTCCATATTATAGTGCCACATTAGACATTGTTCCCATAGTTTTATACCATACTGCATACTGCGCCATATCATAATACCATGTCATCTTCCTTTCTATCTTTATACCATAGTGTATTTTTTGCACAATGTTTTAAATCATATTTCTATAGTGATTCCATACAGTCCATAAAGGACGGTTTTCATATACCACACAGAGTACATAAAGAGCTCGCCTCCAGGCCGGTTAACCACCGACGTTACATTGGGAGGCCAGTGCTAGAATTTTTTTTTTACCAGCAATAACCGGTATTTTTGCATAATAAGACGAAGGCTAAAATTAGTTCCTATTTAAATTCTCCTCCTTCGTCAGGCAAGTTGACCCTAGGAACGTCAGCAGTGTTAGGACAAGGTCAAGTGTGGGATTGACGCTGGTGGGAAATACCAGTGAGAAAGGCAGTAGAGAGCCAGAGACACCCACATTCAGCACACTGTCTTTGCAGAGGTCAGAGAAGGAAGATACTGACTGAGTTAGGACCCCTTCACGTCCCATTATTTTCTTCCGCCGGAGGTATATGTCGAGACCACCGACAGAAGGCTGCAACTTATCCCAACGTATCTGCAGAGCGCTACCTGAAGGGTGGAGCACGGGGAACCCCTAGACTTCACTATTCATATATGGACCGTAATGTCAGGAGATACTCCAAGGTCAATATCCACAGGCAGAGCGCTACTATACCTGATGCTCTTCTCAGGGCTCCAGCCCTGGGGAAGCACACTGACGCATAAGATTAAAGTATACCTTTGACAAATGTAATAGGCTTCCATTTATTTTTTTTAAAAGGATACCTCAGGATAGAATAGCATAGTCTACTACACTGTTCCATCCTTAAAAAAAAAAGGTATACTGGTGTGTACCAGACCTAAGGAGGCCAAAAGAACACTTTTTTGGCCTCGTCTGGCTAATGGAGTCTATGGGCATGTTTAGCCTCTATGTCGGGGAACACAAAACCGGCACATGTAAATAATCCCTAAACCTGACTGGTATTTTTTTTGTGGAAAAGTGGCAACCCTAGTATCTTACAACAGACTTGTATGGCATTTTAGCTGGATCAGCCATAAAAATCTGATCAAACGGGTCTGGGATTGACCACTGAGACCCTCAACAGTCCAAATAACAGGGACACCTAGCCCCCCAATTTCTGGTGAGAGTTATATTCACCCAGTTGTTTCGTTAAGTCCCATTCACTTTATTGAACATGACTGCGCATGTGTGACCACTTTTCTTCTGATAATAGGGACTGGGCATACCTGGTTTCAGGATTGGAGAGGGTCCGAGTGTTTACACCCCCTCAACTCAAACTTTTATGGCATATATAGTCGATATGCCATGAAACTCTTCTTGGTATAACCTTAGATTTCTGCTCAATACTTATTAAAAATTTATCAACATGAGAGGACTCTGTGAAGGAAACCTAGAAATACTTTACTATACAAAAATGCAAAGAATTCCATTAAATGTATAGGGGGAGTTTAGAGGGAACCCCAGATCTGCACAGTGGGAGTACAAACATGAACGCTTTCCAAGATTCTATTCATATTCAGTATACAGGCACTACTTTGCTTTTTTTTTTTAGTACTCCACCCAGCAGTTTTTATGAATGTGTCTGTAATCTCTCCTCAGCGCCACCTATCACCTGAAGAGTTCTATCAAGTGTTTGGAATGACGATATCAGAGTTTGACCGCCTGGCACTGTGGAAAAGAAATGAGCTGAAGAAACATGCCAGGCTTTTCTAACTCACTCCACCATGTGCCTCAATATGTACACCTCTATAAATATATTTATAAATATATATATATAGAACTTATGTATAACTACTACACATAATATATATATTGTATTATAGGAAGATCTCCACGAGAATTTGCTTTATACCTTTCAGAGGTGATAGAGACTACAGCTTATTTCTATGCAATGCGTTGTAATCCCTTTCACTGCGGCCAAGGTTATTCTGTGGAGAGAGATATTTTCAACTCTTGGTTATATTTTTTAAATGCTGTTTTTTATTCGCCGCTGTTTTGGAGAGTTTTAAGACTTCAATGAACCTGCAACCTTAACATTCTTACAATGCATCTTCAAAACTCACTTGGTTTTGATCTCTCAAAATTCCCCTGTGGTAACTAAATGGCAGGTATGCCAAATGTACGCTGGCCATGTTAGCCAGAGCCCTCGCGGTGTCACTGCAGGTTGTTTCAGTACAAAGCCAAGTGCTGACTAATGTGCTGGAACTTGATGTGGCTTCTAGAAGTGACCTGCAAAATAGAAGCCGCCTTTACCTGCTCACGACATTCCTCTCTAGCTGTTTTTAGTTAGCGGTATACATTGTATGTAAAAGCAATATAGCTTACATTGTAAGGCAACTTCTGCCATACATTGCTTGCAGTAGAACCTAGAAGGCATCGCGTGACCTTTGGCAGATTCGAGTAACCCCCTTGTCACACAAGAGTTGCAGTCAGGTGGAGCATGTTGTGGTCACAAATGCAAACGGAAACAATATCTACCCTCGGCTGCTGAGAAATGGCTAAAGTCAAAATCTAAAGATCTATCAATATATTAGCAAGTGTTACGTTTAATTCACTCCTACAGAGGGCGATCCAATTCTGTTTTATCTAAATTTTCACAACAGTATAGCATTCTGCAGGGTAAAATATTTTAGACCACCAGTGCCATCTACCAGCTAATGTAATAAAGCAACGTAATAATGCTGGGAATGGCGAATGTTATTAAATCCTTTCTGTAAATTATGGCCTTCTACGTCATTTATTATCTTTATTCCTGGTGAAACTTTAACATCTATTATCTCTCTGTGACATGTTTACTACATGTTATAATGTGATCCAATTTTTACATTCACAGGCTCGTTTTTTAACAGTTCAAGATTTTTTAGCATTAGACGCAAAAGTCTTTTTATACACAGATTGTTTCTTCTCGTCCTTATTAAAAATTCTTATTAGTATGGAGTGTTATTTGTTTTTTTATTATACACCTCAAAAACTGAATTGTCAGGCCACTATCAATATACATAAAAGATGCCATATTATTGGGTGCACAAGTTAACCTGAGTCTTCACAGCCATTCAGAAGTGCCATAGGAGTCATGTGATTGGCTTTATCTGGTGACTTCAGACTTTAAAAGTAAAATAGTCCAAAAGGAACCGTCCCATGAGCCCTCAAGTTAGTTTATCAGTTCTTTACAAACAAATAAAATATATTTTAAAGAGGCATGCCAGCCTAAACAAAGACGGGTATTTAGTAATCAAATTTTGCAATGTAAAACTTCCCGCAAGTAACATGAACCAATTAATGTGCTTATAGCAAATCAATGAATATGGTCCATCCACCTTCTCCCATCCCCCGTCCTAGAAGTCAACTCCCCATGACTAAATTATGACACAGTTTACAATGAAAACTGTGAGAGCTTCATCTTCTTGTTTTATTACCCCCAACCGATGAAAGGGGATATGTTAGGAGCTACCTTGGAGCTTGCGGAGATGTTGCAGAATTGAAACATTGTTTCCCCAGTATTTCAAATAGCACAAAGCTGTCTGGCAGGTTTGTTCTAGTGACTGGTGGTGGCCTGGGTAACCTGTACAGCATGTGTTCACCTTTGAATACCATTTTACAGTTTACCGTTACTCAGTCCATGAGGTGGCGCCCTTCCCTTACAGCAGGGGCGGTAGTGTTTGTTATAGCACCCTGCGTGCTCCACAGGTATTCTCTGTGTGAAGTAGCTATTCCCTTTCTCCCACAGGCAGCAGTAAGGCTAAAATCCCCCAGTTTCTATTTTTTAAATGTATATATTATAACATAGTGTATTCATACAACATTCCTATGAGAATAGCGCAGGTTTACTTTCCCCCACAAAAAAAGGTTCCTCAATGATTCATTGCGAAATGAATGTCAGTAACAACCTGCAGTGACATCCTGACCGTACGCCAGACATGCCTTAGTCGGCCCTTAAAACAGCACGTCCCATGAGCCTCTTCTCATGTTTTCTTGAGAAACCCTAAGGCAAGGAAAACACTTGGACACAACTGCCAGTGCAGCAGAAGTTTTTCTCTCTGAAACATTTCTTATCTCTGTTTGCCTTGGATTTGGATTCCAAATTTGTTAACTATTAAAAAAAACAGTTGCCTCTATGAAGTCGCCTCTTTGTGTCTTTACTTACACACAGTCAAGTACTATACATCCATGCACATATGTGTTTTTCTACATGTATGTGCAACTATGAGACCCTGAGTATTTTTTTTTTTTTTTCGTTTTTGTCTGTTTTATCTGTGGTCCAAAAACAACAACCGCTAACATCAACAGTGTTTAAAATGAATAAAATCCCTCCTGCGGAGATTATGAAAGAGCAGCATTTCAAAGAAATATTGGATTTCATAGCAAAGCAGATCTGATGTCTTTTACTTTTGTCCTGCTGGGGATGTTATGTTGGCTTTCTGTAAAATATATTTAATGACATGATAGCAAGAAAGGATCAGTGCTAGATGGTGTCCCACTAAGTTCAGAATATTTTCCTTCTATTTTATCTTATTGTATATGACATATAGCATCATGACTTAAATATAAAAGTTTGCTTGGGTACTGATAGGGACACCATCTTCAAGCTAAGACAATGTCATGGTTAAAGGTAGCAATCCTTTAAATGGATTATTTGCTTAAAATTTTCTTACACTTTAACATCTTAAAAAAAAAATCAGCGGGAATTCGGGAGTCATGCCCTGAATTATTGGGTCCAGCAAGGACCTACATAATAAATAGGCAGCCCACCATGCCTTTTTTATGGAGCCCAGCTCATGCTAGCACTCTTTTTCTATGGACTGTCTAAACTTGCAGAGGGCTCCCTGGCTCACAATTACAGAAAGTGAGGTAGAAATGCCCAGAGAATCGGGCTGCCCTGTAGGGCAAGGTGGCAGGGGGTCACTTGGAATGTAAAATTCCCCATGCGGAATTCTAAGGGGGGGGGGGTATTCAAATAATATACTACTAGGGAATTGCTATTTAGGTAGTTCCATGTAGTTAACCTTAGTATTATTTTTGTAATTAGTATTTTGGAATAAAAATAATTGCATAACTAGTCTGATCACATGACATCTAATACCCATGGCTTATGCATTGTTAGTACTGCTGGTGTATTCACAGTAGGTGGTCCTGATATCACTGGTATTTTAAAAGCTGTTTTGCTTTTGTTTTGACTTTTACCTTAATGTTAGAGGTCATATTTATCTCTGCATACATTCATGAAAAAGCCAAAGCTTCAGGGTATACTATATTTTCATGTAAATGTGGGACACAATACCAAGTTCTAATCTACAAATGAACATATTTTGCCAACTAGGCTGTTTACAATTGTTAGCTAGCTAGAGGGACTTAAAATACACTCTACATGGTCAAAAGTATTGAGAGGCCCCTTCTAATAAAGGAGTTTGGACATTTTAGCCGTTTGCATTGTTTACAGGTGTATAAATACAAGAAAACAGACATGTAATACAGTCGTATTGTAGAACTCAGTGACTTTTAAAGAGACAGTCATAGCATGATGCCAAGTTTCCAAGTTAGTTCATCAAAGTTCTATTATGTCCAGATAGAGCTACTCCATCAACTCTAAGTGGTCTTAAGATCCTCTTATAACGTGGGCCATATAAACGAGTGCCGATCAATGAGACAGCTTGTTGATCGGCACTCGTTTGCTCCTTTCATAAGAAGCTAGTATGGGGGCGAGCGCTCATTACTATGATCGCTCGTCCCCACACATTTCTATCATGTCAGCAGCACATCTCCCAGTTTACACAGGGAGATGTGCTGCCGACAACGATAATATTTAATGCTACATAAACTATACAATCAGACGATGAACGATCGTTGCCCTGTTTGCACAGGGCAATGATCGGGAATGAGCATTCTGTGAAAGCTTGTTTCCCCGATAGTTGGCCAGTGTAAAAGGGCGTTTATTGTGAACTTCTAAAAGCAACAACATCACAAGAACTGTTTTCAGGAGCTTCATGAATTGGATTTCCATTGCCAAACAGCCACACGCCTGAGATCACCATGCATGTTGGCTGGAGTCGTGGTGAAGAACATTTACATTTAACTGGTTGGCCCGGAGATCACTTTCAGCCCAAATTTGTTATGTCAACTGTAAGGATTGGTGGAAGAATACTAAGGGTATCTTCACACGGCCTATTTACGGACGTAATTCGGGCGTTTTTGCCCCGAATTACGTCCGAAAATAGCGCCTCAATAGCGCTGACAAACATCTGCCCATTGAAAGCAATGGGCAGACGTTTGTCTGTTCACACGAGGCGTAATTTACGCGCCGTTGTCAAAAGACGGCGCGTAAATAGACGCCCGCGTCAAAGAAGTGACCTGTCACTTCTTTGGCCGTAATTGGAGCCGTTATTCATTGACTCCAATGAATAGCAGCGCCAATTACGCCCGTAATTGACGCGGCGTTCAAGCGCCTGCACATGCCGTTACGGCTGATCTTACGGGGATGTTTTCAGGCTGAAACATCCCCGTAATTTCAGCCGTTACGGACGCCCTCGTGTGAACATACCCTAATGGTCTGGGGCTGTCTTTCACATTTTGTGCTGAGCACCTTAAAGGAAGGGTGTCGTGAAAAAAAAATTTTTTATATCAATTTGCTTTTAATGTTTTATTAAAAAATGTTTTATTTATTTGTGTGTTTGTGTTTTACTTTTTTTTATTTTTTAACTTTTTCTTGTCTATGGGGGCTGCCATTTTTTTTCATCTCTGTATGTGTCGATTAACGACACATACAGACATAGAATACGGCACATACAGCCCCATAGTGAATGCGAACGGGACCCGCATGCGCCGCTCCCACACAGTCCAAATGGAAGGTCTTCGGCCGAGCGACGTCCGGCGCCATTTTCTTGTGGACCGGAAGCCGCGGCCGGACTGTAAGATGACTACTTACGGTCGCGGCTTCCGGACTTGTGTTCTAATGCAAGCACTTGGAGCGGAGGGAGCAGACGGAGCGGCAGCAGGAGCAGGTAAGTTATTTCTGTGTATGTACGTGTTTTACTGTGTGATTACTACTGTATGTAAACCTACTACACTGTGTGTTCGCTCAAAAAATGGCGACACACAGTGTAGGAGGTTTGAACGTTCAATCCCCTCCTTTCTCCTGGCACTAGCCAGGATAAGGGAGGGGGGATTCTGAGAGCTCACTAGAGCGAGTGTGTCTTTTCAAATTTTGCAGCATAAAGCAATGTGGTTGCTTTACCACATGCCAATGCTGCAATTTTGGGAATTGCTCCATCTAGTGACCAGCACTGGGAAATGTTATAAATTAGAATCTAATTTATAATATTTCCTGACTCGTGAAAAAATTAAAAAAATTAGAACAATGTTTAATCATTTATACACTAACTGTTTAACTAAAAAAAAAATAAAAAATTCTAGCGACACATTCCCTTTAACTCCAGGGAATTGATAGCTTAGTACCCCCAGCTGACAATGCCTTTGTATACGAAGGGTGGTCCAGACAGAATTGGTTTGCCAAGTTTGATGCAGATCGTTTGACTGTTTAGTATACAAGTGGTCTGTACAAAAACTTTGTAGCATCTAATTCAGTTTACAACTAGAATATTCCATACTGTACACAACATTAAACCATTGAATGTTCTCACCAGAAAATGAGATGATGTAGCCAGGAAGAAAAATTTGAGGATCTTTTTCAACACTGTGGATTGGAACTCTTGAATGGCTCTTGGAATCTGTATATTTTTTTCTAATTCTTTAAAAATTCTTATGTAATATACTATATCAAAGATTTCAGAATGACATTGATAGCCGTACTTCTAGTTGTAAAGGATCTGCCAGGCACAGCTTCGGGGTTAACTCCCATAGGTAATCAGTCTGCACCTGAATCTACGTCTCTGAGACTGACTCCATCTTCCACCACTCAGGATGGCAGGCTTAGGAGTGGGAGAGCCTATCGCAGCCTGGCCAGACGGAGCTAGCTCCCGCCTTCTGTCTATTTATACCTGCCTTTCCTGTTCCTCCTTTGCTTGTGATTCTTTTCGTGTGGTTTCCTTGCCCAGCTACAGCTCCTAACTATTTGATCCTGCTCCATACTGACCCTGGCTTACTGACTACTCTCCTTCTCTGCGTTTGGTACCTCGTGCTCTCCTGGTTTGACTTGGCTCGTTCACCACTCTGGTTGCTCACGGTGTTTCCGTGGGCAACTGCCCCTTTCCCTTTGCTTTGTATTCCCTTGTATGTTTGTCTCGTGCACTTACTGAGCGTAGGGACCGCCGCCCAGTTGTACCCCGTTGCCTAGGGCGGGTCGTTGCAAGTAGGCTGGGACAGAGTGGCGGGTAGATTAGGGCTCACTTGTTCGTTTCCCTACCCCCGTCGTTACACTAGTACTGTTAGATATTAATATTTGAGGTTTGTGGTACTGGACAATAAAACAGAAACAGTTATGTTGTAACTTTTTATAGTATTAATAGTTAGTAGTATTCTACAAATAACTTTTCTTTGCTGGACTACAGATTTTTATTCCTAGTCATGCAAAACAAAAGTCATTACCTTTTCAAATAAATTTGAAAAAGGCTATATATATATATATATATATATATATATATATATATATATATATATATAAGATTACCATCTTGATCTGAATCAATGACCAACCATCTGGTCTATTGGATTTACCGTTCAGAATTTTCCAACCTCCAACTATGTGTTCAGTGGATGACAACATACAGGCAGAGAGGCTGTCAGCAGACAACGTCTGTCACACCGACCATTCTAATTCATTGTCCCCATTGTCGACTTTGAGCCCAAACACTTTGCATTATTATCTGGTTCAATGAAGATAAACTAAACAGCTAGATAATACACTATATGGACAAAAGTATTGGGACATACCTATTAAATTGAATTCAGGTGTTTCATTCTGTACCACAGGTGTAAAAATTCAAGAACCTAGCAATGCAGTCGCCTTTACAAACATTTATGAAAGAATGGGTCATTCTAAAGTGCTCAATGAATTTGAGCGTGGTACTGTAATGGGATGCCACCGTTGCAACAAGTCAGTTCCTTAAAATTCTTTCCTCTTACATATTTCACGATCAACTGAGTGATATTATTGCAAAGTGGAAGCATTTAGCAACCTCAGCAAATGAGCCATGATGTGGCAGACTACGTAAAATTACAGAGCGGGTCACCGAGTGCTGAGGCGCACAGTGCATAAAACTCACCAACGCTCTTCTGACTAACATCAGCACTGGTAGCTTCATGGCATGGGTTTCCACAAAGCAAGGTCTATAAAGGCATGGCTGTCTGAGTTTGGAGTGGAAGAACTTGACTGGCCGCACAGCCCTGATCTCAACTCCATCGAAACACCCTTAAGATGAGCGAGAACGGAGATTGCGAGCCAGGCCCTCCCATCCAACTTCAGTGTGTGGCCTCACAAATGCTATTCTGGATGAATGGACAAAAATTCCTATAGACACACTGCAAAATCTTGTATCAAGCATTCCTAGAACAGTGGTAGCTGTTTCAGCTGCAAAGGAGGGACCATCTCCATACTTTCCAACTCTCCCAAAATGTCCGTGAACTTCGGGAAAAAGGAGGAGACCTCCCGGACTCCGGGAAGCGTTGTCAAATTCACTGCCGTGGAGCAGACACAAATATATCACATCCATAAAAGAAAAACTGCAGGGGATCACTGATGACTAAGACAGATGAGGAGAGGAGGGGGATGCTAATGACCGTGACACACAGGGTAGAGGAGGGTGCACTAATGACCAAGATACATGAGAAAAAGAGGGGACACACAAGGATGGGGCTCAAATGAAAGTAACATTCAGGGAGAGGACGGGATGCCAATGACCGTGACACATGGAGAGAAGGGGACAGTAATGACAGGGCACATGGATATATTAGGGGACATTAATGACTGTGACACATTGAGAGACATTAAAGGGGCATGACCTGTAAAAAAGGGTGTGGCTTATGCAGGTCTTCCGAAAGACTATTTCTAAAAGTTGGCAAATATGAATTTCCATTCATGTTTGTGGTTAATGCATTTCAATAGGGTCATGAAAATCTGTTCTATTCATCTGAATGGGGTTGTTTTTGCAGCAGGTGCATGGCATTCTACAAACACCATTCAGATAAATGAGACAGCTGCAGAAATATTTGCAACAAATCTGCCACATGTGAATATACCCTATCACTGTATTTTTATATGCTGGTATCCACAAGTTTTTTTATGCAGCGTCCGCATAAAAAAAAAAAATCGCAGGATGCCTCATTGGGTATCATATCCCAATATGGAACAGTCTTGCCTCCAATACAGTGCGCAATACGGTTCTGTATTGCGCACTGCATTATGGGCCAAAATTGGCATGATCATGTGCAAAATGCCTTAATGTCATAATTTACAGAAAATGACATTTAGCTGTAACCTGTGCTTCTGTCTATGTAACATTGAAATGTTACAACTTCTCAACAAACTGCTAGTCAAGACTAGTAGTAAAAGGACTACACAAAAATGTATGAATAAATGTGCATTCCTATGTATGGGGGTGACCACTTGCATTATTAAACAGGGGCCATGTCAACGCTGCACAGCGAGATCACATAGCACATGCCCACTCCTACAATCCACATCTCAGTTCTCTTCTCCCGACTGTATCCGGCTTTACTCTGCTCATTCTCATTGATTTACATTAATCCCATACCATATCCTTCACCATTTACATGAACTAACCATATTAACCCATTCTTACAGAGCGTATCATCTAAAGAACAGGGTTCTAGTTTATCTTGCTTCGGATTATGTTTCTTAGCCATAACTAATATTTGCCTCTGCATTGGACATATAATAATACTATTATATCTGTTTCACCAACCGCTGTGCAGAAAGATTTAGAGCTTTCTGAATTCAATCATTTGGATATTTTAGGGTCAGTGCCATTCAGCAAAATGTTCAGATTTTATGCAGGCATCATTCTCTCTGAAGTGTAAATGAAGTATTTGTAGTAGACATCATACCTACATTCTGTCCATGATGAATTTATTTTAAAAAATTGCCTGTGCACTTACATAATGGAACTGATAGTGGCCATAGAAAGGCTTTTAATTCCACTCACCTGACCATGATTCAGCATGTTTGAATACACCCAAAGGCCTAATGCATACAAACGTGTTTTTGCGGCCGCAATTCACCCGCAAATATGAGGGTAAATTGCGGACCCATTCATTTCTATGGGCTCATGCACTCGACCGTGGTTTCCACGGTTTCCGGACCACAAAAAGTTAGGACAAGTCATTATACGGTGCCGCTTTGCGGTTCGGGCTCATTGAAATCAATGTGTGCGCGGTCCGTGAATTTCGGACGGCCCGCAGATGACGCTTCACGGCTGTCTGTGCCGCAATCACTGGCCGTTCACACGGCTACTGTCGTGTGCATGAGACCTAAGGCTGGGTTCCAACGGGTTGCATACACTGCGTAAAAACTGTGCAGTGTATGCGACCCAGAATCCGCAGCACATTCTATCCGAAAAAACACACCATATTGTTATAATTTACACTGAGGAAAGCAGCGTAGAGAAAAAACTTTCATACTTACACCAGCCATTGTCCTGGTGATGCGTCCCTCCATTGCCGTCCAGTCCGGCGTCCTTGGATGATGCTGCAACCCATGTGACTGCTGCAGCCTGTGATTGGCTGCAGCGGTCACATGGGATGAAGCGTCATCCCAGGAGGCCAGACTGGAGGAAGATGCAGGGAGTTCTGGGTAAGTATTTTTTCTCAGTTGCAATTTTTGCAACACTTGGCTTTCTATTGCGGGTTTTGTATCCCCATTGAATTCAATGGGAAAAACCCGCAACAGAAAAGCAACGAAAACGCTGCATAAATTGACATGCTGCAGATTTAAATTCCGCACTGCAGGTGAATTTATGAACGTATCAGCTGCATTTTTTTTCCGCAGCGTGGGCATGAAATTTACTAAATCTCATCCACTTTGCTGCTTCTGTAAATGGTGCAGAATTTCTGCACAGAATTCCATTGCAGAAATTCTGCAGCATTTATGCTACGTGGGAACCCGGCCTCAGCAGTTCCATCGCATTTCCAGTGAAAATTCAGTAAGAAATATTGCAGCACACTGCGCTATTTCTACAGATAAAAGACCAGGCACCCTCATTGAAACCCAACAGAACCATTAAAGTCAGTGGAGGGAATTTATCAACATTTCTACGCCAGTTTTCTGAAATAGAAAAGTCGAAAAAAGGACTAAAAGTAAAAAAGGGCATAAATTATAGCAGAAAGCAACGCCAGCTCCTTGCTGGCATAGATTTTACTTTGTGAGGGGTAGCAAGGTAAAGGCGTATGCCGGGTCCCGTACCTTGCACTCCCAGATTGGACTACCCCTCCACTCATCAGACTATCTTCCCATTGGATAATAAAAAATTAAATAAAATGAGTACACGCACCTTGCTGCTCCTCTTCGCCTCTCTGAAGCCTCTCAGGCTCTCACTACTGGCCACGGCTCATACAAGATACTGATGACATTGAGTACTGCGTCACATATAAGGCACTGACGCTGCTCGGCGTCAGTATGTTGTATGAGCATGGAGGAAAGAAGTGAAGAGGAGCGGTGAGGTGGGTATCCATTATTTAATTTTATGTTCGAAGGGGTGTAGGGAAATGTATGGCGCACGGTCGCGGTAGTTGCGCCACAATTGTCGTGCATGACCAGCAGAAAGATGTGACAGATTTATTATGAAGCATGCACCTCTTAATAAATCTGTCGCATCCAACTCCAGCAGAGCAAATAGCTAAGACTGGCGTATGAAAGGCCAGTCCGAGTAAATCTTCCCCAATGGGTTCTGTCAAGTGCTGCTAGTGTCTGTGATGCAATGGCTCCAGCACTTCACTCCTATGATGGAACATAAGAAGGTAAAAACCTAGTGCAGATGTGAACAAAGCCTAACTACAACATATTTGTTTTGCAGCGAGGGAAGTAGCCTTTAAAATAAGTCAACCTAAAGTTTCCAAATCATTACAATTCTTTGCTACATGACCTTTTCAGCACTTACACAACCAAACGGACAGCTATACTGGATTGATATGGCAGGAGTCTGATGTACACAATTCTGTCTGCTAAGATTCTGATCAGGCAGTTTTAATGGAACATGTACGGGGTAAGCACTCCCCTGATACATAACAATTACCAGAGATAGCTGAGTGCAGCACAACTGCTATCAGCTATCAGTACTCTTCTATCAGTGCTTAAACCATAGACAGTACTGGACTAACTCTTCAGATGCCTATAGGCACGCTCCCATTAATAGCCACACTGGTAACCCCATTTCTTATGCAAATAAACATGTAAATATACTCAGAAATTAATGCATAATTTAACCAACAAGTATATAAGAACTCTAAAAGTATACCTGTATTGAATGATGACTACTATACCAACTCTCTCTATACTTTATGGATGAACAAAGTGTATTGAAAAGCAGGGAGATGTTGGAAAATTATGTATTGGTCTTTTCTGAGAGTTGATTAAGATAAATTCTACAGCCAGAGTACGGATAATTTTTGTCTCAACCTCGTGTGTATGTGAATATATATATATATATATATATATATATATATATATACAGTGGAGGAAATAAGTATTTGATCCCTTGCTGATTTTGTAAGTTTGCCCACTGTCAAAGTCATGAACAGTCTAGAATTTTTAGGCTAGGTTAATTTTACCAGTGAGAGATATATTATATAAAAAAAAATAAAAAAATCACATAGTCAAAATTATATATATTTATTTGCATTGTGCACAGAGAAATAAGTATTTGATCCCCTACCAACCATTAAGAGTTCAGCCTCCTCCAGACCAGTTACACGCTCCAAATCAACTTGGTGCCTGCATTAAAGACAGCTGTCTTACATGGTCACCTGTATAAAAGACTCCTGTCCACAGACTCCATTAATCAGTCTGACTCTAACCTCTACAACATGGGCAAGACCAAAGAGCTTTCTAAGGATGTCAGGGACAAGATCATAGACCTGCACAAGGCTGGAATGGGCTACAAAACCATAAGTAAGACGCTGGGTGAGAAGGAGACAACTGTTGGTGCAATAGTAAGAAAATGGAAGACATACAAAATGACTGTCAATCGACATCGATCTGGGGCTCCATGCAAAATCTCACCTCGTGGGGTATCCTTGATCCTGAGGAAGGTGAGAGCTCAGCCGAAAACTACACGGGGGGAACTTGTTAATGATCTCAAGGCAGCTGGGACCACAGTCACCAAGAAAACCATTGGTAACACATTACGCCGTAATGGATTAAAATCCTGCAGTGCCTGCAAGGTCCCCATGCTCAAGAAGGCACATGTACAGGCCAATCTGAAGTTTGCAAATGAACATCTGGATGATTCTGAGAGTGATTGGGAGAAGGTGCTCTTTGGCATTAACTCAACTTTGAGCTCTTTGGCATTAACTCAACTCGCCATTTTTGGAGGAAGAGAAATGCTGCCTATAACCCAAAGAACACCGTCCCCACTGTCAAGCATGGAGGTGGAAACATTATGTTTTGGGGGTGTTTCTCTGCTAAGGGCACAGGACTACTTCACCGCATCAATGGGAGAATAGATGGAGCCATGTACCGTCAAATCCTGAGTGACAACCTCCTTCCCTCCACCAGGACATTAAAAATGGCTCGTGGCTGGGTCTTCCAGCACGACAATGACCCGAAACATACAGCCAAGGCAACAAAGGAGTGGCTCAAAAAGAAGCACATTAAGGTCATGGAGTGGCCTAGCCAGTCTCCAGACCTTAATCCCATCGAAAACTTATGGAGGGAGCTGAAGATCCGAGTTGCCAAGCGACAGCCTCGAAATCTTAATGATTTACAGATGATCTGCAAAGAGGAGTGGGCCAAAATTCCATCTAACATGTGTGCAAACCTCATCATCAACTACAAAAACCGTCTGACTGCTGTGCTTGCCAACAAGGGTTTTGCCACCAAGTATTAAGTCTTGTTTGCCAAAGGGATCAAATACTTATTTCCCTGTGCACAATGCAAATAAATATATATAATTTTGACAATGTGATTTTCTTTTTCTTTTTTATATATATATAATCTATCTCTCACTGGTAAAATTAACCTAGCCTAAAAATTCTAGACTCTTCATGTCTTTGACAGTGGGCAAACTTACAAAATCAGCAAGGGATCAAATACTTATTTCCTTCACTGTATATATGAGACAACTACTTCACTTCCCACTGAGTGTACTGTTATTCTGATCCTAAAGATGGATCATCTGTAATAATGCACTTATCCCGATGACCAGGCATCCTTCCTCATAGGGCTCACCTTAGGCATGGCAGGTCTCAGCATAAAACGACATCAATTATATTAGTTTTGAATGGAGAATACTGGGTCAACTCCTTCCGAATCTTAAAAATTCCCCTCTTCCCCCCTTGACCCTGAGGAACAGGCTTTCTAACAGGGCTGCCCCTAGACACCTGCCTCTTGTATCTAATGAAAAGTCATGCAAATTACAAATTCTAGAGATGATTGCTATGTCTAGAACATGTAAGTGATTGTACAACAGTGATTAGATTGGAAAGCTCCATAATAGGGAAATACTGTTACATCCTTTTTTTGTTCCCATCTTGAAAAATATCTATGTGAACTATGGATTTTCCCTAACAACCCAACAATATCTTAACAGGAGGTCCATTTGAGGTGAAAATACTAATGTGTAAATCCAGCTTGTGACTCATTGTAGTAAGTGTGTGAGTTAGTATAGTGATTGGATAGCTTATATCAAACTATTGTACCTGGAATAATGTTAAAAAAATATGACTCCACTAGAATGTAACAAAGCGTAGCTGTACAAGCCATCAATCCTTGTATCTTGGGTTAAGCAAGTCCATGAAGCGCAGTAAATGATTTCTTTTCGAGCATCTGCTGGGAGTCGCCCACCTGTTTCTTACACATTCACTATCACAAGGGGTATATTTTTGGAAAGCAATCTTCAATGTCCCAATGGGAGAGTATGTGAGAAGCTCTTGGAGTGGAACATTTTCCCTCTCCTGGAGAAGGGTGAGGCAGGGCACTCCTCAATTGCAGACCCTCCCTGGAAAAGCTTGTCAGCAATGTGTGGGTTATAGAGTAGAGGGGGTTGGGAAGCACTAAGACCCTCTGATCAAGGGGCAGAGGAGGAGACACAGGACAGGACACAGGAAAAAAGTTACATGTTGCTTCAAACTTTTCGCCTGCTTGTCAAGAGAGGAGAGGAGGGGGGTGAGAGAACAGTGGGATCAGTCACCTCAGCTAAGCTCAGCAGCTCACATCCAGGAGGACTTCTGGCAGATAGCACTGCTCAGATCAAGCTCATAGGGAAACAATTAGGAAGGGTGAAATGTTCAGATGCAGGACCTGGAGGAGGATCTCTGGGCAGTCAAGATGATCAGATAAGGAGCTGATACAGGAGATCTTTTTGACAGTGCTCAAAGGCAGAACACATAGAAGAGGCATCAGCTTACATCAGAAGTGCAAGACTTCCACTCACTGCTGGACGAAAGCAGGGAGGAGTATTGCAGTGACCCAGTGACCGTAACACTGATACTGGCCAGTGACCCCGATCACACCTGGGAATGCAGCGCTGAGCAAAGACATGGACCGGATTAAAGGTTAGTGCATTCATTTTCTTTCATGTAATAAACTTCATGTATTTTTCTCATTAGAGATGAGCGATTTTAGACCTTGGCAAATCGATTCTACCTGTTTGCCTTTTCCATTGTATCTACAATATAAAGGTCAGCCTGATTTGCTGTAAATCTCGAACCTGATGAATTCATTCTGCCATCTCAAGTCATGATTTATTGATATACATAAATGTGTTATTAGAGGGTTGGGAATCTGGTTAATTTCTAGTATTGCGATGGAGAAGCTGTGAAACTACAAATCTCTACACACCCAGCCATCAGAACCAGGCGGTCAATGCAGTACAACACTAACCCCATTACTTCCAAAATGCTAAAAATACTTGGCATGGATATTGTGCAGTCTATAGGATATTGGCTCACCTTTTCAATCAGTATGGAGAATTCTCTTGACTCCAGACAAAATAAGGGAAGCAGGGTACATTGTTGACCCAATATATTAGCATACTCCTGTGCCATGTTCGAGGCATGATACCTTGAACCTGAACTTTTCTTAGACAAAGTTAGTCTCTCTCAATGATATTTGTTGTGAGTCATAAGCTATAACTTCTTTTAATCATCTATTTTGTAAGACAGTTGCTGTAACCCCTCTGTAATCCTTCAATCTCATGTTACAATGTGTCAGCTGAGTCAGTTCAGGTGCCCCACACACATACACAATGAAGGGCTATGGTTATGGACAAACTATTACCATGTAAACATCTGTAGGGGAGCAGAGGATGCTTGACGTCTTGTGGTTTTTCTACTTTAAACATATTAGTATAGCATTGACTTAGATGAGATGAAAGAATTCACATTGGTCCCAGCTCTGGTGGAGGATACAATCTTATGTTAGCACACTGAAAACATAACTCATTTTATACATACAATGGTCAACAGTCTAGTATACATGTAAACCATAAGTTCCATGCATAAAAAGAATCCATTAGTAATCATGGTCTTATCAAAAATAGAGCTGAACTCCCATTCCTTACACCTTACTGGAACTAGATTTCATGATGCCTACGTTAAAAAAGGAACTTCCAACCGATAAATATTGGTTGATAGAAAAATATAGACACTGCCGGTATTTTGACATTTTTGAGAATAGCTACATGGTACAAGAGTGAATTGTGCCATTGTAAGGCCTCGTTCACATCTGATTTGGAGGCTCCGTCGTAGATCCAGCCGAGACTATCGGAGATTACCTGAGACAATACCTGGTAAAACCACGGACACCCCGAAGGAAAGTCGACGGAACCCATTAAAGTCAATGGGTTTCGTTGGCCACCGGTGGTGTTCGTCGTGCAACGGAACCGTTATTCCTTTGTTCTGCTCCTCTGAGCAGAATAACGACACATACCAACGCAGGTGTGGACAAAACCTAATATGTATTTTGCAAGCTCTGGTACTGTGAACGTGTAATATGTGTGTAGATGTGTCCAATGCTACCTATCTACTGATTATAGCATAGTTTTAAAAGGAATTTCCTATTACAGAAAGTAATGGGATATGCAGAATCCCCATTAATCCTGAGAATAAAGGGGCTGCAGCAATGGCTTAGCGATACAGCCTCTTCAAAGTTTTTTCCTGTACATTAGTGTACTTGGCCACTGGCTGATTGGAACCCCTTTAAGTACATTAGCACTTGATATCACAGACAGGATTGGGGGGGGCGTCAAATTGAACACTAAAACCAGCACACTGGTTGCTGTTTTCAAGAAATAAACAATCTGGGCAGCACTGATCTATTGTGTTATACCTGATGCAGAGCCTGAGGGGGGCGGTGCATGACACAGGGATTCAAAGAGAGAATGCCTGAGTCATGCACCGCCCCCTCAGGCCCTGCACCAGGTATAACACAATTTATCCGTTTTGCCAAAGTGTTTCTATTCATTTTTGTACTGGAAAAAAGTTTCTTGTTAGTGATTCTTTTTTTTACCATATACTGTAGGTGACTCCACTATCAGTGTGGTGGAAAGTGGAAATAAACTGCTTGCAGGTATGACCTGCACCAAGTCTTGCTGTTCTCTTGACCTCATGTTGCACCATATTCTGATAGGAGGAAAAGTGTGTATGGTTTTAAAGATAAAATGGTCATGTGTCTTTTTTTTCATCTTATTCACTATTCTAAAGGTATATAAACCATATCACAGAATTACCTGCTAAGCTGATAGAGAAGAGTCCTGGAGAGGTAAACCGGGCTCCTGTAGTGTCACAGTCATTGTGTCACAATGTCACCGCATGTGTCACATCCTTTGAACCTGTAACAGCAGGGACATTTACAGGCATAATTGCATACACATGACTTCATTGATGTTAGTAGTCTGAACAGGCCTGTGATCCTGTACTGACACTATTCCTAGGTAATGTTGTAGCAGTAATAACACTGCAAGTTGTGCTAAGCATTAGCCAGGCGGCACCTTACGGTAATGAAAATGACATGCTTGTGAAGCGGTGATACATAGTGTTATAGAAAACCCACTTGCCAAAATGACAACTTGTTAATACACTCAGTTTTGCAAAGATCATGCCCACATTTTTCAAGAAGCATTTAAAGGAAACGGCAATTAGGGGTTTTACAAGTTGTTGGAAATCAATGGAGGGAAAACTTCCCCAAAAACATGAATACGACACCCGGGATAGGACATTTGGTGGTTAAAGAGGCTCTGTCACCAGATTTTGCAACCCCTATCTGCTATTGCAGCAGATAGGCACTGCAATGTAGATTACAGTAACGTTTTTATTTTTTTAAAAACGAGCATTTTTGGCCAAGTTATGACCATTTTCGTATTTATGCAAATGAGGCTTGCAAAAGTCCAACTGGGCGTGTTGAAAAGTAAAAGTCCAAGTGGGCGTGTATTATGTGCGTACATCGGGGCGTTTTAACTACTTTTACTAGCTGGGCTTTGTGTATAGAAGTATCATCCACTTCTCTTCAGAACGCCCAGCTTCTGGCAGTGCAGACACACAGCGTGTTCTCGAGAGATCACGCTGTGACGTCACTCACAGGTCCTGCATCGTGTCAGACGAGCGAGGACACATCGGCACCAGAGGCTACAGATGATTCTGCAGCAGCATCGGCGTTTGCAGGTAAGTCGATGTAGCTACTTACCTGCAAATGCTGATGCTGCTGCAGAATCAACTGTAGCCTCTGGTGCCGACACGATGCAGGACCTGTGAGTGACGTCACAGTTCTGCACTGCCAGAAGCTGGGCGTTGTGAAGAGAAGTGGATGATACTTCTCATCAGAACGCCCAGCTAGTAAAAGTAGTAAACACGCCCCGATGTACGCACATAATACACGCCCAGTTGTACTTTTACTTTTCAACACGCCCAGTTGTACTTTTGCAAGCCTCATTTGCATAAATACGAAAATGGTCATAACTTGGCCAAAAATGCTCGTTTTTTAAAAATAAAAACGTTACTGTAATCTACATTGCAGCGCCGATCTGCTGCAATAGCAGATAGGGGTTGCAAAATCTGGTGACAGAGCCTCTTTAAAAAATACTGAGTTTTCGCAACGCATAGAATGATCTCAAGTAAGCAAGTAAACAGTTGCTAAAGCCATCACCAACAGTTTTTTACCTGTATAAGTTGAACTAGCAACACAGTGAACCTTTAATCTAGTGCTATCAAGAAGCAACCAATCAGATTCCAGCTATCATTTTTTTGTCAGTTTAGGGCAGGGCAGGTCATGCTAGTACTTTCTGAGCACATTACCAGCACTGAACTACAGAGCTTGTGTGTGATTCCCTGATCAACCCATTCACCATATCAGCCAAAGCCACTGCAAAGTGCAACTCCTACTATGGAGGACCGCTGGCACAGTATAGCGCTTCGCTGCGGTAAGCATTTGCACAATACACCTCCGGTGGTTACCCAAGATCAAAGAAAATGGGTTGTCCAAACTGTGGTCCTTATAAAGGTGTTTTCCCATCTGGACAACTCCTTCTCTAAATGAGGTCCCGCTGGTGATCAGTTGATCAATGCAGATCGAGCAGCTGAAACCCCAAGATATTATTGTCAGGTATGCATACATTTCTCCTGTAGTTTCCATGGCAGGATAAATGTGGTGTTGCATGGCGCACATTCAAATGAATGAGAGATTGTATGCCCTTACAGAGCAGGAGCCGCTCTTTGCAGTAGTTCTCCGCCCTGGCTCATTGAGTAGGAGTCTGGAACAGGGAACCCCCCATCCTCTATGATAGCCACATCCTCTAATAGGGGATCTTCTAATGGAACAACCAATTTAAATCATTAGTTTAATGTAGGTTATAGATCAAAAAATGGAATTAAATCCCATTCTAGTCCTGTCCAAATAAGAGCTTTACTGAATTCTTCATCTAAACACGCTCTATAGAAAAACCATTACCATTGTGTTACGGCTGCTCAAGTTCACATATAAAACGGACAATTCCATATGTTTCTGAGCTCTAAAACAAACACTTGTCTCCTCCATTGCCCAGTTGTGACATGTAGGAACAGAGCAGGTTATTAATACTATCACCAGCTGTGGGTGGCCGTTATCCGCAGTTATGTGGTGGTTAGCTAAGAAGACAGCTACACAAGGCTTGAATTCAGGCATGAGTGTCTTGTACTGGTATTCCCCTGAAATAAACAGAGAAGATATTAATTCTCGTCTCCTGCTGTGATGCGACTTTAAGAGTTTAATTATGTTAATCCAAAGTCACAGGCATGGCACGAATCCTAATACCATTTACTTATAATTATCATTAAACAATTATATGGACTGTTTATTAAACGGTCACTTGGACAACATAAGTAAGTGACAGAGCTCATAGAAAATGTATGGATTTCGGGTTTAAAGAATTGTAAAAAATATTGGGGAATTTGACTAGGAAATCTTAGGGTTCACAGCTAAGAATAAAGACATATTAGTGTTTCTTTAAATGCCCTTCTATTTAGATATCTGATGCTGTTGATGTGATGCTGATCTCAGTTTTTAGTGATACAAAGGATCATTGTTGGCATCCACATAGTTAACAGTGCCCTGAACATAACAAATATGGAGCTTTGTTTCAGCTTGTTGCGCTCTAGCAGTAACTAACCACACTGAATACGTCATACTGTCTAGTAGCAACAAAAAAATGTCAATTTATGAAAGATTTTAGTGATTTTCAGCGCTGTTTATGGTAAATACAGTTATGCCTATTGTATAAAAACATTATTAAAAAATGACTATGGCTGTGATGGCAACTTAGAGAAAGTCCCCTTCAAAGTGTATGTTAGTATAAAGCAATCCTTCTTGAAAAGTATTGTGCCTCAGTAGTTTTTGGTTCTTTTTGTACTTTGAAGTCATTCATTTGCAGGATGTTAAAATGGTTGACCCATGAGGAACACCCCTATCCATATGCACTGTGACCCGTGTTTGGAACCCACCTCCATTAGAATGGTGAACTCCTAAGTAAGACTCGCTCCGGTGTGTATTACTCAGTGGCCTTTTCATTTCTGATACAATGTTTGGCTGGACAAAACTTCCCCTGGCAATCAGCTGCGATCCCAGGATCAGCCGATAATAGGGGCAGCTTTTTTCTTTTCAGAGAACAGGTTGACTTAGTGGGACAACCCTTTTTGTATTAAATGATTTATCCTAGAAATACAAGAGCTTTTCTATTTTATAGCTCTTAATAGCTTCTACTTTGACAGCCTAAACCAGAATACATCGGGGCTTATCTCTGAAGTCATGTAATATCCGGATTGCACAGTAAAGGAAAACAAAAGACAATTGATGAGGGGTCACAGCAAGAGCCTAACCATCTTCAAGCCCCCCCCCCCCCCCCCCCCCCCCCCGCTGGCACACACTAATCACTCTCAATAGTTTACTTCCAAAGGAAATTGAAATAATCTGAGAGGAAATGAAAATGATTGAGTATTTTTTTTTTTACTTTGTTATAATTTACAGTGTTAGGCCCCATGCACACGAACATAAAAACGCCATGGACTTCTATTGGCCACATGTCCTATTTCAGACCGTAATTACGGCACGGGCAGGCCCATAGAAGTCTATGGGGCTCCCGTAATTACGGGTGACTACGTGTGTGCACCCGTAATTACGGGAGCGTTGCTAGGTGACGTCAGGGGATAGTCACTGTCCAGGGTGCTGAAAGAGTTAAACGATTGGCAGTAACTCTTTCAGCACCCTGGACAGAAACTACCGATCACAATATAGATCAACCTGTAAAAAAGAAAAGACGTTCATACTTACCCAGAACTCCCTGCTTCTTCCTCCAGTCCGGCCTCCTGGGATGACGTTTCAGCCCATGTGACCGCTGCAGCCAATCACAGGCTGCAGCAGTCTCATGGACTGCCGCGTCATCCAGGGAGGTCGGGCTGGATGTCAACAGAGGGACGCGTCACCAAGACAACGGCCGGGTAAATATGAATTTCTTTTACTGCGGAAAGGGCTGCCCCTTCTCTCTATCCTGCACTGATAGAGAGAAGGGCTGCCGATTAGTGCAGTGCAATTTTTCAGCGAAAACGTGCCCGTAAATACGGGTGGAATACTGGTAACACCGGACCCATATTTACGGGCACAGGTCCGTAAATACTGGTGCAATACGAGTCGAATACGTGTGACCAAGGACCCATATTTACGCCAGTATTTACGGGAGGAAAAAAATACGTTCGTGTGCATGAGGCCTTAAAATTAAAGTTTCTACTATGTCCATAATAGCCTTGACACCCCAGTCCTGTATACATTATTTGGCAGTGCTGTTGTCAGTGTCTTTCCTCAAATAAAAGTTCATGTACTGTTGACAATAATAAACTATCTAGCAACTATTCAAAATTCTTTTGTGACACCATCCTAGTTAACACTAAAAGGTGACGAGACAGATACAGTCTAGCTATTATCTGACATCAGCTTCTATTATTGAGCTTATATACAATTCATGGGGCACACACTGAGCTGGAATATTCCCTCCCTCAGCACCTCCACCTCCACCCTGGCTTTTGATTCTACAGGATAGGAGCATTTCCTGGTTTTCCGGCCCGTTCTCCCGCCTCTACAAGCAAAGCCTGGCTCCGACACAGGATGCTGCTGCACAGGAAACTTCTGAGCTGAAATCTCTGACCTTGGAGCTGCACCTGATCTATTCCGCCTTGTATAGCAAGGGAAGGGAAGGGCTGACCAGCCGCAGGAACAGCAGCTTCAGTGGGTGTAGTGTGAACCTATTAAGGATATACCTAGAAAGTGCTTAAGTTAAGGATGACTGATAGCAATTTCTTATCAGAATTTCTTATCAAAACATCAGGATAGAAAAACTGCAAATCTAAGCTAAATGACACCAAGATACACCAAATCTGGAAGCATCTCTAAGCTAGTGTTCATCTTTCCCAGGGGTAGTCCTTAATTTTCATTCTCCCTTTTCTTTTGTCCTCCTTTTCTATAAAATGTTTATTATTGGGATTTACCAGTAGATTTGCATTAAAGGGGTTTTCCCATTAGAGAAATTTATGACATATCCACATAGTCGTGAATGGCAGTTACGGAAGCAGCGCAGCTTGATGGGCACTTCTTGTGTACCATACGGTCAAGCTGTTCCCACAACAGCTCTATGGGGTTGAGATCTGGTGACTGCGCTGGCCACTCCATTACAGATAGAATACCAGCTGCCTGCTTCTTCCCTAAATAGTTCTTGCATAATTTGGAGGTGTGCTTTGGGTCATTGTCCTGTTGTAGGATGAAATTGGCTCCAATCAAGCGCTGTCCACAGGGTATGGCATGGCGTTGCAAAATGGAGTGATAGCCTTCCTTATTCAAAATCCCTTTTACCTTGTACAAATCTCCCACTTTAGCAGCACCAAAGCAACCCCAGATCATCACATTATCTCCACCATGCTTGACAGATGGCGTCAGGCACTCTTCCAGCATATTTTCAGTTGTTCTGCATCTCACAAATGTTCTTCTGTGTGATCCAAGCACCTCAAACTTCGATTCGTCTGTCCATAACACTTTTTTCCAATCTTCGTCTGTCCAATGTCTGTGTGCTTTTGCCCATATTAATCTTTTCCTTTTATTAGCCAGTCTCAGATATGGCTTTTTCTTTGCCACTCTACCCTGAAGGCCAGCATCCCGGAGTCGTCTCTTCACTGTAGACGTTGACACTGGTGTTTTGTGGGTACTATTTAATGAAGCTGCCAGTTGAGGACCTGTGAGGCGTCTATTCCTCAAACTAGAGACTCTAATGTACCTATCTTGTTGCTCAGTTGTGCAGCGGGGCCTCACACTTCTCTTTCTACTCTGGTTAGAGCCTGTGTGTGCTGTCCTCTGAAGGGAGTAGTACACACCGTTGTAGGACATCTTCAGTTTCTTGGCAATTTCTCGCATGGAATAGCCTTCATTTCTAAGAACAAGAATAGACTGTCGAGTTTCACATGAAAGCTCTCTTTTTCTAGCCATTTTGAGAGTTTAATCGAACCCACAAATGTAATGCTCCAGATTCTCAACTAGCTCAAAGGAAGGTCAGTTTTATAGCTCCTCTAAACAGCAAAACTGTTTACAGCGGTGCTAACATAATTGCACAAGGGTTTTCAAGTGTTTTCTAATCATCCATTAGCCTTCTAACACAGTTAGCAAACACAATGTACCATTAGAACACTGGAGTGATGGTTGCTGGAAATGGGCCTCTATACACCTATGTAGATATTTCATTAAAAACCAGACGTTTGCAGCTAGAATAGTCATTTAGCACATTAACAATGTATAGAGTGTATTTCTGATTAATTTTATGTTATCTTCATTGAAAAAAACTGAGCTTTTCTTTCAAAAATAAGGAAATTTCCAAGTGACCCTAAACTTTTGAACGGTAGTGTATATATATATATATATATATATATATATATATATATATATATATAAACACATTTATATAATTCGAGATAGATAGACGGACGGACGGACGGACGGACGGACGGACAGACAGACAGACAGACAGACAGACAGACAGAATTGCATATAGACAAATTATATATTACTTCGTAAATACATTGAATTACTTAATTGCTCTGAACCTGAAGTTACAGATAGCATTATAAACTACAGCTGTATTCACAAGTCTGCTGGTTACTATTGGAAACAGTAAATAAGTTTGACGACAGACGTATCATTGCTTAGCTGAATTCACGTAATAAAGTGTAACAATGCACATTACCATAGCAAACACTTTGCAGAAAAAAGAACCACCAAAGAATGTTTTAAGATGTCAGCTCTAAAGTCTCTAAAGATGTCAGCTCTAAAGTCTAAAAATTGTGACTGCAACTCTGGGCTATAATACAGGCTGTAACACAGGATTATATTTTTGGGTGTGCGAACTAATTTTATGTTTTATCTTTTACTTGGTTGTTTAAGTAACTCAGGATTAGTACAAAATAAGTGCAATGAATTTACACAACTTTTTATGTCGATTAGGTGAATATACTCTTTAACAGTGTGAATTTCTTTGTATGCTATATAAACTTGTCACTGGTCTAGTTTGTGAGAGATTGTATATCACAGATGACTTTTGTTTTTATACTGCCAACCAGTTAGATCAGCAACATCTGCTCTTTCAGACAAAGTCCACCCTATGGCCCATGGGGCATATGTGATTGGCTGCAACACATGGAATTGCTATATGAATAAACTCCACATTCAAGCTGGTGGGTGTTTCCTTCTTATTTCTCATTCTGTCAGCCTTCCAGTGGTTCTATTCACAATGGCACATTTATTGACCCACTACCATCCCCCAGGTGTCCTGTGCATGGCCTGGCTTTAATGTCCAGAACTATGGCTGAGATTTAGCAGGTATGAACACTGCCTGTATAAGGAAAGGTTTTTAGAAACCTAAACACCAGCTTATTGCTCCCACAAGTTCCTATTATATATTGTTTATATGAAGCTCTTCTAGTTTACTTAGCACTTTACTAAATATTCCTGACTGCTGTAGGCTCTATTCATGCCAGTATCCCTCACCCTACATCAGAAAGTGTCTGTATCTAAGTATTGCTAATCCTTAGGCCATCAATGTATGATCAGTTGAGGTCCAAATGACCCCCACCACCCAAACCATGATATACCTCTGACACAAAGACAACATAAACCTATGCACCTATTCTGTATTGTGTAGAGTTCTATTATATTTAGAAAATAAAAATTCTAGTTTTGCTCTAGATGCAGTGCCAAGTCTAGTTCATTAAATAAAACAACAGGCACATTTTAGGAACATATGCAAAATATTTGACTATAGTGGATAAGTACATACAAGGATACTATATATACACTGAACTAGGTGTTGTAATATTTTGCACTTGTCTAACGCTAGTAAATAATCTAACACTTTCAAGGGTAAAAAAATACAAGAAATTGAACACTGTTCTCAAGCAGACAATTTAGATATTGCCCCTACTATATAGATCACCAACATGTTACAAGATATTTTTCAAAGGTATGACATGTGACCCTTGGTCCTTTACTAAAACCCCATATTATGTTACCTCAAAAGATACCATTGTAATTGTACACAAAGCCTTGCAATTTGACACAGATGTATCAGCAATGTGAACCTAAGTACATCACTGTTATGAATTATCTTCAGAAGAATAAGTCTTTAAGGGCCTGTTCACATCGGTGTTGGTTTCCATTCATGGGTTCCGTTGCAACTTTCTGTCGGTGGAACCCATGAATGGAAAGCGAGACGGAAACGAAAGCTTCCGTTTGCATTAGCATTGATTTCAATGGTAATGCTTCCGTGGTAAATAGTTTTCGTTTGCTTCCGTTGGGTTTCTGTTTTTTAGCGTAAACAATAGCGTAGTCGACTACACTGTTGATTCCGCCAAAAAAACGGAAACCTTATAGAACGGAAGCATTACCACTGAAATCAATGATAATGCAAACGGAAGCTATGGTTTCCGTTTGCCTTTCCATTCATGTGTTCCTCCGACGGAAAGCTGCAACGGAACCCATGAACGGAACCCAACGCTGATGTGAACACAACCTAAGCTGCACAGTATATTTTAGTATTTTGTTTGGGGCAGCTTTATACAGTGAGAAGTAGTCCACACTTTAAGATGAACTGGCATATCAATAGAATAACACTATAATCCAGTTGAATATCAAGGAGCATCTTATTTGCCCCATTTACCCTTGACCTGGTCGCCTTATATTCTGCTGTCCACCACTATAAGCTTTCATCTTTTTTATGACAAGGTTCTCTACCAATAGTCTTGGTCTGATTGAATTAAAGGATACAGTGGGTACATTATAAGACTCTCGGATAGTTTATAGGCAGTGTGGCATTTGCATTGCCTGCAGCTGTTTCACTGTAACTTATATGGGGTGGATAACTTCTTTTACATGTTATAGAAATATCCACAAGTGTGTTCTGTATAATAGGACATATCCGTATAATTTGGAACTTTCTAAATATATCTGTGGATTAAGCAACTGTTATACCATCTTCTTGGTGAATATGATCTGCTTTAAAGAAATCTAAAGTATATCTAATAAGAATCTAAATTTAGTTGTATTGAATAAGGTATGTAGAACAGGCGTATGTTTATTTTTATGTATAAATTAACTAACTTTTAGTTCTTAAAAACACGGCTTCTATATTGTAGGCACACAAGTTCTTTACTGCATTTTCTGAATAGACTGCGCAGGACAATGTGTATGATTTATGGCAGGTGAAAGTACCATAGCCTTATGCAGATTCAGTGGAAAGGAGCTCCTCATCCTAAGACTAATAGGTGGCAGGTATCGCTATCACGTCTCCCCCTGACATACAGATCAGAATGTATGTATGTACACTAGTCCTCTGCTTTTATTGAAGGTGTAATCCTGCCTATCTAGTTTCCAGCGATAAGACATATCAAATGTCCAGTCCAGTCATTACAACTTAATGGGACCCTGACAACTATTACTCAGGTTGTTCCCGGCATGTCTCCACCAAATGCTATTCGTTGTTATTTCCTCATGCTTGCCCAACGTTTTAGAAAAAAACATATTTGCCTATATCTTTCCACTATCAGTGTTGGAAGTAGTTGCCCATTCTGAAGATTATAAGTGTGTCATTGAGCCTTTAGTACTAGGTCTTAGTCCAATTTCATGGGTATCTGATCTTGATGTGTCCCTGCTGGTACATTGTCACAGCGATTATCATTGCTCATCTGGTGACCTCTATGTTAACCTCAATGCTTATGTAGTTTTAGATAGGTAGATCGAATAGCAAATGGTGACATTACTGACTTATTCTAGAACCGTGAGAAGGTGACCATTACATTGTTACAATCTATTGCTGCATATCAGTGTCTTCTGCTACAAAGACAATAATAAATGAGCAGATTCGGAGTCTTAAATAGGTTTTTACACACATTCATTGGAAAAACTGGACAAATGCTAAAGGCATATTGGGTTCCAGTTACAATGAAACAAATAAACATTTTCAGATATTCTAAAGTTTAAAAGTAAGGTAAATTTACAATGGTTGTGTGTTGCTCTGAAACTGCAATAGCCACACCAGATGCCTGGCAGAGTGCAAAGAAACAGGATCAGCATGAGATTTGAACTCTTCTGTGGGTGGCCATGCTCAGTAATAGACTAAAACTTTATTATTAACCTTTGAACACCAACTACTTATGACAAAACCCTCAAAAATAATGAAATTTTATCTTCCAAACTCACTTAGGCCTGATTCACACGAACGTGTTAAACGTCCGTGGGACGGCCGTTGAAACAGCGTCCGTCCCACGGACCTATGTAATTCAATGTGGCCGTTCACACATCCGTTGTTTCAACAAACCGTGTGAAGGGTCCGTGGGAAAATAGGAAATGTCCTATCTTTTCACGCATCACGCATCCCTCCATAGACTCTCAACTATGGGGGATGTGTGACATCGCGTCCCGCAGAGCTGAGCACAGATGCACCTCGGACGTGAAAAACTGCAGTTTTAAACGTCCGAGATGCGCAGCTTTCCTGTGAATCAGGTCTTAATTTGTGGAGAAGGTGAATATTGGACCAATAAAAATGAGTATTGCAGGTCTGGATTTACTCCCTTTATGTACATATTAACGTCCACCGGCGAAGATTTATGCTTCATTCTGGCTTTTTGAATAAATCACTGCAGGTTTCAGAGACAAAATCTCCCAGCATTCCTTGCTGCCTCAATGTCTACTTAGAGTTTGCGCAAGTAATTAGCATTTACACTGTACAGCAATCGGATGTAGGAAAAACTAACTGTCCCAATAAAGTATAAAAGGTCGAGTAAGTTTTTAGGGGTGTGTCTGACAACAAGCTAATTATCTATTTCCAGTGACAACCAGCAGAATTGTGAATGTAACTCCCAATTATAATGCAGACTGTAATTCAGTACAATGTATTTATACAGTTACCCGACGCTTTATGTCAATTATATATAGAAATTAGAGAATCACAACAGTTGCACCTGTGTTTGGCCATGGTAAGTCATACATCTACAGTCTCATAGGATACAATGCAAGAATCTCGAAAACTCCTGCAATGTTTTATGACTCACTATTCTTCTTAACTTTATAACAAGAACATCATATTTTATTTTATTGAACGGCAATCCCTAATAACATGATTCAGTCAACATAACTGCACCAAGTGCTTTAGCATGCTGGAACATGAAGAGTTAAGAGTCAGCTGACAGTGTCTAATACAGGTACACAACTGTCAATGTTGGCTGGTTCTTCTCATCCTTGAATCTGTGAAAAGTTATCTTATATGTTCCTGGTTACAATGACAGTCATATCCGCCTTTCTCCCTCTGTTGCCCCCCTGGGTTCCATTAACATTGACCGGCAATGGAATGACATCAGAGCTTTTCCTTCCTCAGAAATAGCATTTCCTCCTCCTTACAGGTGAAGACTCTGAGCCGGTCTTTTTTGTCATATGCATACACTCATGTTTATTAATGTCTCTGATTATGTTTATCCGTTCCTATGTTTGTCAGCCTATTTATTCTTTTCTGGGCCATTTTTCAAAATGCAAAGAGGAACACACATGCTAAACACATATCATTTGCATCTATTTTGAGTTCTGTCTATTTAAAAACAGCTTGCTTCCTTTATTAATATATGTTGCCTCCTGGAAACAAAATATACTTAAACAAAGGGGGTATAGGTATACTATAGTACAAGAGTCAATGTGAGCATTGGATTATGGGACATAATTATGACGTTACATAATTAGAATATAAATTGTGTGTAATATATACACAAATATATAGATGTAGGTGTGGGTGTTTGTGTAGGTGTTTTGGGGCAAGGGGGAGTGCAAATTAGCTTGACACAGAAGGGGGATGCCAGACTAATTCAGACCCCCAATACACAGTGCAGCTAACCTGTAGACACGGATCATAGCTGTGCCCTTATAGAACTAAACTGTTTAAAATTGTAGTAAAAACTGTAGAGCTTCAGTGCAAAAGTGGCTGCACAAGTGCCCTAAAGTGCATATAGAATATGCCCTAAAGAAAATAGAGAAAATGATAATCACAGTGTCACCCAGAATGCAGAAATTGTATAGTCTTTAGCTGGCCATGTGATGCTGTGCTGAAGCATTATGGGATTGATAGCAAAGCAGAGAGGAAGAGAAGGCTGGGGAAACCTAAGATGCAGGATTTTTCAAAGAACAGACAAGGCAGCAGTTCAAAAAGTAAGTACAGGATACATAAAAGAAGTGTAGAGTGTGGTATACAGTCAGGTCGGGAATTCAAACACGGAAAGTTATGTTTCCGCTGTAGGTCTTCATTAAGATGCTGAGCATAGCTGTTGCTAAGGACAATTGGAAATAGTCTTACCCAATTTAGGAAGTATGAGGTAGATTTAATTTGTGTCACTGTTTTTATGAGTTTAATCTTTGCAGTCTTCTGTCCTCTAATATTAAAAGTGTTATTATTTTCTAAGAAATAAATCATTTCAATATTGGCTACTGATAATATAAAAATGTAACTTATTGAAATTATACTGTTTGGCACCCTAAAAAAAAGACATATTTAACACAAAACGAAATAGGCCTTCCACAGCAGCTTCTTAAGTAAATGCATAAGAAGTATAAGTTTTAGTAGATTCCTTTGTTGTTATGGAATTGCAAGTTGAAACGATTCCCCAAAGTCTGTAGGAGACTGCCGGGAGAGAGCGTGCAAATAAAACCGCAACCTCAAATACATCACAACTCTGATCGACAGAGTCTAAGGCTACTCTAAGGTTTTCGCCAGAGCCGACCGCAAGGTGGGATGGTCTTTGCTGCATAGAACAACACAGGATGTCTTAGCAGAGTTTAGTGTTCGATAAGAGGAGCAATGCAGGCAAACCTGAACAAGATAACCAGCCAGCCAGAGGGTAAACAGAAAGTCCAAAACAGAGCAAGTGGAAATCAGGTACAGCAGAGGTCAGAACCAGCCGGGAGCAGATAATCAAAATCAGTAAACAAGGGATTAACGAGAGACAAGCCGAGGTCAGTTCCCAAGAAGTCCAGAAGTCAGAAGTACAGGGAGTCTTGATCAGAGCTTGATCAGAACACCAGAAGACTAGGAAAATCACAAGCAAAGACCAAGTGGAGGAAGCCAAATATAAATACAACCCCACACCTAATTGGCAGAAAGATAAGCTCAAAGTATAACAGAACCGCGCAGAAGCTAGAACAGAAGTCATGGTGATCTTAAGGGAACAGGCGTTTTCCTAACATTTGTTTTGTTTTTTGACCTTTTCTCTACTGATTAAAAGGCAAAAATACCAATGTTAACCATGTAAACAAACTCCTTTTAATGTTTAGAACAAACCAAGAATAGCTGTGCACTGCCGGGGTTATTATGAACCTTTGAAATTATCCTACAATGTTGTTTTATTGTCTTCTACTATACTGTCCATTCCCAAAATAGAAAACTGTGCACCATGCCCTGAGAAAAAAAAAAGCATAAAATGTACCATAACGTTTTTGCTAAATGTCAAACTACTTTTGTATCACTCTATTTAGTTTATATTGTTTACACTTAAAGTATTTGTACTGATGGTTCTTTGCATATGTAATGAGAGAAAAAGGATTTAAAAAAAGTTTTGGGGGAAAAATCTGACCATCTAGCTGGGGGCTTCTCAAGTTTTTATACCCGGGCCCTGCATGATGCCAGAACATGATGACACCTGCTGGGCACTGATCAAAGTCCATGCCAAAATTACAAATACTAATGAATTTGGTTTGGTTTGGTTTTTATACCACACACTCGGCAGTCGGAAGAAGTGTAGTTCAGCGCATCTTCTTACTCTTTTTGTTCACATTTCCTAGGTTAGCAATACGTGGATAACTTGAAGCCAGTTATTTAAATACCTTTACAGTTTCTTATTTCATAAGACTAAAGTCCCTGGCTCTTTTTTGACTGGGACCTCATTCTTCGTTTATTTATTATTTTCATTCCTTGTGATGTTTTAGTGTTCGGCAGCTTGTCTCCATTGAAGTGCCTGTGTCCATCTGAGAGGAAACCTGACAATCTCAGTGTTTATAGATAAAAATAAACTTGCTTTGCTCCTCACATTCCCTTGGGTTCCTCTACAAACCAACATATTTTACATTACTTGAAGAGTTCATTAGTGTTGTCCCTGGAAAGTGACTGAAGTATTTGCATTTCATACAGGCCTGAATAAAAAGTACCAGTTTCATGTACCAATTCTGTATTTTTCTTGAGTTGCTGGTTACAGTCACCAGCTGTCATATTCCATCAGTATTTTCAAGTGTATTTGATCAGTCCTAAATCAAGCTACTATTATAGAACATGCACTCACAGTTATACCTGGCCAACCGTCCATCACAGGTTGTGTAGTCAACATAAAGTCAATTTCAATTATTTTCAACATTGCAGTTTGATAAAAACAACCATATAGTGTCCCTAGGGTGCAAAATTAGATGGTTTGAGAACTAAAAAAAACATTGTTTTACATATTTGAGTGCAGCATGGGCGTAACTATAGCAGTAGTAGACATAGCAGCTACTATGGGGCCCAGTGACAAATCAGGTGCAAGAACATTGTTTTATTCTGTGAATAATAACAAATAATGGCTTTTTGCTATCTAGCACTAGTATGTGGGTACTCTGTTATATGGCGCTATTATCTATATCTGCAATTATTGCTACTTATGCTGATTTTCCAGTTTCCTCTCACTATGTGGGGCCCTATAAATTCTAGTTACGCCCCTGGAGTACAGTGTAGGGTTGGACTGTTCCACCAGCAACCTAGTACATTCTCTGGTGGGCCCAAGTTCTGACAGCATAAAGGGGACCTGTCATGGCGTGTTTGGACTAGCCTATTAAGTAGTCAGGGGATCCTCTGGTGGGCCCTGCTTTTGACATGACAGAGGCCAACAGGAGGGCCCAGGTCTAGAAGAAGACAATCCTATCTAAAGCTGACTTTGGATTTCATTTTAAAATTTAATTGATCTAATATGTATTAATATATGTGTCCAATTTTAACATCAGAGACTATAATGCCATTCATATTGGTCATATACATGTTTTATATAGCTGTAGAATAGACTCTTACAATCTTTCCTCCGGTGAGCCCAAAGTACCCCAGTATGATACTGGTACTAAGCGCGATGCACATAGAGAAACGATATGCAATAGAAAGGTAGTAACATTATTGACGCTAGCAACTAGTTGTGTAGTGTAAATGGAACATATTAGTTTATGGTGCTGCCATAGGTAGATAGATCCCCTGTATGGTAGTAGGAGGCTTCTGTATAAGCATATAATCATGTATCTGAAACGAGCCCAGAAACTGAAGGACAGCTCCTTCTCGTGGACAGTGAACTGCCCTGTGTGACTCTAATAAGTTGTTTTCTGGATAGATCCAGAGATGCAGAGAATTTTTGGGTAACATGAGTGGGAAGCATGCCTGAGAAATGAGTCTATGTGGAGGCAGGTGGAATTGGTCCCAGGATGATAAGAATCTTGCACTGCTTTGAAGGGGAGGATTTCATTGTTTTGCATGCACTTTTCTAAACCACAAACATGGAATAAATCTCCACACCAGTGAAACATAAAAGTTTGACCTCTACAGCCTAGTACAATTCTCCTTTATGCCTTAAAGAGAGATATCACTTATTAGCGCCTGAGGGAAATGAGTGGGGACTGAGCACTCCATTAATCCCCCTACTCTCGCTCAATTAACTCCCCCCATACTATGATCTCAGCAAAACTGCTCACCCTTTACTTCCTTCACCATTCGTTGATTCATGGTCAGGAATCCTTTTAGTTTGGCCAGACAGCTGAACTGATAGGACCATTGAACAGCAATAATCTAGCAGATTTATGTGGTTATTCAGCTAATGTTAAATTCAGATTGAAAGTTCAGAAGGACAAGAATAAGTGGAATTTATCATAGTATATGCAAGGTATATTTTCACTAATACTATTGTGTAACACCTTGTGTCATCATTTACTATTGTTTCTAAAGGTTACTTATGTGCTGGATTGTATTTCTGTCCAAATGAATATGGCAGAGTAAGATATCACTTCAAAATTTTATAACCACTTTAAAATGTACCCTTCATAATCTTTGCTAACTCTACTTCGTTTAACTTATATTATATTTGGGCTATATCCAGTTACAAAATTGTATCCATTGTCTTTTCATTATAACTTATCTACAGGACACCCCTACCTCACTAACGTTAATTTCCCTTAGTATGTGTGTGGCAGTGATCTGTGTGACTGACATAAAAATTTTGCTTAGAATGTGCAAATAATTGTCACTTAACAGGGTATTCCCAACTCATACAATATGTGGATACATGTCTGATAAATGCAGGTCCTAACTCTGGGACTTGCACCTATCTCAAGAGTGGAGGTTCCCTGACCCACTTCCCGCCGGTGCCTCCAAGTGAAGTAGAAACGGAGAAGTAGCTGTGCACTGCTATGGGAGTGGCTCAACTGTTTCCATAACTCCCATAGACCAAAATTATGAGTGCTCGCGCACATACGCAGCCACCTCTCCACTTATTCACTGCACATGCGGTGGCCACCTTCTAGGATGGGAAGGTGAACCCCATGTTCTTGAGATAGGTGTGGTCGCATCTATCAGACATTTATGACATATCTTGAAGATATGCCATAAATGTTAAGAGTTAAGAATAGCCCTTTAAAGTGCTACTCAGGGTACCTGAAGATGTATGCCAGACTTTCCCTGACTTCTTCTAGACATTTTTTTACAGGGTTGCCACCACATATAATAAATAATTTTGGTAGATAGCTATTTTCCGGTCTTATGATGAAACCATTTTCATGGTGCACTTGTGCCATCTAATTTAGCCTTATAAGACTATCTATAAAATGTTTTGGAAACAGGCTCCCCAAAATTTTGACAATGTTTAAAGGGAATGTGTTGCTAGAAATTATAATTTTTTCACAAGTCAGGAAATATTATAAATTAGATTCTAATTTATAACATTTCCATGTGCTGTCCACTAGAGGGAGCAGTTCCCAAAATTGCAGCATGGTCACAGTGGTAAAGCAACCTCACTGATTTATGCTGCAAATTTGGGGTGGACACACTCTCCTCCAGTGTCCTCACATAATCCCCCCTCCCTTCTTCTGGCTAGTGCATGGAGGAGGGGTATGAATGTCTTCAAACCTCCTACACAGTGTGCCACCATTTTCTGAGCGACTGCACAGTGTAGGAGGATTAGATACAGGGCTCAGCAGACAGTATCACACGAACATACACAAACATAATACACACATCATATACACGAACGTAAATTACATGCTCCTGCCGCCGCCGCCTCCGCTGGTCTACACTCCTATTCCTTGCGCCTTCGCTTTGTTTGACATATGGCCGGAAGCCACGCCCGGAAGCCGCGGCCGGAAGTCGTCATCTTACTATCCGGCAGCGGCTTCTGGTCCACATGAAAATGGCGCCGGATTTCGCTTTATGAACGAGCTTCGTTTTGGTCTGTGTGGGAGCGGCGAATGCGCCGTTCCCACACAGACGGCGTACGCTTCTGAGAATGGAACGGCTCCCGTTCGATTCTCTATGGAGTTGTATGTGCCGCATAGCATCTCTGTATGTGTCGTTAATCGACACATACAGAGATGAAAAAAAAAAATGGCAGCCCCCAGAGAGAAGTAAAAGTTTGAATACAGTAAAAAGTAGAAAGTCACAACACTAATAAATACAATTTTTGCTTATATTTTATTAAAAGCAATATAATAAAAAAAAATTATGACACATTCCCTTTAAATAAAAAGTAGTCCAACAATGTTCTCCTACCACTTCCATAACTGAGTGATTAACATGTTTCTTCAACAAATGTACTTCCATTGCCAAAAATTCGAAACAACTTTTTTATGTGGTAGAAGCCAATGCTGCTTCTTTACGCTTGAGTTGATAAAAAAAATAAAAAGCCTGACCATGGGGTTGTATAATTAGTAATATAAGTGTAAATGCAAAAACCAGCATTGAAAAATGTTCACTCTAGTCTCAGTGCTGACATCTGCCCTGCCTTTCTACTCTTGTAGAGGTGACAGGGTCACTATGGACTCGTGGCGTGGCTGTGCTCAATATGTCTTCTCTGCTAATTTTAGTAGTGCTTAAAGTGACAGAGACACACTCACATACTCTAGTATGAGCTCAGAGGTCTACAATGTATGTGTCTTTCAGAGTGAAGGATGCACATCCTCTTCAGGAAGACTGGAACTTTTGTTCTGAACTTGTCCCTTTCAACTCTGACATAGTTTTACTATGTGTTGCCACTTGTTTCTTAAGACTTAAACCTAAGTGCTGTTAATTGACCACAACCTAGACTTTACACAATTAGTCTAAAATTATCTCAGGCTTTGTACACATCTGCGTCAGGGCTCTATTCTGGCATTCCGTCAACGCTTTCCGACAGAACGGAGCCCTGACTGAAACAAACGGAAACCACAGGTTTCTGTTTCCATCACCATTGATTTCAATAGTGATGGATCCGGTGCCAATGGTTTCGGTTTGTCTCAGTTGTACGAGGGTTCCGTCGTTTTGACGGAATAAATAGTGTAGTCAACTATGTTATTGATTCCGTCAAAATGACGGCACCCTTGCATAACTGAGACACACTAAAACCATTCACACCGGATTCGTCACCATTGAAATCAATGGTGATGCAAGCGGAAGCGTTTCAGTCAGGGTCCCGTTCTGATGTGAAGCTCCGACTGAACGGAGCCCTGACGCAGATGCGAACGAAGCCTAAGTCATAAAAAGGCCATAAACTGTATATGACAACATACAACACAACACAATGCTAAATATTAATACTACCTACTCTATTGTAAAATATGGATATCACCCCTGCTCAGAACCCCCCTCTATGGGCCAGAATAAAGAGCCACTACATAAGAGCCCCCCCCCCCCCCCCCCCCATGAATGGCCATTCATTGATTGCACTTGGACATGTAATGCTACATTTTGTCTGTCCAAATGTGGCTTTTTCCAGCTGGGAGCTAGAAAAGTTGTACATGCGGTGAACAGCTGGATGCCATGACAGCTTTTTTATTGTGAGACAACCTTTAATACATTTTATTTAGATGAATAGACAGCCTGGTCACCGATACTAGCAGGGGATATGAGTGGAAAATGTAAAGTAGCACAATGTTTGGTGTCCCATTGTTATAGAAAAGTGGTACTCCAACTGGAGCTCTGGATTGTTTGCGACGACAACTATTTGCAGTCATACATTTCCAAAAAGGTTCTGCACATTAAGATCTCTAAATCTATAATTAATATATCTTGATATGTGAAATTTTGTCCAAATTTTATACATAACAAACTTTTCCAGTACTCCCATTATTTAAGTTCATGCAGAATGCGCTCTTAACCGTGCCGTAATAATAAAGGCATATTCCCTAGGATTCACAACATTCTTTTTAATACTCTAAATCTATCAAATAAAATATTTGGCAACCAAGCAATGTTTTCAAATCCGAGTCTTCTACCCCAATAAAACGATCCGAAAATCCTATCTTCTTAATAGACTTCAATCAGTTAAAATGGAAAAATTGTCATGGATGTAATTTGACCTTTTTCCGGGTTTCAAAACAGAAGAAAAAATTCAAGCACAGATATTTTGGAGAAAAGTCAATAAAAATCCCTTCCATACTTTGCAATGCTTGATATTTCGTGTGACAAGTCAGTGACAATCTGGGCGGCATTCAGGTTTGTAACTAATATTTGCCTGAGCTTTTCAACACTAGTTTCTGCAACTTCAACAATTAAAGTGTGCAGGAAGGACTGAGAGCTTAATGGTGGCCCATTTTTCAGGAAAGGGGAACACTGTGTCTAAAAATAAGATGATACAAATATAGGCCGGATTTCCTATTTGACAGAGGAAAACTATTCTGATAACAATATTGTTTGTAACATTCTGTAGCTTTCAAATAGAAAATACTTCTTAGCTACACTATTTTATTTTGTAGCAACTCTTGTATTATCCTTAAAGGAATTGTCTAATGTTAAACATGACCGCGTGAATAGCCGCATTGACTTAGTCAAAGGAGGCTCATATTTCTGAATAATGAATCAGAATTCCTTATTTACAGCCACATTTACGTCCATATCTGATGCTTATTTGTAGCTGAATAATGGGATAAAATACTTATGGAATAGCCCTACATAAATAGTTCTGTACAGTGATCAGATAAATAGTAATGGCCCAGAAAGTGACATGCAGTGCCCAGATAGTGCAGTACAGCACATATTCATAGATGGCATATACCTGCCACACATTTCCTAGATACTTAGTGTATACTACAATAGAGGCACCATTATTTGCTAAGTTAGTGCCATACTATGCCCGCGTTACCAAGAAATCTGCATAAATTTCATACTTTAGACATAAAGACCTATACAGCTCCCACATCATGCCATATTGTAGCCACACGAGACAAATTATTCCAAACAGTGCACAGACAGTGTAATATATTGTCCAGGTAAATAGTGCATCAAGTGCCTACTTAGTGCCCATGGAGTGCCTGCAGTTCCAGTGGCACAGTTCCCCCGTCACAGAGAAGCCATCACTTACCTTTACTGAAGTCTCCTACACTGCCCTCTGGTGGCAGCCATGATATCTCATTGACATGACTAGTTTTGCCATACAATAGGTTCTAAGCTGTCAGCACCTAACTCTTGGCAGAGAAGGGGAGGGGTAGCCTGGGAAAGAACTGGGACTGTCCCGCTGGATCTGGGACTCTTTGGAAGCTTGTGATCAATGTGTCAATGTAAGTGGTAAGAGGGACTACTGCCTGAAAAGCAACATAGCACAACAACCAGTCCCAAGATCTCCAGGGATGAATTTTAACAGAATGTACTTTACAGATTTTAGCACTAAGCATACAGCTATTTGTTAATACATGAGAAGCCATGAAACGCTGTACTTTATTGATGTGATTTGCTGCACTGTATATAGTCAGTACATATGTATTTTATGTTTGCTGGCAGTAACTCCACCTTAGTCCTGGTAGTATGTTCTGCTCTATAGCACTACAGAACATAAACCTGTAAACTGTTTTATCTTATACTCATGGGCCTGGCTATCTCTGCCTATTAATCTGCTCCTCCGCAAACAAAGGACTTCAAAGGAAGCCTGTTTTCCCTGCAGGGTAATCCGATCTTGGAGCAAAGCAAGTGAACTGCACTCCAGCAGGAAATATTTAATCCGTCCAGTGACTGCTGTGGCACCATGCTGCTGCCTAAACTCCACTTTGCTGCTGTGCTCTTCCATCCTCTCAACACTGTGTCATATTGTACTTTTTATATGCAGCGCGGGTGATGATTGGAAAATCAAAGTAATCTCTTTTGCATATGGTGGAGGTTCACACACCCTCCCCTTTGAATATGAAATGTAAACTCAGTTAATTTATATATTTTTGGCAGTCAGCAGCGAGGGTGTCGTATGACACATGATGCCGTAAACTTTTACTAAGAGCAATAAACCAAATTATTATGCACTTAATTTGGGATATTTGTGTTTTATCTGTAATTCTATAGTGGAAGCAATTTGTACATTTGCAGGTGTTCTCTCTTTTTTTAATACAATTGCATATAGATATACATATATATATATATACACACACACATATACATACATATATATATATATATATATATATATATATATATACACTGTATATACACAGTCGAGTCACATCATTATGATCCCCAGCTAATATCCAGAGTAACCGCCATGTGCAGAACTGACAGCAGCTAGAGGGGCTGGGAGTGACTCAATAAGGTGTTGATAGGTTGTCCCAGGTATCTGGAGCCAATGCTGACTGCAGCGCATCCCACATTTGCTGCAGGGTACGTGGGGGAGGATCCATAGAGAGAACAAGACAATCGAGGTGGCCCCACTGATGCTCAATTGGGTTTAAGTCTAGTCAATTAGGGGGCCAGGGAAGTACCTGGAAGTTTTGGGCGTGCTCTTCCAACCACTGTCGGTCATTTCTAGCCGTGTGACATGTCGCATTGTCTTGCTGAAAGATTCCATCTGCCGCAGAGAAGACAAACAGCATGTATGGGTGGACGTGATCTGCAACGATGGATTCATACCCAAATCGGTTCAGAGTGCCTTCCTCATGGATGAGTGGGCCCAGAGTATGCCACAAAAAAATTCCCCAGACCATAACGTTGCCGCCACCAGCTTGTGTTCTTCCAGCTATGGTTGCAAGGTGTTTGTTCTCTGTTGTTTCTCGCCTGACATGCCAAAAACGTGACTCATCAGCGAAAGCAACTTTTTGACAATCATCGGTGGTCCAGTTCCGATACTGCCGTGCAAATTTAATCCCTTTTGTCCGATGCACCTTTGTTAGTATAGGAGCAGTGACCATCCATCTGCTTTGGAGCCCCATACGCAGTAGGGTTTGCTGAACTGCTGTTTTAGACACATGTCTGGTAGCCCCCTGGTTGATTTTCACGGTGAGCTGCTCCACTATAGCGTGTCGTTCGGCCGTCGCGCACCTTTGTAGCCAACGTTCACCTTTTACATCAATGGCACGTTGTGCTCCGCAGTTTCCACGTCGGTTATTCCCAATGGTGCCATTTGTCCACTCACGATACACTTTCACCACAGCAGCACGCGAGCAGTTCACAAACTGCACTGTTTGAGAAATACTGCCACTCTTGGCCCGAAAGCCAATAATCCTTCCTTTTTGCAACTCTGATAAATCGCCCCTTTTACCCATGACAACAATGAGTGATATGTGTTCAGACAGTCTATCGCACACCTTATATACCCAACAAAAACCCATGTCCATTACAGTTTGTCACCTCCCCATGCCATGCAAGATAATGGGGCTATTCAGGTATGCATGATTTTTCATGCAGCGTGTGTCCATTGCCTGAAACTCACTGCATGTCCTATATTGGTCCATTGGTTTTTCATTATTGTGTATATTTGTACAGTTTTTGATTGCACTCTGTTTTAATGATTACTCATTATGTTAATGAGACACATACTATATATTCCATACATGTTGGTGTATCACTATGCTTGAAAAAGGTCCTATAGCAGTACGGAAACTTTTTTTCTTACAATATCGGAGTGCTGTGGGATTTCTCCTATATTTACCTACATCCCTTGGATCGGGATTACCTGCCTGCACCCACTACCATCATGGAATTGAATATTGAGTGCTGCTCATTTCTGTTTGTATATATATATATATATATATATACATACACACACACATACACGCACGCATTTTAAAGGTGTACATAACCTTTAAGTTGTGAACGTCTGTTGCTTTAAGCATCTGTTCACTTCTCACTGAACTGTTCACTCATAAACTGCACATGCAAAGTCCAAAAGGTGTCATATTAAAAGTAGAAGGTGGAACAGTTTTCTACCATCTCCGAGGACATGTAAAATTCTATTTATTTTCCAGATGAAAATGTGCTCTGTCGAAACTTGTCATTCCTAGATGTGACTTCTCAACATTCTCAATCTCGATTCCACCTTTTTGTCATAGAAATAAAAATTATTTGGGTACCTAGCCATCTGATTTCATGAACTACATCCATAAATCACCACATGCATACATCTCCAAGTCAGTAGATTAACATAGCATTTAATGTATTACAAAATGTCCCAGGATTTTAGGAAGAGTGCCCAGCTACTGTGACTCCCAGCAATCAGCTGTATTTTGTGAGGGAACCGGAGAGCAACTGTTCAATTCCCCTGCAGCACCACCACAGGGGAAATGAAGCATTACAGAGTGCCTTTGAAATCAATTAGCTCACTGTGTAATGCAAAGGTGTGCTGGGTCCTCCAGAAAAAGATAGACACACTTTGGGGTCACTCTTTGGTCTGTCTAATAGATGGAGGACCTGAGCATGGGACACACACAAACACACACACACACACACACGCGCGCGCACACACACACACAGACACCTCTAATTGGAATTAGGCCACATGATTGATTTAGTGTAAAAGCTATGGGATTTCCGTCCTTGTGTGTGGCAGACCATAACCGGCTGGCACGACTGACCAGCTGTGTTTCTCTTGCAATCGCTTTTCCTGTTTTAATGGGTGGAAACATTTTCATTGATAAATCTGACTATCTGTCAGGCCAAGTCTACAGTAAATTTTGGTGACTCCCCTCAATGAAAAGTGCTGAGTTCGGCTATAGTCACTGTTTCACTTGGCTGGAATGAGCTGGAAGGAAACAGAAGGGCTGCATAGATAGATATACATTAGCTGCTGATGTGTTTACAGCAGGAGGTGGCAGGAAGGGCAGTGGTTGTAAGGTGGGTTTGAGATGTTCAATTTACATCCAGCACAGTAGCAAATGTGGAGAATGACCCAGAACGGGTCAGCCGTGGTAATTTCACATTCTGTTAAATTAGCAAATGGAATGCTACAAGCAATCAGCACGTCTGACGTACATCACCAGGCGTGTGCATGCATGTGTTTGCCCATTGTTTTAAAGGGAAATGAGACATATATTATATTACACTTTTTTATCTAGTGCAACCAAGAGGCCAAAATATATGACGTTACAATCGTTACAAAAAAAAAAGAGAACTTGTCTATGCATATATGTACATTTATAGGGTTAAAAAACTTGTGTAGCCCACAGATCGTATCAATGAGCTTTGGAAGCTAACCCTAAAGTATATTCTATCTGCATTTTCTGTTCCGTTCATATTGATCTATTCTATGGCTAAGGACAGGCTGAGGAGGATAACTCAGTTACATGTTTCACTGGAAGGAGTTTTTTCTTTTCTATGCAGTTTCCACTACATGGTCTTTTGAATTTGATTTGTGAATGGGGAGTGAAAAATATAGAACTAATCATATCACAGCAGCACAGGATAGATCTGGTCACATTGGGGAAAATAATATGAATATAGGATGAAGGACCGGCTACATATCACAAGTACAAGGGAAATGGGGTGAACAGGAAACCATACACCTCGGCTGCCCCTATACAATGTATACAGTAGCGAATACTAAGCAATCTTACTGCTATTGTAGAAGAGCCTGCAGCAATCTAGAGAATCAGTCTAGGAAACGAAACAGCCATTTACATGAATCTTGCATCGTTCACAATATGGATTATGGATTATGCAGTTGGGTTTGTAGTTTCACATTTTATGGTCTCACTATTGTAAAGGCCATACTCTTCGATTATAGTAATGCCAATAATATGTGGTTGGTGCAGGTTCTGAAAGCTTTTAAAGCCCACCGATCATTATAGGGATTCAGTCATCAGTTTATCAATTCCCTATCTCATAACTAATCTAATAGGCGCTTTGCTGCTGATCACTAGTGTGATTTTTTTGAAAAAACGTTTATTATTTGCAAAGTTATGAGCATTTTTCTAAATATGTAAATGTGGCTCCAATAGTCAAACAGGAGGTTGTTCAAACTTTTGGCTATTTGAAGTGATCGCCCTTCCCTCAGCCTCTGTGTGAAGCAGCTTCATGCTGATAGGACAGCGTCAGAGCATGTGACGTAGCTCCACCTCAGGAGAATCTCTGCTGTTACCTCCCACTTGTCTAATAGAGGCTCATTTATATATTTAGAAAAATGCTCATAATAAATGTTTTTTTTAAAAACAAATCACACTGTAGTGATCAGCAGTAAAGCGCCTAATAGATTAGTTATGAGATAGGGAATTAATTAACTGGTAAGAGAGTCTCTTTGAAAGAAAGGGGGCTCAGTACTTAGTGGAGCAGCACACTCCTTTTGTAGTTCTACCAGACCCAGCGCCACTCTTGCCCATGGGGCTAAGCTGCAATACCAGATATAGTACACACACCATGACGAAGGGGCTAAGGTCTCCTACCAAGGTCTGTGGCCCCTCTGCTGTTGTGAATACTGAGGATTCCAGTGGTTTGGCCAACACTGATCACATATTGATCTTGAAAACGACTTAACCCATTTAACTAAAGTAAATAACATTTGTGATTGGTAAATATTTCTACATAGCATCATTTTGTTCCGCTAACATTGTGAACTCACAAATTTGTAAACTATATGGTAGCATTCAAATAAAAGCTTCCGTGAACACAAATGGAGGAAACTGAACTTTGGAGAATGGCAGCGTAAGGAAGTAGTCACATGACACACACAGCAGGAATGGGAGACTGCACATTCTCTAGATTCACCGAAGGAATGAATGAATAAGAGAAAGCCTGGCTGATACACAATCATGAGAAATTTGGAAGGAAGTGGAGATAGGAGGAATAAAGGAGGGAGTAACATGGGAAGGAAAAAAGGCTTTTAGCAAATAGATTTCCATTGCTATCTACATTTGCCTACCCCCCCCCCCCCCCCCCCCGCCCGCTCATTACCCGATTTGCTTATTGACTTTGAGACTCTCTTGGACCGAATTTCTTTTTTCCCAGCATTGTTTGCTAGAACTGATGTGATCCCACGGATTGTTTGCACAGGAGGAGTGTCATTTGTTAATAATCACCATCATTGCTGAAGTTTGGTGATAACATGAGAATTGTCAAGGTGACATCTACCATCAGTTACTAAGTGATTGTTTATAATTAAATATATTATATGATTTATATGATGCTGACACCACTGGCCACACTTCAGGTTTTATACAGTATCATGCGACCCAAAGGCAAGTATCATGATTGAAAATGCATATGTGTTTTTGCAAAGAGAGGTGGAAATGACTTTGAAAATATTTCAAATGTTTACCTTTAAATAATATTGTGTAGTAAGTCTGTAGAGTTGTGTGTACATGGCCCAACACAAGGATTATCCTGAGAATTGGACTGTTAATGGGGAGATACTGAGCACTCCTCATAATCTGTGGTGTTCAATATCAAAGAATGTGATTCGCAAGGAGAGTCTTCCCTTATCTCATACAGGAGAAAAGGGGGAAATAAGATCCAGCTGAGAGTGGGGTCCGAAAATGGCAAAATATCTCACTATCAATGATAACCATGCATGTATGTCAATAGCCATGAAAAAGGCACTGAAAATGGCAAACTGTAGAACAATAGTCATACTTACCAACTCTCCGAGAATATCCAGGAGACTCCGGGACACCTGGCAGAGCCGACAAATCACCCGGGCGCTGCTTTAAATGATACTTACTTCTCCCCGATTCTGCAGTCCTCTTGGCTCCCTGGCGCCATTGCAGACTTGTCTGGGGTATGTATTAAAGAGGCTCTGTCACCAGATTATAAGTGCCCTATCTCCTACATAATGTGATCGGCGCTGTAATGTAGATAACAGCAGTGGTTTTTATTTTGAAAAACTATAATTATTGAGCAAGTTATGAGCAATTTAAGATTTATGCTAATGAGTTTCTTAGTAGACAACTGGGCGTGTTTTTACTTTTTACCAACTGGGCGTTGTGAAGGGAAGTGTATGGCGCTGACCAATCTGTGACCAATCAGCGTCATACACTTCTCATTGTTCCACCCCATTGTTACAGTGTGATAGTGCAGTGAAAGAAGCTGGGCTGGAACAATGAGAAGTGTATGACGCTGATTGGTCGCTGGGTTGGTCAGCATCATACTCTCCTCTGTACAACCCCAGTTGGTAAAAAGTAAAAACACGCCCAGTTGTCTATTAAGAAACGAATTAGCATAAAGCTAAAATAGGTTATAACTTGCTCAAAAATGATCATTTTTCAAAATAAAACCCACTGCTGTTATCTACATTCCAGCGCCACTCAGATTATGTAGGAGATAGGGCACTTATAATCTGGTGACAGAGCCTCTTTAAGAAAGATTCTGATCTGGGGTCTGTATTAAAGGGCTCTGCTGTGGGGTCTGTATTTTTTAAGGGTGTCTGTTCTGGGGACAGAATTTCTTTATGGGGTCTAGTCTGGGGCTTGTATTAGTTTAGGGGTCTGTATTAATTTTAAGATATAATGTAAGGGGTCATGTGCACTATTTGCGATTCAAATGCCATAGGTTGGGGGCATGTCCTATATAAATTGGAAAAGCGCAAGGGCAAAAAATGTGGGGGGCGCACAACAATCTTTTACAATCTTCCTAATCAACTTTATCAAAAGTTGTCAAGTATGACAACAGTAAATAAGGTAAGGACAGGTAGGTGGGAAATAATTTGGGAATTCTTGAAGTTGCATATCTTGATAACCACACCCTCACGTCTACGGAACACCATATACATGCATAGACTCCTAATAGGGCACCAGCCGAGCCTAATCCCATTCCCTTTCATAGACATCAATTACTGTATGATTTAAAGGTCACACTTTACTAAGGTTACGTCCCTTCATTAATAGATTTTTTTTTAGTCCAGTTGCCATCAAAATGAGATGCCCCGAGATAAGCAGCAAGTCCTAAAGAACATGTAGTAATGTGAGTACGATTTTTACAAATAGCTGAACTCGGCTGTAATATTGGTCCTCTAGGCCCTAATTCTCTCTCCGCAGTTGCTATTCCAAAAATAGCAGCTTTGACAACTTGTTACAAGACTGCACCAACTACCATAACTCCCCCATGATCGGATCCGTCACCCCTAAATCTCCTATAAGTAAAACTCAGGGCAACATAATTTGAACAATATATATCACATTTATTCTTGTAAAGCAGGGGTTTTGTCGTAGCTTTAAACATTAAATATCATTCATTTACATCAAAACTAGTCAGCACAAAATGTTGATGCGGTCTGCCATCCATCAGACTACTGGCGGGCGTGTATGCCACTAACCGCCATCTACATCTCCTGGTTTACCATGGCCGCCAGCTGTAATTGATAAGTAAAGTCTAATATACAAAAAGAGCATATGAAACTGAACCTCAATCGTCACCATGCAGTGACGGAGGGTAGCCAGCTAAAGTCCATGAAGGAGGTACAATCCGGGTAACCATAGATGGGGGAACTATGGCAAGAGAGGAGAAGGGGTATGTACTCCAATACCCTCCAGTCTTAAATGGGTCTAAGAGAGGCCCCTACTGTCCGGTGCAATTTCATTATAGTCCAGTGCCCCACAAACTCTTTATTAGAAGAAGCAGTTTTTTTTATGTGAATACAGAACACAATTCCTTACACTGAATTATTCCGTCCCACTAATATTGTTAATGGAAGTTTTGGACTAAATATCCGAATGTCTGTAAAGGGTTACATTTGGACAATACTTCGAAAGGACACTGATTTATCATTGCGGTGCAGCTTGTCCGCCACTGGTATTTGTGGTTGATGATAACATGTAACATAGATACTGCAGAAATAAAACATTGACAGATGTAGAAATGCGCAGACAGTTACCGCTTCGTACCTGGATTGTGTTTGCCCTGTCTGCCTCCTGTCTTGGTATTACTCATATAATGCCCGCTGCCTTGATGTTCTGCCATTGTAAACAGCTGAGATAAAGCTTTTATCCATGCATGCCTTTGTATTTCTTCTCTATTCCTCTCTTTGTTCACATTCCACCTGCCTCTTAAACTTCTAAGATAGGCTAAGACCTCACAAGTGCTCTTCATGTTCATTTTATACTATGAAGCTTAACATGGAAAGGTGAAACCTCAAATGTTTCTACGAATCAAGACTATTTCTAGGAAACTTCGAGTGATGTCTGCACTTGGAAAAAAATGCATATTTTCAATTAAGTGAACTTTGCATTTCATTTTTTGCTAAATTTTCTCTCCGTGAAAGAATCTGCAACTATTTTCTTCCACCTTTTGACTACATTTTTACAATTATTAATCATTTCATTGTAAGAGTGATTTTACTGTATTATTGCAATTTATTTAAAATGTACCTATACCTTCATAAAACCTTTGACATGTCAGAAGATTTTGATGAGCGGGGGTCTGATCACTGAGAACCCCACCGATCACTAAAACAAAGCAGCAGAAGTACTCAGGTGAGAGCAGAGCCGCTTAGTTTCTGATCGGCTTAGCTTGAGAGCAGTGAACGGACTCTTAGGGTATGTGCACACACACTAATTACGGACGTAATTCGAGCATTTTTGGCCCGAATTAAGTCCGAAAATAGCGCCTCAATAGCGTTGACAAACATCTGCCCATTGAAAGCAATGGGCAGACGTTTGTCTGTTCACACGAGGCGTATATTTACGCGCCGCTGTCAAATGACGGCGCGTAAATAGACGCCCGCGTCAAAGAAGTGACCTGTCACTTCTTTGGCCGTAATTGGAGCCGTTATTCATTGACTCCAATGAATAGCAGCGCCAATTACGTCCGTAATGGACGCGGCGTTCAAGCGCCTGCACATGCCGTTACGGCTGAAATTACGGGGATGTTTTCAGGCTGAAACATCCCCGTAATTTCAGCCGTTACGGACGCTGTCGTGTGAACATACCCTCAGGGTATGTGCACACGTAGTGACCAAAAACATCTGAAAATACGGAGCTGTTTTCAAGGGAAAACAGCCCTTGATTTTCAGACGTTTTTTGAGCAACTCGCGTTTTTCGCTGCGTTTTTCGCAGCGTTTTTTACGTCCGTTTTTGGAGCTGTTTTCATTGGAGTCTATGAGAAAACGGCTCCAAAAACGTCCAAAGAAGTGTCCTGCACTTCTTTGACGAGGCAGTCATTTTACGCGTCGTCATTTGACAGCTGTCAAACGACGACGCGTAAATTACAGGTCGTCTGCACAGTACGTCGGCAAACCCATTCAAATGAATGGGCAGATGTTTGCCGACGTATTGTAGCCTTATTTTCAGACGTAAAACGAGGCATAATACGCCTCGTTTACTTCTGAAAATAGGTCGCGTGAACCCAGCCTTAGGCCCTGTACACACAGAGTTATCTGGCACCTTTACTGACGCGGAAACGCGTTGAAAAGCGCACCAAATAATGTCCTACAAACACCTTCCATTGATCTCAATGGAGGCGTTTTTCTCCCGCTCGTGGGGAAAAAAAAGCGACATGATCTATCTTGAGGCGTTTTCTGCCTCAAAAAACCCATTGAAATCAATGGGAGACAGGAAAAAAACACAGCGAACGGCCGCAGCGTTTTTTTGATGCGTTTTTTTCCTTTGCCTGTTGAAGAAAGAGGTTAAAAAAAGCCTAAAAAAACGCTGCAAAAATCGCTGCAAAAAAAGCGTGTGGTGCAAAAAAAACGGAGCTGATTTTTCTGCCTGCAAGAAACTCCTACTTTCTACTCAGCCCATAAACCGCTCACTCGGCTTTACGAGGAAAGCCAATCATAAATAAGGTTGCTCAGCTCTCACCAGAGCTTCTGCCTCTTCATTTTAGTGATCGGAGGGGGTGATTGGACCCCACCCATCAAAACTTTTCACATGTCACTATGACATGTCAAAAGATTTATGAAAGTACAGGTACACTTTAATTAAAAAGGTCCTATCAGCTTTGCTGACATATCTGTTTTAGTAAAACAAAAGAACAATTCTGCAATATGCCGTTCCTCTGTTATTCCTCCTGGAAATATATGAATAAATTGATTACTGGGTGTTACCATTTGCCTTGTCAAAAGGGGTGTGTCCCTACAAAATCTGATGCTGTCCAATCAGTGCTGGCAGTGTCAGCCTGTACAGGGACACACTCTATTAACAAGAGGAATAGTAACGCAGAGTTATCATCTTTCTAATATACTTGATATGGATATGTGGTTTTGCTGGTTTAGTAGTGTGAATCATTACTTTGTTCCACCACACAAATCTGTATGTGGCTTTTTACTGAAGTTAAAAGAAGCCATATACAACTGTATACAGATCGTCCCCCTAGTGGCGGCACCAATAAACAGGATTTTTCAAGGAAGTGTGTAGGGAAACAGGGAAACTGTGCTCTGTCAGTGACATAGCTAGCGGCGGGGGCAGGGGTGGTGGTGTGCCCGGGCCCACTGAGATAGTGGGGCCCGCAGTGACCGCCGTCACCCCCGCCATGGCCGCTGCGGCCACACCACAATACTCTTCAATCTAGCGGACGTGCCGCATGCTAGGCTGGTATTTACAGGGATGATGGGGGTTATAAACAGGGATGATGACTGGTATATACAGGGCTGATGGGGGCTATATACGGAAATGATGGCCGATATAAACAGGGATGATGGTGGTTATTATATACAGTGATCATGGCTGGACCAGCTATCATCCCTGTATATAATCCCCATCATCCCTGTATATACCGGCCATCATCTCTGTATATAACCCCCATCATCCCTGTATATAACAGTCTGGCTGGTATATACAGGTAAGATGGGGGTTATAAACAGGGATGATGGCTGGTGTATATACAGGGATGATGGTTGTTAGATACAGGGATGATGGGTGGTATATTCAGGGATGATGGGGGTTATAAACAGGGATGATGGCTGGTATATACAGGGATGATGACTGGTATATACAGGTAAGATGGGGTTATAAACAGGGAAAATGGCTGGTGTATATATAGGGATGATGGTTGTTAGATACAGGGATGATGGGGTTATATACAGGAATGATGGGGGTTATATACAGGGATGATGGCTGGTATATAATTAGAATGTGCCTCTTCAGTTGTAAACATGTGTTGGGGGGCCCACTGGGTTGGGGCCTACTCAGATATGTTTTGCCCCCCTGTGCTAAACACCTAGCTACGCCTCTGTGCTCTGTATAATGAAATAGAGCATTGAAGCCTTGTGAAATATATTAGACAAACACTCAAAATCATGCTGTTGGTTTCATAGAAAGGAAATTGCCACAGAGCTTCACTGGGTTTTTGACTTGTTTTCTTTCAATTGTATATCTGACATTTGATATTATGGGATTAATAATTTATCATATGCTATTCCTAATATAGTAATCTGTATGTATATTTGTATCTGCTTAGTTCTAGACCAGCTGTTGCCAGAATTGAACGTGCTACTGAAGCTTCTAGACCACGAATTCCTGAGCGCCACCACTAGAGAGAAACAAAGTGCAGTATGCAATATCCTGCGCCAACTGCAGCCATCACCTGGTAGGAATAATTTATTAAAGAAGTGACTAATACAGCGCATCAGTGCTTATTATCCTGGTATTTGCCTATTGACGGCTGATAGTATTTGATTTGTTGTTACCAATGCATCATGTTTTATAAGTGACTTGGAATGGATCACGTCCCCATGCGTCAGGTCTCAAATTGGTCACTTGATCAATATCACATATAGACAGCCCAGTCAACTGCTATGGTGTCCAGTAAAAAAAAAAAGAAACAGTCCTCCTCGGCCCACCCCATGGGTAATGTGCATGGGGCTTCCCTCATTGATAGCAAAAAAGAGGGCAAGCTTATTAGCAAGCCTAATAAGCATCCTGCCTTTCTTTTCTCCAACAAAACGGAAAGAAGAGGATGAACAAGCGCGATCACTGGAGGTGTAATGGTGTTAACATAAACTAGGAGGGGGCACTATTTAGATTGTAACCTCTGCCTATATCCAGGAGTAATCCTCTTTAAACCAAGATGCCATAGCAAAAAAATATAATCTACAGATGACCACTGTCAGCAAATTATATTCAGACACCTTCCAATGGTGTAGAGACCTGCTAGGAGGACTGATAGAATTCAATGAAATCTCATGCCACCACCCATGTGTGTGAAGAATTCACAATGAGCTGGATCTTACAATACCTAGCACAGGGAGTATTGTTACTTTTCACGATCAGTAGGAAGTAGGTCATGGGAACCAAAAAAAAAAACCCTGCAGCCATATGCATAGAATTTTTTGGTGGCGTTAGGGTTGACCTCGGGTGAGAAAATGACCTGAGATACTTTTGGAAATACATTAGTTGGGGGATATTCATATTTTAATCTGCTACCCTCTTAAGAAATAAATAGAAGTATTCCATTAGAACTTCAATAATTTTCTATATTTATTCCAACATTCTTTTTCTGTAATATCTTCAGGAGATGACTCGGATTTTCAGTATATGAACACTGCAGCGTATCACAATGGCACCAGCTTCGTGGAGTCCCTCTTTGAGGAGTTTGGTATGTTGTTATATTCAATAGGTGACGTTTGAGGTGAGGATTTTAACTACGTAGGACGACGTGATTAAGCTGATTAAAGGGGTTGTACATTATTTAAAAAAACATGGCTGCTTTCTTTCAAAAACAGCGCCACCCCTGTCCACAAATTGGACTAAAATCTCAGCCCCATTTACTTCAATGGAGTTGAGCTTTAAAACCACAAACAACCCATGTGTGGCACAGTCTTGGGATGAAAGCAGCCAAGTTTTTCTAAGTCTGTACAATCCCTTTAATCTGTCCGATGGGCTTACAGTATAATTTCCTGTTAATTGCGGTTATAATTAAGTTATTAATACAATTTTAATAAAGTCAGTGGTCAAAATTATACAGAAAAATATACCATCCTAGTCTTTTACCCTAGAGTGTTTTATTTGCATTCATATGTCAGTACATAGTAACTGTATCAAACAGCCCATTAAAAGAGATTAGTTTAAATATATGGAAAAATGTAATTTAAAGGGGTTGTCCAGGTTTCAGCAAATTAATGTTATTTTTTGTATAATTAAAAGTTATACAATTTTCCAATATACTTTCTGTATTAATTCCTCACGGTTTTCAAGATCACTGCTTGTTGTTATTCAGTAGTAACATTCATTGTTTACTTCTAGTGGATAAAATTATGTCCTAGTCATGTGACGGACACACAGGTGCTGGGCTCGTTACAGTATGTGTATCAGAGCTGTGTCTTTTAACAATCCCAGCACCTGTGTGCTCATCACATGACCATGGACAGAATTGTATCCACTGGAAGTAAACAATGAATGTTTCTACTAAATAATAGCAAGTAGAGATCTTGAAAACCGTGAGTAATTAATGCAGAAAGTATATTGGAAAATTGTATAAACTTAATTATACAAAAAATGACATTAATTTGCTGATACCAGACAACCGTTTTAAAAATTAAAAGCAACTTCTATGACATATTACTTTTGCAGGTTTATATATTGGCCTGTTCTGAGGGTATGGGCAAACATTAAAGATTGTAATCAAGTATCTAAGTACTAAAGATGTGGCCATTGTAGCAGCTTGGGTTCCTGTAGAAATAGGAATACAGGCTCAGGTTAGGCCGTCGTTCTTCATGGGAGTGTTAACTCCTTCATCTCCACAGACAAATAAATGGGAAGGACTGGCCCGAAAATCAAACTTTCCTTCTCTCCTACAAAGATGAAGAGGGCAAAACACTACTGGGCCTCATATCCTCCCAATGAGGGTTCTATGAACAAGTAACCTGGTTTGGTCTCCTCTACTATGTTTTAGGAGGAATACATTCAGAATTTAAAATTACATAAATTAGAATGAATTCCAAGCCTGCATTTATTGTTCTTCACTATGGCAAACTGAAATGTTAACTACAGTGCCCTATGTAACATCTTGTGCACTTCAGCGCTGGTGGATACAATGTATGAGTAAACAGAGCCGTGTAGTAACTTTACACTCAGACCACCCTAACACAGGCATCAATATCGCTATTGTGTGAGTCATTCTTGTTAAATCTGTATGACAACCCGCTACTTTGTCCTTCACTAAATTTAAGAGATACAGAAAACTCATGATTGCAAAACTTTTCTTTACAATAATGTGCGTAGTTCCTCAAGAATGGACACATATAACTACATTACTGGAAAATATCCGTTTTGGATGTTACGTTCTGTAAAGGATATGTTGACGTTGCCAAGATAAGTGGTTGATGGCCCGTGATTTTTCTTTTTTATAGACTGTGACTTGCAAGAATTACGGGACATGAAGGATGACTACAGAGAAATAGAAGGCCAATCCTCTCCACCCCCACCAGCACCGAGTGTCCCTCCACCACCATTACCCACTACTCCACCACCAGAAGATTACTATGAAGAAGCCGTGCCTCTAGGACCTGGGAAGTCCACAGAATATATTACCTCTCGCAGTAAGTGATTCCCATGATTTTACATCTCGGGATGATCTTTCTTGATGACACCTATGGCAAGCAATTCCCACTTTTGGGTGCATTCAGTAGCACTTGGAGAGCAACAGTTTTTTGCAATTGGCCTCCTGCCGTTTGGTCCAACAGAAACAAAAGGGAAGAAAGCAGAAAATTTTTATAATTTTGCAAATAACATCTATCAAATGTTGTAATTTTTAATACTTCATATTTTGGGAAAACAGTGGCCCAATGGAGCTTCCATTAAAACCTGTTGCAAAGTTATATTTAACGTTATATTTACCGGTATATAGAAACATCTGGTAAAGAATTGTTGTATTAAGCAATTCTTAAAGTTATCGCGTTACAGTATGTTTCTAGTGGTCATTTTTGGTTTATATTCCTGTTTTGTACAGATAGCTCCAGTCCTCCAAATTCGATAGAAGACGGATATTACGAAGAAGCAGATAATAATTATCCCCTGACACAGATCAATGGAGAGCAGAAAAACTCGTGTAAGTGGCATTTCACATACTGTAACTGTGCGTTGTGGACCATTCTATACTTTGAATAGTATATACTACAGGTCAGAGCTGGTGCAGCGCTCGATGTACAATTGTTCTCATCATGCCCTCTAGTGGACAGAATTGCTTTAGCTGCAGCAGAAATAAAAGTTTATCCACCTGTTGGTCCCATAAGAGAACACATAGCTTCCATAAAGATAGGAACTTGTGCCATATTTTATAGACCACTTGCACCTTAATGTATTCTCAATTTTTAGCAATTTTTCATACCTTCGACTGTCATTTTCCTATGTTAATTTCTCATCGTTTTCAAGAGCTCTGCTTGCTGTTATTCTGTAGGAACAATCATTGTTTACTCACAGTGGATTAAATTCTGTCCATGGTCATGTAAAGGACACACATGTGCCGGGATAGTTGGAAGACACAGCTCTGAGGCTAGAACCACACACAGAGTTTTGATTCAGTTTTGGGCTCTGTTTTTTGAGCCAAACCAAAGAATGGACATGCATCAGTCTAATACACATACTGTAACGAGCCGTGCACCTGTGTGTACATCACATGCCCATGGACAGAATTTTTTCCACAGGAAGTAAACAAAGAATGTTCCTAATGAAAAACATCAAGCCGAGATATTGAAAACCGTGAGAACATAAAGGGGTTTCCCATAATCATTATTTATTACCTATCCACAGGATAGGTGGTAAACATCTGATCGGTGGGTGTCCGACCTCCTGGATCTCCCAGGAATGGCAAGATAAGATTGGTGGGGGTCCCAGTGGTCGGACCCCCACCGATCAGTTATTTATCACCTACCCTGTGGACAGATAATTAATAATGATTATGGGAAAACCCTTTTAATACAGAAAGTATATTGTAAAATTGTATAACTTTTAATTTAAAAAAATATAACATTATTAATGGTGGACATCCCCTTTAATAAATAACACAGGCAGCCTAGAGCATATCTATGAGTAGGTTGCTGTTGCACCCAAGCTAAGGGACTCGAAGAGGCCAGTTCTTTTAATGATGTCTCATAGTTGGAGGCCCAGTTATCCCTATGCAGGTAGCCACTTCCCCTCAAAAGGAATGAAGGGATGTAGCTGCCTGGGATTGTATATTACTCATAGGTGATCAATAGCAAGTGCCCAGGAGAGAGCAATATACTCAAATAAATCGTAATGTCTTGTGTGCAAACAAAATCAAATATAGCAATGGACATGCCAAAATTTGTTTTGCAAAAGGCATCGGGGTCATCTTCTTGCTAATGATCAGTGAGGGTCCCACCTCAAAGACCCACCAATGTTATCTTCTAAGAAGACTCTATAAAAAGAAAAATCAGAAGTCTCTTAAAACCGACTGGTCACTTTACCATTTATTTGATTGTTTATTATAATACAATTTCTTTGTACATAGATAATGAATCTGATGGACTTAGCAGTTCCTATGAGTCTTATGATGAGGAAGATGAAGAGGGTAAAGCTCAGCGTCAAATGCACCAATGGCCTTCACAGGAGGCCTCCTTGCATCTTGTTCGAGACAGCAGAATCTGTGCTTTTCTCTTGCGGAAGAAACGCTTTGGCCAGTGGGCCAAGCAACTTACACTCATAAGAGACAACAAGCTATTGGTAAGAGAAGTAGAGCATTTCTATTGCTTGTAAGGTACTGTCCTGGGGTCAAGAAAGTATAAAAAAATGGACTAATATTGTGAGCATAGGAAGGAAGGAAGAGGATATTCTCTATTACATCCCTCAATATCAAAATACTGTGGCAGCCAGAAAGGATTTCCTGTATCCACACTTCATTGGCCACCGTCATGGAAATAAACTACAACAGTGAGATTGGGAACTATTTGTATTGGGAAGGTCATTGAACAGCCCTGGTTATCCTACAGGCCCATGGCTGAGAACATCTATTATAATGTGTGGAGTCAGTGTTCCTGCCGGACACCCGATAAATCATGATTTGTATTGGCAAAAAGCTATTACTACTGAGTCAACGCAGTACATTTAAGGGAAACCTACAGTTTAACAAATAAGTCTCAGGGAAATGCGAGAATGTAAAAAACAATAAGTTAAAATGCGGTCCCTGTGCGTAGAACTCAGGGTCCATGGGGTAAACTGCTGGTATGTGCATATAAACAAGCATGCTCTTCCAACAGTCCCCAATATATAACTCAATCTTTGCTGTTGAACTCCCTGAGCTTGCCTTAGGATACTTGCATTATGGCTTGACAGGTGCTCCACCTGTATACAGAGCAGCTGTATCTTTCACTAAATCATGTGCCCATCAGGTCCGCGGGACTGACGGGTTCAGTGACAGCGGGTTGCATCCACGTTATCCATCACATCTAAGTTCTTAACTTAGATGTGATAGATTACAGGTGGGTCCTGCGTGTCAGAGACACACAGGACCAGCTGTCACTGAACCCGTCAGGTCCACTGGACTGACGGATTCAAGACTTAACGAACGATACAGCTGCTCTGTATGCAAAATATAGACCAGCTGTATCTCAAAAAGTGAAAATCATTTTTAATAAAAAACTAATGATAAAGTTGCACCAAACACACTAATAGACATGTTTATTAAAAAAAAAAAAAAAATCCCTTTCAAAGGTTTGCATAGCCTTTAACTGCTGCCAGTTTCCTCAGAGTGGACATTTTCTTAATAACTCCTCTAGTAAAAGAACCTATATGTTACTATTTGCTAAAGAAAAAAATCATCCGTTTTATTAAGCGTTTCAGGGAAAGATTTCCATTATACTTATTATGAGCAGTGTTAATGTTGTATGTAAATATCTGTCAATGGTGTAACCAAGGTGGAACCCTAACGGAATAAGAAAAACAGTTAAAGAGTCTCTGTCACCACATTATAAGTGGCCTATCTTGTGCATAATGTGATCGGCGCTGTAATGTAGATTACAGAGTTATGACCTATATTAGCTATAGTTATATCGCTATGTGCAGCCACATACACACACACTAACATAACTGCAGTGTCCTGACAATAAATATACACTAACTCCAGCCAGGCCGTGATGTGTATTCAGAATCCTGACCACTTCTGTAGCATCTCTGTGATTTACAGCACAGCGAGATCTCGCTGTAAATGACAGTTTACAGCGTAATCTCGCGAGACTACGCCTGCTATGCTGTAACTCACGGAGAAGTGCAGAGAAGTGGTCAGGATTCTGAATACACATCCCGTCCTGGCTGGAGGTAATGTATATTCATTGTCAGGACACTTCAGTAGTGTTAGTGTGTGTGTATGTGGCTGCACATAGCGATATAACTATATCGCTATCTGCAGTGTAAATGAATGGACAGAAGTGTATGACGCTGATTGGTCACTGACTGGTCAGCGTCATACACTTCTCTCCACAACGCCCACTTGGCCATATAGTAAAACACGCCCAGTTGTCCATTGAGAAACTCATTAGCATAAAGCTAATATAAGTCATAACTGCGTCAAAAATGATTGTTTTTCTAAATAAAAAACACTGCAGTAATCTACATTACAGCACCGATCACATCATGTACAATATAGGCCACTTATAATGTGGTGGGAGAGCCCCTTTAAACTCAGATAGTGGAATGACTTTTTAGATGATATAATTTAATGGAGGGAAGAAACAGAATGTGAGGGCATGGCAGGCAACCAGAGACAAATTGGTTGCCGCTGAAGAATATTGATACGAAGATACAATGCGTTTCAGAGCCATACTGCCAGATGACATCTCCATTTATATAATTTCCTCTGTGGAGGAGCTCTCCATCGTCCAAGCAGAGCCTCTCTATCTTATTTACTTACCTTTTCTAGTGTAGTATCTATACTTAGCACTAAACAATAAGGTGAAAATATATCCTTAGCTTTTCTTTAGTTTTTTTCACTAGTCACTGGCCTTTTGTTGTACGTTGGGGTATGTGAGTACCTTTTTTTTTTCGTTTATACTGTTAATGCAATGAATAGATAGATAGATAGATAGATAGATAGATAGATAGATAGATAGATAGATAGATAGATAGATAGATAGATAGATAGATAGATAGATAGATAGATAGATAGATAGATAGATAGATAGATAGATAGATAGATAGATAGTTAGATATGAGATGGATAGATAGATAGATAGATAGATAGATAGATAGATAGATAGATAGATAGATATGAGATGGATAGATAGATAGATAGATAGATAGATAGATAGATAGATAGATAGATAGATAGATAGATAGATAGATAGATAGATAGATAGATAGATAGATAGATAGATAGATAGATAGATAGATAGATAGATAGATAAAAAACTGGTTATTGCTCATGGTACTTAACTGGTGTTCCATTATATCGGTCGACACTATGGTCAGAACGTAAGCAGGGCAGCTCTAATATTTGTATACTAGGAAGAATTTAAGAATTTTCAATATTTTGTGTTAAATTGTTCATGAACATCTTATACTGCATTTTTGGTCATGGATGTTTTTTTCTACAGTGTTACAAGAGCTCTAAGGACCAGCATCCCCACTTGGAAATGCCTTTGCCCCTATGCGGTGTCACTTATGTTCCCAAGGACGGGAGACGTAAGAAGCATGAGCTGCGATTCTGCCTACCTAATTCTGAGCTGCTTGTGTTGGCGGTTCAGAGTCGGGAGCAGGCTGAAGAATGGATGAGGGTAATGATACTTATATACATAGTTCTCACACTATAGGGTAAAAAAAAATACAATAAAATATACCAAAAAATGTGTGGTTGCGACTTACAGGTAGAAATAATTGTTTATTATTACCCAGTATTTATAAAGTGGTAACATATGCTGGAGCAATGTACATAGAATACACTGGTCCCTGTCTCCAGCAGAGCTCACAATCTAATTTCTCTACCTCAAGTAAGACATTCATGCACATACCCTCTCTTGGGGCCATAGTCCGTTATGTATAATTGACCAGGGGCAACATCTTCAAGGAGTTTTTCTTTCTCCCCGTGCTTGTGGGGGTTTTTTCTTCTGTTTTTTTTACACACCCAAAAAACATACTGACAGTGCGGGTACAGCAGAAAAAAGACATTGCTTTTTTTTAGATGCCCATCCCATCAGACACATAGGAATCTATGTTCATACCCCATCGGGAAAGACAACCATATGTAAACAAACAGTGCCCAATGCAATCAGAACTGGTCCACGCTATTTATTTAAAAGTCTAGAACTCCTTAGAATGTGTAAATATAAATTAATGGTGTGACTGAAAAATGTTGTGTAGTTTGTGACGTAATGTAAATGTATACACTTATAATGTGCATAATAATGATACAATATACCTAGTACTAGAGCATCATCAATACAATCACCTATATTCTTTGGCATTCTTTATTTCTTTCTGTGTTATGGGACATATATATGGTTATCTATGCTCAGACCTCTATTATTTATATAGGTTATCAGAGAGGCCAGCAGCCCAAACACAGTACAGCCATTCGCATCCCCAGCACTGAGGCATAGACTGGACCAGGACAAGGTGAGCTACTCACTTCTTCTAGGTGCCAGCCTCATACCTGCCCACAGCCCTAGTTTCACTAGCAGTCCTGATTTGTGGCTTACATAAAAGGTCAGTGACCCTGTAAACTGGGAAGAGTTCCTGGGCAGGTTTGGGGCACATAAGGGACATTCCTGTTCAAGACTGTTGGTAATCACACTATAATATACAGTGTTTTTAATCATCTTTTAAACAGCAATAAGCTGCAGATGTATGGAAGGTGAACAAATAGTTAAATCATTTAAAGAGCTTTTTCAGTTAGATGTAAATAACGCTTGATCACTGTATAATGAAAAGTTTCTCACCATTCTCAAGAACTCCGTTTGCTGTCAGGGAAGGGTGACATTCCTGCTTACATCCAATTGCATAGAAAAGTCGGAAAAGTTGCAAATTTTGTTAAAAATGTTGACTTTTGATCTTTTTCCGTTGCCCTTGGCACTTTTGACAAATGGGTGGGGTTTAATAAAGGTGGATGGGGTCATTGTAAACCAATAAATTCATTATAATTTACGCTAGAAAACTGGTGTAAGTTATAGCGGAAATCTACGCAAGCTCCTAGCTGCCGTAGATTTCACTCTGTGGGGCATAGCAAGGCCGAGAACCATGCCGACCCCGTACCTTGCCCCCAGATCAGACTACCCACTGTTCCCCATCCGACCAAAATGAAAACATACTCAATTTACCGTTACTCGTCTCCTCTCCAGGTCGCCTCAGCATGTCGTGATTTATGTCTAATGGGAAGGGGGGGAATAGATGGTGCACAGCCGCGGTCCTTGCGCCACAATTGTTGGACACGGCCAGATGAAAGATGCAACACATTTATTAAGAAGCGTCAGTCTCTAAAAAAATGTGTTGCATTTTACTCCAACTAATTGTTCATTAAGACTGGAGTAGATTCCATAAAAATATGTAAGAAAAACCTCCATGTGCCTCTGTAGCATGCTATGGTCTCCGTATCACGGATCCATACAACACAGATCCGTAATATGGCCAGGTGTAAGAGCCGTAAGGCTATGTGGCGCTATTTTTTCTGTCAAAACAATGGACACCTCAGCAAAACCCAACAGACCCCATTGTAAGTCAATGGTGTCTTTCAGGAGCCCCTGGTATCTGTCCTGTGATGGATCTGGCACTGCGTTAAGGCTTCCGTTATAAACAGTAGCCACGATGCAGATGTGAACAGAGCCTAACCCACAGGGGATCCATTAGAATGGATAAATTTTCTAGCAAACTCACAGCTGTGAGAAGTTTTGAAGAACTTTGAAGATTCTAGTCTAATCCTCTGTCCCCTTATTAATTGTCTGCAGAGATTGTCCCATGACAAAACATCTGATTCGGACAGTGCTGCCAATGGAGAAAACAGCTCCCCCAGCAGTGGGAAAGAGAACAGGGACAATGGTGAGTTCCCTTACTGCAATATTGGGCTTAACACCTGTGCCTTTCTAAAGGTAACCTTTTTGTGGGTTCACACAATGCAATTTATTTCTGCAGCGGAACCTAGGTAAACTGGTTCACTTGCAAGTTCTATACTATATATAAGCCATGAACATGTAGATCTCATATTACTGGTGAATATCCAATACATTTTCTAAGGTTCACGCTTACTTACAATGTTTCAGTCAAAGTGGAATGGTAATTAAAGGGGTTCTTGCTAGGATATACAATCACTTTCTGATCATTTAGGGTCTGACTGCCGACCCCCTGATCCTGAGAGTTAAAGGGCCACTGGTTTAGCACTGCATCCCCTTCACAGTTTTTCCATTCTCATTTCATCCACACAGGATCGGTGGGGGTCCCATTTGTCAGAACACCACGATCATAAAATAATGACATATCCTAGCGATATTCAAGATGGGAAAACACCTTTAAATTACAATGTTTTGTTTGGACTGAGCTTGATCATATTTAATATTCCCGATAGAGACCAATATTAAAAAACATTAATCTTACCTCCAGCAAAGTGTCGGAGGACGGGTCTGGCCGAGCTGAAAGGTTCCATGAGCCGAGCTGCAGGGAAGAAAATTACACGGATAATTAGTTTCTCTAAAAAGAAGCAGTCTGCTGAGGAGCAGCATACCTCATCTACAGATGAAGATGTCCCCTGCTGTGGTAAGTGACAATATAGCAGTAAGGCTGGGTTCACACCTGCGTTGGTGTGTTCCGTTGTTCTGCTCCGTCAGAGGAGCAGAACAAAGGAATGACGGAACCAACGATTCCGTTGCACAACGGATACCGCCGAAACCCATTGACTTTAATGGGTTCCGTCGGAGTGTGCGTGATTTCACCGGACACAATAGGGCAGACGCTATTGTGAACATAGCCTAAGCAGTGCTGGGTTCTACACACTTCTGATTCTACTTTGTGCATTGGCTTCTACGAGGGAAGCAGTATAAAGTTATTTTCTATATTTATACACATTCTCACCTTATGTTATGTACACCCATTTAAGGAACCTTGACATCACATACGTAATTGCCTTCCCCTTCCATCACAGTAGTGGTTCCCAACCAGGGTGCCGCGAGAACCCTCCAGGGGTGCCGCGACACTCCTCTGAACCACGGCCACGGCAGTGGTTTCTCTCCTCCTCACAGCGTGAAGTGCAAATGGGAATTCCGCTCCTTCAGGGAGTTATAGTGGCGCTATCTACCGGAAGGGGGAGGGGTGCCATCTATAAGGGGGCTGTGTGGCACTACCTACAAGGGGGCTGTGTGGCACTACCTACAAGGGGGCAATGTGGCACTACCTACAAGGGGCTGTGTGGCACTTCCTACAAGGGGCTATGTGGCACTACCTACAAGGGGTTGTGTGGCACTTCCTACAAGGGGCTGTGTGGCACTACCTACAAGGGGTTGTGTGGCACTATCTATTGGGGGCTGTGTAGCGCTATCTACTGGGGGCATCTGTGAGTGGCGGGCTGATGGTCATTTTACTGTGAGTGGGGGGCTGATGGTCATTATACTGAGAGTGGGGGGGTGGATGGTAATTTTACTGTGAGTGGTGGGCTGATGGTTATTTTACGGTGAGTGGGGGGCTGATGGTCTTTCAAGTGGATTCCACCTCTGACCTCCAATTGAAATTAATAGGAGGCAGAAAATACCTGCGGCGCTCATTTGGAGTGCTTTTTTTCCTGCGTCTTTTGCTTCAACGGCTTAAAAAAACATCAAATAACTCTGTCAATTCGAAACCTGCCTCAAAATTCAGGAACTTTGAGGCAGATTTTTTTCTGCCTTACAAATAGCGCTGTGTGAACATACCCTAAGAGCTTGTTTTTAGCTGTTTTATGTCTTTCGCTTAACACTTTTGGTAGGGGTGCCCTGAGGACATTTTTTTTCCAGGGGTGCCTCTAGTCCGAAAAGGTTGGGAAACTCTGCGTCAGAGGTATACGTCAGGTGGACTCTGACAGAAAGCTGCATCATATCACACTGTATAGGTATACAGTGGGGATATGTTGCTTACTCAGCCCAACCCCCAATCACTACCCAGGCTTAGTGGTACCTGATGCTTTGACCATGGACTCCGGCCCTGGGGAAGCTCCTGACGTCACTGTCAATAAATAGACTGGAGTCCCAGGCAGAACGCTCCCTAAATGCTTGAGTCTCTGACTGCTTTTTATCTCTCCCCATGAAGCTACATAACTAGGGCTGCCCTAGGCGAGACAAAAAAAATCAACCAGGGACGATCGAAAAAATTAGCCAGGGACGAGGGTAAAAAGCAGCCAGGGACAAGAAAAAGCGTAGCCGGGAACGAGGAAAAAAGCAGCCATGGACAAGCAGGAAGCATGGTGGAGGACAGCAGTGCTGCCTGCAGCCCTGTGCAGGGAGCTCCAGTGACACACTGTCACTGGAACTCTCTGCAGTTACAGTACGCCCCGACATATGTGTTTAACGTATACCCGTGACGGACGTTGTTTTTTTTGTGGAATCCCTCAGGATGGAATAGCGTAGTATTCTACACTATTACATCCTTAAAAAAAAAGGTAGACTGATATATACCAGCCTGATGGAGGCCAAAAGGACATCACTCTAATGGAGCCCTATAGACACGTTTATCGTGTACGTCGGGAGCTTTCTCAGCTTACATGATAAACATACGGCAGAAACGTGATGAGGGGGGCCTATGATGGTGCTGCACATAGGATGACATACAGTAGTATGGTGGTGGAACAGTGCTCTTCATACATATTTTTACAGTCATATGTAAATAATGAAACGTTGTGCATGTTTCTAATATACTTTGGGGGAAATCATCAATAGCTTTATGCCACCTCTGTGGTGTTAAAAGGGTTCCACGTTTTGGCGATAAAATTTGTGCATTTTCTGTCATTAGAATACATAAGTCTATCTCCTGTCCTAGTTTGCTAAAAAATTTGCCCGTAGGAATAACAGCCTAAAGTCCAGGCTACTTGGCTCAAAAAGGAAAATATATATATTTTCACATGATTGAAACATGAAGGAACAACGATAACATGTTTTTAAAGTAATTTTATGTACCTGATGTAATTTCTTTTGATTGATTGTTTTTTTTCTGACCCATTGTACTTTGAAAAGGTAGCAAATATTTAGATGTCTAGCACCTACATGAACAAGCATAATGGAAATGGTATATGCAACTTATACACCTTAAAATAAATCCTCTTCTACTCTCTGCTGTCTGCCCTAGGCTTCTTGAATGCGCTTGTGAATCAGTGCTGGAAGGAGCGCTGGTGCCGATTAAAGGGACAGACGCTTTATTTCCACAAAGATCGTAATGATCTCCGGACTCATGTTAATTCTATTGCCTTGCGTGGCTGTGAAGTGTCACCAGGATTTGGGCCTCAGCATCCATTTGCTTTCCGAATACTACGTCAAAATCAAGAAATCTCTGTGTTAGAGGTATATTCCTATTTTGTACTTTTATATTTTATTCACAATATTTTAGTAAGCATAAGACATAATATAATAATATACATAATAGATAATATGAAATAACATCTTAGTCATGTCATGTAAATCTATAAATCTCTTAACACAAGGAAATTGTATACACAATGTAGAACTGTAGTTTTCTTTTGCATACTTTCAAATAGGAATACAGAATTCTGCTTTATTAAAGTACTATCAATATTAGTCATCAGTGAAAAAGATTACTGTTGTTATAGCAGTGGGCTGTAAATACTTCTACTACACGTAAAGGTTGTGCGAACACTGCCCAATAGGATACTTCCACCAACGGTGTGAACTTCAAATTAAATAAAACTGCATTTTAATGGTATACGCTAAAAAAATCATATGACATACAAACAATTGTATCAAAATGTTTTGACCATGAACCTGTGTTGTTGTGTCTGTTATTTAAAGAGGCTCTGTCACCCGATTATAAGTGCCCTATCTCCTATATAATCTGATTGGCGCTGTAATGTAGATAACAGCAGTGGTTTTTATTTTGAAAAACTATAATTTTTTAGCAAGCTATGAACAATTTTAGATTTAAGTGTAATGTCGGGGTAGGGAAACAGACAAGTGAGCCCTAATCTACCCGCCACTCAGTCCCTGCCTACTTGCAACGACCCGCCCTAGGCGGGTGGTGGAAGATGGAGTCAGTCTCACAGACATAGAAGCAGGTGCAGACTGATTACCTATGGGCGTCGACACAGAAGTTGTGCCTGGCAAATCCTTTACATTAAGTTAATTAGTTTCTTAATGCCCAACTGGACGTTTTTTTACTTTTGACCAAGTGGGCGTTGTAAAGGGAAGTGTATGACGCTGACCAATCAGCGTCATACACTTCTCTCCATTCATGTCCATTTGTACTCACAGCACAGCGTGATCTCGCGAGATCCCGCAGTGCTGTCACATACACCCACACTAACTTTACTGAAGTGTCTTGAGAGTGAATAGACATTGCCTCCAGCGAGGATGCGAGGTCTATTCACACTTCCGACACTTTGGTAAAGTTTCTGTGGGACTTACTCACACATCACAGAGTGATCTCGCGAGATCACGCTGTGAATGACAGCACAGTGTGATCTCGCGAGATCACGCTGTGCTGTGAGTACAAATGGACACGAATGGAGAGAAGTGTATAACGCTGATTGGTCAGCGTCATACACTTCTCTTTACAACGCCCACTTGTTCAAAAGTTAAAAAACGCCCAGTTGGGCATTAGGAAACTAATTAGCATAAATCTAAAATTGCTCATAACTTGCTCAAAAATGATCGTTTTTCAAAATAAAAAACTGAAGGCATTCCTCCTATGTGTGTACAGTTGGACACAGGCTGACCTCACTGCTTGCGTCCACAAATAGCACCCTTATATATACTAACAGTGGAATAATATGGACTTTAATGGTTAAACATTTTAGTCTCCATTCAGCCTCCCTACCTGTTTCGCCACAATAAGTGGCGTCTTTAGGGCAGAACAGATATAACGAATAAGACGAGTGTGCTGTCAAGTACTAGTAGGTGGTATTGAGTACAATAAATATCTCCCCAAACATATATAGTGGCTCTGATCTTCTACTTGAGCCCTCTATTATATTATACCTGGGACTTTGCTTGAGGTCCTGTATTTTAGGGTATTTCTTGGTACCTGCATATGCCAACGTAACCATTGCCCTTCAATAGATAATGGCTTACCCTTTGTCTATAAAATGACAGGTATCAAGAACAAGATCTTCCCTGAGAGTTTGTTAAATAAATGCATTTTGAGGCTGGGTTCACAACCCTATTTATGGACGTAATTCGGGCGTTTTAGCCTCGAATTACGTCCGAAAATACGGCTCCAAAGCGCCGGCAAACATCTGCACATTCATTTGAATTGGATTTACGATGTACTGTGCCGACGGTCATTTTTTTTACGCGCCGCTGTCAAAAGACGGCGCGTAAAAAAGACGCCCGCGTCAGAGTAGTGCCTGTCACTTCTTGAGACGTAATTAGAGCCGTTTTCCATTGACTCCATGGAAAAACAGCTCCAATTACGTCCGTAATGGACGCAGCGAAAAGCGCTTGCACATGCCATTACGTCTGAAATTCCGGAGCTGTTTTCTCCTGAAACCAGCTCCGTAATTTCAGCCGTAACGGAGGCTGCCATGTGAACATACCCTAACAATTCATTGTAACACAAATTCCCAGCTATGTAAATTTGGTAAAGTTATAGCAATTCTACACAAAATGGGTCAGATTTCTCATGCTTGCTGCTCCTTGGTTCGGTCCAGTTGTGCACCTGTTTGTGTCTACTTGCATGAGATTTATTATTTACATGTGCCAGAAAGAACAGGGTTTTGTGCCATGCTCAACACCTTAGTTTGAGTTGTAGAAAATAGGTGTAATTTTGGCTTGTTTTAGTAAGCGACATGTTTTGGCCATTTTTTATACATTTTCTGGTGCAAATATTTGTCGCAAACTAAACCAGCTCCAAGGTGGTCTAATGTTAGACAGGAATGTTGAAAGATATGCCATATTTATCATACATGTGCCTTTGTAATAAATTTGGTGCATATTCAGACTGCTTGTCTAAATTTACGCTGTTTAACTGTTAGGCTATGTTCACACGTTTAGCAAAAAACGTCTGAAAATACGGAGCTGTTTTCAAGGGAAAACAGCTCCTGGTTTTCAGATGTTTTTTAAGCAACTCGCATTTTTTGCTGTGTTTTGTACGCCCATTTTTGGAGCTGTTTTTCTATAGAGTCAATGGAAAACGGCTCCAAAAACAGATCAAGAAGTGACATGCACTTCTTTTTTGCAGGCGTTTTTTTACGCGTCCGTTGGAACAGAATGCCGTATTTCCCATTGAAATAAATTGGCAGATGTTTGTAGGCGTTCTGCTTCCGATTTTTCGGACGTTTAGGGCCTGACAAACGGCCGAAAATAAGCCGTGTGCACATACCCACAGCATTAATAAATCTGCCTTTATATGTCTCACCATGAAATGGGTTATTCATTTAGATGAAATTATGAATTACAATGAGGGTATATACATCATACATTCAACCTGCAAATGTCTTAGGTCTTATTTTTCATCCTTATTACAGGCCAGGAGTTCTGCAGAAATGGGTCGATGGCTTGGTCTTCTTCTTGCCCAAACAGGCTCCAAAGTCAAGCCTGAGGCCCTGCATTATGACTATGTAGATGTGGAAACGATAGCCAATATAGTCACTGCTGTTCGGCACTCTTTCATGTGAGTTATTAGGAGGAAAGAACAAATAAAACAAGTGTAAAGTGGAGGCTAAATGCATACCTCCCAACTTTTGAATCGTCAATGGGGCACACTTATGGTTCATATGGTAAAAGATCTATTTTTTAACGCATGTCTACACACTTGAATATTTTTTTATTTACACATTATCACAATCATCTGAATATAGCATTTTTGAGACCCAAATTGCATCACATCAAAAGACAATATGCAATAAGCATCCAGGTTGACACTTTGTGGGGCAATATATTAAATTTATTAATGCAAATCTATTTATCAGCTCAAAAGAGGGACATTTAAAAAGAGAAGTGGGACAGAGGTATGTGGGGCAAAAGTAGAGACTATCCCTTAAAAATATGTATGCTAAAAGGCTATATAAACGTTTGAACACTTTTCTTGTTAACAAAACAATGTATTATAATTTATTAGGCAACCTTGTAATTGTTTTTTTTTTTAAATTCTGTTTTTATTTATCACAAGTAACTAGTGGAAGTATATACAGATTCATAACTTGATGATATACTATTTTAACAAGTGAACACATAAAACAATGGAAGCAGGATAAGAGGAAACACCGATCATCCTAGAAGTCCAACTGAGCAGAATTGGCAGAGACCTCTAGAAGAAGAGGATAGTGGGATAAAAAGGATGGGGAAGAATATGGAGAGGAGGTGGAGAGGGAGAAGAAAGTTAGAAAGAGAGGGGGTGAAGAAGAGGGGGAGGGGAAGGGAACAATCCTCAGCATCCAACCAATAAACGTCCGTCCCATATTGATCAGGATATTAAGACAGCAAGGAGATATACTCCGAAGAGTTCTCAAAGCTTACCCAGGTAGACCAAGATCGCATTAATTTATCGTTAGAGTCCCGTATGGCTGCAGTGAGCTCTTTCATACATTTCAAGTCTTGGATCTTCTGAAACAAAAGGCGCATTGTGTATGGTTCAATCTGCTTTCACATAGCCGAAATGCAGTGTTGACTAGGTGAAGCACCACCGACTTCTTGTATGTGGAGACACGAATGTCACACAGATGAAGCAGGAAGAAGCCAGGGGACTTGGGCAATGTGAAGTCAGTAAATTTGGAAGCTATGTACCAGACATTGTCCGAAAAGGTAGCTAGTCGGGGGCAATTCCAAAAGTTATGTAAAAGGTCACCCACCCCTTTACCACACCTCCAACACGTGGGGAAGACCTCGGGATAAAATTTGTGAAGTTTGGAGGGAACCCTGTACCATCTCGTCATTATTTTAAAGCCCGCTTCCTGTATTTTACTTGATATAGAAGATTGATGAGTCATGGTATACAACCGGTTTACGAAGGTCTGCTGTGAAAGTAAAGTTAAGGTCTGTCGCCCATTTGGCCAAGTAAGTCGAATGAGAATCATCCCTTGGGGAATTCAACAGATTATATGTTAAAGAAAGGGTGTGGCGAAGAAGTCCCAACGTAGTGCATATGGTTTCGAAAGCGGTTACAGGTCGTGAATATGTGGATGGGGGGGGATAATAGAAAGTGATGTAGTTGGGAGGTCTGCCAGAACGGAAGGTGTCCCGGATCTGAACTGTCAGTAAGTTGAGATAACGTCTTCCAACTGTCGTTTATGATGTAATGGCGGGCTTGGGCCTTGTGGGCGAAGCTACTTTGGCTAAAGGGACCAGGCTCGCATCCCGGCTGAAAGGAGCGATTGTCCAGTATAGGGTATAGTGGCGATGGGGAGGGTGAGATGAGGTAATGTTTAAATGCGAGGGATGCTACCTGGAGTGTGGGTCCAATGAGTAGATGGGATCTTACAAGTCTCGGAATTTGGTCTAGCATCCATGGAGCCGTAAACAGAGGCTGTGATAAAAAGGATTGTTCCAACTCGACCCAAGGCTTGAGAGGGCCATGTCTGCACCAATCCACAATGCGAACCAAATGTGCCGCCTTGTAGTACCGATGAATATCAGGCAAGCCCAGTTGTAATTGTTTTTTATTTATAATTTTTTTTATTTTTTCAGATACAGGTTCTATGTATCCTGGATAAATAGAAGCTGTATCTTGCGCTCAAACCCGAATATGTCAGGTCAGCAGGTCTGACTTCTTCGGTGACAGCGGGTCCTGGGTGTCTCTGACACATCTAAGTTATGAACCCATTGTCACCGAAGCCATCAGTCCCACTGTCCTGACGGATTTGGGTTTGAGCGCAAGATACAGCTGATCTGTACACAACATACATAGAAGCTGTATCTAAAAATAAGTAAAAACTAATTTTAATAAAATACAATTACAAAGTTGCTTAAAACACTATGATACATTGTTTTATTTAAAAAAAAGTGTTCAAAGGATTACATAGCCTTTAAAGTGTACGGTTAATGTATTTGCTATACTAACAGCATACCTCCCAACTTTTCAGTTTCGTAAAGAGGGACAATGGAAGCGGCGCGCATAGCAAATGTTTCCCCTGTTAGGCCATGCCTCTAACTCCGCCCATTCAGCCCACACAGTGCAATGCTCCCATAGAATCCCCTACACAGTATAATGCCTCTATAGCTGACCCCCCACACTGTATAATACCCCATAGTGTCTTCAACACAGTATAATGCCCCCACTGCTACCCCAACACAGTATAATACCCCAATATACTCTGTGGGATGTACTAATGCCCCCATAGTACCTCCCATACAGTGTAATGCCCCATAGCTGCCCCCACAAAATATAATGCCCCCATAGTTGCACCCGTACAGTATAATGCCCACACAGATGCCCCATACAGTATAGTGCTCCATAGCTGCCCCCATACAGTATAATACCCCCATAGCTGCACTGAATCACTGGCCTTAGTGCTGAGGCCAGCGATTGGCTGCAGCGTAACGTGACCAATTAAGGATCTGAAACATCATATATTACAAATTAAAGGGGTTTTCCCCACAAACACATGTATCCCTAATCCACAGGATAAGGGGTTAAATGTGTGATCACTGGGGCCCCTAGCAATGAGGAAAACGGGGGACCAAAAGTCCCCCGAAGTGCTACATAAGAATGGAGCGCTGGTGCTCACGCTCAGCCAGCGCTCCATTAATGGTCGAGCATGCGCACTACCCCTACATTCTTATGGAGCACTTCGAGGGACTTTCGGTTCCCAATTCTCCTCATCGCTGGGGGTCCAAGTGGTCAGACCCACAGCGATCACACATGTATCCCATATCCTGTGAATTAGGGATACATGTTTGTGAGAAACCCCCTTTAACTCCATATGGGGCATGATTCACTCGGGCCTTTTTATATTTAAGAAGCCAGTGCCTGAAAAAACTAGCGTTTCTAAAATCATAAAATAAATGTCATTCATTTTATGTTTTTAGAAACGCTAGTGTCTCCAGGCACTCTGTTATTTTTTTACTCCAATTTTTACACTTTTCTCTACTCACAGTAGTCTGTCTGTTTTTTGGGTGACCGGTGGCTCGGTGCCGTGCTGCCTGTTGAGCGCGCGTCCCGCTCCCTTACTCTGGGCACACAACGCAATTTCACCGAGCGACGTACTCACGCTGGGCCTGACTCGTGAGCTGCCTGCAGTGAGTAAGGTCAATATAAGCTAATTCAATTTGCTTTACGTTGACCTTTACGGAGGGGAGTGGGGCGTGGCTGGCCACAGGGAGACGGAGTCTGTGACTCAAAGGGGCATAGCGGGACATTTTTCAGACCTCCCGGGACGGCGGGACAGCGGTTAAAAACCGTGACTGTCCTGCTGGATCCGGGACGGTTGGGAGCTATGCTAACAGCATATATCATTCCTTACTTTTAGGTGGGCAAAATCCTCACACAGCGGCAGCAGTGACTCTCGAGTCTATGATGATGTGGCCTATGAAAAGGTAAGTACTGAGCCGAGTGTTGAAATAAGGCGTTTTCTACAGAATACATGGCACTATGTTTTTATAGTTGATTGCATTCTATATTGTGTCCAGTAGTGGGAGCCAATGTACTTTATTTCAACCACTATTCCTGTTTTCAGGTTGAAGACCCTAAACGCACACAAGGAGGAACACAAGTGAAGCGCCATGCGTCGTCTTGTAGTGAGAAATCCCGCAGGTTGGACCCTGAAATTAAAGTCAAACGCCATGCGTCAAGTAAGCGCTACACATTAAAAGCTACTAAATATTTATTATTACAAGCTCTAGTATGCAACTAACCCTAAAAACAGAAAGTAATGATGTTAAATCTAACAAAAGAAAGAAGCCTATGCCGAGATATGATTTCTTGAAATTACAGGCACAAAATCTGCAGATGCAGTACTAAGAGATGCTGATGACAACAGTATCTGGCAGGTGCAGTGCTGTCATGTACACCTTCCATTAGTTCAAATTACCAGAGTGTAGAGCGGGTATAAAGACATGAATGGGCACTGTGTAATGCTTAATTTCCCCTGTGGTGGCGCTGCAGGTAAATTGAAAACTTACTGACAGATTTCCCCACAGATAACAACTGATTGCTAAGGTTCCCAACAGGGAGGGGACTTTATCAGCTTATTGTCAAAGGACCCTTCCAACAAGTAGGAAATGTCCAAAGCTGAGAACCCCTTTAATGAGAAAATAATAAATAACAATGTGTCATTCTTCCGCATGCCTTGTTTGCCTTTATGGTAAATACAAGAAGGCCAGGAATGGACAGACACACTAACTATCTGCGGAGTGCACAATCTATGCCCTGAATAAAGCAACTACGGTATAAGTATCAGAGAAAACCCGAAATGCACATCCAGAATTATATCAAAGCAATAAGAAAAACAAATGGGAAGACAAACAAGTTGAAAACGTTGTATACAAAAATACAGACAGTGATCCACAATAAGATACACCGCACAGTGTGCAAAAAACCCAGACTAGATCAGACCTGCTGGACTACATGAGAAACCCCAATAAGGATCCCACTTCAATGCATATAACATTTCCTAAAATAGGATAAGATCTTCAACAAATATGACATACAATGCAAAAAGGCAAAAACCTGAAACATCTTAAGAATCAGACAATAGACACAAGCCCAGCAGGGGGGCACACACTAATCGGGCTGTTCTTTGTTTTTTAGTGTGCGCTCCCCTGCCAGGCTTCTATCTATTGTCTGATTCTTATGATGTGCATTTTTGCATTGTATGTCACATTCCTTGTTTTTGTGGATCACTGTATTTTTGTATACAACGTCTCCCCTTTTTTTTTTCGTGTCAATAAAATGTTGTTATTGCTTTGATATAATTCTGGATGTGCATGTTGGTTTTTTGCCCTGCTTTCTCTGGTAGATCTATGGTAAAAACAGCCCTATATAAGCTCTATCTTTTTCAGATGCCAACCAGTACAAATATGGTAAAACCAGAGCCGAGGAAGATGCACGTATGTTTGTGATAGAAAAAGAACGTCTGGAAAAGGAGAAAGAAGCGATCAGAAACAAGCTGGTAGCACTGAGGAAAGAAAGAAGAGAAGTCAAGGAGATGTTGAAGAATAGCATAGGTAATAAGTAAAACAAATGTGACAGCTTTTATTGTATGAATTCAAATTGTATTCATTAGTGAAGATCCACAAAATGTTAAAATACCTCTGTAGCACATTTCTGGGGTTTGATTTCTTATTTAAAAAGAACCTATCTTAAAAAAGGTATTATGCTGGTAGATATTTAATAGTAATGTGTTCCAATTCTTTACAGATTTAAGTGGTTCTACAGGATTAGAACATGATTGCCTTTGTCCATAAACAGCACCACACCTGTATATAAGTTGTGTCTAGTATTGCAACTCCACTCCATATAGGAGGTTGTTGAGCTGCAATACCACACACAACCTGTGGACAGGTGTGGCAGTTGTCTTGTTTTTCTAATCCCGGACAATAACTTTAATTTTCATGATGGAATATAACAGGTATTGTAACTGGTGTTTATACACTCAAATATGGGTCTAGTCACACTTTAGGTGGATTATGAAAAAATAAACCCGTGAGTTGGTCAAAAGTTGTATGTACTACCTATGACCCACTCCCTCAATTTCTGAAAAATCATAGATATCTTCCTTTCTAATTTATCCGTAAGAAAACAAAGACAGCAAAGTTATTTCATCCTAGCCCATGAAGTGCCTGTATTTGTGCTAGGTGATACAGTGACTGACCATTAGCAAGACCCTTTGTAGCCCTAAAGTATTCGGTATCTACCTAGGTTGATATGTTGTTCGGGTAGTTGCTGCACTATGTCACTTTTTCCGCAAAGCTGCATTATAAAGATATATATTCTTAATATTACACAGGCCAATGATCGGGCAAACGAGCCTTTATATGAACGCTTGTTACCAATCGTTGCCCGTTTGTATACAGGGCAATGATCAGCCGATGAACAAGCAAAGGCTTGTTCATCGGCTGATCTGCTCTTTTATGCAGCATTAACAATCATCGCTGTCGGCAGCAAATCTCCCTATGTAAACAGAGATGCGATGCCGACATGATCAAAATGTATGGGAACAAGTGATCGGAGTAACGAGCGCTCGTCCCAAGACATAAGCAATCATTGCTCCATGTGAAAGGAGCAAAAGAACGCCAACCAACGAGCTGTCTCCTTGATTGGCGCTTGTTTAAACGGCCCACTTCAGGCCTTGTAATAGGACCCTAACTCATGTTTACTCTTTATGTTCAGGAAAGCAGCAGCAGGATCTAGAGACAAGGTTAGCCTTATTAGAAGAACAGTGTAAGAACAACGAAAAGAGCCGTGTAGATTTGGAGCTACAACTTGCAGAAGTAAAGGAGAATCTGAAGAAGTCCCTAGCTGGAGGTCCATCTCTCGGGTTATCAGTGACCGGCAAGGCAGAGAATCTGGTTGTAAGTATTCTGGTTGTTGCTTTTCATACAGATTTTTGCCAGTTAGTTTTTCTTTAATTAACTTGATTGTTGTCGGCCCCACTGCAAACTGTATTCTACAGTCAGATGGTCAATGTTCAATGATTATGCTTGACATGGCTCCGGCCAGAATAATACTGTGTCTGAATAAATTATATACAAGAAATACGTTGCTATGATATACAATTCAGGCTTAACGGGCCGACATAATATTTAGTATTGGTTGGCCAGTGATACAAGCGTGTTGTGAACCCATTGTGCTGTCAACGGATTTGGCTTGGGGCTAATCCAGGAAGAAAAGTCTAAGGGATTCCCAGGTGATTACCATTTAACCTCCTAAAGATTTGGACTGACTGCTAGGAATTCCCAGGTCGCTACCCCCAGAGTAGACTCTGTTGGCAATGGTTGACATGAACAGACAAAAAGTTTCCAAATAGTAGGCAAGAACACGGTCAATACAGGGAGAGGGCAGGGCAGGAGGACAGATGGTCACTCACTGTAAGATCAGCCAGAGGTGAAGACAGCAAGAATATGGTCATAACAGGAGACAGGTAGAAGGCTATGGAAGGCGGCAGACAAGATGTGGTCAAAGTACAGGCAACAGTAAATCTAATAAAATAATCCGGCACGAAAATTAGCGAAACAGGTATTATCAGGCTCAGATCAAAGGAATAGGGTACTTTAAAAGCTATGTAAACCTTTGAAGACTTTTTAAAAAATAATAATGTATTATAGTGTTTAATTAGGATCTGTCACCAGTTTATAACTGCCCTATCTCCTACCTAGTCTAATAGGCGCTTTGATGTAGATAAGTACTGTTTTTTTTGTTTTTTTAAATGTTTATTTTTTACCAAGTTATAAACATTTTAAGATAGTAGTTATCTACATCAAAGCGCCTTTTAGATTAGGTAGGAGATGGGGCAGTTATAAACTGGTTACAGAGCCTCTTTAATGCAACTTTGTAATTGTTTTTTTTATTTAAAAAATGTTTTACTTTTTGAGATACAGCTTCTATGTATCCTGGATACATAGAAGCTGTATCTTGTGCTTAAACCCGAATCCGTCATATCAGCTTTAAAACGCAGCATCCACCTGTTATCGATCACATCTATGAACTTTGATGTGATCAGTAACAAGTGGATCACATGCACGTACCGCTGCTGTCACCGAAGTTGTCAGTCCTGCTTACCTGACGGATTCGGGTTTCAGTGCAAGATACAGCTTCTATGTATCCAGAATACATGGAAGCTGTATATCAAAAATTTATAAAATGTTTTAATAAAAAACAATTACAAAGTTGCAATAAACACTATGCTACAATAAAAAAATGTCAATTTTTTTTTTAAAACTAAAACAAAGTCTGCAAAAGGTTTACACAGCCTTTAAGTACTCTGGGAAACCTGTGTGAATTGGCAAATGCTGGCCTTTTAAGGCAGGAGGAGTCAGGGCGCGCACACACTGGTTGTGGACTGAGAGCAGATATTCCCATGTTTACCACCTTTAAATGAGCGCCGATTGACAATACATCTTGTCGGTCGGTGCTCGTTTGCTCTATTTGGATCAGGGGTCTCAAACTCGGCCGGGTAAGTGGGCCACATATAGAAAAAATGGGAAGTTGACGGGTCGCATTACTTTCAAATTTGATACAATACAAAATTATTGTTAATCAATTAGTTATTTGAACTACTATAACACTATATTACTAGAATAATAATGCTACATTACTATAATAATAGCGCTAGGTTTAAAATTTGAGAGAATTCTCCACATGCTTATTTCAACAATCCAGTTTTCCAGTTTAAGTGTTGCTAAATGCAGTCCGGCGGCTCAGTTAGCAGTGTTTGGCAGACACACATGTCAAGATTGGGCAGCCCCTTTTTAGATCGTGCCATAGTGCCACAGTGCCCTCTGTGGATGCTGCCACAGTGCCCCCTGTGGATGCTGCCACAGTACCCCCTGTAGATGCTGCCACAGAGTCCTCTGTAGATAATGCCTCAGTGCCCTCTGTAGATAATGCCACAGTGCCCTCTGTAGATAATGCCACAGTGCCCTCTGTAGATAATGCCACAGTGCCCTCTGTAGATAATGCCACAGTGCCCTCTGTAGATAATGCCACAGTGCCCTCTGTAGATAATGCAACACACCCCTAGATAATGCCACAGTGTTCTCTGTAGATGCTGCCACAGTGTCCTCTGTAGATGCTGCCACATTGCCCTCTGTAGATGCTGCCACAGTGCCCTTTGTAGATGCTGCCACAGTGCCCTTTGTAGATGCTGCCACAGTGCCCTTTGTAGATGCTGCCACAGTGCCCTCTGTAGATGCTGCCACAGTGCCCTCTGTAGATGCTGCCACAGTGCCCTCTGTAGATGCTGCCACAGTGCCCTCTGCAGATGCTGCCACAGTGCCCCCCGCAGATGCTGCCACAGTGCCCTCAGCAGATGCTGCCACAGTGCCCTCAGCAGATGCTGCCACAGTGCCCTCAGCAGATGCTGCCACAGTGCCCTCCGCAGATGCTGCCACAGTGCCCTCCACAGATGCTGCCACAGTGCCCTCTGCAGATAATGCCACACACACCCCAAGTAGAGAGCTCCATTGGGGCTCCCTCTAGGAGTGGAATCCCCAGCCAAAGCGTTGCCGACGCTTTGGCTGGGGATTCCTCTACTGTTGGAGCCCCTGACGTCACTGTCCATACACAGTGATGTCAGGGGATCCTCCTAGACCGGAATGTGATACCCGGGGCAACCCCGGAGCCGAAGTCCCGGAGCAGAGCACTAGTATAGGCTCTGCGCCGGAACTCTGGGGAAGCCATTAACATCAGTGTCCATATATGGACAGTGATGTCAGGGGCTTGCCCAGAGCTGGAGTCTCGGAGCAGAGCCGCTTCTAGCACTCTGCCTGGGATTCCAGCTCTGCTCCTGACATCACTGTCCATATATGGACATGGATGTCAGGGTCAACCAACCCCAGAGCTGGAGTCCCGGGCAGAGCTCTAGCAGGCTCTTCCTGGGACTCCAGCTGTGCTCCTGACATTACTGGGACTCCTGCTCTGAGGAAGCTCCTGACATCACTGTCGATGTATGGACAGCAATGTCAGAGGCTTCCACAGAGTCCCAGAGCAGAGACTATGCTAGCACTCTGCCCGGGACTCCAGCTCTGGGGAAGCCCCAGACATCGCTGTCCATATGTAGACAGCGATGTCAGACGATTCCACAGTCCCGGAGCAGAGCCTATACTAGCGCTCTGCCCGGGACTCCAGCTCCTGGGAAGCCCCAGGCATCGCTGTCCATACAAAGACACCGATGTCAGAAGATTCCACAGAGTCCCGGAGCAGAGCCTGTACTAGTGCTCTGCCCGGGACTCCACTCTGGGGAAGCCCCAGACATTGTGTGTCCAAACATGGACACCGATGTCAGAAGATTCCACAGAGTCCCGGAGCAGAGCCGATACTAGTGCTCTGCCCGGGACTCTGCTCTGTGGAACACCCTGACACACTGTCCATATATGGACAGCGATATCAGGGAATTCCACAGAGTCCCGGAGCAGAGCCGATACTAGCGCTCTGCCCGGGACTCCGCTCTGGGGAAGACCCTGATACACTGTCCATATATGGAAAGCGATGTCAGGGAATTCCACAGAGTCCCGGAGCAGAGCCGATACTAGCGCTCTGCCCGGGACTCCGATCTGGGGAAGACCCTGACACACTGTCCATATATGGACAGCGATGTCAGGGAATTCCACAGAGTCCCGGAGCAGAGACTATACTAGCGCTCTGCATGGGACTCCGGCTTTGGGGAAGCCCCAGACATCGCTGTTCATATGTAGACAGCGATGTCAGGGAATTCCAGAGTCCCGGAGCAGAGTCTGTACTAGCGCCTCTGTGTCCCGCGGGCCGCAGATGACAGCCCTAGGGGCCGCATGAGGCCCGCGGGCCGCGTGCTTGAGACCCCTGATTTAGATGGAGCAATGATCGTTTAGTAGGTTTACAAACGATCATTCCCTCATTCGACCCCATGCATTTGCATCATGTTGGCAGCACATCTCCCTATTTACACAGGGAGCTGTGCCACCAACGAACGACCATTTTTTTGGTCACATAAAAGGTGTGTTTGCTGGTTCATCAGCTGATATTTGACATGTTTACACAGGGCATTGATCGAGAGAGCGATCATATTGATCTGTGTAAAAGGGCTTTAAAGGTGTTTCCCATGAAGGACCTTTATAACCTATCCACAGGATAGGTGATAAATGTATGATCGCTGGAGGCCCTACCACTGGAAACCCCCACCGATCCCCGTTCCTTCTCACAGTACTATTCCAGTGAGGAGGCATTTGAATAAAGTGGTGGTCACATGTGTGCTGCCACTCCATTCAATGTCTAAGGGGTCGATGAACACAGCTAAGTACACTGGCTGTTTCCATTATTCCCATAGACTTTGAATGAAGAGGCAGCGCACATGCGCAACCCTCGTTCCATTCAAAATCCTGCAGTGAGGCTGAACATGGGTCGGGACACCAGTGATCATATTTTTATCAACTATTCTGTGAGTGATAAATGTGTATCTTATTTTTTTAAATCTGACATGGGTCACTTTATGTGGTAATAACTTGGGAATGCTTTTACTTATCCAAGTGATTCTGAGATTGTTTTCTCGTGACATATTGTACTTTATATTAGTGAAAAAATTTTGATCGATAAATTCAATATTTATTTGTGAAAAACAAAATTTCGAGAAAATTAGCATTTTTCTAAATTTAAATGTATCTGCTTGTAAGACAGATAGTAATACCATCCAAATAGTTACTAGTTTACATTTCTCATATGTCTACTTCATATATGCATCATTTTTTGAGTGTACTTTTATTTTTCTAGGACGTTACAAGGCTTAGAACTTTAGCAGCAATTTATTCAATTTTCAAGAAAATTTCAAAAGGCTATTTTTTCAGGGACCAGTTCAGTTCCGAAGTGGCTTTGAGGGTCTTATGGTTTAGAAAGTCCCCATAAATCACCCAATTTTAAAAACTGCACCCCTCAAAGTATTTAAAACAGCATTAAGAAAGCTTCTTTACCCCTTAGGGTATGTTCACACGATGAGAGGCATTTACGTGTGAAAAGACAGACTGTTAACAGCTGCCTCGTTTCACACGTAAGGGTATGTTCACACGCACTAATTACGGACGTAATTCGGGCGTTTTTGCCCCGAATTACGTCCGAAAATAGCGCCTCAATAGCGCTGACAAACATCTGCCCATTGAAAGCAATGGGCAGACGTTTGTCTGTTCACACGAGGCGTAATTTACGCGCCGCTGTCAAATGACGGCGCGTAAATAGCCGCCCGCGTCAAAGAAGTGACTTGTCACTTCTTTGGCCGTAATTGGAGCCGTTATTCATTGACTCCAATGAATAGCAGCGCCAATTACGTCCGTAATGGACGCGCCGTTCAAGCGCCTGCACATGCCGTTACGGCTTAAATTACGGGGATGTTTTCAGGCTGAAACATCCCCGTAATTTCAGCCGTTACGGACGCCCTCGTGTGAACATACCCTAAATGCTCCTCCTCGCATTTTGCGAGCCGTCTGAGACGCTCGTAAATCTTGAGCTGTGCTTCATTGAGTTCAATGAAGAACAGCTCAAATTACGTGGCAAAGAAGTGCCCTGCACTTCTTTGCCGAGGCAGTCCATTTACGCGTCGTCGTTTGACAGCTGTCAAACGACGACGCGTAAATTACAGGTTGTCTGCACAATACGTCGGCAAACCCATTCAAATGAATGGGCAGATGTTTGCCGACGTATTGCAGCCCTATTTTCAGACGTAAAACGAGGTATAATACGCCTCGTTTACGTCTGAAAATAGGTCGTGTGAACCCAGCCTTAGACGTTTCACAGGAATTAAAGCAATGTGGAGGAGCAATTTACACATTTCATTTTTTTTCCCGAAATTCATTGGTAATAAATTTTTTCCTGTAACACAGAAGATTTTACCAGAGAAACGCAGCACAATATTTATTGCCCAGACTCTTTGCTGTTTTTAGAGATATCCCATATATGGCCCTAGTGTGCTAATAGACTGAAACACAGCAAAGGAAATTATTTTGAAAATATTTAGAAAATATTTTAGGCACCATGTCAGATTTGAAAAGATCTTGTGGGGGCACATTATAGGGAAACCCCTCAAAAATACACAATTTTGGAAACTACACCACCCCAAGGAATTAATCTAGAGGCATAGTGAGCATTTTGATCCCACAGTTTTTCTTCCTAAATTTCTTTGAATTAAGCCATGAAAATGAAAATCAAGATTTTTTTCAAATAAAACATACAATGTTTTTATTCTTAGGCTGGGTTCACACGACCTATTTTCAGACGTAAACGAGGCGTATTATGCCTCGTTTTACGTCTTAAAATAGGGCTACAATACGTCGGCAAACATCTGCCCATTCATTTGAATGCTTTTGCCGACGTACTGTGCAGACGACTTGTCATTTACGCGTCGTCGTTTGACAGCTGTCAAACGACGACGCGTAAAAATACAGCCTCGTCAAAAGAAGTGCAGGACACTTCTTTCAGACGTAATTTGAGCCGTTCTTCATTGAACTCAATGAAGCACAGCTCAAAATTTACGGCTGTCAGAGAAGCCTCGCAAAATGCGAGGAGGAGGAATTACGGCTGAAACGAGGCAGCTGTTTTCTCCTGAAAACAGTCTAATTTCAGCCGTAAAAGCCTCTCATCGTGTGCACATACCCTTACAAAGAATAAAGGAGAAATTGCACCCCAACATTTGTAAAGCAATTTCTCCCAATTACGGAAATACCCCATATGTGGTCAAACTTATGTTTGAACACACGGCAGCCCTCAGAGGGGAAGGAGTGCCATTTGGCTTTTGTAGCTCAAATTTTGCTATAATGGTTATCGGTGCCATGTCGCATTTGCAAAGCCCCTGAGGGCCAAAAACAGTGGAAACCCCCCAAAAGTGACCCCATTTTGAAAACTACATCCCTTATGGAATATAGGGGTATAGTGAGCATTTTGACCCCACAGATTTTTTTGCAGAATTGGAAGTAAGCTGTCAAAATGAAAATCTAAATTTTTTCCCCTAAAATTTAGTTTTGGCTTAGATTTTTCTCATTTTCACAAGGGCTAAAGGAGAAAAAGTACCCCAATATTTGTAAAGCAATTTCTCCTGAGCACGGCAATACCCGATATATGGACATAAATTGGTGTTCATACCCACGGCAGGGTTTAGAATGGAAGAAGCATAGCTCAAATTTTGCTGGAATGCTTTGCGGCGCCATGTCACATTTGCAAAGCCCCTGCCAGACCAAATCAGTGGTATCCCCCCAAAAGTGACCCCATTTTGGAAACTAGACCCCTGAAGGAATTTATTGAGGGGTATAGTGAGCATTTTGACCCCACTGTTTTTTTTGCAGAATTTAGTGAAATTATGCTGTGAAATTGAAAATTACAGTTTTTCGAATAAAAAGTGGACATTTTCTATTTTTACAAGAAATAAAGGAGAAAATGCACCACAACATTTGAAAATCAATTTCTTCCGATTACGGCAATATCCCATGTGTGGTAATAAACTGCTTTTTTGACACACGGCAGGGCTCAGGAGGGAAGGAGCGACATTTGGCTTTTGAAGCTCAAGTTTGCTGGAATAGTTTTTGGGTGTCCTGTTGCATTTGCATAGCCCCTGAGGGACCAAAACAGTGGACACCCCCCAAAAGTGACCTCATTTTTGAAACTAAAGCCCTCAAGGAATTTATCGAGGGGTATACTGAGCATTTAGACCCCACAGGTTTTTTGCTGAACTTAGTGGAATAAGGCTGTGAAAATGAATATCAACACTTTTTACTCTAAATGTTGCATTTTTTCATTTCCATAATGGATAAAGGAGAAAAGCACCCCAACATTTGTAAAGCAATTTCTCCCGATTAAGGCAATACCCCACATGTGGTCATAAATGGCTGTTTGGACACACGGCAGGGCTCAGAAAAGCAGGAGCGCTATTTGGCATGCAGATTTTGCGGATTTGAATTTTGGGCGCCATGACACATTTGCAAAACCCTGAGGTACCAGAGTACAGTGGAAGCCCCCAAGAAGTGACCCAATTTTCGAAACTACACCCCTCAAGGCAGGGCTCAGAAGTGAAGAGCACCATGCACATTTGAGTCCTATTTTGGTGATTTTCACAGCATTGGCCAACTATTGCAGGGCTCTGAGGTCAAATAGTAAAACAAACCCCCAAGTAGTGACCCCTATCATGGAAACTACACCCCGTAGGGCATATTAAGGGGTGTAGTGAGGATTTTGACCCTACATGTTTTTTCATTAGAAATGAATGCCTAGCAGATGGTGCAATGTAAAAATTAAAATTTTCCATTGATATAGCATTTTAGTGCACAATATGTTGTGCTCAGTTTGTGCCACTGAAGACAAATACCTCATAAAATGTGGACATAAACTGCTGTTTGGGCACGCTGTAGGGTTCAAAAGGAAGGGAGCGCCATTCGGCCTTTGGAGCGCAGATTTTGCTTGGTAGATTTACTATTTGGCGATTTGCTGGTATTTCAGTTTATAATGTGGCGGCATATGTAATCTGTGCGGAATACATCAGAGCAAATGAGAGGGTATAATAATACGGTAAATAAATAATAATTTATAGATATGTGGCCAGTGTCACACTGATAAATGGTGCCCAATCTTATTTGCTTTTGGAACGCTCTGCACATTTTGTGTCGCCATATTCTGAGAGCCAGAACCATTTTTTTTTTCTCCACCGGAGCTGTGTGAGGGCTTATTTGTTGCTGGACAATCTGTAGTTTTCATTGTTACCATTTTGGGATACATGTGATTTTTTTTTTATCTCATTTTATTCACATTTTTTTTTTTACAATGTTCACCGTGGGCTATAAATGACATTTTACTTTATTCTCTGGGTCGATACGATTACGACGATACCATATGTATATAGTTTTTTTTATGTTTTACCGCGTTTGCACAATAAAATCACTAGGCATTCATTTCTAATGAAAAAACATGTAGGGTCAAAATCCTCACTACACCCCTTAATATGCCCTACGGGGTGTAGTTTCCATGATAGGGGTCACTACTTTGGGGTTTGTTTTACTATTTGACCTCAGAGCCCTGCAATAGTTGGCCAATGCTGTGAAAATAAATTTTTTGTGTCACCATTTTCTGAGGGCCATAACTTTTTTTATTTTTCATTTTTTCAAAAGCTGTGCAGGGGCTTGTTTTTTGCGGGACGGGTTATAGTTTTTATTGGTACTGTTTTGGGGTAAATGCGACTATTTGATAATTTTTTATTCTATGTTTTGTGAGGGGTGGTGACCAAAAAAATGGTGATTCCGGCATTGTTTTTTATTCATTTTTTGCGGTGTTCCCCATGCGTGAAAAATAACATAATAGTTTTACAGGTTGGGTCGTTATAAATGTGGTCATACCAAATATGTGTACTTTTTTTTTTTAACGTTTTCATTTTTTTCCTATGATAAAAGACTTCTTATAGGAAAAAAGGCAGTGTTTGTTTATTTGTAACTTGAAACTTTTATTTTTACACTGTTATTCAACATTTTTATAAATTTTTTGTTTTGTCCCACTAGGGGATTTGAAGGCCTGTACTTCTGTGCTTTACTCTAATACATTGCACTACCCACGTAGTACAATGCATTAGAGCTGTCAGTTATTCACTGACAGCAAGCCTATTAGGCCCTGCCTCCTAATTGGCTTCCATATGTGGCAGACCAGAAGGCCATTATTAGGCCACCAGTTGCCATAGCAACGATCGGCAATGCTGCGCATTGCAGCGATGCCAAATGGCTAAAAAACACTAAAAACCATCTCAAAACCACTAAAAACCATCTAAAGGGTTAATGGCAGGGATCGGAGCTAGCTCCGTTCCCTGCCATTACAGCATGGTGTCAGCTGTAACATACAGCTGACACCAGCGGCTGATGTCGCAGGCTCAGCTTCTGAGCCTGCGCCATCTTGTTTCTGGGGACGGAACAGGCTTCCATACTTGGCAGACAGGAGGCCCATTGTTAGGCATCCAGTCTGCCAGAGCAGCCATCGGAACCCCGCTATTACATCGCTGGGTTCCGATCTGCTAGTAAAATCCCGTAGATGCAGCGCTGGCATTTGAGCGCTGCATTTAAGGGGTTAATCGGCCAGATCAGAGGCTAGCTCCGGCCCTGGCCATGCAGCAGGGTGTCAGCTGTAATATACAGCCGACACACGCTGGCGATGATGCGGGCTTAGCTTCTGAGCCCGCATCATCATCATCCCGTACTACTATGTTGCTTTGCCTTAAGATCTTGGTGACAGCAAAGGAATAGTATGTGACATGTCGCCAAGAGGTTAAAGGTAGTTCAACTCTTGCTCTAAAGAACCAGCCTTAATTTTGTGTGTATTCTGACAATGTGAATGAACATTAACTTTTCTCTCTGCAGCCACCAAAAACCCAACAAGAAAGTGAGCGTCCTATGCCGGTCAACAGTGCAGCAGAGTTAAGACACAGAGCCCCATCCATAGTGACGACCAACAAAGGGAAAGTGCTCCAAAAGGCCAAGGTTTGTTATGTTACTACAACTAAGGCCTCATGCACACGACCGTAAAAACTCCTGTTATTACGGGTCGTAATTACGACCCGTAATAACGGGCTCATAGACTTCTATTGGCCACGGGTATCTTCCCGTTTTCTTACGGGAAGGTGCCCGTGCCATTGAAAAAGATAGAACATGTCCTATTTCAGGCCGTGATAACGGCACGGGCAGCCCATAGAAGTCTATGGAGCTCCCGTAATGACGCGTGGCTACATGTGTGCACCCGTCATTACGGCAGCGTTGCTAGGCGACGTCATTAATCACTGTCCAGGGTGCTGAAAGAATTAACTGATCGGCAGTAACTCTTTCAGCACCCTGGACAGTGAATTCCGATCAGAATATAGAGCAACCTGTAAAAAAAAAAATAAAAAAGACGTTCATACTTACCGAGAACTTCCTGCTTCCTCCAGTCCGGTCTCCCGGCCGTTGCCTTGGTGGCGCGTCCCTCTCGACATCCGGCCCGACATCCCTGGATGACGTTTCAGCCCATGTGACCGCTGCAGCCAATCACAGGCCAATCACAGGTCAATCACAGGCTGCAGCGGTCACATGGACTGCCGCGTCATCCAGGGATGTCGGGCTGGATATCAAGAGAGGGATGCGTCACCAAGGCAATGGCCGGGTAAGTATGAATTTATTTTACTTTTACCTCGGAAAGGGCTGCCCCTTCTCTCCATCCTGCACTGATAGAGAGAAGGGGCTGCCGATTAGTGCAGTGCAATTTTGCATCGAAAACGTGCCCGTAAATACGGGTGGAATACTGGTGACACCGGAACCATATTTACGGGCACGGGTCCGTAAATACTGGTGCAAAACGGGTCGAATACGTGTGACACCGGACCCGTATTTACGCCAGTATTTACGGGTGGGAAAAAATACGGTTGTGTGCATGAGGCCTAAAGGATTGTTTTCCAACAGACCAGCCACTATGGTCATGTCAACTGTTCCATCCAACAGGACTTCTTGCAAATGATTATCTGTTGTACTGATATTTTGATGCATTTGCCAAAATAAGTGATCTATTTGTAGGTGGGCTAATAAAAAGGCAATTCAAAAATTCATCAGAAATATTACTTATATTACATGGTATGTCTATGAGACCCTACTGTAATGTATATAGGAAGTATGCTGAAGCTATATTTCGGAGAATTATTCAAGTTTTCTAGTGTAAAAAACAGAAAGTGTATGTTTCGGCACAACAGACAGGAAGACAATGAATATATCGATCAAGTTTTATTTCAATTGAAGGCTTGAGAATAAAAAACGGGGCATCCCTGAGGCTATTGGTGTATTAAAACAAGCAAAAACGTCCATGCCTGGTGTAATAATTTTAACCATACACAGAGATGAAAAGATTTAGGGTGATATACTGAACCCAAAAAGGGTTTTAAGGCTCTCTCCAATCTTCCTAAATGTGAGTGCAATTCTATATTATAAACATCACAATGGTATAAATAACTACATAAGGCACGGACATCTTTGTTCAAGTTTTCTAGTGAGCTAATGTTATAAGATGTGAATATTAATGTTATAAGCAGTGATCCATTACAGAATGCTACATTAAAGAGGCTCTGTCACCACATTATAAGTGCCCTATCTCCTATATAAGGAGATCGGCGCTATAATGTAGGTGACAGTAATGATTTTTATTTAGAAAAGTGATCTATTTTAAACCACTTTATGAGCGATTTTTAGCTTTATGCTAATGAGTTTCTTAATGCCCAAGTGGGCGTGTTTTACTTTAGACCAAGTGGGCGTTGTACAGAGGAGTGTATGACGCTGACCAATCAGCGTCATACACTTCTCTCCATTCATTTACACTGCACTAGCGATATAGCTATATCGTTATGTGCAGCTACATACACATACACTAACATTACTGCAGTGTCCTGATAACGAATATACATCACTACCAGCCAGGACGTGATGTGTATTCAGAATCCTGACACGTCCGTAGCGTCTCTGTGAGATTTACAGCAAGGCAAACGTAATCTCGCGAGATTACGATGTAACCTGTCATTTCAAACGAGATTAAATTTGCCTTGCTGTAAATATCACAAAACAGATTAAGAAGTGTCAGGAGTCTGAATACACATGACGTCCTGGCTGGAGGTAATGTATATTCATTATCAGGACACTGCAGTAATGTTAGTGTTTGTGTATGTGGCTGCACATAGCGATATAACTATATCGCTAGTGCAGTGTAAATGAATGGAGAGAAATGCATGACGCTGATTGGTCAGCGTCATACACTCCTAAAAACACGCCCACTTGGGCATTAAGAAACTCATTAGCATAAAGCTAAAAATTGCTCATAAAGTGGTAAAAATAGATTGTTTTTCTAAATAAAAAGCATTACTGTCACCTACATTACAGCGCCGATCTCCTTATATAGGAGATAGGCCACTTATAATGTGGTGACAGAGTCTCCTTAATGTGTCTTATGTCACTGTTTATTCAACTATATAATATTAAAATACTAATATTCTACTAATTTATTTCAGGAGTGGGAAATGAAGAAATCATAAATTCACAAATATCTTCTATATGAAAAACAATTCAGGAATCTGGTGAACATGAAGCCTCTGTCAAATGCATAGGGCTTATCAGAGAAAAAGTAAAGAGATGGATAAGGCAAAGAATGAGCACTGAACTATGGTGATAACCGGAATTGGCATCTTGTAACTTCTAAAGGATGTATATGATTAGTTGTTATACTAAAACAGGGTTTAATATAAAATAAACTATTTTTAAACTATGGTCATTGGAACATCAGCTCATCATATTGTACAAGGGCCCAGTGATGCAAGTTGAGGCTTGGAAGTATCTACCCTTAATGGTCAAAGTAAGTCAATGAATCTGGATTTTGAAGGAGAAGGAAAGACGAGCACCTCATTTATGAAAAAAATAAATATTAGAAACTATAAGAAATATTGAGTAAGAACTATCCTCTGTTTACAGGGCATAGCCTCTGTACTGTGAATGTCTATAACATCGTTCTCTAATAGTCTACTGGAAATTGCCACTTAAATGACTGGCCCCAGAAGGGTGAAAGCTGCATAGAGTAATTGCTCACTGCTTTTCTGTAGCTATGTATAATTCTAAAATACAAATGCTAGGAATATGTTCTCCTAAAATTACATTTTACAGGACATCTACATATTGACCCAACTCTCATTTGCATCATGAACACTTGGAGTGGTATTTAGCTGGTCATATATGGTGAGATGTCCCACCAAAACCTGTCATTACGAAGACATGTTCACTTCCTTAGACCCACCCCAACATGTCGGTGAGAAGGGGCGGATACAGTCATCACACATCATTTGCCCATACATGATCCAGAGTTCTTGGGCCACTAGAGAAAAATATTCTGAGGACAACCCTCCATTTAAACAGATGTGCCCAACCACTTATTATTACATAGTAAACTTTGCTGTTAATATTACACACGAAGGAGATGCTGTATCATTAATAAAGTGTAAAAGGTTACTTGCAACTCACACTATAAGAAATAGACTAGTGGTAAGTGATTAGCTTTTAATGAGGTTGTCCTCTGATGGATTTTTGGGGCCCATTAAAGTGTCCGAGTCTGTGCCCACCGGAGGATACTCTAGTGAGCTAGACCGACCCTAATCACTTTCGGACCAATAACCGAATATCACCATGTAGAACCAGCAAGTGCTGTTTTTTTTATTTTACTTTTCCTAATAGAAAAGGCATGTAAAGAAAACAGTCTTCAGATATTCTAAACACTAGGTGCTGTATATAGGACATCTAAAATACTGATTTGCTCTTTTTATAGACAAACATCTGAGTTTATTATAAAGTGCCTTTAAAATATATTGGAAGAGATTTATATAAAGTGCAATGGAAACAGCAATCAAAAAAGTTTTCTTCTTTTATTTTCCAATGTGCCTTAGTAAAATGGCAACTATCTAACAGATGGGAAACGATTGATGCCATTGTGTTAACTTGTACAATTTTTTTTTAATAAAGACCAGGGTGTATATGATTTAGCAAATTTATTCTTTCTAGGTAACTGATTTTGATACATGTTAAAGGTCAAAATCTCAAGGAATGTAGTTTAAAAATATTGTTGCCACACATTAGTGTTGGAAATACAGTTTTACATTTATTTTCTACAAAAGAGATGATGACTATTGATTTAAGCAGAGGCAACAACTGAAAAAGTGGTAAGATTTCTTATTATGTTTAGTATTGTGTGAAGGAAAATCCCTTTAAAAGCCCCCTTCTTTTCTGCATATTGTGCCACTATTGTACAAAGAGCTGTATGCACTTTATAAATGTTTTTCAATAAAAGGACAATAAACAGAAATGATTTTTGTTTTTATTTTCATGCAACAGTTTATTTTATGACAATCACAAGGCTCATTTATAAATACATGTGTTATATATTGGATTATTGAATTTTTCATGTTTTGGAGATTGAAATTGTACATGGGAATACAACTCACTGACTTGCTGAAATAATGCAACAGTATGTAATGGTTAAATTTTTTACATATTTGTATAGATTGTAAGCAAATTAATTATTTCAAAGTTTAGTTTAGGTGTATTATAATGCTAAACTATAGACAGTTGGCGCTATTGCAGTGTTTTGGTTTTACTAAAATTCAAATTCCTGAACAAAATTTTGATTTTAAAGGGGTTTTGTTTAAAATTCTACCTAAGATTCATACTTCCAAAAAACATATTAATGCACTTTTATGTTAGTTTTAATGTACCAAAAGCCAGCATTTCCTCGTAGCAGCTCAGAAATGGTGTTGTCCTTTTACTGTCACCTATCCGGTTTAGGTCTGCTGTTAAGGTGCCCATACACATTAGATGTACGTCAGCCAAAACCACCGATTAGGTGTGACCGGCCGACCATCGAATGTGTATGGGGGTGTCTCAACTCTCCTCTGACAGCTGATGTCAGGGGAAAGAAAGCTTCAACATGTTGAATTTCAACATGCCTGATCCTTTGTTTCCACAATATATAGGCTGCATGCCCGAAAGCTCACATGCACGCTAAATGAAGGTTATTGCTCTTACTAGAAGGCAGTGTACGCCAATGGGAGTTAGGGCAGGGTATCGGGGGGCAAGGTACGGAGCCCAGCATGGGCCGCTACCTTGCTACGCCCCACAGAGTGAAATCTGGCGTAGATTTCCACTATAATTTACCAGTTTTCTGCCGTAAATTATAATATATGTATTGGGCCCCTGTGAACCCACCTTTTTCTGCAAAATCACTCCCCTTTTCACAAGAGTGGCAAGGGTGTCAGAAAAAGGCCAAAAGTCACAAACTGGCGTAGAAAGGTTGATAAAGTCCCCCCTTTGTTGCCACTTCACTTGAAAATCTACTAACACTGAAGTTGCTCTGTGGCATTTGACCCACAGAAATAGTGATTGTGTGCCAGTCATTATAAATGAGGCAACAGTTTGGACAATTTCTGTTAAGCCCAAGCAAATGTTCTGACAATCTGAATTATTTAATTGTGGTGACTATACATCAGTGCCATGCCTTTTTGGCTGATAAACTGCTAAAAAAGTGATTGACCATAAAATCCTATTCTTGTCGAGTTCATTCTAATTCATCAGTTTAGTATCAGAGCAGTAGGACAAGCATCAAAGGAAACAAAAGGTTACCCCAGAAGTGGAACACCATCATCAAAACCGGGGGACACGGAGCTTGGATTTAAACTAGAAAAGAGCAATAGAAAAAAGGAGGGGTGGGATCGGTTTACCCCAATAAAAACAATGAGAAAAGGATTTTACGGTGAGTGCTAAAAATCCCTTTTTCTCGCTCACGTAATTGCGGGACTCAGCAACCATAGGACTTATCAAAGCAGTCCCTTGGGGTGAGTAAGTAAAAACATTGGACCACAACAGTACTGCCTACTCTATCCTAGTAGATAGGGGGAAAAGATGCTGGCTGGTCCTGAGACTGGGCTAGATAACGCCACATACAATAGCTGCGCAAAACAAAAAGAGCAGCAACTAAATCGTGAATGTGAAAAAAGTAAACCATGTAGAATAGTAGTAGCATAGCTAGGAACACAGCAGTGTTTTACAACCGAACAATTAAACTGAAGTCACTAGGCTAACCAGGAGGTCTACAGTCTTCACGCTATGAAGGAAGACGAGTTGGACTAAAAAGATAGAGGAGACATGCGAGATGAAGTATTAAGGGAATAGGCAGTCCAATGCTCTGGATAAGAGTCCTGGTTTGGAGTATGACTGCAGAGCTGAGAAACTGCCCCTGATATGAGCAGCTGTAGGAAAAAGAGGAAACAAAGCGCACATAGTGCATGAACCTGTAAAATAAAGGAGAATAAAAACAGTGGTCAATTATGCTGACCTGATGGTGTTATGCTAGGAGCATAACATCCGGTGATGCGTGTCCAAGTAATCACTTGTGTAAAACAGTTGCAGCCCAAATTCCGGTCCGAAGATTGATAAAGCTCCGCTGTGTAAATCCAGGAGATAAGAAGGTAAAAAACGGAATGTCCAAGGGCGCAGCCGTACTGAAAATTACTTTTTATTTTTGTACAATAAACAACAAAAAAATTGTGTTTCAAGGCCGTACCGGCCCCTTAGTCATCTCGACTACCGATCTCTAAACCTGCCATATAATCACAGACATCGGGAATGAACTAATCACTTGTACTTAACCTGACAAAAGGGCCGGTACGGCCTTGAAACACAATTTTTGTTGTTGTTTATGGTACAAAAATAAAAAGTAATTTTCAATACGGCTGCGCCCTCGGACATTCCGTTTTTTACCTTCTTATCTCCTGATATGAGCAGCTCCATCCTGAACACAGAGCTCATGGACGCTGGTAAACCTGGCACATTCAGAACATGGTGCTATGCTTCTGACTAGATCTGTGACTTCATAATCTATTACTGTTCAGTATATTAGGCAGCCGGTGAGCAAAAGAGGTCAGTCAAATAAAATGAGGAAATGGGGTCGAACATCCATTACATCACTAGGTGATTTGAAGAGATGGGAGAACTCATGTTGGACCCATCCTCAGAATGTCAAGAATAAATATCCAGATCCCATGAATACAGAAAGGTCTGAAAGGGAAAAAAACTACACTATAAAAGGAACGGGTGGAAAAATAAGAGTTCTCTATGTCCTGATAGAAGGGAGTGTGATTTCTTTTAAAGCAATACACAGGAGGGATTTCTGTAGCTTTATCAAACTTCAGACGCTCATGAAGTCACATTGGTAGGACCAGCAATAGAAGGAACTCATCAATGAGCTCAGCAAACCTTCAGTACAACATTGAAGACTATGGAACCGGCAACAGTGCATAATCCTGCAAGAAAAATAGGGAGGCAGGCTGATTCATTATATCAAAATGACTTCAGAGACTCTACTTCAGATAGGTCACTAAGTGAAACACCTGCATGCACAGCCAGACCCGCAACGTTTCTTAGAGCCATTAATGAGCTCTGAAAATGACTCGTAGAGGGAAGTTAAAACTCACAGCGTCTCCTGGTAAATTTATGGACAACTACCCTGGTGCCAAGAAACCTTGAAATCAAGACATGGGTGTACCCCGTAAGTTAGTTGGGGCAGAAATCCTGTGTAGGCACTGGTAACCAGGGAGAATGGCAAAGAGATTTTTTTCCTCCCCAAGTACCATCAGGCTATAACCTGGATATCCTGACAGATCTTAGTACAGCAGCTTTTAGGAAAACTAAGGTCTCGAGGCCTGCCAGATGTAAAGAACGAATCTAAATATGCACTTGCAATTTTTTTCTGCAATGGTAATAAGCAAAAAAGATTTTCAGCTGTTGGATCACCTCTTTGTTCAACTCAAAAAGTATACCTGGAGACTAGAAAAATAGTTAATTTCTGCACTTATCCCAGAAGAAATGTGGAAACAGACATATTGCAAAACAATTGTACTGCTGAATCACTATTCTATTACAGAGGGGGGATACAGGGTTAGACTATGCTCTTTCATCTGCCTGACTTCCACCCTGCTAACACATCCACTAGCAAAGACGAGGTATATGGGCAAACTTTAGAACATGCATGCCTGGCTTACCTACTTACCTAGTAAAGGGGTGCACACTGAACACAGCTTATGCACCTACCAGGAAGACAGGGGGAGTAGTAACAAGGTTGAGAATGACTGCATACTTGACTTTACCCATCGGCTATATACAGTGAAGGAAATAAGTATTTGATCCCTTGCTGATTTTGTAAGTTTGCCCACTGTCAAAGACATGAACAGTCTAGAATTTTTAGGCTAGGTTACTTTTACCAGTGAGAGATAGATTATATAAAAAAAAAAAAAAAAGAAAATCACATAGTCAAAATTATATATATTTATTTGCATTGTGCACAGAGAAATAAGTATTTGATCCCTTTGGCAAACAAGACTTAATACTTGGTGGCAAAACCCTTGTTGGCAAGCACAGCAGTCAGACGTTTTTTGTAGTTGATGATGAGGTTTGCACACATGTTAGATGGAATTTTGGCCCACTCCTCTTTGCAGCTCATCTGTAAATCATTAAGATTTCGACGCTGTCGCTTGGCAACTCGGATCTTCAGCTCCCTCCATAAGTTTTCGATGGGATTAAGGTCTGGAGACTGGCTAGGCCACTCCATGACCTTAATGTGCTTCTTTTTGAGCCACTCCTTTGTTGCCTTGGCTGTATGTTTCGGGTCATTTTCGTGCTGGAAGACCCAGCCACGAGCCATTTTTAATGTCCTGGTGGAGGGAAGGAGGTTGTCACTCAGGATTTGACGGTACATGGCTCCATCCATTCTCCCATTGATGCGGTGAAGTAGTCCTGTGCCCTTAGCAGAGAAACACCCCCAAAACATAATGTTTCCACCTCCATGCTTGACAGTGGGGACGGTGTTCTTTGGGTCATAGGCAGCATTTCTCTTCCTCCAAACACGGCGAGTTGAGTTAATGCCAAAGAGCTAAATTTTAGTCTCATCTGACCACAGCACCTTCTCCCAATCACTCTCAGAATCATCCAGATGTTCATTTGCAAACTTCAGGCGGGCCTGTACATGTGCCTTCTTGAGCAGGGGGACCTTGTGGGCACTGCAGGATTTTAATCCATTACGGCGTAATGTGTTACCAATGGTTTTCTTGGTGACTGTGGTCCCAGCTGCCTTGAGATCATTAACAAGTTCCCCCCGTGTAGTTTTCGGCTGAGCTCTCACCTTCCTCAGGATCAAGGATACCCCACGAGGTGAGATTTTGCATGGAGCCCCAGATCGATGTCGATTGACAGTCTTTTTGTATGTCTTCCATTTTCTTACTATTGCACCAACAGTTGTCTCCTTCTCACCCAGCGTCTTACTTATGGTTTTGTAGCCCATTCCAGCCTTGTGCAGGTCTATGATCTTGTCCCTGACATCCTTAGAAAGCTCTTTGGTCTTGCCCATGTTGTAGGGGTTAGGGTATGTTCACACGCACTAATTACGGACGTAATTCGGGCGTTTTTGCCCCGAATTACGTCCGAAAATAGCGCCTCAATAGCGCTGACAAACATCTGCCCATTGAAAGCAATGGGCAGACGTTTGTCTGTTCACACGAGGCATAATTTACGCGCCGCTGTCAAAAGACGGCGCGTAAATAGACGCCCGCGTCAAAGAAGTGACCTGTCACTTCTTTGGCCGTAATTAGAGCCGTTATTCATTGACTCCAATGAATAGCAGCGCTAATTACGGCCGTAATGGACGCGGCGTTCAAGCGCCTGCACATGCCGTTACGGCTGAAATTACGGGGATGTTTTCAGGCTGAAACATCCCCTTAATTTCAGCCGTTACGGACGCCCTCGTGTGAAACCCTTAGAGTCAGACTGATTAATTGAGTCTGTAGACAGGAGTCTTTTATACAGGTGACCATTTAAGACAGCTGTCTTTAATGCAGGCACCAAGTTGATTTGGAGCGTGTAAGGGTATGTTCACACGGCCTATTTACGGACGTAAATCGGGCGTTTTTGCCCCGAATTACGCCCGAAAATAGCGCCTCAATAGCGCTGACAAACATCTGCCCATTGAAAGCAATGGGCAGACGTTTGTCTGTTCACACGAGGCGTATATTTACGCGCCGCTGTCAAAAGACGGCGCGTAAATAGACGCCCGCGTCAAAGAAGTGACCTGTCACTTCTTTGGCCGTAATTAGAGCCGTTATTCATTGACTCCAATGAATAGCAGCGCTAATTACGGCCGTAATGGACGCGGCGTTCAAGCGCCTGCACATGCCGTTACGGCTGAAATTACGGGGATGTTTTCAGGCTGAAACATCCCCTTAATTTCAGCCGTAACGGACGCCCTCGTGTGAACATACCCTAACTGGTCTGGAGGAGGCTGAACTCTTAATGGTTGGTAGGGGATCAAATACTTATTTCTCTGTGCACAATGCAAATAAATATATATAATTTTGACTATGTGATTTTCTTTTTTTTTTATATATAATCTATCTCTCACTGGTAAAATTAACCTAGCCTAAAAATTCTAGACTGTTCATGTCTTTGACAATGGAAAAACTTACAAAATCAGCAAGGGATCAAATACTTATTTCCTTCACTGTACAGGAGGTAAGAAGAGGCTGGAGAACTCATAGTATCACACAATTCTCTCCATATCTTCAGATGACTCAGTGCATGCGTGTTAGGAGGTTGGTATTCACACATGATGGCCTCTATTTCTATTTTACTCACCCAGAAGACAAGGGTGGTAACGGAGCAGGTATGATTGCCAATACTCACACCAGATTTGCTCCAGACACATAGCTTGCATACCTGCTAGGTAAGGGTGGAAAGGGCCATGGCGTAATTTGAATGACTGTACAGACACTCCCCACTTGTGGGTCCTGTGATAACTTTTACAATCTGCTTACAACTATATGGGAGGTTAGAGAGAAGGTAGTGTCACTGGCAACCTGTGATAGTCATCATACAACTCTGCAGGGGTAGTATCTGCAGGGGGATGTGCTAGAGACAGGCCACCTACTAGAATCTTGGACCCCTTCAGGAGGGTCAGGAGAAGAGGGACAGGGTGGAGCTTGAGACCAATGTCTGAGTGGGGAAACAGCTGTGGCACTTGAAATAGTCTGTTTCAAATCAGTGACTCGAAGGTGTTAGGCCTTGTTCACATGTCGCATTTTTTAGGTGCGTTTTACGCACTAAAATATGGATCAAAATATGCCTGGATTAAAATTCCCATTGACTTTAATAGGAATATGCATCGTCAGGGCAACACCCAGTCTGGGCCCCAGTTTTAGGCAGTGCCTGCTCTAGGCTCAAATTTCAGTCAGTGGTGGCAGGGTGGTGCCAACTTTCGCCCATGGATGTGGGAATAGCTAATTAATCTTTTTCCTCACTTGGGGTAATTTGTTTTTCCTGGCAAATCCCACACTGATGTCTGCTTATGTGTTGGTTATTAATAAACATTTTGAAGATGCCCCTATTGCCATTTTTGAGAAGATCAGTACAGTGCAATTTTTGTCATAGCGACTGTCAACGTCTTATTTTGAGCTTGGCAACTGACGAGGTTGTAATTATCAGCATAGCGATCACGGAGGTTGCCATTTTTAGCATGGCAATCATCAAGGTCGAAATTTTGTACCACGGCTAGGGGAGCGGGCACAATTTTTGAAGCGGCACCCTGCACAGTAGCAATTTTGGAGGAACAACCAATGCATCGCAATTTCTCAATGGTTGCACATTTTGGACAACCTCCACACAGTGAAAATTTTTAGGTGACGGCCAGTCGCAAAATTTTGAGCGATGACCGCAGCACTGTAATTATTGGGTGAAGATCAGTCGGTCACAGATTTTTAGATCATTGTGTGCAGAAGTTTTCCAGAACAGCTTGTAAAGTATCAGTTCCAGGTGCAAACCAGAGCGTGCGATTTGCAGACGACACTCATTCTGGTTGCAACTTGATGCTCATTCAGGGCTAAATTAGGACACATCCATAGTGGCCACAACACCCATAATATGCTTTTCGGACTAGAAAATTACTTTTGATTCTCACACTGGAAAAACATAAGTTAACATAACACCCATGGCTTCAGGGATCTTTGTTTGACTAAATTCTAGCAGTCACACTTATCTTGTCATGCAAGAGAGCCAACTGTGACAAACTAGTGGCTTATTTTAATGGGCATTAAATTTCAGCTGCAGTGGACCCAAGTATTTGTCGGGTGACAAGAGATGAGCGTAAGGGGAATTATAACATTTGTGCCCACATTACACCTCATAAACGGAAAGGCTAGATTCACATGAACGTGGGGAAACTCAGACGTTAAAAATGTGAAGTTTTTCACGTCTGAGGTGCCCCCGTGTGGGTTTCGTTTTCACGGATCCCCATAGACGAGTCTATGGAGGGATCCGTTAAAACGGAACATAATAGAACATGTTCTATTTTTCAACGGTCCCTTCACACGGTCCGTTGAAACAACGGCCGTGTGAACGGCGCCACTGAATTACATAGGTCGTATGACGACCTTTGTTTTAACGGCCATCACACGGACATAAAATACGCTCTTGTTAATCAGGCCTTAAGATGAGGATGGTGTGAAAAGAAGGTAAAGTATAAATCAATAATGTTGCTGTTAGGGTATGTTCACACATACTATTTACGGACGTAATTCGGGCGTTTTAGCCCCGAATTACGTCCGAAAATGCGCCTCAATAGCGTCGGCAAACATCTGCCCATTCATTTGAATGGGTCTTACGAAGTTCTGTTCAGACGGTCATTTTTTTACGCCCCGCTGTCAAAAGGCTGGGCGTAAAAAAGACGCCCGCGTCAAAGAAGTGTCATGTCACTTCTTCAGACGTAAATGGAGCCGTTTTCCATGGACTCCATGGAAAACCAGCTCCAGTTACGTCCGTATTGGACATGCCGTTACGGCTGAAATGACGGGGCTGTTTTCAGGAGAAAACAGCCCCGTCATTTCGGCCGTTACGGACGCTGTAGTGTGAACATACCCTTAGATGTTAGACTGTTACTGTACTGTTTTAACTTACTTATTCTTTTTCTCCCCCTCAGGCCTTATACACGAACATGTTTGTTTTGCGCGTGCAAAAAACGCTGCGTGTTTCATCAGTGTTTGCTGCGTGATTTTCACGCATATGCCATCCTTATGATACGCGGTTTTGATGTTTAGAAAAATAAATGAAGGAAGTGCTTTTATTTTTTCCTTCATTTCTTTAACTACTGTTGCGCGAATCACGCGCGACACACGGAAGTGCTTCCGTGTGCTGCGCGTGATTTTCAAGCACCCATTGACTTCAATGTGTGCGTGATGCGCGAAAAACGGCCAAGTATAGGACATGCCGTGAGTTTTACGCAGCAGACATACGCTGCATGAAAATCACGGACTGTCTGAACGGCCCCATTGAGGCTTTATTCAGACGAACGGGGAAAAACGTCCGTGCAACACGCGTGATTTTCACGCGCATTGCACGGACCTATATTAGTCTATGGGGCCGTGCAGACATGTCCGAGATTTTTACTCAGCATGAGTCCGCTGAAAAAAAGTCACGACATGTCTGTTCTTTCGGCGTTTTTCGCGCGTCACGCACCCATTGAAGTTAATGGGTGCGTATAAACCACGCATGTCGCACGGAAGCACTTCCGTGCGAACAGCGTGATTCGCGCAACAGCTGTCAAAAGGATGAATGAAAACAGAAAAGCACCACGTGCTTTTCTGTTTACAAACATCCAAATGGAGTGTCATACTGATGGCGGCTGCGCGAAAAGCACGCAGCCGCGCATCATATGCTGAGGCCACACGGAGCTGTTAAGTGCCTTTTGCGCAGGCAAAACGCCACGTTTTTGCGTGCGCAAAAACTGCACGCTCGTGTGAATCCAACCTGATTAACATAGGTCTATGCGACGCGCGTGATTTTCATACGCGTATCACGGACGTGAAACACTTCGTGTGAATAAGGCCTAAGAAACAGGTCATTTTTTGTTTTTTCCCTCCCTGCCTTCTAAGGACTCATTCGGACGAGCGTGTTCCTCGTCCATGTGCTGTGCGTTGAAATAACGCACAGCACACGGATCCATTTATTTCAATGGGGCTATTCGGTCATGCGTGAGTATCCATTGCGTGAAACTCAATGGGTTTTTGCGCACCTAGTCGCCCATTGAAGTCTATGGGTGCGTGAAAACCACGGACAGCACACAGACGACATCCGTGTGCTGTCCGTGTTTCACGCATCAGTTACAAGGAAATACAGAAAACGTGAAAAACGCATGCCACACGCAAAGCACACTGATGCCAATACGCAACGCACACTGATGGCACCCGGACATAAAATGTAGGAAAAATGCTCATCTGAATGTATCCTTAGAGCTATAACTTTTATACTTTTCCGTCAACATGGTCGTAAGAGGGCTTGTTTTTGCAAGACGTGTGGTAGTTTTTAACGGCACCATTTAAAGTACCATATCAATGTACTGGGAAAATGAAAAAAAAAATTCTTTGTGGGGTGGAATTGGGAAAAAAACCTGATTCCTCCACTGTTTTTGGGGTTTTTGATTTTACAGCATTCATGATGTGGTAAAAACGACAACTTGCCTTTATTCTGCGGGTCAATATGATTATGGCAATATTAAAGAGGATCTGTCACTAGTTTCTTAAAGGGAAGGTGTCATGATTAATTATTTATTTTTTATTATATTTTAATAAAATGTAAACAAAAATTGTATTTATTAGTGTTGTGACTTTAAACTTTTTACTGTATTCTTACTTTTACTTCTCTATGGGGGCTGCCATTTTTTTTTCCATCTCTGTATGTGTCGATTAATGACACATACAGAGATGGAATACGGCACATACAACCCCATAGAGAATGCGAAAGGGAGCCGTTCCATTCTCAGAAGTGTACGCCGCCTGTGTGGGAACGGCGCATGCGCCACTCTTACACAGACCAAAACGAAGCTTGTTCGTAGAGCGAAATCCGGCGCCATTTTCATGTGGACCGGAAGCCGCTGCTTGACAGTAAGATGACGGCTTCCGGCCATATGTTCAACGAAGCGAAGGCGCAAGGAGCGTAGACCAGCGGAGGCGGTGGCAGGAGCAGGTAATTTATGTTCGTGTATGATGTGTGTATTATGTTTGCGTATGATGTGTGTATTATGTGCGTGTGATACAGTCTGCTGAGCCCTGTATCTAATCCTCCCACCACTGTGCAGTCGCTCAGAAAATGGCGGCACACAGTGTAGGAGGTTTGAAGATTCAAACCCCTCCTTCTCCTGGCACTAGCCAGAAGAAGGAAGGGGGGATTGTGTGAGGTCACTAGAGGAGTGTGTCCACCCCAAATTTGCAGCATAAATCAATGAGGTTGCTTTACCACAGTGACCATGCTGAAATTTTGGGAACTGCTCCCTCTAGTGACTAGCACATGGAAATGTTATAAATTAGAATCAAATTTATAATATTTCCTGACTTGTGAAAAAAATTAGAACAATGTGTAATCACTCAAATACTAATTGTTTAACTGAAAAATAAAAAATAATTTCTAGCGACACATTCCCTTTAATGCACTAACTAACCTAATAGGCGCTGTCATGCTGATATCTACAATAAAAACTGTGTTCGAAAACTATTCTTAGGCTGGGTTCACACGAGGATGTTACGTCTGGAAAGGACGGAACGTATTTCGGCCGCAAGTCCCGGACCGAACACAGTGCAGGGAGCCGGGCTCCTAGCATCATAGTTATGCTAGGAGTCCCTGCCTCGCTGCCGGACAACTGTCCCGTACTGTAATCATGTTTTCAGTACGGGACAGTAGTTTCACAGAGAGGCAGGGACTCCTAGCATCGTACATAACTATGATGCTAGGAGCCCGGCTCCCTGCAGTGTGTTTGGCCGAAATACGTTCCGTCCATTACGGACGTAACATGCTCGTGTGAACCCAGCCTTATTTCAAAAGTTGTGACCTTTTTTCTAAGTATGCTAATGAGCCTATACTTGCCAAATGGGCGATAACTATTAATTTTCTCTGTGGGCGGTGTTATATTTTGTCTGTATTACCAAAATTTGAAACCTAAGAAAAATGAAGAAGCGTTTGGTGAATAATAGTTATTCACCCAGGGTAAAGGTATAATCCAGTAGATGTTTCCTGCAGTCCTATGTAACACCACAGATAACACAGTGATAACTTTTTGAGTATAGATAGTGTAGATGTTACCTGCAGTCCTATGTAAGGCTCTATTTACATGACAGGTCTGAGTGTCGGCCGACAAACACGGCCGTTTTTCTCGGCCGTTTTGCATCCGTTCAGTTTCGTGTTTCCGTTTAACCAGCCGATTTTGACCCGCTTTACATCCGTTTTTTTTCCATGTCCGTTTAAAAAAACGGATGAATTTCCTTTGTAAATTTTCTGCCACACACTTCCCTCTGTAGATGATGCCATCCCTGCTCTTTGTAGATAATGCCACACACTGCCCGATGTAGTTACTGCCACAGACCCCCTCTAGGTAATGCTCCACAGCCCCCCTTGTAGGCAGTGCCACACAGACCCAGTTGTAGGTAATGCCACACAGCCCCCCTGTAGGTTATGCCACACAGCACCCCTGTAGGTAGTGCTACACAGCAACCTTGTACATATCCACCCCCCATAGACCGCACCCTCCTACTTTTCTATAGGGGACAGCTCCAGGAGAAGTCCCTGATGTCACGGTCCATATATGGACAGTGAAAACAGGGACTTCTCATGGATCAGAATCACCGGCCTCAGCGCCAGCGATTCTGCTTCAGAAGTCCCTGACGTCACTGTCCATATATGGACCCTGAAGTCAGGGACTTCTCCTGGAGCAGAATCACAGGCCACAACGCCGGGGATTCCGCTTCAGGAGTAGGGGACCGCTTCAGGAGAAGTCCCTGATGTCACTGTCCATATATGGACAGTGAAGTCAGGGACTTCTCCTGGAGCGGAATCCCCGGCCACATCTTCGGCCGAAGCTGTGGCCGGGGATTAGGGATTCAGCTCCTACAGGGAGCAGCAAAATACCCTCCTCCTCCTCACATGCACTTCGCACTGTGAGTAGGAGAAGAGAGCAAGCAAGCAGCAGAATGCACGGCTATCACTCGGATCACATCTGAGTGACAGCCGTGCTTTACACGGCCTCGTAGACTTCTATGGGAGCCGTGCGGCCGGGAGAACGGCCCAAAATAGGGCATGTTCCATTTGTTCCGTCAAAAAATCAGGCGTGTGACTAGCCCCATTTGGGCTCTATTGGTTCTACTACGGCCGTGTGACGGCCGTTCAAAGAGCAGCCATCACGTCCGAGAATCCCTGTCATGTGAATAGGGCCAAACACCACAGATAACACACAGTGATAACTCTTAGTACAGATAATGTAGTAGATGCACACACAGAAATATATACACATACAGATACATATATAGGCACTTAGACACACAAATACACACACACAAATACACACATACACATATACTGGAACTTATACACACACACAAACACAGAGACACACAGACAAATAGAGGCACAAACAACAGACAGACTGAGCACTCACATCTCCTTCCTCACAGGCTTCTTGCAGGACGGCTTTGGGCGGAGCTAACTGTGCCTCGGACACCACGTCCTTGCCAAAAATATATATAATAGTTTGGACTTTTGCAGAGGCTGCGATACCAATTATGTTTAGTTTATTTATTTTTTACTTTACTTTAGAGGAAAAAGGGTAATTTTTTAGGACTTTTAATATTTTTTGTATATTGCTAATAACTTTATTTAACAATTTTTTACTTTTTTTTTTTTTAGTCTACCTAGGGGACTTGGATAAGCCATTGTTAGGCTCTCATCCTGAGTCTCGTAGCGGAATTGCATGCTGATCTACAACCAGCTCATGCGTTGACCATTTGCATGCCTCTGACCTGCTCATTTAATTTGCATTTCCGCAGCCATTCCTGATTTTTTTGTTCTGTGCCATCCTGTCTAGTGCATCAGAGACCATCTGCATCCTGATACACTTTCCCAGTATTGAGCGTTACAAATCTTAAGGGCCTTTTACACCGCCCGACACTCGGCTGATGCAGCGAGCGCCAATCTACGTTTGCTAGTTCATCTGCTGATCGCTGCCCTGTTTACACAGGGAAATTGTCGGCAACGAGCGTGATATGAACGATCGTCTGCACGATAATCGCCCGGTGTAAAACCCCCTTTAACCCCTTCACGACCAGCCCACGTAGTTTAACGGGCTGCCGTGCTGGGCTTTTCTCCTGCAGCCCGTTAATTCACGTGGTGCCAGACCAGAGTGCACAGCGCTCTCCCTGTGCTCTGAATCTCTCAGCACACGCTGCTACTAGCAGCCTAAGTGCTGAGAGAAGACATCAGGACCGGATTGGTGTCGGTCCTGATGACGTGATCACCATGATAAAGCTATCATGGTGTTCACAGCAAAGTTTGTTGCAGCAACAAACTTTCTGTGCTGTTCGTTACAATGTTTCTCCTCCCTCCCTGTCAGATCGTTCTGAGACAGTGGGGGAGAAGAAGCTGTGCCGAGCAGCTGCTGTGTGTCTCGTATAAAGACACACCGACTGTAAAAACACACAAAACCACCTCCACATAGTTTAGTGTAGGCAGCTAGTTATAGTTCAGGTAGTCTGTTAGGTAGATAGTACTCAGACTAGGAAAATTAATTAGTTAGTAATCAATTAGGGCTTATAATATGTGTGTGTGTGTGTGTGTGTGTGTGTGTGTGTGTGTGTGTGTGTGTGTGTGTGTGTGTGTGTGTGTGTGTGTGTGTGTGTGTGTGTGTGTGTGTGTGTGTGTGTGTGTGTGTGTGTGTGTATACACACACACACACACATACACACGTCTATAATATATATATATATATACACACACACACACACACACACACACACACGTAATATATATTATATATAGACATATATTTGAAATTTGTTAATACTAAAAATTAATAATTAGGGATGTTATATATCTATAACATCATATGGATATATACGTACATGTAATATATACGTATACACACATATACTTATATAAATCTCTTCATATATTTTACACGTCAAAAAATTAAATTGTATGTAAATTCTAAATACATTGATTCATTGTTAGGCTGTGTTCACACTGAGTTTTTTTTGCAGGAGGAAAATTCCTCTTGCAAAAACTGCTCCAGACGTTTTTTGCACAGTGGTTTGACAAAAACTCGCCAAAACACTCGTCGAGGTGTTTTTATTACCCTTCTGACTGATTGAAATGGGGTTTTGGAGGCGGAAACCGCCTCAAGATAGGTCATGTCGCTTCTTTTTACCGCGATGCGTTTTTTTTGCTCACTGTAAAAAAGCTCGTCCAACTCCCATTGAAATCAATGGGAGACATTTTTGGGCGGTTTTTGACGAGTTTTGCGGAGCGGTTTCCGCGCCGAAAAACTCGTAAAAAAACTCTGTGTGAACAGGGCCTTAGGGTTGTTCATAAATGTATTGATCAATGGATTAGTGGACTTTTTCTTTGTTACTTTTATTAAAACGGTTACAAAAAATAAGTAAAAAAAAAAATACGTCAAAAATGGCACACAAGTTATATACCACTGTAGAGGCATTTGCTCTCTTGGATTCTGATAGTGAATGTCACTTTTGGGGGGTTTCTGCTGTTTTGGTCCCTCCAGGGCGTTGCAAATGGGACATGGCACCGAAAACCATTATAGCAAAATTTGAGCTCCAAAACCCAAATGGCGCTCCTTCCCTTCTGAGGGCTGTAATGTGTTCAAATAAAAGTTTATGACCACATATGGGGTATTGCCGTAATCAGGATAAATTTCTTTACAAATGTTGGGGTGCTTTTTCTCCTTTATTCCTTGCAAAAATTAAAAATGTCTATGTTTCTTCAGAAGAAATGTAGATTTTCATTTTCACAGACTAACGCCAATAAATTCAGCAAAAAACCGGTGGGGTTAAAATGCTCACTATACAACTAGATAAATTCCTTGAGGGGTGTAGTTTCCAAAATGGGGTCACTTTTTGGGGGTTTCCACTGTTTAGGCACCACAAGACCTCTTCAAACCAGACTAAGGGCATGACCACACGTGGCGGATTTCGTCCGCAACTGTCCGCATCAATGCCGCACAGAATCTGCGTTGCAGATTCTGCTGCGGATCTGCACAAAATGTGCAGAAAATTGATGCGGACTAGCTGCTGCGGACTGCGGGAAAAGTGCTTCCCTTCTCCCTATCAGTGCAGGATAGAGAGAAGGGACAGCACTTTCCCTAGTGAAAGTAAACGAATTTCATACTTACCGGCCGTTGTCTTGGTGACGCGTCCCTCTTTCGGCATCCAGCCCGACCTCCCTGGATGACGCGCCAGTCCATGTGACCGCTGCAGCCTGTGCTTGGCCTGTGATTGGCTGCAGCCGTCACTTAGACTGAAACGTCATCCTGGGAGGCCGGACTGGAGACAGAAGCAGGGAGTTCTCGGTAAGTATGAACTTCTATTTTTTTGACAGGTTGCTCTATATTGTGATCGGTAGTCACTGTCCCGGGTGCAGAAACAGTTACTGCCGATCGCTTAACTCTTTCAGCACCCTGGACAGTGACTATTTACAGACGTCTCCTAGCAACGCTCCCGTCATTACGGGAGCCCCATTGACTTCCTCAGTCTGGATGTAGACCTAGAAATACATAGGTCCAGCCAGAATGAAGAAATGTCAAGTTAAAAAAGCAAGACGCATCCGCAGCACACATAACATGTGCATGACAGCTGCGGACTTCATTGCGGAATTTAGAATCTCCATTGAAGTCAATGGAGAAATTCCGCCATGAGTCCGCCACTGCTCCGCAACAGACAGAGCATGCTGCGGACACCAAATTCCGCTCCGCAGCCTATGCTCCGCAGTGGAATTTTACGAATCGTCTAAACGAACACTGCTAAATTAAAGTGAGTCAATGGACAAACGGCTCCGCTGCGGATTAACGCTGCGGAGTGTCCGCAGCGGAATTTAAGTGAAATTCCGCCACGTGTGAACCCAGCCTTAGAGCTTAAAATATATTGTAATAAAAAGGAGGCTTCAAAATCCACTAGGTGCTCCTTTGCTTCTGAGGCCTGTGTTTCAGTCCATTAGGACACTAGGGCCACATGTTGGATATTTCTAAAAACTGCAGAATCTGGGCAATAAGTATTGAGTTGCTTTTCTCTGGTAAAACCTTCTATGTTACAGAAATTTTTCTATTACAAATGAATTTCTGCAAAAAAAAATTACATTTGTAAATCACACCTCTACGTTGCTTTAATTCCTGTGAAATGCCCAAAGGGTTAAGACATTTTCTGAATGCTGTTTTGAATACTTTGAGGGGTGAAGTTTTTAAAATGGGGTGATTTATGGGGAGTTTCTAATATATAAGGCCCTCAAAACCACTTCACAACTGAACTGGTCCATGAAAAAATAAGTTTTGGAAATTTCTTGAAAATGTGAGAAATTGCTGCTAAAGTTCTAAGCCTCGTAACATCCTAGAAAAATAAAAGGACGTTCAAAAAACTATTCAAATATAAAGTAGACATATGGGGATGTTAACTAGTGACTATTGTGTGTGGTATTACTATCGGTTTTACAAGCAGATACATTCAAATTTAAAAAAATGAAATTTTTTGCAAATTTTCTCTAAATTTTGGTGTTTTTTATAAATAAATACTGAATTTATTGACCAAATTTTTTCACAGACGTAAAGTACAATATGTCACGAGAAAACAATCTCAGAATCGCTTGGATAAGTAAAAGCATTCCCAAGCTATTACCACATAAAGTGACACATGTCAGATTTGAAAAAATCGCCTGCGTCCACGAGGCCAAAACAGGCTGTGTCCTGAAGGGGTTAAAGTGGTTATTTGTGATTTGAAAATGTGGGGCCTATCCTTAGAATAAGCTTTCAATATTACACCAGTGTGTGTCCGACTCTCGGTGACCCTGCCAATCAGCTATTTGAGGGGTTCATGGCACTCGCATGAGCGCCGCAGTCCTTTCATTTTTTACATGGATTTCATTTCTGTCCGTACATGCACACACCGTTAATTTAGGAGTGGCTGTGCAAGGTATTGCAGCGTTGTCCCATACAGATCCAATATTAATATTAACATCCCAAAGATAGGCCATCAATTGAAAAAATCTCTGTAGAACTGATATCTACAAGTATCTATCTACGGTCACTGTATGGTGGTAATATTGATCTTTGCATAGTAGTGTTTATTATATAGTGGTGTTTATTCAGTAATAGTATGGTGGTATTATTCAGTCACTATTTGGTGTTAATATATTACCATATTGTGGTGATATTATTTGGCGCTTGTATAGTGGCATTACATGGTAACTGTATGGCTGTATTATTTAAAGTGGCTTTGTCACCAGATTGTAAGTGCCCTATCTCCTACATAATCTGATAGGCGCTGTAATGTAGATAACAACAGTGATTTCTATTTTGAAAAACAATCATTTTTTTAGCAAGTTATGACCTATTTTAGATTTATGCTAATGACTTTCTTAATAGACAACTGGGCGTGTTTTTACTTTTTACCAAGTGGGCATTGTACAGAGGAGTGTGTGACACTGAGAAGTGTAGGACACTGATTAGTCACTGATTGGTCAGCGTCATACACTCCTCTGTACAACGCCTAGTTGGTAAAAAGTAAAAACACGCCCAGTTGTCTATTAAGAAAGTCATTAGCATAAATCTAAAATTGCACATAACTCTTTTTCAAAATAAAAACCACTGTTACAGCGCCGATCACATTATGTAGGAGACAAGGCATTTATAATCTGGTGACAGAGCCTCTTTAACTTTGCAACATTGTGGCCAATGACGTATGCCACTGTATGAATACTCCTAACGTATAGATGTGAAAAGATCACACACACAGTTTTGATGTAGTTTTTGGAGCAGTGTTTTTTTGTTTTTTTTTATCCAAAGCCAGAAGTACGTTGGTGTCCATTGCTTTGTTTGACTAAAAATAAATGCGCCAAAAACTGCATCAAAACTGTGTGTGTGATCCTGGCCTAAAAGTTGTGTGCATAATATATTCCCTTCCCTTTGTTAGCACTTCACATGGTGACTCCGTGCTTTTTTAGGGACATCTGTGACATTCCACAACTCCATGTGTGATTAGCATATGAAATAGCTCTTGCTTTCTGTGAAGAGGCAGGACAGTGTGTGGTTTGCTCCATCAGCAGGACAATGACGGTTTTTGCTTATACACACACCAGTTTAGCTATCTCTCCCACCATGTTTCTGGTAATTGTTAATCTTACATAACCCTCCCCCCCTCCATACACCAACAGCTGAAAAAACCCACAGCTATTCACTGAAAAAAATAAGAATGGAAACTTATTGACAATTTCCTAACCATACGAATAGGGAAACAGGTATAACAAATTTTCCTAAAATATGCTCGTGTTTTGGTAAAGTACATTTTTCTAGGGTAGAATAGCTGCGTTATACAGAATAATGGAGCATGCCACATTTTTTGTTAGGAGCCTCACACACGAGCGTGTTTGATCCGTGATATACGGTCCGTATGTCGCCCGCATTTCTAAGAATGAACACACTGTAGGGAGCCGGGCTCCTAGCATCATAGTTATCTATGACGCTAGGAGTCCCTGCCTCGCTGCGGGACAACTGTCCCATACTGTAATCATGTTTTCAGTACGGGACGGTAGTTCCACGGAGAGGCAGGGACTCCTAGCATCGTACATAACTATGATGCTAGGAGCCCGGCTCCCTGCAATGTGTTCAGTCTGAGAAATGCGGCTGACATACGGACTGTATATCACCGAACACGCTCGTGTGTGAGGCTCCTTAGATTCATACAGAATAGAAGTCTATGGATGTCTTATGGGTGTACAACTCGCAGGTTGTATAGAGCAACAATACTTTTGCGTAAATGAGCCCTTCAGAAATAGTATTTGCAAATGCAGATATTGGTAGGTAGTCCCTTAGTGACCTCAAGCAGTTGCCTAGCAACAGACCCCTAAAGTAGAGGTGACTTTGCTGGCAAAGGCAAAGACTGGCAGGAGAGATACAGTGCCTTTTTGACCATAGCTACCAATAAGGGTATGTGCACACACAAAATAAAAAACGACTCAAAATACGGAGCTGTTTTCAAGGGGAAACAGCTCCTGATTTTCAAACGTTTTTTAAGGCACTCGCGTTATTACGGCCGTTTTTGGAGCTGTTTTTCTATAGAGTCTATGAAAAACGGCTGGAGAAGTGACATGCACTTCTTTTACGCGGCCGTTTTTTTATGCGCCCGTTTTTCAAAACGGCCGCACAAAAAACGCCCCGTCGGAACAGAACGCCTGCTTTTCTGCTTTTGTTTTTTCTGCCGTTTTTTGGCCCGAAAAACGTCCGAAAACACTCTGTGTGAACATATCCTCACAGCGCAGCTTTCATTTTCCCAGAGCAATGTAAGAAATGAAAGCAGCACTGTGATTGGTTCTTGTAGACAACAAAGCCAGTTTTTCTGTTGTAGCTTTGAGGGTATGTGCACACACAATAATTACGTCCGTAATTGACGGACGTATTTCGGCCGCAAGTCCCGGACCGAACACAGTGCAGGGAGCCGGGCTCCTAGCATCATACTTATGTACGATGCTAGGAGTCCCTGCCTCGCTGCAGGACAACTGTCCCGTACTGAAAACATGATTACAGTACGGGACAGTTGTCCTGCAGAGAGGCAGGGACTCCTAGCATCGTATATAACTATGATGCTAGGAGCCCGGCTCCCTGCACTGTGTTCGGTCCGGGACTTGCGGCCGAAATACGTCCGTCAATTACGGACGTAATTAGTGTGTGTGCACATACCCTAATGGGTAAGGCCCCATGCACAAGACTGTAAAAATCGTCTGTAATTGCAGACCATAATTATGGTTCGCAATTACGGACCCATTCACTTCTATTGTCCACAGACACCTTCCCGTATATTTACGGGAAGGTGTCCCTGCGGTAGAAACCTTCCTCAAAAGATAGGACATGTCCCATCTTTTACTTTTTACGGACCGTGCTCCCATACTTTATAATGGGAGCACAACCCGCAAATGTGGACTGTTCGCGGCCGTCATTACGGACCGTGATTACGGGCACGGTCATGTGCATGGGGCGTTAGGGTGTGTTCACATCAGCGTACGGTTTCCATTGATGGGTTTCGTCAGACCTTTCATTCGGAAGAACCCATTAACGGAAAGGCAAAAGGAAACCGTAGCTTCCATTTGCATTACCATTGATTTCAACGGTAATGCTTCCGTTGCAAATGGTTTCTGTTTATCTCCGTTTTGTAATCTTTCCGTTTTTGTTTTTTTACGGAATCAATAGCGCAGTCGACTGTGACATGTCAGAAGTTTTCTGAAACTTTAGTTACCCTTTAAGGGTATGTTCACACGCAGTGTTTACAGACGTTTTTCGGGCCGTAAACGTCCCGAAAAACGACTGAAAAGTCAGAAGCAGAACGCCTACAAACATCTGCCCATTGATTCCAATGGGAAATACGCCGTTCTGTTCCGACGGGGCGTTTTTTTTACGCCTCGTTTTCCAAAAATGGCACGTAAAAAGACTCCCATGAAAAAGAAGTGCATGTCACTTCTTGGGACGTTTTTGGAGCCATTTTTCATTGACTCTATAGAAAAACAGCTCCAAAAATGGCCGTTAAAAACGCGACTTTGATTTAAAAAAGTCTGAAAATCAGGAGCGGTTTTCCCTTGATAACGTATTTTCAGACGTTTTTTATTTTGTGTGTGCACATACCCTAATAAATGAGGATCATTGTCTCCGTGGGGCATTTACAAGAAGCAATTATTGGGATAAATGATTTAGCTTTCTGCTCATTAGGTGTTCAATAAAGACTTTGCAAAAGGAACATGGTTTTTATGTCTTTCACCTGTAGTTACCACATGGCTAAAAACCGTATCACAAAGTCGTGGCGATTTGTGGTAAAACCAAGTGCGATAATGGCTGCGTAGCACACAACTGTTATGTGTCCGGACAGCACACAGGCTCATTAAAGTTCAAAAATAAAAATCCCTCTATGGGATTAAAAAAAAAGTAAATAAAAACAAAAAGTAATGTTAAATTTTTTTTTACAAAAAATAAACTTTGAAAATATAAGTCCCACAACATGAAATAATATACGCATATTTGGTGTCGCCACGTCCGTAACAACCTCTACAATAAATTTATAATGTTATTTATGATGATCGATGTATGGTGTAAAAAAAAAAAAAGAAAACTGCATTGGAACTGCTTTTTTTTCCTACATTTTTGAGAAAAATAACAATGTATAAAAATTAAACGATAATGTAAATGTAACAAAAAATGGTACCTACTGGGTGCAGCTGGAGACTGTTGCGTGCGGGCATATACCGCTTGAGACTATATTGTGTCTCCACCCTCGGAATAGACCTCCAATAATGGCACCAATATTATCACAAATGCTTGGATTGTGAGACGCACTTGCTGGTAGGTATTGCTTAAAGAGGCTCTGTCACCAGATTTTGCAACCCCTATCTGCTATTGCAGCAGATCGGCGCTGCAATGTAGATTACAGTAACGTTTTTATTTTTTAAAAACGAGCATTTTTGGCCAAGTTATGACCATTTTTGTATTTATGCAAATGAGGCTTGCAAAAGTCCAAGTGGGCGTGTTTAAAGTAAAAGTCCAACTGGGCGTGTATTATGTGTGTTACATCTGGGTGTGTTTACTACTTTTACTAGCTGGGCGTTCTGACGAGAAGTATCATCCACTTCTCTTCAGAACGCCCAGCTTCTGGCAGTGCAGACACAGCGTGTTCTCGAGAGATCACGCTGTGTCGTCACTCACTTCCTGCCCCAGGTCCTGCATCGTGTCGGCCACATCGGCTACAGTTGATTCTGCAGCAGCATCAGCGTTTGCAGGTAAGTAGCTACATCGACTTACCTGCAAACGCCGATGCTGCTGCAGAATCAACTGCAGCCTCTGGTGCCGATGTGTCCTCGCTCGTCCGACACGATGCAGGACCTGGGGCAGGAAGTGAGTGACGTCACAGCGTGATCTCTCGAGAACACGCTGTGTGTCTGCACTGCCAGAAGCTGGGCGTTCTGAAGAGAAGTGGATGATACTTCTCGTCAGAACGCCCAGCTAGTAAAAGTAGTAAAAACGCCCCGATGTACGCACATAATACACGCCCAGTTGGACTTTTGCAAGCCTCATTTGCATAAATACAAAAATGGTCATAACTTGGCCAAAAATGCTCGTTTTTTAAAAATAAAAACGTTACTGTAATCTACATTGCAGCGCCGATCTGCTGCAATAGCAGATAGGGGTTGTAAAATCTGGTGACAGAGCCTCTTTAAAGTCACCACATGCTCCATTGGTAACTATCTGTTGTAATCCTGACTTCCCTCCCGGGTTACAGATGCGAACGTTCCAGTGGTGGGTAAACAAAGGATTTTATAGGATTAGAGACTTTTTTGTATGGCGTGATATGAAGACCTTGGAGTTTTTCAAAGAGACCCACTCCCTCCCTGGTTCTGAATTCTTCAGAAATCGTCAGCTCCAACATTTCTTAGGCTGAGTTCACACGAGCACATTAACGTCCGTAATGGACGGACGTATTTTGGCCGGAAGTCCCGGACTGAACTCAGTGCAGGGAGCCGGGCTCCTAGCATCATAGTTATGTACTACACTAGGAGTCCCTGCCTCGCTGCAGGACAACTGTCCCGTACTGTAATCATGTTTTCAGTACGGGACAGTAGTTCCACGGAGAGGCAGGGACTCCTAGCATCGTACATAACTATGATGCTAGGAGCCCGGCTCCCTGCACTGAGTTCGGTCCGGGACTTCCGGCCGAAATACGTCCGTCCATTACGGACGTTAATGTGCTCGTGTGAACCCAGCCTTACTCTCATGGAAGGCTAAATTTGAGGACGTGTCCACTATGACTTCCCTAGAGAGACTATGCCTATTTCCTCTTTCTGGAGGGAAGATCTCGTCTATTTATTCAGGGTTGGTTACTCCCAGTAATAAATTATCTTATATGACTAGATGGGAGTAGGAGCTTGGGAGGGAGTTGGATCTTAATCAATGGCGGGATATGGCGTTCCAGGTGTCTAAAATGTCCATTAACACTTACTTAATTGAAGCTGTATATAAGGTTCTGCTTCGATGGTACATGGTTCCCTCCAGGCTCTCTAAGATCTATCCCTCTTATGATTCGAGTTGCTTTCGAAATTGTGGACATGAGGGTACCTTCCTCCATATTTGGTGGGATTGTCCTATAGTGGTGGGCTTTTGGATGGAGATATTTGATTTTATCGGGTCTCTAACCAACAGCTTGGTCCCAGTGGATGTCTCTGTTGCTTTACTCAAAGAGGATCTGTCACCACATTATCAGTGCCCTGTCTCCTACATAAGGAGATCGGCGCTGTAATGTAGGTGACAGTAATGCTTTTTATTTAAAAAAACGATCTATTTTCACAACGTTATGAGCGATTTTGGTTTATGCTAATGAGTTTCTTAATGCCCAAGTGGGCGTATTTTTACTTTCGACCAAGTGGGCGTTGTACAGAGGAGTGTATGACGCTGACCAATCGGCATCATGCACTCCTCTCCATTCATTTACACTGCACTAGCGATATAGATATATCGCTATGTGCAGCTACTTACACAAGCCCTAACATTACTAGTGTCCTGATAATGAATACACATGACCATCCAGCCTGGACGTCATGTGTACTCAGAATCCTGACACTTCTGAATCTTTTCTGTGAGATTTACAGCAACGGAAACGAAATCTCGTTTACCTCCGTAATCTCGCGAGATTTCGTTTCCCATGCTGAAATCTCACAGAAAAAAGTCAGAAGTGTCAGGATTCTGAGTACACATGACGTCCAGGCTGGATGGTCATGTGTATTCATTATCAGGACACTGGATTAACGTTAATCAAGCAGAATCGCTGTGTATGTGGCTGCAGATCATGTTCTAGTAAGAACGCGATTCTGCAGTGTAAATGAATGGAGAGGAGTGCATGATGCCGATTGGTCAGCGTCATACACTCCTCTGTACAACGCCCACTTGGTCGAAAGTAAAAATACGCCCACTTGGGCATTAAGCAACTCATTAGCATAAACCAAAATCGCTCCTAACGTTGTGAAAATAGATTGTTTTTTTAAATAAAAAGCATTGCTGTCACCTACATTATAGCGCTGATCTCCTTATGTAGGAGATAGGGCACTTATAATGTGGTGACAGAGCCTCTTTAATGGTTCACTGCCCCCGATGTCTGGGCACCTCAAACGATTGATTCGTTATGTACTGTTGGCGGACAAATTGGCTATTGCTCGATCTTGGCGTACCATCACGATCCCTATGGACTTAGTTAGGAATAAACTATCATGAATAATGATTAACCCCTTAATGACCGCCGATAAGCCTTTTCACGGCAGCCACTAACGGGCTTTATTCTGATGCAATAGCCTTTCTACGGCGCTGCATCGGAATAAGTAAACAGAGCAGGGAGCCGATAAATGTCCCTGCTCTCAGCTGCCAGATGTAGCTGAGGGCTGGGAGCGTCACTGCTCGAACGTGTGAGATCGATATAAGTATCGATCTCACCTGTTTAACTCCTCAGATGCGGTGCGCAATAGCGTAAGATCGCCGAGTGTCTGTGTTTCCAATGGCAGCCGGGGGCCTAATAAAGGCCCCCAGGTCTGCCTATAGTGAATGCCTTCTAGGTCATGCTGGAGGCATGTCCTAGCAGATGTCTGTCCGTTTTAAACGGCCAGGCAGTAATACACTGCAATACAAAAGTATTGCAGTGTATTATAAAAGCGATTGGATGATCGCATATTAAAGTCCCCTAGTGGGACTAGTAAAAAAGTGAAAATTAAGTTTAATAAAGTTAATAAAAAAAAATGTGAAAAAAAAAAGAAAAACCCACTTTTTCCCCTTACAAACTGCTTTACTATTAAAAAACGAAAATAAAGTAAAAAAGTTACACATATTTGTTATTGCCGCGTCCGTAACGACCCCGACTATAAAGCTGTTACATTATTTAACCCGCACGGTGAACGCCATAAAAAATAAAATAAAAAACAATGGAAAAATTGCTGTTTTCTGTTAATCCTGACTTAAAAAAAATTTAGATAAAAAGTGATCAAAAAGTCGCATCTACTCCAAAATGGTACCAATAAAAACTTCAAGTCGTCCCGCAAAAAAAATGTCCTCATACAACTGCATCGGTGGAAAAATAAAAACGTTACGGCTCTTCAAATATGGAGACACAAAAACAAATAATTTTGTAAGTAGTAAAACATACAAAATCCTAACAAATTTGGTATCTTTGCAATCGTAACAACCCGTTGAATTAAGTTGAATAAAGTTATTGTGTTATTTATACCACACGGTAAACGACGTAGATTTAGAACACAAAAAAAGAGTGGTGAAATTTCAGGTTTTCTTCTATCCCCCCCAAAAAAAGTTAATAAAAGTTAATAAATAAATTATATGTACCCCAAAATGGTGCTATTAAAAAGTACAATTTGTCCCACAAAAAACAAGATCTTATACAGCTAAGTAGACGCAAAAATAAAAAAGTCTATAGCTCTTCGAATGTGACGATGGAAAAACGTAAAAAATTGCTTGGTCATTAGGGCCCAGAATGCAAGCGGGGGGAAGGGGTTAATGATCAGCTTCACAGTCAGCTCCTAGATCGACAGGTTCAATTCGACAAGACTTGGGCTCCATGGAAACGATATTTGGCCATTTAATGTACCCTCCTCTGTCTCCCTGTGTGTCTCCCGGTCTCCCTCTACCTTTCTGTCTTCCTTTCTTCCTCCCTTTCAGTGCTTCCTCCTTCTTTTCCTTTTCTACTGTTAGGTTCTTATTTTATTTACTGCACAACTAAGCGCATACTTATGTTTACGGGTGTATCCGGCTTATTGCGGGTCATGAGCTGATGCATCATATTCCGCGTTATTCATGCTTGAATTGTGAGATGCTTATAGCAATGTATTGACTCTCTCTGTTCTGTCGTGATGATGCATCTTTCATATTATTTGTCACTAGAATGTTTTACTTGTGCCGCTGCAGTGACATGTTGGTCATTGAGGTGGCTATTTTGTATGTTGGTTGTGTTTCCAGTATTGCCAAATTAATAAAAAAGTTGCACTAAAATGGTACCTACATAAAGTACAACTCGTCCCGCAAAAAACAAAGTCTCATACAGCTACGTTGGACAAAAAATTATAAAGTTATGAGCGCCGGGATGCAAAGAGGGAAATATAAAAAAGTTGTTCGGTTCTCAAAGCGCAGCTCAGACCGACTGGAGCCAAACCCAGACAACAGCGGGTTCCATCTTCTAAAAATCAATGGCTAAATATTTTATGTGCCTCATGGGAAATTATCATTCACGACTCTAGAGATTTACAAAGACAAATCACTAATAAGGGCCAGTTCACACAGAGTTTTTTTGACACGTTTTTTTTAAGCGGAAACCGCATCGGAAAACACCCCAAAAAACGGCCGAAAATGCCTCCCAATGATTTCAATGGGAGGCCGAGGCATTTTTTTCCCGCGAGCAGAAAAACCGGCTCGCGGGAGAACGAAGGGACATGCCCTATCTTTGGGCGTCTACGCCTCTGACCTCCCATTGACATCAATGGGAGGCAGAAAAAGCGTATTTCGCGGCGATTTATGCCTGTGGCGCTCAATGGCCGCAGGCGAAAAACACCACGAAACTGCAGGCAGAGGAAAATTTGCCTCAAAATTCCAAAAACTCAGTGTGAACCAGCCGTAGGCCTTATTCACATGGACGTAACGCTGCGCTTTGCGCGTGAAAAAGGTCTGTGTGTCAGCAGCGTATGATGCGTGGCTGCGTGATTTTCGCACAGCCGCCATCATTATGACACTCTGTTTTTATGTTTACAAACAGAAAAGCACGTGGTGCTTTTCTGTTTTCATTCATTCTTTTTACTGCTGTTGCGCGAATCACGAGCGGCACCTGGAAGTGCTTCCGTGTGCCGAGCGCGATTTGCACGCACCCATTGACTTCAATGGGTGTGTGCTGCGCGAAACACGGGCAAGTATAGGACATGTCGTGAGTTTCACGCAGCGCACATACGCTGCGTGGAATTCACTGACAGTCTGAATGGCCCCATTCACTTACATAGGTCCGTGCGATGGGTGTGAAAATCATGCGCGTATCACGGACGTATAACACGTTCATGTGAATAAGGCCTTAGGGTATGTTCACACGCAAACTCAAAAACCTCTGAAAATATGGAGCTGTTTTCAAGGGAAAACAGCTCCTGATTTTCAGACGTTTTTTAAGCCACTCGCGATTTTCGCGGTGTTTTTCTCAGCGTTTTTACGGCCGTTTTTGGAGCTTTTTTCAATAGTCTATGAAAAACGGCTCCAAAAACGTCCCAAGACGTGACCTGCACTTATTTTTCGCGGCCGCGTAAAAAAACGCCACATCAGAACAGAACGCTGTTTTTCCCATTGCAATCAATGGACAGATGTTTGGAGGCGTTCTGCTTCCAATTTTTCGGCCGTTTTTCAACCGTTTCCGGCTCGAAAAACGGCTGAAAATAGCCCGTGTGAACATACCCTTAGGGCAGATTCAGACGAACGTTGTGTTTTTGCGCGTGCAACAACGCAGCGTTTTGCGCGCGCAAAAACCACTTGACAGCTGCATGTGTCATCCGTGTATGATGCGCGGCAGCGTGATTTTCGCGCAGCCGCCATCATAGAGATGAGGCTAGTCGACGCCCGTCACTGTCCAAGGTGCTGAAAGAGCTAACTGATCGGCAGTAACTCTTTCAGCACCCTCGACAGTGAATGCCGAACACAATATTGAGAAACCTGTTAAAAAAAAGAAAAAGTTTGTACTTACCGAGAACTTCACTCCCGGCCGTTGCCTTGGTGACGCGTCCTTGGTGACGCGCCTCTCTTGACATCGGGCCCCACCTCCCTGGATGAAGCGGCAGTCCATGTGACCGCTGCAGCCTGTGCTTGGCCAGTGATTGGCTGGAGCTGTCACTTGGACTGAATTGTCATCCCGGGAGGTCAGACTGGAGGAAGAAGCCGGGAGTTATCGGTAAGTCAGAACTTCGTTTTTTTTTTACAGGTTCATGTATATTGGGATCGGTAGTCACTGTCCATGGTGCTGAACCAGTTTAACTCTTTCAGCACCCTGGACAGTGACTATCTCCTGACGTCGCGTACCGGACATTTTTTTGCCGGGTTCGGCCAAAACGAGTTCGGCCGAACCCGGTGAAGTTCTGTTCGGTTGTCCGGGTTCGCTCATCTCAAAGACACCCCGTTTGGATGTTTGGAAACAGAAAAGCACGTGGTGCTTTTCTGTTTACATTCATCCTTTTGACAGCTGGTGCGCTGTTTCAGTCGGTTTGCACGGAAGTGCTTCCGTGCGACCTGCGTGGTTTTCACGCACCCATTGACTTCAATGGGTGCGTGATGCGCGAAATATGCGGAGATATTGAACCTGTTGCGTTTTGTACGCAGCGAACAAACGCTGCGCAAAAATCACGCACTGTTTGAACTGCCCCATTGACTTCTATAGGGCTGTGCGTGGCGCACGAAAAAAACGCGGCCTGCACGCACGAAAATCACGCTAGTGTGAATCCCCCTTTACAGTGAATGTCAATCACATTTTTACAAACTGATCATTTATCAGAACGACTCAATAGATTTTAGTAAATTGCATGCCATTGTTTTGGTGTCATTATCGGTTTTATTGCTTAACATATATGTATTACACTATATTTTCAGGCAGCGTAAAAAGCTTGTATTAGGCTATGTTCACACGGCAAACCAAAAACGGCTGTAAAATACGAAGCTGTTTTAAGCGAAAACAGCCCCTGATTTTCAGCTGTTTTTTAAGCAACTTGCGGTTTTTGCTGCGTTTTTTACAGCCGTTTTTGGAGCTGTTTTTCTATTGAGTCAATGAAAAACGGCTCAAGAAGTGACATGCACTTCTTTTTTACGCGCCGTTTTGAAAAACGGCTGCGTAAAAAAATGCCGTTTTTCTGGACGTTTACGGTCTGTGTGAACATACCCTTTCCCCTCAAAACGCCCTTGAAATATGTCTGCAGGTACATGCAATTAAATTACAGCGATACTTGCGTTTTTTGCTGCTGTATTGAGCTGATTATTGTGCGTTTTTTTTTTAATATTTTTAAAAAGACTTAGGAAATGGTTGCAAATGTCAAATGTGTGGCAGAAGGCAAGTTAGACTTTAAGTTTTCTGGTTGCTCTGTCTTCCATTGTGAGTCTGCCCTTCTTTATACACATAAGTTGCCAGATGTTTCAGCTAACGTGACACACTACATCCTATTCATCTTGGGTCCCGCCCGGCAGCGAGTTGCCTACTGGGAGTTGTAGTTTGATCCAAGCCCTTCCTCATTCTATTGGCTAGTGCCCGTCCTGCCCCGGGCTCCGTTGTAGTACTACTGCACTTGCGTGCCGAGGTCCCTCACTAACAGAAAGACGAGAAGTGTGAACATGGCTAGTTTACGGTTAAGAGGTGCGGCTTATCAGCTCCGGATAGTGCTGTCGCACGGGGTCCGGCACCGCAGGTGAGTTATACGTGGTGTAGTAGCGGGCTGTGAGTGCTTGATGTATCACTTGTCGAGAGTGGGGAGGGCTGATATATATAGCGTTGTGAAGTGCGGTCTCCTTGTGCATCATATAGCGGAGCTCTGGGACGTGCGCCCTGGCTTTATCAGGTGTATTGTGCGTTACTTGTCCGCTAGTTTCCATAGTAACTGCTCCAGACACTGTGCACACATGCTGCGGGCTGGAGGAGGGGTGGGCATTGTCCACACTAAGCGACAGTGTGGTATATAAAAATGGGTGCCATGGAGATAGGGGTTCACGTATGTAGAGCTCCATGCATCACATGAGCTGGTCTTTTCCATAGCTGCTCATATAAAGCAATGACTTTCATGTGATGTTAGAATTCCTAGACATCAGAACGATGATTCTTGTGTCAGTTCACACTAACTTCTCGTGATCAGTCGGACCCCCACAGATCAGCTATTTATCTAGGTGATGGATATTGATTATGGTAAAGCTGGACAATTAACCTTTTTCATACCCCCCCCCCTCCATTAATTGTTTTGTAATTAAAATAAGGAATTTATAATTAAAAAAAGCCAGTTTTTTTTATTTTATTTAACATGCCTTTTTATATGGCGTTTTTACATGCATTTATTGTGGCATTTTTTTTATTTAGTGTGACTTTTTGTACATGCGGCTTCCCTGGTGTTTTTTTTTAAGTCTAATGGCTCTTTCAGACGAGCGTATATGTAGTCCGTGTGATGACTGTTAAAACAACGGCCGCCACACGGCCTCATGTACTTCAATAAGTCCGTTCACACGACCGTTGTTTCAACGGAGCGTGTGAAGAGTCTGTGAAAAAATAGGCCATGTCCTATTTTTCTTGCGCTTCACGCGTCCCTCCGTAAACTCTAGTCTATTCTAGGGTGTGTGATAATGCGGCCCTCATGGGTGTACCGCGGTCTTCAAAAACTGCAGTTTTTCACGGCCGAGGTTGGCTACGTTCGTCAGAATGTAGCTTCAGATGAACATAAATAACGTCTGTCCGTTGAAATAACAAACAGCACACGGACCCATGAAAATCAATGAGGCTATTTCCGTGCATGATTTTTCACGCAGCGTGTCCGTTGTGTGAGACTCACTGCATGTCCTATTTTGGTCTGTTTTTGCTGAACACGTCACCCATTGAAGTCAACGGGTGTCTGATAAACACGGACAACACACGGATGACGTCTGTGTGCTGTCTGGGTATTTCGCGCACCAGTTGCTAAAGAAACGATGAGAAGGAAAAAAAACAGCCACACGGCAAGCACAACGATGCCACGTGGGACTGAAATACGGTCCGTTTTATTGCGGACACAAGACTAACACGTTCGTCTTAATCAGGCCTGTGACGATCGCCGATCTCAGGTCACGTCACAGGGGTGAACTACACTACTGAGTTTATTAATTTACCTCATAAATCCACGCCCACCTACTCTAGATGACAGGATTATGCTAAATTACTCCCGTAGTTTCCAACACCCCAATAATTTATACCACAGTATGCTACCACCACCTATACTTATCTAGGCAATAGGGGCCTACGTCTCTATGTTCCCTTAACACCAGTTCCTATAACACAGGTTATCTAAATTGAACATAAAATACAGGTAACGTTCCTCACCTTCGGAAGATTAAGTTCTGTAAGACTACAAGGAAGAGACTTATAAATATTTCAGATTTAATACACAATAGTGCAGTGCAATACATAAAATAGTTGTCAGAATAAAAGATAAAAAATATACATACAGTTACAATGCAATCAAACAGTTTATGAAAATAAAAGGGATAAAAGAAACAGAACAAAACCTTACTGATGTACAGCGGCGATATCCTGGCTGTGGGGACAGCTGAAAATATGGGCAGTCACTCCAACCGAGATATGGATCCCCAACGACTGACACTGACCCTCACTTCTCATGGCATTTTAAACCCAGTTTTTTCCCTCCAGTTCACTGGCTGGTGATGTCACTGAGAGGAGGCTGTTCATATGATAATGAAGGGTACTCCTCCCATTACACAGTTGTATTTCTATAGAGAAACATAAAAGTGATCATGTGTCTTTGCAGGAATCCCCTAGAAATATAATATTACCTGCATTCACCTGTGCAGACATTTACCAACCAGGGCATATCAAACACCACTATAATAGGCCCATGTTTTTAGCCAATAGCCAATCCCAGGTAGTTCCTCTGAGTGTAGGGATCTGAATTTGACATATATATGAGGGCTATTTTCCCTGATCATAACTAGTTATGTGGGTCATTACAAATATAAATTATGACGGGGTTTGCCTTGATGTATCATACTTTCTTTGAACACCATGCCATTCTCCCATGTTTCTCCTGGTCCACAGACAGACACACCACAGGCATCCATTTGCATAGCTTTAGATGTTTGGTCAGGATGTTTGGTCAGCCCTAGTGACAAATCCTTAATCAGCACATCTCGCACCTTGGTGAGGAAAGAGCCAATTAAACATTTGTCAGACAGTGGACATCCTTTGATGGCCAAAGATCTGCATTTCCTATGCAAATCAGATGTATCTTCTGTGTCAGAGGGAGTTATGAAATTACCTCCTAGTAACCTACTTTTGATTCTCTTACCTATAACACCACACCTCCCCCCTTAAGACATGGCATGGGATCATTGATATAGCCATCAATATCCCAAGCCGATCTCCGCAGCTTCCCCCTGGCGCGATAACCCATCTGCGTTGCCATGCTCACTGCCCTTTTTGTGCTGGATAGTGAAATCATATTGTTGCAAGGCTAAACTCCATCTCAGCAGCTTCCCGTTATCACCTGCTACCCTGTGCAACCAACTAAGTGGGTTGTGGTCGGTCACTACGGTAAATCTGCGCCCATAGAGGTATGCCTGTAATTTCTGCAAGGCCCATACAATGGCCAAACATTCCTTCTCTACAGTGGCATACGCAACCTCCCTCGGTAGAAGCTTTCTGCTCAAATACATTATTGGATGTTCATGCCCTTCTGGATTTACCTGGCTGAGCACTGCGCCTAGCCCATAGGCGCTGGCGTCAGTCTGCACCACAAACTTACGAGTGAAATCCGGGCTTTGCAAGACTGGGGAGCTAGCAAGGGCAGCTTTTAAAGCTGACAGAGAACTCTCGCAGTCGGCAGTCCAATTAACTATTTGAGGCTGTTTCTTCTTTGTGAGGTCTGTCAAAGGTTTTGCTAGGGAACTATAGTTAGGAACAAACTTTCTATAGTATCCTGCGGTCCCCAAAAAGGACATAACCTGTTTTTTGGTCTTAGGAGTGGGCCAGGCAGAAATTGCATCAACCTTTCCTGGCTCTGGCTTTAGTGTCCCTCCACCCACCTTGTGCCCGAGGTACTGCACTTCGGTCATGCCGATTTGACACTTTCCAGGCTTGATGGTCAGTCCTGCATCCTGGATACGCCTGAGCACCTGTGACAGGTGGGTCAGGTGATCCTCCCAGGTCTGACTGAATACAGCAATGTCATCCAGGTAAGCGACAGCAAACCCTTCAAACTTCTCTAACAGCTTGTTCACCAAGCGCTGGAATGTGGCAGGAGCATTTTTCATACCAAAGGGCATTACCTTGGACTCATAGAGTCCAAAGGGGGTGATGAAAGCAGACCTCTCCTGCGCTTCCACGGACATAGGGATTTGCCAATACCCCCGACTTAAATCCATAATTGTTAGGTACCGGGCACCGGCTAGCTGATCCAAAAGCTCATCTATGCGGGGCATTGGATACGCATCAAACACAGTGATGGTATTCAACTTCCTGTAGTCCACGCAAAATCGTGTTGTCTTGTCCTTTTTGGGGACAAGCACTACAGGTGATGCCCAGGCACTTTGAGACTCCTGGATCACGCCCAGCCCTAACATTTCCTCTATTTCTTTCTTCATGTCAGCCCTCACTTCTAGGGAAACTCTATAAGCTGCTTGCCTAACAGGTTGGTGATGCCCCGTGTCTACATGGTGAGTTGCTAGCGGAGTTCTCCCAGGTCTCCCTGTAAAAGTGGCAAGGAAGGGGTTAAGTACCTCCTGCAGCTGGAACTTCTGACCCTCAGACAGCTGTGAATTGACTACGGCATCCTCAATGGATCCTATCTCCTTTGCGGAAGCCACTAAATCCAGCAGTGTTTCACTTTCTCCCTCCTCTGGCAAACTGCAGACTGGCAGAGCGCACATATCCCGGTCATAATGCGCCTTGATCATATTCACATGAAAAACTTTGTGTTTCTTGCGAACATGATCGATCGTGACTACGTAGTCCACATCGTTGAGGCGTTGATGAATTGGATATGGGCCTTCCCATGCCGCCTGGAGTTTGTTTTGGGTCATAGGGACCAGTACCCATACCTTCTGACCCACCGCATACACTCTCTCTCGGGCATTCCTATCATACCACCTCTTCTGACTTGCCTGTGCCTGCACCATATTCTCATGTACTAGGCCTGTCAGTTCCTGCATCCTCTCTCTGAATTTCAAGACATAATCTATCACAGAGACCTCTGGTGTAACCAATTCTCCCTCCCATGCTTCTTTCATGAGATCTAGGGGTCCCCGTACCCTCCTTCCATACAGGAGCTCAAAGGGTGAGAAACCGGTTGATGCCTGCGGTACCTCTCTGTAAGCAAATAGCAGGTGCGGGAGATAACGCTCCCAGTCTCGCCCTTGGGACGCCACAAGCATTCGTAGCATCTGCTTGAGGGTCCCGTTAAACCTTTCACACAGACCATTAGTCTGAGGATGGTAAGGGCTGGCCACCAGGTGTTGCACCTGTATTTTCTTACAGAGGCACTGCATCAAATTTGACATAAACTGGGTCCCCTGATCTGTGAGCATCTCCCTGGGAAATCCTACACGGGAAAATATGGTCAGAAGGGCGTCTGCTACCTTATCAGCCCTGATGGAGGATAATGCTATGGCTTCTGGGTAACGTGTGGCATAATCCACTACCGTCAGGATAAAGCGCTTTCCAGAACTGCTGGGTATGGCCAAGGGCCCTACCAGATCCACAGCAATCCGTCGAAAAGGCTCATCAATTATGGGCAAAGGAATGAGGGGGGCCCGGTGCACAGGTCCCGACTTCCCCATCCTTTGGCACACAATACAGGAACGGCAGTAATCTGTCACATCATTCCCCAGGCCAGGCCAGTAAAAATTGTGTTTTAAACGACTCTTAGTCTTACTTATCCCTAGGTGACCAGCTAGTGGTATCTCATGAGCCACCCGCAGGAGTTGTTCCCTGAACTGACGTGGCACCACTAGTTGCCTGTCTTTTAATGCATCCTGCTGGGGGTCAGTGGACATACTTTGTCTATACAGTCTCCCCTGGTCCCAGGTTATTTTTTCAGTGTCCCCCTCCTCTGGGGTCCGATCAGCCAGCTGTCGCAGCTTCTGCAGACTATCGTCAGTGCGTAGGGCCGTCTGAAACAACTGACATTCTGCGTCTGTACTGGCTGATAGCAACACATTCTGACTAACTTCTGCCGCTGGCTGCGGGCTGTCAGCTGTCCCCACTTCCTCTGTAGCAGACACAGTAGGGGGCCCAGAACCCAGACACAGGTTTGTGTTACAGGCACCCTGACTGCGTGTCACAGGAGAAATGGACACAACATTCTCCCCGTCTTGGTGTACTGGTGTGTGTGTGGATGTGACAGGGATTTCATGCATGTTTATGACGTTTTCCGCTACTAAATCTACACACAAATCATTATCTGACGCTATACAATCCCCACATCCTACATCATTGCTAGTTATACAGTCTATATCCAATGCATTGTTAGATGAGTCTAGGTTATCACTAAGCACAGAAGCATTATGTAAGTCTATAACATTGCTGGACACAGGGTCATCACATTCCATAGTATTGACAGTTTCATTATTATCATATACTACCTGCGGTGACACACATGGGGCAGCAAGTACGCTAGAGTCCTCCTCAAGGTCTGAAGAAATATATCTGGAGACTAAACGTCCCAGATCGGTTCCTAGTAACACATTAGTGGGGATTTTATCCGTCACTCCCACATCCATCATCCCTCTTCCCGCCCCCCAATCCAGGTAAACTCGTGCCATGGGTAAGGCCGGGATCAGACCACCAACTCCAGAAACAGTTAGAGTTTTTCCTGGGATAATGTCTTCTGAAGAAACAAGCTCTGGGTGGACAAGAGTCATTTCGGCACCAGTGTCCCTCAGTCCCATGGTAACCGTCTTGCCCACAGTGACCGCTTGTAAATTGTCACAAGATGCCCTCTCCCTCCCACCCACAAACAAAACTGCTGGGGACAAAATAGATGGTTTGGGCAAAGGGGTAGTTTTCCTCTTCTCTGGGCAAGCAGTGCTGATATGCCCCACTTGGTTGCATCCAAAACACCTGCGATTATCAACAGCAGGCCTGGGAAGTGGGGCAGGGGCAACACCTCCTGGTGATCTGCGAGTAGGGGCAAAAGTGTTAATAGGGGGCTTTCCCCCTTTCCAGCCTGGAACAGCAGGCTTTCGCGCCTCTGGCGCTCTGTTGGCGGCATATACATCCGCTATCTGGGCAGCTTTATCCAGGGTCTTGGGCTCACGGTCCAAAATAAACTGTCGTACTTCCATAGGACAGGTGTGGAGAAACTGGTCCAGGATCATCAGATCCTCCAAATCTTCAAAGGTGTTGACAGCTAATCCCTGCGTCCACTGCCTGAAGTGGTTCTTTAGTCCATCGGCCAGGTCTGAGTAACTGTCAGTACCCGTGCGCTGCAAAGCCCGAAATCGTTTCCTGTATACCTCTGGGGTGAGGTTAAATCGTTGGATTAAGGCCTTTTTAATAGCCTCATAATCTTGATCGATAGTTGTGGGCAGGGCTGCAAACACCTCCAGAGCTTTGCCTTTCAGCCCTGGAGTCAGATACTTAGCCCAGTCTGCAGGTGGCAGTTGGAATTGTCTGCAGACCTTTTCAAAACCTTTCAAATAAACATCCAGATCGCCGTCTTTCTCCATGACAGGGAAACGCTCTAGACGGGGTTTAAGGTTGATTGTGCCTGTGGACTCACTCTGAGGTGAGGATGAAGCACTTGGCAGCTGCATTTGGGTCAACTTGAGCTGGTACTCCCGCTCTGCCTGGCGTTCTGCATACTCTCGCTCCGCTTGACGTTCCGCAAACTCTGCTTGGCGTTGTGCAGCTTCTCGCTCTGCTTGGCGCTCTTGCATCACCAGTTGCATCCGCATATTCGGATCACAGTTGCCAATCTGCTGGAGGATTAGAGAAAGAGAAGACTCCATACCGTTTTGAGACCTGGTACTGCTGGTACTGCCATGCCCAGCCAGTTCCTGACTGGAGTCTCCTGTCCGTTCCTCTGAAGCTGAAGTTTCCTGCTCTGGTCCCTCGGAATGGTGGAGCTGTGTATCATCTGCCACCAACGCTAGGATCAGATCCGCTTTACTTTTGTTCATTCCGTCCAGCCTTCTCTCCTCACAGAGGACTAGCAGTTCATCTTTCCTCTTATTTCTATACACCTCTGCCATCTTATCAGTGGTTTTTTCAAAATAAAAGAAAGAAAAGAAAAAACAAGAAGGGGAAGGGAAACTGTTTTGCACGTATGTATGTTAGCTGACAAATAGTATGCACTGAGTTCTTCCTTGTGGACTGTTGTATTATTTTCAAAGATACTCCAGCCCTTAAGTGTAAAGGTTAATTTCTTAAACAAAACACTTAACGTCTTTAACAGTGTAAATGACAATAACACTATCCCACCGCTGCCACCAATCTGTGACGATCGCCGATCTCAGGTCACGTCACAGGGGTGAACTACACTACTGAGTTTATTAATTTACCTCATAAATCCACGCCCACCTACTCTAGATGACAGGATTATGCTAAATTACTCCCGTAGTTTCCAACACCCCAATAATTTATACCACAGTATGCTACCACCACCTATACTTATCTAGGCAATAGGGGCCTAAGTCTCTATGTTCCCTTAACACCAGTTCCTATAACACAGGTTATCTAAATTGAACATAAAATACAGGTAACGTTCCTCACCTTCGGAAGATTAAGTTCTGTAAGACTACAAGGAAGAGACTTATAAATATTTCAGATTTAATACACAATAGTGCAGTGCAATACATAAAATAGTTGTCAGAATAAAAGATAAAAAATATACATACAGTTACAATGCAATCAAACAGTTTATGAAAATAAAAGGGATAAAAGAAACAGAACAAAACCTTACTGATGTACAGCGGCGATATCCTGGCTGTGGGGACAGCTGAAAATATGGGCAGTCACTCCAACCGAGATATGGATCCCCAACGACTGACACTGACCCTCACTTCTCATGGCATTTTAAACCCAGTTTTTTCCCTCCAGTTCACTGGCTGGTGATGTCACTGAGAGGAGGCTGTTCATATGATAATGAAGGGTACTCCTCCCATTACACAGTTGTATTTCTATAGAGAAACATAAAAGTGATCATGTGTCTTTGCAGGAATCCCCTAGAAATATAATATTACCTGCATTCACCTGTGCAGACATTTACCAACCAGGGCATATCAAACACCACTATAATAGGCCCATGTTTTTAGCCAATAGCCAATCCCAGGTAGTTCCTCTGAGTGTAGGGATCTGAATTTGACATATATATGAGGGCTATTTTCCCTGATCATAACTAGTTATGTGGGTCATTACAAATATAAATTATGACGGGGTTTGCCTTGATGTATCATACTTTCTTTGAACACCATGCCATTCTCCCATGTTTCTCCTGGTCCACAGACAGACACACCACAGGCATCCATTTGCATAGCTTTAGATGTTTGGTCAGGATGTTTGGTCAGCCCTAGTGACAAATCCTCAATCAGCACATCTCGCACCTTGGTGAGGAAAGAGCCAATTAAACATTTGTCAGACAGTGGACATCCTTTGATGGCCAAAGATCTGCATTTCCTATGCAAATCAGATGTATCTTCTGTGTCAGAGGGAGTTATGAAATTACCTCCTAGTAACCTACTTTTGATTCTCTTACCTATAACACCACAAGGCCTTATTGAGAAGCCCATGGGGAAGCGCCTGATAAAACAGCATTCTGTGTTTTAACAAATTTGCCACTGAACCAAAAGAGGCCACAGACTAAAATGCTGTGTATCAAATGTATCTAAGCCATCTAGCCAAAGCGTTTTACCTAAGAAAAACAATGAAAATGCCTTAAAAACAAAACAAAGGGTCCGGATAAAATGAAATGGGACTCCGCTGGAATGTTAATGTTTTACTCGATGTCACTAAAACAATTCCAGCCTGTCCAAACTTCTATCTTGTGTAAGTGAAAACTATTTGTGTTTTAATTAGTTCTTGAATTAAACCCAGTCAATGTAAATATTCATTGTTAGGGTATGTGCACACACACTAATTACGTCCGTAATTGACGGACGTATTTCGGCTGCAAGTCCCGGACCGAACACAGTGCAGGGAGCCGGGCTCCTAGCATCATACTTATGTACGATGCTAGGAGTCCCTGCCTCTCCGTGGAACTACTGTCCCGTACTGTAATCATGTTTTCAGTACGGGACAGTAGTTCCACGGAGAGGCAGGGACTCCTAGCATCGTACATAAGTATGATACTAGGAGCCCGGCTCCCTGCACTGAGTTCGGTCCGGGACTTGCGGCCGAAATACGTCCGTCAATTACGGACGTAATTAGTGTGTGCACATACCCTTAGAGTCTGTGTCGCCAACTGTTCACACATGACTGATAAGAGCTGGCCAGTCTGTGTGTGGTTGGGTGGGCCAGGGCTTGGTAAGGTGACCACACACATCAATCCTGACATCCAGTGAAAATACACATGGCTCTCTGACACTATGTGTGGGCTTCAGAGCTGAAACTATATACAGCATTTAAAAAAAATAAAATAAAATAAAAAAAAAAAAGTTATTTTTTTTTTACTAATTGGATCTGATTATTTATGTCCTCGATAAGGCAAATTCCCACTTGCGTTGTATAATCCGTTACTCGGATCCATTTCTAGATCAGAATAAGGGTATGTTCAAACGCTTAACAAAACTGCCATAAAATACGGGGCTGTTTTCAAGGGAAAACAGCCTCGGATTGTCAGCCATTTTTTAAGCATCAAGCGTTTTTTGATGCATTTTTTACTGCCGTTTTTGGAGTTGTTTTTCTATTGACCCAATGAAAAACTGCTCCAAAAACGGCTCAAGAAGTGACATGCGCTTATTTTTTACGGGGTGTTTTTTTTACGTGCAGTTTCTAAAAACAGCTGCATAAAAAAATCCCACGTGGGAATAGTACGCCGGTTTTCCCATTAAAATCAATGGGCAGGTGTTTGGAGGCGTTCAGCCTCCACGTTTCTAGCCGTTTTTTTGGCATTTACGGGCCGAAAAACGGCTGAAAATAGGAGGTGTGCAGATACCCTAAGGATAAAAACAGATCCATTGAAATCAAAATGATGGATGCTGACTGATTACAATCCCTTTTGTAGCCATTTAACATTGACACTAATAATAAAAAGAACCCATCCGTTACACATGCGTTTTTTTGAATGGCGTAAGGGTCCTGTACTCTGGACTTTTATCTCCTTCAAAAACGGATGACTAACATAACGGATGCAATTAAAAATCCTATTGATTTCAATGGGATTATGAACAGATCCGTTTTTATCCGTATGCTGATCTAAAAACGGATCAGAGTAACGGATTATACAACACAAGTATGAAAAAAACCTATTTCTATTTATTACAATGTGCCCATAATCACGTAATCACGTTCTCCTATATAAAGTATGGGAGCACGGTCCGTAAAAAGCAAAAAATTGGACATTTCTTATCTTTTGCGGAGCCTTTCTACGGCACGGACACCTTCCTGTAAACATACGGGAATGAGTCCGTCGGCCATAGAAATGAATGGGTCCGGTCTCTAAGTTAAGCTTGTATGGAGTAAAACATTAACATTCCAGCGGAGTCCCATTTCATTGTATCCTGACCCTTTGCTCTTGTTTTTCTGTGGCATTTTCATTGGCTTTCTTTCTTTTTCTTTTTTTAGGTAAAACGCTGTGGCTAGATGGCTTAGATACATTTGATACACAGCATTTTAGTCTGTGGCCTCTTTTGGTTCAGTGGCAAATTTGTTTAAACACAGAATTCTCTGTTTTATCAGGCGCTTCCCCATGGGCTTCTCAAAAACACCAGGGAAAATTCTAAATAAAAAACGCCACCAAAAATGCATATAAAAGGCATGTTAAATGTAAACAAGACTGGCTTTTTTTTTTCATGTTTTGTAAATTCTTTATTTTAATTTTAAAATAATTAAAGGATGGGGTATGAAAAGGATAAGTGCCCATCCAATAATATTGTTAAAGTAGTTTTACCATAATCCATATTAATTACCTATGTGGGTGATAAATATCTGATCGGTGGGGGTCCGACCACTGGGACACTCGCTGATCACGAGAACGGGCTTACCTTGCTGTTCTTGGGAGCCCCGTAGGAATGGAGCGGTAGTGCACATGCTTGGCCATCATTTATTAATTTCTTTGCGGCTGCTGAAGCTAGCGCTCGGTAGCCCCATAGAAATGAAAGGCGTGGTGGTCAAGCATGCGCACTAACGCGCCATTCCTATGGGGCTCAGAGAAACCGCTAGGTAAGCCCATTCTCTAAAGCTGACCATAGACGTAACATAATTGTCAGCTGGGCCATCACCTCAGACTCCCCCATATACGTGTATGTTCTATGTGAGCAATGGGATCAGACAGGTTAAAATCCATCCTTAGGGCTTATTCAGACGAACGCGTACGGACCTATGTTAGTCAATGGGGGGGCCGTTCAGACAGTCCGTGATTTTCACCCAGTGTGTGTTCGCTGCGTAAAACTCACGACATGTCCTACATTTGTGCGTTTTTTGCGCATCACGCACCCATTGAAGTCAATGGGTGCGTGAAAATCACGCGCAGCACACCGTAGCACTTCCATGTGCTGCGCGTGATTCGCGCAACAGCAGTAAAAACTTTTAATGAAAACAGAAAAGCACCACGTGTTTACAAACCGTGTCATAATGATGGCGGCTGCGCGAAAATGACGCAGCCGCGCATCATATGGTGCTGACACACAGAGCTGTTATATACGTTTTGCGCGCGCAAAACGCAGTTTTTTTTTGCGCGTGCAAAACGCACACGCTCATGTGAATCCGGCCTTACAATGGTCTTCCCGGAACAAATTAATATTGTAACTTGAGGCACCACTATATATTCTAGTGAAACCTCCAGAATAAAGCTGATCTAGACCTGATTTTTCTGTGACTGTAAGAGAATTAAAAAACCTCCATTATGTACAGCATTTATTTTGATGAGGGTGGACAGGATTGGTTGTGAGAAAGATGTCCGATGTCAGCTAGTTGGAAGTCACTCAAGGCTGCTCCCATACACGTTAGATCATCAAAGATTGTAGGGGTGTGTTCACATCAGTGTTGGGTTCCGTTCGACCTTTCCATCAGAGGAACGGCAAGCCAAACGGAAACCATACCTTCTGTTAGCATTACCATTGAAATAATTGGTAATGCATCCGTTGCAATTGGTTTCCGTTCATCGGCTCGTCCGACGGAAAGATCGAACGGAAGCCCGACACTGATGTGAACAGGCCCTAAGGCTTAGTTCGCATCTGCGTTGGAGGCACAGTTAGGGCTTGCGCTGTTTTGTCCGGTAAAACAATAGACACCATGGCAGAAACCTTATGGATCCGGTGCTTCTGGTACTTACGTTCTGCGTCTTTGACAAAGCAGAGCAACAGAAACACCAAATGCAGATGTGAACAGGCCCTAAGCGCATAGTGTAAAGTAAATATTTACTACGGGCACGTCGGGAATGTAGTGTGGATGTGTCATGGGCTTGTCATTCAATCCTTCCTGTGCCAGGAAGACCATGTACATTCCAGATTAGAAAAATGCATTTATTCATTCAACAATGTATTTTGTACAGCAAGGGACTTATCATATTATGTGTAAAACAATATATGGGACTTGGTTCTAGCACCAAGCATAGTGTCTGATCGGGGAAAAAATACAGTAAATATACCGGATTTTCTGCAATAGACGCCGTAATACAACAGTAACCTGAGAGCCGGACACATTTATCCAAGGGAAATACCCAAATGACGTGTTTCAGTAAGGCCCTGTTCACACAGATTTTTTATTTTTTTGCAGGAATTTTGGGGCAGATCTTGAACTGCCGGCATGTATTTTTCCACGTTTTGATTTCACTGGGTGGTCAGAGGCAGAAACAGCGTCAAGAAAGGACATGTCTCTTTCCCCCCGTGAGAGGTTAAAAGCCACCTGGGAATAAAAACCCTCTGCCTCCCGTTGAAATCAATGGGGGCGATTTCGGCAGTTTTTTGGCACTGATTTAGACGTGGTTTCCACGTCAAAATCGGCGGCAAAAAAACTAATTGTGAGCTGACCCGAATAATAACCAAATATGATATTTGATATTGATCTGGGATACTGTTATTGTGTGAACTTCTACCCTGTAGCACCTTATAGGTGATCAGCGTTTGTAGGGGCTCAACTATCGTCTAGAAGTGGTAAGCGGCTGCAGACGTGCCGGTCTCTCTGATATGTTCCCGGCTGCTGCTGATATACACCGGTCTAGTAAAAGTGAAAATGCTAATAGGAGGAACTTCACCTCCTCCCTCCTGCTTCTTGTTATACTTCAGAATGCCACGGTGTCCAAGAGAAGATTTAACACCATCAGTAAATGTCACGGTGCCCGAGGTTCGGTCTTTGGCTGAAAACATAGATGGAGAGAGATTCTGGCCATGCTACTATGAGCTTGTAGAAACTATAACCTTGTCTGATGCAATAGCTGAAATGTAGCAAGTCGCTCTGGACTGTCAAAGATCAAATGCAGGAACTTTCAACAAATAAATTAAAATTTAAAAAAAAACATATATATATGATCTCCTCATGCACATGACCGTAGCTGTGTGCACGGCCTGTGATTGCGGCACGGACGGCCACGGAGTGTCATCTGCGGGCCACCTGCAAATCAGTGATCGGTCACACATTGATTTCAATGCGGCCCGTAATAAGACATGCCCGTTCTTTTTGCGGTCCGGTCTCCCGGCCAGTGCACGGACTGTGGAAACCACGTTCGTGTGCATGGGCCCATAGCAAGGAATGGGTCTGCAATTCACCCGCAGATTATCGGGTGAATTGCGGACGCAAAAAACACGTTAGTGTGCATGAGGCCTAAGGCCCCATGCACACAAACGTGCTTTTGCGGCCGCAATTCCCCCGAAAATCCACGTGAGAACTGCAGCCCCATTCCTTGCTATGGGACCATGCACACGACCGTGGTTTCCACGGTCCGTGCATGGCCCAGTAGCCCGGCCCGCAGAAAGAACGGGCATGTCTTATTACGGCCGTGTTCTAGGCTCATAGCAAATAATGGCTGCGGCCATGTGCACGGCCCGCGATTTGCGGATGACACTCCGTGGCCGGCCAACCCGAAAATCACGGCCGTTCACATGGCTACGGTCGTGTGCATGAGGCCTTACACTTACTCAGGCTAGGATCTAAAATGTGGGAAGGTTTTGATGAGAGGAATAAAAGGGGTATTCCCCTCACACTAGTGATGGCATATAGCAACGATACGCCATCACTTTGCAATCGGAGGGGGTCCAACTGCTGGGATCATCACTGATTTTGGCTGCCCGCTGTGTAGGAACTGCAACACCGCTCCATTAAGTGACTGTTGGGCTGTGTACGTCTGTGTATTGCCTTCTTAAGGCATGGCATCTGTAGATATTACACGTTTCACTCCAGTACCAGGTCATTGAGTTGTTTTTCTCTAGCTAATTATCAACCTTGGTGGTCCCAGTTCTCTCAAGGTGTTTGACTAAAGATAGACACATTGTTGGATCACACTTGTAGGGCAAATAGATGTAGAGATACTGCAATGTTTCTGTAAATAACACCACCATTACTAGGCTGCCAGTCTGAAGACTTGAGAGCTCAAACCTAATGACCCTATGGACATGTCACTAGACATATTTGATGCAAAACATATCTTTAGGGGCCTTTTACACCAGCCCATTTGGGCAATAATGAGCGCCGATCAGCTGGTTGATCGGCACTCGTTATTCCGATCGCTCGTCCCCATACATTTCTATCATGTCGGCATCACGTCTCCCTGTTTACACAGAGATGATATTTTATGTTGCGTAAACTATACGATCAGCTGATGAACGCACATTTGTTCGTTCATCGGCTGATCGTTGCCCCGTTTACACAGAGCAACGATCTGTGAACCCTCGTTATCCCGATAATTGACCCGTGTAAAAGGGTACTAAGGTTCAGATAGTCCCACAGGACACTGGAAGGGTTATTCAGGGAATTTCACATTAAAGGGGTACTCTGAAATAAATAAGTTGCAGGCACCGAAGCATTCTAATTAAGGATTTGCCTGATTTTATAGTTACAAAGGTTGAAAAAAACACAGGCCCATAATGTACAACCTTTCTCAATCAATTACATGTCTTTTATTGCTAGATTAAGTCAGAGCGGAGATCGGCCAAAAAGAGTGTGTGTGTATCTCTCTCTCGTCCAGCATGTTCTGAAATAATTTAATTTGTTAGGCCTCATGCACGCTCCTGTAGCAGTGTGCACGGTCCGTGATTACGGCATGGATGGCCGCGGAGTGTCACCCGCGGGCCGTCCGCAAAACACGGACCGTGCACACATTGATTTCAATGAGCCCAGACTGCAAATCCGGCCCATATAATGACATGTCCTATTTTTGGCGGTCTGGGCTCCCGGCCAATGCACGGGACCGTGTCAACCACAGTCGTGTTCATGAGCCCATAGAAATGAATGGGTCCGCGTATTTGTGGATGAATTGCGGACGCAAAAACACATTCATGTGCATGAGGCCTTACATTGTAAGCCATGTTTACACCAGCCGTATGCTATATTACCATATTGCATTTTCTTGGAAATGATTTGGCCCTGTTTACACAGTTTTTTGCTGGTGGAAAAATCTGCCTCAAAATTCCTGAAGGAATCATGAGGCAGATTTTAAACTGCCTACACTCTTTGCTGTGTCTTTCGGCTGCGGCCACTGAGCAGCGCGGGCAAAAAACGCACCGAAAACCACTTTCTCTGCCTCCCATTGATGTCAATGGGAGGTCAGAGATGGAAACGCCTGAAGACAGGGCATGACTCTTCTTTTTCCCTATTTAAATCAATGGGTGGTGATTTTGGATGTCTTGGCGTGGTTTCCACATAAAAAAAAAAACTGAACAGTGCTTTAGACCCATGTTGCGTCCCTCTCCATACGACTGCATCAGTTTCGACTCCAATTACGTCAAAAAAATTTAGAAAATTGTGACAATAAAATGTGACAAGCTTGATTAACCCTAATCATTAGATAGACCAGAGCAACAGTGTAAAAAGAAGAATCCTGATCACTAATGGAATTGGAAGAATTTTTGCTGTTGTGAAAATATTCAGATGAATTTTGTTTCGGACCTTGTATCGGTATTTTGAAGTTCCCTTTCTATCTATAGCTTCTGTATATAGCCGAGTACAGACTCTCACACAGGGGGGGGGGGTGGAGAGCAGTAAGCGAGCAGAGAGACTCCATTCTACTCCCTCTCTCCCTCACGTAGCCTCAGTCCTGTTCCTAGTAGAGAGGAGAGGCGCTCCACTGAAGAGGGGGAAACTCTTCACACGTCTTATACTGACGACAAGATTTACTAACCTTCATGTTGTGTTTCCATATTCACAGTGTGCAGTTTGTAGCATTGGTGGTACATGGGGTCTCATGGAATGAACGAGGTAAACTAGGACACATTAGAAATGTTCATGATAACTTCTATTACATGGGTAGGGCAGCACTAATACACAAATTGATTATTTTCATCTGGAAAAGATGATTATTTGCAATTATTGTATATATAGGTTATTATAGGCCACTGTTTATCGCTACGTTATTCTGTTCTGTAGCCTTTACAGAAAACCGTAGAGAAACATTCCCGCTATGGCCTCCTGTACGTATTCAGGATGCATTGCGCAGATGTATAATACGGGGCCTATAGGCTGCTATGGGGCCATACTTTACCTCCGGGTCTCTCGTTTTTTTAAGGCGGCATACAGAGATTTCCTTCTCACGGGTTCGATGAGAATCTACGTTAAAAAAACCATTTTCGTGTCCTATTATGCAGGTATTCTCCCCTAGAGGTATTGCTTGTAGGAGGGATACAGGCCTACGGCTTTGTATTACCCACCTGTAAGAACTCCATAAGCCGACCAGGACATTTTTTGTTTTGTAGCCAAAAAAGCGTAATTTGATTTTCATTTCGATTTGTGTGAACGTAATCTTATTCAACATTACTAAAGTCATTGGTTCTGACTGATGGAAATATGTTGCGTTGGTCATAAGACTGAGGACTTGCAATAAATATCTCTGTTACTGATCGAACAGATGGTGGTAGCATTAAAATTGGTTGTCATTTGAGAAAATATATGCTCAGCAATCTATAGAAATTATACGCTAGAAGGAAAATCATACTCCTTGCTGCAAACATCTTGTAGTGTATGCCTCCTGATGGGAACACGGTTCAGATTGGGGTCATATTAGGTTTGTTAGGACCAAGGTTGGTTTCTCGGGCTTCGTTCACATCTGTGCTAGGGCTCCGTTCTGACTTTCTGTTGGAGCTTTCCGTCAGAATGGAGTCCTGACTGAAACAAACCGAAAACCATAGGTTCCCATTGCACATTTCAACGGTGACGGATCCGGTGCAAATGGTTTCAGTTTGTCTCAGTTGTGCAAGGGTTGCGTTGTTTTGACAGAATGAATAGCGTAGTCTACTACGCTATTCTGTCAAAACAACGGAACACTTGCACAACTGAGACAAACTGAAAACAATTGCACCGGATCCGTCACCGTTGAAATCAATGATGATGGAAACTGAAACCTATGATTTCCATTTGTTTCAGTCAGGGCTCCATTCTGACGGAAAGCTCCAACGGAAAGTCAGAACGGAGCACAAGCACAGATGTGAACGCAGCCTTATTGTACTTTTTTTGGTGCGTTTTTAGAGTTTTTTTTTTTTGGGTTGATAAACTCCCATGTCTCTCAATAAGAATTTATCTACCAAAACAAAAACTGCATAGTGTGAACCAAGCCGGAATTGCTCAGCCAGAAATAACCCTGGATCGTTCGCTTTATTTAATCACTGTGATGCGCCTATTAGCCACATATTTCTGTTGGTAATCGCAAAGAGATGATCAGAAATGTGGTTGGGTAGTAGAGGACTCTGGTAGTATGAAAGGCAAGTAATCCCAGCATTGTAACTACAAATGCAAGACCAGATTACATAAGGTCCCCGTGGTGCAGTCTTCAGGAATACAGCCATTGTTCTATGCTCAAATGCAGCAACTATGTAGTAAAGAATAGGGGTCAAGTAGGAGGCCATACTATGGCCCCATGAACACAGTAGCCTCTGCTCACTGGCCCCACATCCCCTGTTTCCAATATTGTAATTGAGATAAATTTACTTCTATGCATTGATGGTGGTCTGATATGTGTTTAAAGCTTACTGCGTTCTGCCTTTTATGTTGGTCATGAATTGTCTACAGGCTATACAGATTATAAAAAAAAAAAAAACTGAAAATATTTAGGTTAACATGCATCCCCCTCCCCTCCCCTTGAACCATGACCACACCTTTGGAGACCTGAAGCTAAAAAGGAACCCCTTTCTACCTTCCCCAGTTCAGGTTCCCAGTCCTCTGTATAGGGAACCTCTTAGGAGCGCTGTTTTTAAACGCCTTTCGTTTTTTACTATCCGGATGCTAGAGACATTAAAAACCAAACAAAAAGAAAAAACAATCACCGATTAAAAAGGTAAACGTTTTTGCCCAATTTGTTTTTATTATAAGATGGCTGATCCTCCCAGGTTAGAAGATTTTTAATGGCCACTTCTAGTTTTAATCCCTTTTAGGAGAAAGCTTGTAGCACCTCAGGATTTGAGGAACATACGGAAAGCCTTGTCTGATCATTCCTTTGCACCCAATGATTCCATACCCACTATTAAGTTATTACTTTTACTGACTATAAGCAACCTGCACATATGTGAGATGCAGGTTTTCTGTTAACAAGTCTTTACTCTGATCCAGGATAGGGGTGAGTGATTCACCCCCTGCCCTTCATTGTCAAATTTTCATAGGCTTCAGGATATTATACCGCCTTCTTTCGGCTCCAACCCAAAGAATAAGGACCTTTTCACACAGTTTTTTGCAGACAAAAAAAAAATCTGCCTCCGAATTCCTTCAGGAATTTTGAGGCAGATTTTGAACTGCCTACACGTATTTTTCCGCATTTTGTCACAGCGTTTTTTGCCTGCGGTCTTTTAAATCTAATGCAAGAACTGCAGGTAAAAAAAATCCCTGAAAATTCTCAAACGAGCGCCGCTGTTTCTCTTTTTGCCTCCCATTGATTCAATGGGAGGTCAGAGGTTTAAACCGTGGCAAGAAAGGACATGCCGCTTTTTCTTCTCGCAAGCGGCCAAAATCTGCCCTGGGGAAAAAATGAATTTGGGGGAGATATCAGACATTTCGACATGGTTTACTCGTCAAAATCAGCGCCAAAAAACTCTGCGTGAACTGGCCCTAATGAAGAAGAATCTTTTCATTGTCTTGATGTAAGTTACTTAATCAAATACCTTGAGCATTCAAGAGTGGAGGAAAGCTGAAAATCTACTTGAGTTTCAGGGTCGTAATAAGGGGCAGGAAGCTAATAAAGATTCCATTTCTAGGTGGCTCAAACAGGTCATTGTCTTACCAGGTCCGTCCAGTCTTTAGAGCCACCTAAGGGGTTTGGGGCCCACGCGACCAGATCAATGTCCTCTACATGGGCTGAAAGAGGAGATGCGTCTGTTGAGCAGATCTGTAAGACAACCACCTGGAGGTACGGGCACACGTTCATTATACATTTTAGAGCCTTTGGGAGGAAGGTTTTACATAGTCTGTAGTTCAACACTACATATGTCTCTAGCCATATTTACAGGGGTGCTGTCATAGGTGAAGGGGAAAAACAGCATATTTTTCCACTCTGTGTATATATATGTCTATATTATTAAAAGATTAATTTAAAAAAAAAAATTGGATGTAAGTTATGAAGTATCTCCATATTCTTCAAAATCACCCTAGGCTTTAGGACCTGGATTATTTTCCTTCAGCTCGGTTTGCTGTCCTGCGGATAGGCGGTACTCTCTCTGGGTTGTTTATAGGTTCCAGTAAACAGAATTATTGGCAAGACTAAGACTAGATTCACATCTGCGTGAATTTTTCAGAAAAAAAATTGCGCTCACACCAGGCTATTTTGTTCCAGTAAAATGAGACACCATGATGGAACCCATTATAAGTCAATGGGGTCCTTTTAAGCGCTGCTGTTTTTCGTCATGTGACTGATCCATCACAGCATTGAATTTAGTTTCTCTGCGCCTATAATGGCACAGAAACACTAAACTTTTTTTTTTTTTTCCATATATTGTGATTTAACCTTTTTAATATTTTAATGACAGGTGTGCAGCGTGTGCCTATAGTGCCGCTCCTCAAAAGAGAGGTGCTGGGGACCAGACCACATCAGGCGGAGGTACCCATGATCAATCTTATGTAGTGAGATCACTAGAAAAGAAGACTGCCAAGCTCGAAGAGGAAGTTCGAAATTTAACAGTAAGTTCCTTGTAAGACACGAGGAAACATGACATAAGCTGTGGGGAGGATCGGGCTGGCCCACAGATTTACTATACTTCTTTTGATCATACATTACCGTATACAGTTCTGGCATACAGCAGTATGGAATTTTGAATGGGTTGGAGAATTAAGCATTTAGAATCCTAGATCTTCTTCCAGTACAAAAAAAATCTGATGCATGAAGGGGAATCATGCAATTTAGCTGCATTGCTGCAAACATTTATTTTATGACTGACTAATCCGTACCTGCCAAGAGAACAACTCTCTATTAAATATAGTCCTCAATCTAAACACATTTGTATTGGCTGAAATGATGTAGAGACCAGATCTTCTCTAACAGCCGATCACTGCAAGTCCAGCCCCAGCAGAGGACATGCAGGATTATATTGTACCCATTTGAATAGCATATCAATGTAATATAGAGGTAAGAGCAGTTCACTCTGGCTTATAGAGGGGGTCCCGGGACAGAACCCCCTTTTATGGTATCTAAATACATACATATCCCCGATTTATGGTATTTAAAGAGGGCTGAAATGAATATCAGTTGAAAATTTGATTAAGAAACAAATGAAAATCGGGAGGACACCATGCGAGTTATGTAAAGAAAATTAGTCTTGCGTACGGTGTTGAAATAGTTTTTCCATTTTACTTTTGTAAGTCCACTCTGCATACTTTGCATGTAACTCATGTAGTTGTTCGATCACTACCCATAAAACCAAAGATGTTTCTGAATAGTTACCTCGTACAACCCATGCAACACTGACCCCCGCCCCCCTAAATGACACACTGCATTCTTTAATATTTTTGTCTTTGCCAGGTGCAATACGAAAAAGCTGTAGCAGACTCTCGGAATGTTATGACAAAAACAAAGAAGTTTGTGGAGGATGCAAAGATTTTTGGTGAGAATTTTTATATATATATATATATATTACAGATACATGTTTTGTCATGTGCAATAAATATAAACTAATAACTTGGTCTGGCTACTGTTCAAATTGAAACGGCTATGTGTGAGTGATGGGGGCAGGGTAAATAAAGAGAAGTACTGCTTCTGTAACCAATGCTTGACCATAACAATTTGTCAGCACAGGCCTAAAGTGTTCATTCATTGGAGCTTATTCGGTTTGCTACTTAAAATATTATACCCTTTCGCTGCGGATGCCATGCTTGTCTTGTATGGAGTACTTCGTAGTGGCGAATGTCAAACGTAGTGAGTCATAGGCCAAAATTATTTTTTTAGTAATGACCCAAAATATCATGGCTAGGGCAAAAGTAGAACTACAAGGCTCAGAAGCGATAAAGCAACTATGCAATTTTACTTGTTTGCATAATTGAGAAAGAAGAGCTGGTCCATAGTACGTGACTATGGCCCAGAGTGTCTGCTGTGAACTCAAGAACTATTGTGGCAGTATCTTCCTCCCATCAAGGTATGAGGGAATATCTGCTGTGACACCTAGCACCATTAAAACGTGCAACTCAATTTAGTGCACTATTGTTACAAGACGTGTCCACCTCGATTCGTGTAGTGAAAAAGATCGCTATTTGCACTCTAAATCACCTTCATGCCACTCTGCATTAAAGAGATCCTTTCAGCTCCCCATACATGTGCAGCTGAGTGCAGCATGTAATCGGCAGGGCTGCACAAACCCTGGGGCACTTTACATTTTTTATTTTTTCTACCCTCCTCAGTCATTTAGATATCGGTGGCGTTATATTTGGCGCCCGATATTTAGATGACTCCCCCCCCCCGAACTGTCAATGGGGGTGTGTACTGGTGAGGGGGCATGTTACTATGGCTGTGACCCTGTAGAGAGAGAGTCCGTAGCAGTGACACTCCCCTTTGCCAGTTCAGCAGAAGACTGATCTTGAAAGCTGAAGAGTGAGGCTGGGTTCACATGGCCTATTTTCAGGCGTAATGGAGGCGTTTTACGCCTCGAATAACGCCTGAATAGACAGCTCCAATACGTCGGCAAACATCTGCCCATTGCTTTCAATGGGTTTGCCGATGTTCTGTGACGACCTGTCATTTTACGAGTCGCTGTCAAAAGACGACGTGTAAAATTACAGCCTCGTCAAAAGAAGTGCAGGACACTTCTTGGGACGTTTTTGGAGCCGTTTTCTCATAGACTCTATTGAAAACCGCTCCAAAAACGGCGTGAAAAACGCGAGTTGCTCAAAAAACTTCGGAAAATCAGGTGCTGTTTTCTAAATGACTGAGGAGGAAAGAAAGAAAACGTAAAGTGCCCCAGGGTTTGTGCGTCCCTCCCATTACATGCTGCACTCCGCTGCACATGTATGGGGAGGTGAAAGGTTCTCTTTAAAGCATTGAGTGGTACTATTTGCATTATATCTTGATGTGAACTGTAGTGATGGTCCTCTTTGTAGTAGCCTTTGGTCAGCTTGTGTACTAAAGAGGCAGTTTGCCTAGAATTCCCAAAGGAATAGTTTAAATATTATCTTAAAAGCATCTTTAATGCCTTTGCGTTCCTGTGTACACATTTAGTGATTTGTGAGGTATAACATCTATAATAATAAATGTATGTCATTTTGCAGGTATCCAGAGCTTCTGTCGAGACTTGGTGGAGGTGGCAGATATCTTAGAAAAGGCAGTGGATGAAGCAGAGCAGAAAGGGAAGGAGGACGTTTCAGAAATATTATGTTTGTTAGAAGGGAAACTGCACAGCATATTCACAAAACACGGACTACAGAAAATGACCCCTTTAGGAGGACACTATGACCCTTACCAACATGAAATAGTCTGTCATGTGCCAGCAGAGGGAAGGAAACCTGGCAGTGTGGCCACCATACAGCAAGATGGCTACAAACTACATGGTCGGACCATACGTTATGCCCATGTTGGAATAGCGGTGGAAACGCCACGGTGACAAACCTTTTGATACATTCAATCCCCCTCTAGGTTTCTCATGAACAAATCCTCTTTATTTATTCTACTTAGGCCTTATTCACACGAACGGGTGTCCAATTGGCTATGAAAAACGGCATTTCTTCACAAGCCATTTGCATCCGTGCGGGATCTGTTTTCAGATCGCTATTGAGGGATCCGTGAAACAGGCAAAAATAGGACAAGTCCTATTTCTGTTCACACAATCCATAAAAAAAAACAGCGGTGTGTATAGCCCCATGGAAGTACATTCATTTGAATTCAGCTGTGTGACGGCTGTTAAAAGAAACGGCCGTCACATGCCCGATTCTCCCGTTTGTGTGAATAAGGCCTTAGAGATTAGATTATTTGTTTTTCTCTTTTTTCACTTTACCTGGGGACGTTATTAAAAGGAGTCCCTGGTTACTCCGCTGCTGGAGTACCCCATCTTAACCTCACATTGATGCCGGTTTTACACTGCTTAACAATCATCTTTGGGATTAAGGGACTATCTCACATTTAAAAAAAGTAATTTTTTACTTTAGCCTATTGCAAAGAATACTTAATGGATGTTCACAAATATTTTTACTGAATAGTTTTCTTAAAGGGTTCCTAAGGGTTGGAAATATATAGAAAAACAAAGGGAAACCAAAAAAACAAAACCATACTTGTGGTTAATTAGTATAATTTTCATAGTGATACCATTGTTTAGACTAGTCATGTACTCTGAAGAACTTCCCCTTTTTAGTTTAATATCGCCAACTATGCAGTGTTAGCCCAACTAATATTAAAGAATATTTTTATATATACTGGCATGGTGAATGATTCATGGTTGTCATCATATGCGTTTCGGCAACACACAACCGCCATCAGTGAAAACTGGTTTGACTGAAATGCTTGTTGTATAAATGACCGGTTGTTTTATATCCATCTTTACTATGTTCCACGTGGCAGCTTTGTTTTGCTGAAATCTGTAGTGTTGGCAAACCATGGCATACAGAGAGGAATCTGGGAAATCCTTTACGATCTGATAAGTCATGAATATTCGAATGGCTACTGATTTTGTAGGTACATGAAGATACTTTTGCGGGCAACTATTCAAGAGTTAAGGGGGCTTTACACTGGGTGACTATCGTGCAGACGAGTGTTTGTAGAACGCTAGTTGCCGATAATTGCCCTGTGTAAACAGGGCAGCGATCAGCAGATGAATGCGCAAACGTTCGTTCATCTAATCGTATAGTTTTAAAAAAAAAAGTTAAATATTCTCGTTGTTGGCAGCACATCTCCCTGTGTAAACAGGGAGACGCGCTGTCGACATAACGTATGGGGACTTCCATCGTCACCATCCATAGTGTGACCGGAGCAAACTTCAGCGGTCGATTATCGGCCGCGTAATAGGGCCTTTAGGTAAATCGATTTTCAGGTGCATTTCTATCTACTAAACTTTCCTTTTCAAATATTGAAGTGTAGACTTTGATAGTTCTGAATTCTGCCTTTAGAAATGTAACTTTTTCTTTCAGCAATATCTACTGACTTGAGAGATTCAGAACAGTGGCCTTGCTGAAAAATTTTATGCGATTTCCTTATGTAAAAGTAACTCATGTGAGCAACAGCAGAGGGGCATTCTGGGGAATTTCACATTCTCCTTGGTTGTCCAGAGTGTCAGTCAACATCCCGTAGAGTATGGCAGGGGATGCAGTAAAACAGCCTATAGTCTGCTGTTGGGTTTACAGGGAATGGGTTTCGAATCATAGCAGTCCAGTAAGTTATCAGATACTCGTGGAGAAAAAGGAAGCCTTTCCAATAATATATTATAGAAATATTGTTTAAGTAATTCCTATTATATATCCCAGTTTATTACTTGTCATCAGTAAATTAAAGGTTGGGGGAAGGGATTGTTTCCATCTATAAAGAGAAGTGTGAACACCTTAAGCTAGGTTCACACTACGGTTTCTTTTCATACATTCGAGGCATGTTTTTTACTGCGTACTGCTAAAATTGGATGCAACGGATGCCTATACAGTTGTGTCCTGTTGCCATTGGTTTCCATTGTATTAGAAAAAAAATTGTATATCTCTGGATAATGTTTTTTGACTGGCCAGAAAGCTGTAAAAGCATCCTGTTGCATCCTTTTTTTTATATTTTTTATTTTTTTACTTCTATTCATACTGAGGGGGAAAAAGGCATCATGATCTAAAAGGGATACATATCGAATAGGACCCTTTTCTGATGCAGTTCTTCTGCACACGTGAACATACCAATAGAAATAACCCTGGTATAAGACTATTGGTCATACTGGTTTGTTGCTTATTAAGTAATACATGTTTGTTAAGTAATACACTTTTTATTGCCATTTTCTTGACGGTGATCTATGTATTTATTGTGGTTTTTAGGATAAATAAGGCCATGCCCACATGTTTAGGATTCGGTCAGGATGCATTAATAATCTGCAAAATGGGTGTTTGCTGTGTAAGTTTACATTCTGAAGACCTTGACCCTAAATATCCCAGACTTGGACTCTCGCCTGTAGACTTATTAGCATAAATGGAATGTCTTATTAAAGGAACACAATATTTTTTTTCTCTCAGTGGGATTTTACAATTAATTGTTTAAAACATTAGGATTGTGCATGTGATCTAGATTTATTAAGTTTTAGGGATTTTATAGATTTTTCTTTCTGCAACAAATTTGAATGTTTACAGATACCAGGCTGCTAGTATGTAGTAATACTGACTCCATGTATCCTTAGTTACGCATTGGTAGGTCCCGGTGCTTTACATACAGGGATAAAATGCAGACCGTATAATAAATGGTTTGCCGCCTTAAGTTAGTGAAATATCATTGTATTAGTACAATAAGCCTTTTGTTTTCTTATATACTTTGTCTTAATTTTTGTGTATGATTTCATTAGTTTATATTGTAAAGATGTGTTTTTGAATGGGTGTTATTATATAGGGGGTTGGTAAGACTAACATTTCATGCTTCTGGACTGAAGAACTGCCTTCCCATCAGGCCATTTGTAGTGAACTTTGGGGTTCCACATTGTACTCTGTCTACCTCTGTAACCAGTAAGCGGGACACACACACACACACACACACACACACACACACACACACACACACACACACACACACACACTCACTATTAAACACACTACAAGAACCTCTAGATGCTCGATTCTGAGGCCTATGTGTGGTGCTGCCAGATTAGTATGTGACATTGTCATTGTGTTCCTCTGTTGGTCTTGTACAAAAGTGCTTTTGGGAAGGGGGAGAAGAGCAGCAAAGCATGAAATGTGTTTATTCAGGGGCTACGCGTTGTTTTTCTCAGATTCTTGTGTTTCACAAAATAAAGTGTTTTCTCACGTTCATGTTAGTAGTTTGTTTTATTGTTTGCCTTCTGCTTATTGACACCATTAGTGTAGATGGTGAGTTCTATCTGCATATAGAAAACATAATCTAATACGTTTCACAATTCGGTCTCGAGCAGTAGGGAAGTGTTTGTTTTTTTAGGAGTGTATCCACGGACAAGAATGTTGCACTTAGATCTCTGTGAAAATCCTTGTCCATGCACCTGAGATAACAGCTTGGGGAGTGAATGGGGAAACATGATCTATTTCAGACATTGAGCATGTCCTGTGCTCTCGCCAATATATTGACATAATTCTGGAGATCCCCTTTAATTTAACAACCCAAACCACCATGTCAAAGAAAAAGGTAACAAAAAACTCAAGGCTTGGTTTTGTTTGATTTGCATTGTGTTTGTGCCCCTCAACACAGAGAGATGTGCTCAAAGCAGTCGTCATTTCCCTGCATACAATCCTGCTTAGATGCTAGAGCATTTTTTTTTTTTTTTTAAGGTAATTTAAAACTGGTTGTAGACACGTTTACAAAGTAGAAGCGTCTTAAAGAGAATGTGTCGCTAGAAAATTTTATTTTTAGTTAAACAGTGTATAAGTGATTAAAAAAATTAGAACAATGTTTAATTTTTTCACGAGTCAGGAAATATTATAAATTAGATTCTAATTTATAACATTTCCCAGTGCTGGTCACTAGATGGAGCAATTCCCAAAATTGCAGCATTGGCATGTGGTAAAGCAACCACATTGCTTTATACTGCAAAATTTGAGAATACACACTTGCTCTAGTGAGCTCACAGAATCCCCCCTCCTTTATCCTGGCTAGTGCCAGGAGAAAGGAGGGGATTGAACGGTCAAACCTCCTACATTGTGTGCCGCCATTTTTTGAGCTAACACACAGTGTAGTAGGTTTACATACAGTAGTAATCACACAGTAAAACACGTACATACACCTGCTCCTGCCGCCGCCGCTCCCTCCGGTCCATCTGCTCCCTCCGCTCCAAGTGCACAAGTCCGGAAGCCGCGACCGGAAGTAGTAATCTTACTGTCCGGCTGCGGCTTCCGGTCCACAAAAAATGGCGCCGGACGGCCGAAGACCTTCAATTTGGACTGTGTGGGAGCGGCGCATGCGCCCTTCCCACACAGACGGCGTACAGCATAGTGAATGGAATGGGCCCCGTTCGCATTCACTATGGGGCTGTATGTGCCGTATTCCTTGTCTATGTGTCGTTAATCGACACATACAGAGATGCAAAAAAAAAATGGCAGCCCCCATAGACAAGAAAAAGTAAAAGACAAACACACAAATAATTTTTTTTTTAATAAAACACTAAAAGCAAATTGATATAAAAAATTATTTTTTTCGTGACACTGGTCCATTAAGTACTATTAAAGAATTGAAAAATGATGTTTGCCTACTGTGTTATCTGTAAAACCAGTATATTTACACTGAGCTATTTCATACATGCGTTGGCAGAGGGTGTATGTTTATTTCAATGGGGAGTGGTGAATAAGCTGCTGCCTCATCTCTCTAGCAGCAACTTATCTCCCACGGGAGCAAAGGATCGGGCATGTTTAAATCCAGTCAGGAGGCCCCCATACGCATTAGTCAGCCGATCCCACTGAATTTCACGCGTTTCGTTGACTTCTCTAACATGTATGGCTAGCTTAAGATTTCTGCTTCTCTGTATGTTAAGAAGCAGAGTGACCACTTTTCTGTTTTCATTATTGCTTCTTAGACCTGGAAAGATGAATAACAGCCCCTGTAGGATCTCGAATGGTGACCATAGTGTTTGATACCCAGAAATAGATCATTTAGTTTCGTATAACTAGGAAATATATTTTTTTCCCCAAGTCTTTTTATTTTTAAGACAAATTCCAAATATAAAAACTGTACATATCGCATATACCCTGTATACAACAATAAATATTAGCAACATGATCCGGAACCAACAACCTACATTCATTGTGCTCATTTCTATGCACTAGTACCATAGAAACAAATGGCCCATATATAATAGTTCCACTTTCTTACCTTGACCTTACTGAGTACATATATACTATAACCCATATAAAAAATAGAGCATATAACTAGATAGTTTTAACTCAGCACAAAAAAATATGAACCAACAATGTACATCTGCTTAGTTTCTTCACAAATCATAGCAGTTATGACAAACGAAAAATAAATAATAATTTAAATAATAAAATAATAATATCTCCAAACCACTTTCTCCTCCCCCTCCGCTACATCGCCTCCAATACTTCCCTTTCCAGTGCCTCAAACTGACACTGAATCCAAGGGGCCCAACCTCAGAAGAAAAAAGATCTTCCCCTTCTTTCTAAAATCATTCTTTTCCAACATTATAATTCTATTGGTGTATTTAACCCATTTATCTACCGATGGAGGGCTTTTACTCTTCCAATTCAATAAAATACACTACCTAGCATAATAAAGTAATTTTCCCACTGCCATAGTTCTCCCCGCAGACCCCTCTCCCACTTCCAGAGGTCCCAATAAACAAATCCAAGGGTCTAGAGATATTCTTGCTTGAAAAATCCCAAAAATATTACAGATCTCTTCCCAGAACATATTTATTTTTGGGCGCTGCCATAGTAGATGCAGGTTATCAGCTTCTAGACTATGACATTTAGGGCACCTGGCTTCCTGATGCCCATAGAATTTGGCTATCTTGGCCTGGGAGAAATGTAGATTGTGAACAATAAAAAAATTGTGATATCCTATGGGCCGGGGTGGTTGACACTTTTTTGAGACTCCTTAATACCAGGGGCCATTCTCTACCATCCCTAGTACCTAGAATCTCTTCCCAGTACTTCCTGGATTCCTTACCAACCTCTGCCTCATATAGGATTTATTTAGACGACAGCCCCTTATTAAAAAGTGAATTCATCATTAATTTAATAAATTCTGGAACCTCCACAATCCTCATTGCTCCATGATCTTCTGACATAAAGGCTTGACACAGCTGCCTGAAATAGAACCAACCTCCTTTACCCAGTCCAAATTTCTTATCAAGAGTCTCAATGTCCAACAGGACTCCATTCTCTACTAATTGCTAGGAAATAGTTTAAATGGCATTGGCCATTAGTAGCCATATTACTAAAACAAAATCCGTTTTCTAAGGTATTTTTTTAATTAAGCATACAGCTCCCTTTATGCTATGGTATGGTAGCTCCCTGTTGCTGGCCATGGCTATCTGTGCACGTTGCAGTCACGGCTCAACCCATACGTGGCCTCTACCACCCATACATTGTATATGGAGTACAGCAATGAGGTTACACGGCCGCTGTGCGGTGCGCTGTACGTTGGGGGAGACATGCGGCTACGCATTACAATGTTTTATTTTTGTAACATGGCCATTTATGACAAATGTAAAGAAAAAGTAATTTACGGACAACGACTTTTATCGAAAATGGTCTTAGAACCAACAGATTTTTTGTTTAATGGTGATTTATTATAGTGGATGTCCTGTACGCTTTGGTTTCTGCTTGACCCATATGTGTATATTCTTGTATATGGCTAGTAGACCAATACTTATTTCATCTGGTTTCCATAGGATCTAGCATGTGCGCGCGTTACAAAATTATCAGCAGGACATCGGGAAATACCAACAGGCATAATGGCAGTGATCCTCTATCAAGATGCTTCTATTACCTATTAGATTTTTATTTATTTTTTAAATATAATTGGTTATATCTACAGACATCTTCTGGGTTGGTTTTTTTGCAATACTATTGGGTAGTTCTCAATTTGGGACTGTTGGATACCAAAATACGGGAATTTTTATTGTATCACAAGTTAAGTATCCAAGACGAAAGATTTTGCCTGAAAACTAAAAGATATAAGTGCCGTTAACCCTGATGTCACAAGTTTCTAGTGAGTGGATATATAAATTGTTCCATACACTACAGCTGTTTAGTAGTTTGGCCCTGTGATATAAAGGGAACACTAAGGTCACTAGTGTATTGGTTTTTCCTGATAGCAGCCCTTAGTGACTGAAATGAGATGTTACTTGAATGTCCCCCTGATGTTTTGCCAATGGAGATTGCGCACGAACACCTGGCAACACAGGCAGGTGTCTAAAGCCTTTACTTCACTCAAGTGTTTTCCTATCATTGCCAGGACAGGGCACAGGGAGGTGCTACCATATTGCCTAAGGATCCCTGAAAGGGCAGAGCAGTATTGCCTTGTGACCCCCCCCCCCTTTTAGACTGGCGCACTGTGATGCTTGTAGGGGTAGTGTCTCCCAGCCAGTCTGTGGCTGTATACAGGTGGATGCAAGGCTCAAAATACTCCATGTATCTGTTCTCCATTCTTATGTGTGCAATGAGCTCCATCTGGTGGCCAGTGTTAAGTGCTGCAGAACCTGTTCAGCAAATCACAGGAAATCTTGGATCTCAAGAGATTTTATGCTTTTTGCCACAAAGCTTGGAAAAAGACCATACCTGCCTTTTATTTGTAAGTTTGCCAGTGGTATATTCATGGTTTCTGTGTGCGGTGAATACTTGTTTACTCCTTGTGCCTATGTATTTTATTTTCCATGGAACAAGAGTGACGGTATGTTCACACACAGTTTTCAGGCGTATTTCGGGACGTAAACGCCTCGAAGCATGCCTGGGGAAACGGTAGCTGAGCGCCTACAAACATCTGACCATTGAAATCAATGGGGAAAAACTACGTTTAGTTCGGACAGGGTGTTTTTTTACTCTGCGGTTTTAAAAAAAACAAAAAACATGCTCCTTTTTATGGGGCGTCTTGTTATGCCTGTCACTTCTTGAGCTGTTTTTGGAGCTCTTTTACATTGTGTCAATGGAAAAACAGCTTTAAAAAAAACACCAAGTGTTTTCTGATTCAAAAACGTCTGAAAATCAGAAGCTGTTTTCCCTTGAAAACAGCTCCGTCGTTTTCAGCCATTTTTGATTTTGCGTGTGAACATAGCCTTAGTCAAAACTGGAACAAAGACTGCATCACAAGAAACGTGGCATATGTGGGGGAGGAAAAAATGGGTGGACTCCTGCAGAAAAAAGAGTCTGTGCTGCATGACGGAGATGATAAAGATGAGCTTCCCACATTCACTTTAGGAGACACTCCAGCAATTTTTTTATTTTTATTTTATTCTTAAATTATTATTGCTACCATTTGTACAGTACACCTGGTAAAAGGCAGGGCAGGCCGTTCACTTACTGGGCGCTTTGTTTTAGAAATATCCCGGGCGCAATGCGGTCTTGTGACTGGCCGATTCCTACAGCGTCTGCTGTGTTGCCCGGAAGTCTCGTTCACTATAAATTCCTATGAGACACTCAACGTGAGTCTCATAGGAATGCATAGAGAAAAATCGCTGGAGTGTCTCTTTAAGTATACAGGAAATAATAAAATTACGGGTTTCTTGAGCTCGGCAACATGGACTCTGTGATCATAGCTTCTAGTATAAAATCATTAGTTTATTAAAATAATATACATTACACCACCAAACCGGTCATCTGATATATCTGATGAAGGCAGCAGTTTGGTATGGTAAAGCGTAGTATTTTAATAAACAAATGATTTTATACTAGAACATATGATCAGAGTCCATTCTGCCGAGCTCAAGAAGCCTGAAATTTTAGTATTTCCTATGTACATTTTAAATAGATGTACCGAGCCTACGGACCTGGATAACAGGTGTAGCAGCAGAAGTTATTTCAAAACTCTTCATGGTATTGTGCCCGTAGCATAGCATTACGCTATGGAACGTTGTGCCTTTTATAGTTGGAATGACATTTATTTAAGAGCTTCAACAAGAGGATGTGCAATAATTTGCGGCATCCATATAAGGTTGTACCAGGACTTGGCCCAGAAAACGCAGCAGACTAGCACTGTCCAGTATGTGGCTTAAGGTGAAATACAGGTCCTTCTCAATGAATTAGAATATTAAAAAGTTAATTTATGGGGGGGGTGGAGCTTGTCTTGCTGTGTGATGGTAGCTTGATCCCGGCACTCCTCACAGAGACACTGACTTCGATAGATGGAGGGCTGATTATTACCTAAGATGGTCCGCACGAATCGAGACAAGTCGAGTGATTCCCGGGGGACGCCGAAGGCCGGTAAAACTCAGTCGGAGATGGAGAAATTCCTCCATAAGAAGCATGTTTCCCTGGCCGGGAAAGGCAAGATGGCGCCGGAGACGCTGAACCCGCCAGACGAGTGTCTGGGAGATGATTTGGATGATGACCGTTCCTGCACTCACTCTGATGCTATAGGTGGGTCTGACCCTCTCCCTATCACCAGAGCATTTCTGAAAAAGGCTTTGGCCAGCGCAATGACTCCAGTCCTCCAGGAATTATCCTCCACTTAAGCGGATATACAACACGTGGGGCGGAAAGTGGCAATACTAGAGGACACTCAGTCCGCCATTATCCATCAGGCTGATGCATTGCAAAGCGCTGTGGCCTCTCAATTTACACATCTGAGCCATACTTACCTGCAACTTGAAGATGAAGAGAATCGCAGCAGGCGGAAAAATATCAGGTTGAGGGGCATCTCTGAGATTATCTCTACGGTGGAGATTTTACCTACAGTCAGGAATATTTTTGCCACACTATTGGGCCAAGCAAGGGAGCGGCGCAGGTTATCATTGAACGCACTCATCGCGTGTTGCGACCTAAACCGGAGCGGGATGAGCCTCCCAGGGATGTCATATGTGGCCTGCTTAATTACCAGGACACAGCTGCCATTTTAACAGCCGCGAGAGCGACTCCAGACCTGAAATTTGAGGACAGCAGGATTATGGTTTTTCAAGATCTGGTGGCCAGCACTCTAGCCAAACGACGAACGATGAAGCCCCTGACTGAAGCCCTGCGAGTGAGGAAAATACTCATACGTTGGTTGTTTTCGTTTGGCTTGGCCATTTTGAAAGAGGATCTTTCAGTTGCCTATTCAACTTGCCATTCATCTATCTTTTCACAAGTTTGGGAAATTTTCAGACCTTATGGGAAGGAAAATCTTTTTTATTGATAAGTTCACCATTCGTCCCATATCAGCCACAAGAATTTTCATGAAAGTGTTTGCTGAAGATTCAGGCAATAAACATCATCCATTATGTGGAGTTTTTTTTATTCTAGAAAACCCTCCTCATCCTTAATTTCATATTCAGACAACGTGTACCCTTTTGACCTATTTGGGGTAGATTATAAATCCAAAGAAATTGGGCTCTGCTTCCTGAGAGAGAGTCTTTTTAGTTGTATTCTTAGGCTGTGTTCACACACTGTGGAAATATTTCGCTGCCAAACCTGACTAGAAATCTGCAACAAAATCTGAATTTTTTTAATCCATCATCCAATTTAAATGATATAAATTAATAGGATCCATTGACATCATAATCAATGTTTTCAACAAAAAACATATTGCAAAAAATGCATGTGTGAACATTCCCTAAGGTCACTTACAGCAGTTCACCTCAAAGGTTCAGAAAACAAGGTGGCTTATTTATTGAGCAGATACTGGGTCACACAGTTTAGTATTTGCAGTTTAAGGCTATGTTCACACAGAGTTTTTTTGCAGGCGGAATTTCTGCCTCAAGATTTTCCTCTCCCTGCACGCCGATATTCGCGGCGTTTTTCGCCCGCGGCCATTGAGTGCCGCGGGCATAAAACGCCGCGAAATACGCTTTCTCTGCCTCCCATTGAAGTCAATGGGAGGTCAGAGGCGTAAACGCCCGAAGATAGGGCATGTCTCTTCTTTGTGCCGCGAGCTGGTTTTACTGCTCGCAGGAGAAAACCGCCCCCGCCCCCCATTGAAATCAATGGGAGGCATTTTCTGGCCGTTTTTGACGAGTTTTGCGGTGCGGTTTCCGCATCAAAAAACTCGTAAAAAAACTCAGTGTGAACATAGCCTAAGGCCTCCTTCACATACTTTTTCTTTAGTGTTTTAAAATGCATTTAAAAAACACCATGCTTTTCATGCATTTTAAATAGCATTTTTTTAAATTAATGTCATTTTGTTCTTGGGTTTTTCCTGACATTTTTAAAGTTCTATAGAAAAGCCTATGGAAAAAAAACACCAGAAAATTCCCCAGAGGAAGCCGGAAAGGTGAAACCCAGGGTCGGGTTGCATTATTTGGTGTGCTGCAAGTCATTGTCAAGAGATTATTTTATGCTTTTAGTCTATGTCTATTTTGTAAGTATGGAATAAACACGTGGAGTTTGTAATTTCCCAAAGGTAGTGCACTACCACAGGTACCAGCGAGATACACACCGGTGGAAATTTGGATTGTTTTTTCTGCATGCAAGTTGGGGGAAGGAAAACCTAGCGAATGGCGACAAACGGAAAGCAAATGAAACAAGAATTACCATTGAAATGGTAATTCTAACAGAAGCAATGCTTTCCGTTTAATGTTTCCATCCTCTCTTCCTCTGACGGAAGAGAGGTAAACGTATACTAACGGTAGTGTGAAAGAAGCCTTTAGCATAGACGTTAGGACAGGATCACACATTCCATTTTGAATCAGTTTTTGTCTTTTTAGCCAAACACCAGAGTGGACACAAAAGAAAGAAGGTGCATCGGGTTTTTCTTTAGACCTTGCCTTTCTTTTGGATCCATTTCTGACTTTGGCTCAAAAAACGGCATCAAAACTGTGTGTGTAATCATAGTCTAAGGCAGACATGGGCAAACTACGGCCCGCGGGCCACATACGGCCCGTTAGGCTTTTTAATCCGGCCCGCCGAACTTGTCCAAATAATAGTAAAAACCTCCTTTTTTTTCCCCTTTCCCTGCAATGCCCACGTTTTCCCAATAGATGGCGCACTCAAAACACATTGACCGTTGTTAACCCCTTAACGCCGAAGGACGGATATATCCGTCCTCAGCAGCTGCTAGTTCGCGCAGGAGGACGGATATATCCGTCCTGTGATCGCGCGGGTACTGACAGTTTACCCACGCGATCAGCGGCAGGAGCACGGCTGTTATACACAGCCTGGCTCCTGCTGCAACTGCCGGAATCGAAGCACGCGCCGATTCCGGCAGTTTAACCCATTAAATGCCGCTGTCAACAGTGACAGCTGCATTTAATGTGTTTGACAGAGGGGGGAACTCCCTCTGTCTCCCGATCGGCGCCCCCGCAAACAAATCGCGGGTCGCCGTCGGGTTTCCATGACAGCCGGGGGTCTAACAAAGACCCCCAGGTCTGTCTTCAGCATCTGCCTGTTAGGCGATGCCAGAGGCATGACCTAACAGGTTGCCTGTCAGTTTTACACTGACAGGCAATAATGCTTTGGTATACTAAGTATACCAAAGCATTATATATGCGATCGGCATATCGCATAGTGAAGTCCCCTGGTGGGACTAAAAAAAAAAAAGTAAAACCGTTAAATAAAGTTTGTGAAAAAAAAAATAAAAAAAATTACAGTCAAAGTCAAATAAAACTACTTTTTTTGCCCCAAAAAGTGGTTTTATTTAATAAAACGGTCAAAACAAATCACACATACACATATATGGTATCCCCGCGATCGTAACAACTTGACCAATAAAATGAACACATTAATTAAACCGCCGGATGAACGGCGTCCAAAGAAAACGCAAAAAACAACGGCAAAATTCTCTCTTTTCTCCCATTCCCCCCATAAAAAATAAAATAAAAGTTCATCTATAAGTCCTATGTACCCCAAAATAGTACTAATGAAAACTACACATTGTCCCGCAAAAATCAATCCCACGTACGGCCACATCGACGGAAAAATAAAAAAATTACGCCTCTTGGAACGCGGCGATGCAAAAACAAGTAATTTTTTTCTAAAAGGGTTTTTATTGTGCAAACGTAGAAAAAACATATAAAACCTTTACACATTTGGTATCCCTGTAATCGTGCCGACCCATAGAATAAAGTTAACATGTTATTTACGCTGCATAGTAAACGGCGTAAATTTATAACGTGAAAATTAATGCTGGAATAGCTGCTTATTTTCAATTCTCTCCTAAAATAAAGTTAATAAAAGTTAATCAATATATTATAAGCATCTAAAAATGGTACAATTACAAAATACAACTCGTCCCGGAAAAAACAAGCCCTTATACGGCTATGTCGACGGAATAAAAAAAGAGTTACGACTCTTGGAATGCGACCGTGGAAAAACAAAAAATAATCCTTGGTCATTAACGTGCAAAATGGCCCGGTCATTAAGGGGTTAATGTGGCGCGTATTTCTCTTTATTTCACTTTAATTTTCACTTTGTTTCACGTCACCATTAAGCCCTTCGGTTTTCAAAGAGTACAATATCAGCCGTCACTTTGCCACGAAGCATGCAAACTATGCTAGCAAGCAGTCAACACAAGAACGGGCGGCTACTGCTCAGATGTTGGCAGCTAATTTACAGAGTCAACAGAACTTTTTTCTTGATAAATCACAGTGCGTATGTTATTTTAATCTATTTACATTTCCTTCTCCTAGTATCTGCGAAATAGTATGTAAATGCCATATCTTGCATATTCCTTGAGACAAATTTATTAACTGATAAGGGCTATTTTTCACATTTGAAAGACAGTTAATAAATTGGGTTGTAGTGTTCTTACTGTGCTATGAGGTTTGCACACACTACATTTAATGCTTTAGTATATCCGGCCCAAACACTCCCTCCAAATGCTCCTGGCCCGGCCCCTCTGTCAAATTTTAGAACCCATTGTGGCCCGCGAGTCAAAAAGTTTGCCCACCCCTGGTCTAAGGGTATGTGCACACGATTAGGCTGGGTTCACACGACCTATTTTCAGACGTAAACGAGGCGTATTATGCCTCGTTTTACGTCTGAAAATAGGGCTACAATACGTCGGCAAACATCTGCCCATTCATTTGAATGGGTTTGCCGACGTACTGTGCAGACAACCTGTAATTTACGCGTCGTCGTTTGACAGCTGTCAAACGACGACGCGTAAAAATACAGCCTCGGCAAAAGAAGTGCAGGACACTTCTTTCAGACGTAATTTGAGCCGTTCTTCATTGAACTCAATGAAGCACAGCTCAAAATTTACGGCTGTCAGAGAAGCCTCGCAAAATGCGAGGAGGAGCTTTTACGTCTGAAACGAGGCAGCTGTTTTCTCCTGAAAACAGTGTCTTTTCAGACGTAAAAGCCTGCTATCGTGTGCACATACCCTAACTGCAATTAAGTCTGAAATTACGGAGCTGTTTTCAGGAGAAAACAGCTCCTGAACGTCAGACGTAATTGCTCGTACTCGCGTTTTGCGGGGCGTCTTTTACGGACGTAATTTGGAGCTGTTCTTCATTGTAGTCAATGAAAAACGGCTCCAATTACGTCCCAAGAACTGTCCTGCACTTCTTTTGACGAGGCTGTAATTTTACGCGCCATCTTTTGACTGCGACGCGTAAAATGACAGGTCGTCGGCACAGTACATCGTAAAGCCCATTGAAAGTAATGGGCAGATGTTTTCCAACGTATTGGAGCCGTTTTTTCAGACGTAATTCGAGGCGTAAAACGCCTTCATTACGTTTGAAAATAGGTCGTGTGAACTCAGCCTTAAGGTAACATCTGGCCGCAGCATTTTTAGACCAGAAAAAAAACACAGAGTTAGGGCTTATTCAGACAAACGTATAATAAATCCGTGATTTTCACACGCGTCGCACGGACCTATGTTAGTCAATGGGGCCGTTCAGACAGTCTCGTTGATCGGAAATCGTTGCACCAACCAAACTTGGCCGGTGTAAAAGTACCTTACGTCAGGGGAGTTTTATAACTTTGCACCTAATCATTGTATGGACCTATTATATCACTGCGCTCCTGCTCCCTTAGATAAGGCAGAAATGTTCTCTTCAGCAGCACTATATACATAAGAGAAAGGGGGTGGGGACAAGGAGGGTGGAGCTGGGTGGGGAGGGGTCTCAGTGCTGCCAGGAGGGATTTGATTGGTGATGATGTAATCCTGTAGTTCACAGGAAGTCAGCCACACAGGAGAGAATGGGAGGAGAGTATTTTGGTGGTGAGACTGAGATCATATGAGGGGGTTTAAAATATTTAGATTCAACCGAGCTGGAGAGAAACAAATAACACTGCTAGAATATTGCTGGTGAGTTAGCATAATGTGTGCAAAAAAAAAAAAAAAGACGGAGTGCTTCTTTAAGGACTATATGGCCCTGTTCACACAGAGTATTTTGCAGTCCGAAAAATCTGCCTCAAGGGCTCTTCCCGCGGTTTTCAGCCACAGCCATTGAGCGCCGCAAGCAAAAAAAAGTAGCAAAAAAATGCTTTCTCTGCCTCCCATTGATTTCAATGGGAGGTCAGAGACAGAACCGCGGGAAGAAAGAGCTTTGAAATCAAAGGGGGGCAGTTTTGGTGCTGATTCCGACGTTTTCGGGTAAAAATCAGCGCCAAAGAACAGGGCCTATGTGAAGGAATAATTTCAAAATCCCATGTTTTGTGTCAGTATACACTGCACAGTGATATTAATTTTCGTTTTTTTAGTTTGCCTTGTAATATTCTGCAGATACTCTGCAGATTACTTAGTTATTTCTTCTTGGCAGTAAAACAGTTCATGTAAGGCCCCATGCACACGACCATGCCCGCAATCACGGCCCACGATTGCGGGCACGGCCGGCCGCCGACTGACAGCCGCATTTTCGGGCCGTGTACCTTTTTAGGGGTAGTATCATATTGTCAACCCTGGGTCCGCAATGCTTCAGCACTTATGCAACCATTATATGATTGTCTCAAAACTGAACCTTTTTCTCTCACAGGAGAGGCACTGTACAATTTTTATTCTCTTAAAATAGCCATACAAACAGCCCCCGCTTTAGGAACTCCAGGTTATGCCAAACCCTTCAGGCTTTATTGCACTGAATTACAAGGACATGCCAGCATTGTCCTTACACATTCACATGGTCAACTAAACCGTTCTGTTGCCTACTACTCTGTCAGACTCGACCCGGTAGCCAGAGGGGCCCCATCTTGAGTCAGGACAATAGTAGCAGTGCAGGTAGTCCTGGACAAGGCAGTAGATCTTGTACTCAACCACCCTGTGACTGTTTATGCCCCCCATGATATTTCAGCAGTACTCACACAGGTCCAGCCGAAACATTTGTCTACTGCTCGACATCTGAGATTACAATGTGCTTTGCTTCTTCCTGAGCAAGTGACCCTCCAGAGATGTACCACCCTGAATCCAGCTACCTTACTGCCTTTGGAGCAAGGGGGATACAGGTATTTGGTCTAAATTTCTTCCTTCATTGAAGATCATGATTTTATGGCCCAGGAGACTGTGGGTTTTTCACATCAAGGAATCACCATTACACAACCCTGAATTTATGCTCTTTGTGGATGGTTCAAGATACTTCGAGGATGGTAAGGCTGGGTTCACACGACCTATTTTCAGACGTAAACGAGGCGTATTATGCCTCGTTTTACGTCTGAAAATAGGGCTACAATACGTCGGCAAACATCTGCCCATTCATTTGATTGGGTTTGCCGACGTGCTGTGCAGACGACCTGTAATTTACGCATCGTCGTTTGACAGCTGTCAAACTACGACGCGTAAATTGCCTGCCTCGGCAAAGAAGTGCAGGACACTTCTTTGCTATGTAATTTGAGCCGTTCTTCATTGAAGTCAATGAAGAGCAGCTCAAGATTTACGGGCGTCAAAGACGCCTCGCATAATACAAGGAGGAGCTTTTACGTCTGAAACGAGGCAGCTGTTTTCTCCTGAAAACAGTCTGTCTTTTCAGACGTAAAAGACAGTTCTCGTGTGCACATACCCTAATTTCCATACAGGATATGCAGTAGTAGATACACAAGTAGTACACAAAGCCAAGGCACTACCATCACAGATGTCAGCACAGGAAGCTGAGTTGAAAGCTCTCACAGAAGCCTGTAGGTTAGCAAAAGATAAGACCGTTAACATATATACGGACTCAAGGTATGCTTTTGGGATTTCTCATGATTATGGCCCTATATGGAAAGCTAGAGCATTCCTCCCGTCAGCAGGCACACCTATCAAAAACTCAGACATGGTAAAAGTCTTAATGGAAGCCCTAATGGAACTTACTCAGGTAGCCATTATAAAAATAAAAGCACACACTAAGGTAAACAGCATGGAAACCAAGGGTAATGATTTAGCAGATAGAGCAGCCAAAGAAGCAGCCAAAACATCTGCCCCCCGTGCCGCCACAATGACTGTACTACACCTGGAGGATGTGCGTGACTTTGTTAACCCTAAAATGTTACAAGTGCTACAGAAACAAGCCAGTCCAGAGGAACAGCGGACATGGCAGGAAAAAGGCGCCATCCAAGGAGGAGATGGGCTATGGACTTTGAAAGACAGGCTCTGCCTACCTAGAACGTTACATCCTATGATGGCCTAGGTAACTCACAGTAAGACACATCAGTCAAAAACAGCCATGAGTGACCTGGTAAACAGACATTGGTTCGCCCCTGGCTTCAGCTTGACGCCTCAAAATACACCCAGGGATGTATGATATGCGTGCACAATGATGTGGGAAGAACTGTAAAAGTACCTCAGAAACATACCCCAAGACCTTTGTATCCTTTTCAGAGACTACAGATCGATTATATCCAATTACCACTTGTGTGCATTGACTTGTTTTCAGGTTGGCCAGAAGCTTTCCCAGTGGCCAAAGTGACTGCAATATCCACTGCCAAGAGAATAATGGCTGAAGTGGTATGCCGGTATGGAGTACCCGAGGTTATTGAGAGTGACAGAGGCTCTCACTTTACAGGAGAGGTAATGACTCAGATAATGACAGCTTTAGAAATAGATCAAGCATTCCATACACCAGACCATCCACAAAGTAGTGGGAAGGTTGAGAGGTTAAATGGGACTCTAAAATAAAAAATCCAAAAGTCAATGGTGGATACCGGGAAACCATTGCCCGAGTGTTTACCATTAGCCCTCTTTTCGGTGAGATATACACCCAACAAAAGGACAGGGTTGAGTCCCTATGAAGTTTTATTTGGCTCGGTTCCTAGGCTAGGGTGTTATTTTTCAAAGTTGCTTCAAATGCAGTGTGGTAGGTTAACCGATTATGTACAAGCTTTACATGGGCACCTTACTAAAATACATTCTCGAGTTTTCTCTTCCATTCCAGATCCAGACAATTGTGAAGGCTCTCATAAGCTTCAGCCTGGAGAGTGGGTTGTGATAAAGAGACATGTGAGGAAAGGTCTTGACTAGAGATGAGCGAACCGGGACAACCGAACCCGGTTTCGGTCCGATCATCGGGAAAAGTTCGGTTCGCAGCGAATCCGAACTTCACCGGGTTCAGCCGAACACGTTTTGACCGAACCCGGTCAAAAATATTATACAAATCGGCAGCCACTTGTCTCTATCAATCACCGATAGAGAAAAGAGGCTGCTGATTAAAAATAAAATAAAAAGCATTTCATACGTACCCGGTCGTTGTCTTGGTGACAAGTCCCTCTTCTTCCTCCAGTCCGACCTTCTTTCCTGACGCGGCAGCCTGTGATTGGCTGCAGAGGCCGCTGCAGCCTGTGATTGGCTGCAGGGGCCGCGGCAGCCTGTGATTGGCTGCAGCGGTCACATGGGCTGTAACGTCATCCAGGAATGTCGGGCCGGATGTCGAGAGGGACGCGTCACCAAGGCAACGGCCGGGTGACCGGACTGGAGGAAGCAGAAAGTTCTCGGTAAGTATGAACGTCTTTTTTTTTTTACAGGTTACTCTATATTCTGATCGGAATTCACTGTCCAGGGTGCTGAAACAGTTACTGCCGATCAGTTAACTCTTTCAGCACCCTGGACAGTGACTATTTACTGATGTCGCCTAGCAACGCTGCCGTAATGACGGGTGCACACATGTAGCCATCCGTCATTACGGGGCCTCATGCACACGACCGTAAAAACACCCGTTATTACGGGTCGTAATTACGACCCGAAATAGCGGGCCCATAGACTTCTGTTAGCCACGGGTACCTTCCCGTTTTCTCACGGGAAGGTGCCCGTGCCGTTAAAAAGATAGAACATGTTCTATTTTTTTATTTTACGGGCCGTGCTCCTATACTTTATAATGGGAGCACGGCTCGGAAAAACCACCGGCTGCCCGTCCGTGCTCATCTCCTGAAATACTCTGTGCTGCCTTAAACTCTGTGGACAGGTCAGGATCCTGTTTCTTTTAAATGCTGCTGGGGAACCCGCTCGATCCACTATATAAGGCTGCGCTACAGTGCTTGGGAATAAGTGACTGGGGCAGAAGAGGATGGAGGCGCAGCCTTATATAGTGGATCGAGCGGGTTCCCCAGCAGCATTTAAAAGAAACAGGATTCTCACCTGTCCACAGAGTTTAAGGCAGCACAGAGTATTTCAGAAGATTAGCGTGTGATTGGCTGCAGAGGCCGCTGCAGTCTGTGATTGGCTGCAGAGGCCGCAGCAGCCTGTGATTGGCTGCAGAGGCCGCGGCAGCCTGTGATTGGCTGCAGAGGCCGTGGCAGCCTGTGATTGGCTGCAGAGGCCGCGGCAGCCTGTGATTGGCTGCAGAGGCGGTCACGTGACGTGCGTGACCGCCACTACAGCCTGTGATTGGCTGCAGAGAGCGGCGACATGGATGAAACGTCATCGCTGGAGGCCGGACAGGAGGAATGTAAGTATGAACGTATTTTTTTTTTTTTTTTATTACATTAAAATTGTATTTTCCGCGTGCCGAGCATGGTACTGTCAAGGTTGCTGAAAGAGTTAGTGCAGCCCATTAACTCTTTCAGCACCCTGGACAGTACCATGCTCGGCGCACGGAAATTACAGGTTCGGTCAGAACTAGTTCGGTCCGAATCGAACTTTTTCGTGAAATTCGGCGAACTAGCCGAACCGAACTTTTCATAAGTTCGCTCATCTCTAGTCTTGACCCCAGATGATGGTCCTTTCCAGGTGTTGCTAACCACAAGTACCTCAGTGAAACTTGAAGGAAAACCCAACTGGATTCACGCCAGCCACTGTAAAAAGGTTCTACATCGTGAGGAGAAGGACACAGAAGAACTCTAAAATTATGAAATCGCTTATTTACTTACAAGTGCAATGTCTTCAATATAACGCATTCAAGATCTGATTGCCCCTAGTACATTGGGAGAAGAGACAGACAAGGAGTTGTCTTTGTCAAAATAGACAAAGGAGAGGTCAATTTAACTTATACCATGCATGTTAATATGACTTGTTGTGATTTCACCTATAGACAAATGATCGCACAGTTGAAAGTCACTTCAGCATTGAAATTTGCTGAACTAACACAGGTTTGTCTGGAAAAACTCCATACCAAGTCCCATGTTATTGAATGGGACCATACAAATATTTATGGGCACTGTCGTGGAAATCAATGGCTCAAAATATATTAGACTGAAATTTAGACAAGTCCAAACAGACTCTCAAGGCCAGACCCCATTAGTCAGTATCCTAATTAGGATATTTCACCGATATATATCGAGAGAGGAGAAGAAAACACACAGACACTGATGATATGCTCAAAAATACTCCTCTGAAGGATTTATTACCAGACTCAAACTGTTAAACTGAAATTCAGAAGGGGTGTAGGCTTGAGGTTAACCAATCAGAGACAATGTGACGATATTTGTTATTCAGTAAAAAGCATACAATAAAATACATCCCAGATACATCATTATAATTCTTCACACATTAGGTTTGCAGGTGGCCTTATCTCTTTTGGACAGAATGTTCCCGTGGAGATGGGGGGAGACCTTCCTTCACGCATACTTGCCACCCTCCCTTCTCCCTCCCTACAAACTTCACATGGGAACCAAGGTCAAAGATAAAACATACGAAATCAACATTACTTGTATTAAAGGAACAATGACTTTTCTATTCACTACAATAAAACCAAGATGGGAACTCCAGACAAGATGGCTGCTGCACGAAACTAAATCATTTAAACATTATCATCACTTTCACATATTACATATCTTAGTAATTCGGCATCCTGCTTGATAATTCACAATGTAATTTCATACAGAGAATATAAACAAATAAACCATCCTTCACAAACCCCCCTTTTTCTCATATTAAATTACAGAAATTATATATTATGATTATGAAACTCAAACAATATGTCAATAGGGCCACAACTAATATGATGCCATCACCAATGTCCGGTTTGGGTATGGGGTCCCACCAGTGTATTGACAGGTCCTGTACATCATCGTCCTCTTCTTCTCCTGTCTTCTGATTAGAACACTTGATACTGCTGACGGATTCACTCAGGTCTTTGGTCTTTACTTTGAACTTTGCTGATGTCATCAGGACTTGGTTTGGTCCTTCTCATCTTTCAGACCCCGTCTCTTTTAGTATACGTCACCAGGCTGTACACAGCACCTCATGCTGTGAGCCTGGTGTGAGATCCCACGTAGGCGGATTAGTGGAGTTTTATTGTGACTACCACAAACCCTCCGCTCATCCGTCTTCTTCCTCCGGTAAGTTACTTGTCTGGGCGGCTGCTTGGAATTGTGACACTGCCTTCAGTTCATGACAAACGCGTTGTATTGGCTCCGGCTGCGCCTGCCGCATCTCAGTAATGGAGTTCATCGTATTAAAAATCTTTTAGTTCATATTTACTGGCACTTGCTGGGGACCCCCAACCCTTGTCAATTGTTAAAATAAATACTAATCTGGTGATAATATCTACGTACTATAAAAGTTGTTCTAAGTATATACAATAACAATGTCAGGCCCTTAAACTAAATCAAACAAACACCTTTATATAAGAAAAACTTCTCTGTTCCAATGGACATGGCACCTAGAAGATGTGTAATTATTGGGTACATTTCATTTGCACTTGGTGTCACACTTTCCAGCAGGATTTGTACCTTGATCTGAGCTGATTGCCTGGAACATCCAGATTCCACATGTTTATCTGACAAATGTCTCAAACCAATTTGTCTTACTCTAATTTGTATTGCATGGGGAGGCCTCTCAAGGTCGGTTCTCTTTGTGGGAGGCGGATATGATAAGGTTGGCACCGGTCTGCCAGGACTGTTCTGTAGGCAAATCAAACAGCTCTAACAGAATTTAGCAGCAACAGCTGTAAAGCCTGGGACATACCAATTAGATCTTACCAAATCGATCCTTGCAGTCTTGGGGCATATGTGAGGTCACACCATCAATGCAAGTGCTATCAAGAGTGCCTTGGGTGTTACCGGTTCACCTTCCCTTATCCGTCCACATTCTGTCAGAATCTGGTTCTCACGCCTCCATTCGGAGTTGGACTCTTCCTGTGGAGAACAAGCTATTTCATTGTATAAACATTAATTGATCATAATCAAATAATTAATTTGAAGAGAAACATTAACAAATAACATCTTTACATCAAACGTTCACATTGAGCAATAACTAGAAGTGATACATACAAACTCATTTTTCTTCTATATATATATATATATATATATATATATATATATATATATATATATATACGCACACACACACAAACACTGCACAAAATTTTCCTTTCACAATAACAACGACAAAAAACAAATAACTAAAAATGTTTTCAAATGGAAATATTCCACTTCTGTACCTTTATCTGACGCCTCCAATAGTCCAATGCTAAGGCTGGTCCAGAACTTTACATAAAACTTAACCTCAGTATTTAATATTCCCACAACACTTCTTAAATACAGTTATTAAACAAACTAACTTTGGGATAACATCTGGAGAACTGCTGACATCTTATCATTGTACAAACACCAGGTCAATACTTGGGATAACACTGTTCCCCTGTCACTACACACAACGTCTGCAGTGGGGAAGATACCGGCCGGGCTTCAGGCCCCCCTGAGAACAGGTCTACACATACGAGCACATTGTCATACACTTCTACCTCGGGTAGTTGTATGTTCTGCAGTCGCTGGGACGGGTAATCTGGCCGAGCTGCACTTTTCACAGGTACCTTTGCTGTTTTACCTATGTCATGCCGTGCGCACATCATGCAGGCTGCTACAAACCTAGCGGTGGCATTATTGTATCCAGGGACAAGCCAATTTACTGACACCTGGCTGCACATACCCTTGTTGTCAGGACTGTCGTCTCTTGCTCTCTCAATTGGCTTACCCGATGATCCAATAAAATTCCTACTACCAATGGGCCCATAATTGTGGGCGATGCCAAAAGCGTACCTAGAGTCAGTGTAAATGTCGGCCGTCTTACCTTCTGCCAGGTTACAGCCTCTGCTCCTTGAGATGAACAAGAAGGTGAGAGTGGTTTCTGGGTAATTTACCTTGTGCCTCGTATCCTGTTCTACACATACTGTATATGATGAAGTATGTCTACATTACAAATTTACATTGGAAACCCATGTCACATATAGATAGAACATTTCAAAAGGGTGGAGTTTTATTGTTCCACATTCATCTGATGATCCAGAACACTTGTAAATCCCACCCACCAGGTCCTGTAAATACCTGATTAATACAAAAACAAACAAAATATGTTACTGAAATCTGGCATAAAATAAACAATATTCAAAAACTATTTTTGTTTTGCCTTCTCCCCATCTAAATCTGTAAAGACTCATCTGTGGGTGACGTCACCTCGCCTCCTGTGTATATTTGCTGGAGGGGGAGGGTCTTTTACACAATACCTCATATTGGGTGGAGACTACAGCACAGCATACTCAGTGCCATATTCACCGTTCTGGAAAGATCTGGAACCATCTATACAGAAAAACCTCAAAATGTAGATTACTGTCATACACATTTAATCTGGATTACTCATTGGGGTCTCATGCACATTTTGTAGATCTCCTAGAACCAAATTCATTAATTCAAAACAAAATAAAACACAAAACAAAACTACCTGATCAGTCCCTTCACCATTCCCTCGTATTTGGACTCTGCGAAAGTAATGTAGCAGGGTTCAAAACTACATGTCAACATAATGTGATTGGGCACTCTATCGGGGGGGGGGGGGCACTAGTTTAACCCCCTGTAATACACGACAGCCTGGAACAAAAAAATGACTTTCTCCTGGCAAAAATACATTTTATCTTTAAAATGACCAGCAACTATTTACCTGTAAAACATCTCACATTTTCAAAAATGACGTTTAGGCAGCACCATAGCACGTGCCTCATGTGTGAAAACAAAAAAACAAAACAAATGTAATTAGTTATTCAATAAAATGGAAAATAATATATCTGGTAATATTAATTACTGCAAACCAATAAACTATATATAAAAATAGGGAACAGTGGGGGCACATACATTTTCAAGACCCCGTGTCTCACAATATCTGTATTTTAATTCATTTGAATCGACATCAAAACATTCCAACATTAAATCTTATGACATTATAACACATTAATATGCAGTATAGCTTTTATCTTTTTACAAACAGATCCAGCCGGCTGTAATATTTTTCTCACTTGGTGTTGTTACAGACGACTGCGCGTGCGCAAAGATAAGACACATTCCATTAAAAAAGTGGAACTGATTTTAACCCCATACACAAAACACTACAATTTTTTAGACATTAATGCTGTTAAAGATAGGAAACATACAATATAAATCTGCTTTATTGTGGCCATTAGTTTCAAACTTCAGACATGTTACATTACACACATCACACGTCACACAGATGTCACATCACATCACACATGTTACATTACACACATCACACATCACACAGAAGTCACATCACACATGTCACATTACACTCCCCCCGTTCTGACCCACATTAGTCACTGCAATATACCCGGCTGCTCTGTTTTCTTCACTCTTCCAATGAAAATTTAAACCTGTATTTAAATTGTTCTTTCTCACATCATCTTACTTGTAACCACCTGTAATCACCTGCTTTGTCCTTTTAACTTCTGCCTTGTCCTGGCCACTCCACTCCCTTTCTCAACTTTCCACAAACCATTGTCTTTATCACATGCGAACATCCTTCTTACAGCTTCCAGCCTCTTCAACAATTTTTTTACAGTGTGTTATTTTGCCTTCACATACTTTACAATTAAAGCCCCTGCTCCTTTTGCTCATTCTAATGTTGGCCGGGACCAGTGCCCCAAAGCATCTTTGTCCAACTTCCTCCTGACCCCATGGTCGGAGAGCAGTAGGGTGATTTCCGGTAAATCCCCCACCTCCAGGCAAACAGGCCACGTTTGCCGACAGATATCTCAGACCAGTCTATCTCCTAGACTGTCTTACCAATACGATATCAAAAGTCGTTCCTCCAGACATTCTAGCAGTAGGATCCCCTTTCCTCTGATCCCTCACTGTATTGAACATCAAGAACAGACAAAATGCTGCCAATCAACAATTACAAGAGCAAATTCTTCAACACAATCGACATTCATGAACCTCCATTGATTCAAGCAGGAGTTGGTAACACTTGCTGCCGGGGTGTGTCTTTTGGTCCATACAGCCTGTGATGTAGCATATATCCCAAACTCTTTCCTCTAGCACTTTGCAATGGTTTCACATGCAAATTATATTTGGTAACATATATATTATCCTCCCCGCTCAGCCGTTCACTCTGTGGGTTGTAGTCTAGGGGGCTGTTATGTATGTTGGTGATGATTTCTTTAGGGGCTCTGGGTCTGAGCCAATACCAATGTCCTTCACTGTAATTACTACTACGACACAGGTGGCACCTGGGGTAAGTGTCAGGGTCATTCATTGAATACAGGATGTTATATTACAACAGTATTCAGTCCAGCGGTCTGATGTTATTCTACTACAGACTTAAAGAGGCTCTGTCACCAGATTATAAATGCCCTATCTCCTACATAATCTGATCGGTGCTGGAATGTAGATAACAGCAGTGGTTTTTATTTTGAAAAACAATCATTTTTGAGCAAGTTATGAGCAATTTTAGATGTCGTTTCCTAATGCCCAACTGGGCGTGTTTTTACTTTTGACCAAGTGGGTGTTGTAAAGAAGTGTATGAGGCTGACCAATCAGTGACCAATCAGTGACATACACTTCTCATTGTTCCAGCCCAGCATGATCCACAGCACAGTGAGATTGTGCAGTGAAAGAAGCTGGGCTGGAACAATGAGAAGTGTATGTCACTGATTGGTCACTGATTGGTCAGCCTCATACACTTCTTTACAACACCCACTTGGTCAAAAGTAAAAACACGCCCAGTTGGGCATTAAGAAACTAAATCTAAAATTGCTCATAACTTGCTCAAAAATGATCGTTTTTCAAAATAAAAACCACTGCTGTTATCTACATTCCAGCGCCGATCACATTATGTAGGAGATAGGGCACTTATAATCTGGTGAAAGAGCCTCTTTAATTACTTGGATGTTATTTTACATCAAAGTGTATATGCCGGATTATCACATGTGCTAGAAATCAGTCTGTACCGATTCCCACCTTATGCCAGTCTGGCAATGCATACAACTGGTTTATGGACCCTTACACACAACATCACTGTCTGGCAATGAGTTAGGAAAATATAAATGATTTTCTAATACAGTATTCAAAGTTTTCCCTGTTGAACTGGATTCTACATTATCATTGAAGCCCCTGTGGTACTACAGGATATTACTCACAACTATCCAACATTTCTCTCACCTAAAAACAGTCAATACCTCCCAACTATAATCCCAGACAAACGGGTAACAGAACAACTATTAATCCTCAACAATTTTACACAACTAAATAACAAATTACGCTACAACAGAGCAGCAAGCACAAGTTTTGTTTTTTTCCTCACAGTCCAGACTACAATCTTTTCATTTCAAATACTTCACATGTGAGTTACGACTTCTCTCCGCCATGCGCTACGTCACTGAATTCCAAAGGCGGAGGTCTTACACTTCTCACAATTTTTCTGGTTAACAATGTAATTGCTGGCAAAAATTCTCTCATGTCTTTCATATCAACAGTTTAAAATCACGTACACACCTGCAATCCTTCATCACACAAAAAGCTTCAACATACCTTTTGGATCCATCTTTCAACCCACTGCTGACTAAGGGGGCCTCGTCCAGAAGATGTGACATCATGACAGCTTATCAGACGTGCAATCTCCCGGGTTTAACGGCACCATTACTGTCGTGGAAATCAATGGCTCAAAATATATTAGACTGAAATTTAGACAAGTCCAAACAGACTCTCAAGGCCAGACCCCATTAGTCAGTATCCTAATTAGGATATTTCACCGATATATATCGAGAGAGGAGAAGAAAACACACAGATGCTGCTGATATGCTCAAAAATACTCCTCTGAAGGATTTATTACCAGACTCAAACTGTTAAACTGAAATTCAGAAGGGGTGTAGGCTTGAGGTTAACCAATCAGAGACAATGTGACAATATTTGTTATTCAGTAAAAAGCATACAATAAAATACATCCCAGATACATCATTATAATTCTTCACACATTAGATTTGCAGGTGGCCTTATCTCTTTTGGACAGAATGTTCCCGTGGAGATGGGAGGAGACCTTCCTTCACGCATACTTGCCACTCTCCCTTCTCCCTCCCTACAAACTTCACATGGGAACCAAGGTCAAAGATAAAACATACGAAATCAACATTACTTGTATTAAAGGAACAATGACTTTTCTATTCACTACAATAAAACCAAGATGGGAACTCCAGACAAGATGGCTGCTGCACGAAACTAAATCATTTAAACATTATCATCACTTTCACATATTACATATCTTAGTAATTCGGCATCCTGCTTGATAATTCACAATGTAATTTCATACAGAGAATATAAACAAATAAACCATCCTTCACAAACCCCCCTTTTTCTCATATTAAATTACAGAAATTATATATTATGATTATGAAACTCAAACAATATGTCAATAGGGCCACAACTAATATGATGCCATCACCAATGTCCGGTTTGGGTATGGGGTCCCACCAGTGTATTGACAGGTCCTGTACATCATCGTCCTCTTCTTCTCCTGTCTTCTGATTAGAACACTTGATACTGCTGACGGATTCACTCAGGTCTTTGGTCTTTACTTTGAACTTTGCTGATGTCATCAGGACTTGGTTTGGTCCTTCTCATCTTTCAGACCCCGTCTCTTTTAGTATACGTCACCAGGCTGTACACAGCACCTCATGCTGTGAGCCTGGTGTGAGATCCCACGTAGGCGGATTAGTGGAGTTTTATTGTGACTACCACAAACCCTCCGCTCATCCGTCTTCTTCCTCCGGTAAGTTACTTGTCTGGGCGGCTGCTTGGAATTGTGACACTGCCTTCAGTTCATGACAAACGCGTTGTATTGGCTCCGGCTGCGCCTGCCGCATCTCAGTAATGGAGTTCATCGTATTAAAAATCTTTTAGTTCATATTTACTGGCACTTGCTGGGGACCCCCAACCCTTGTCAATTGTTAAAATAAATACTAATCTGGTGATAATATCTACGTACTATAAAAGTTGTTCTAAGTATATACAATAACAATGTCAGGCCCTTAAACTAAATCAAACAAACACCTTTATATAAGAAAAACTTCTCTGTTCCAATGGACATGGCACCTAGAAGATGTGTAATTATTGGGTACATTTCATTTGCACTTGGTGTCACACTTTCCAGCAGGATTTGTACCTTGATCTGAGCTGATTGCCTGGAACATCCAGATTCCACATGTTTATCTGACAAATGTCTCAAACCAATTTGTCTTACTCTAATTTGTATTGCATGGGGAGGCCTCTCAAGGTCGGTTCTCTTTGTGGGAGGCGGATATGATAAGGTTGGCACCGGTCTGCCAGGACTGTTCTGTAGGCAAATCAAACAGCTCTAACAGAATTTAGCAGCAACAGCTGTAAAGCCTGGGACATACCAATTAGATCTTACCAAATCGATCCTTGCAGTCTTGGGGCATATGTGAGGTCACACCATCAATGCAAGTGCTATCAAGAGTGCCTTGGGTGTTACCGGTTCACCTTCCCTTATCCGTCCACATTCTGTCAGAATCTGGTTCTCACGCCTCCATTCGGAGTTGGACTCTTCCTGTGGAGAACAAGCTATTTCATTGTATAAACATTAATTGATCATAATCAAATAATTAATTTGAAGAGAAACATTAACAAATAACATCTTTACATCAAACGTTCACATTGAGCAATAACTAGAAGTGATACATACAAACTCATTTTTCTTCTATATATATATATATATATATATATATATATATATATATATATATACGCACACACACACAAACACTGCACAAAATTTTCCTTTCACAATAACAACGACAAAAAACAAATAACTAAAAATGTTTTCAAATGGAAATATTCCACTTCTGTACCTTTATCTGACGCCTCCAATAGTCCAATGCTAAGGCTGGTCCAGAACTTTACATAAAACTTAACCTCAGTATTTAATATTCCCACAACACTTCTTAAATACAGTTATTAAACAAACTAACTTTGGGATAACATCTGGAGAACTGCTGACATCTTATCATTGTACAAACACCAGGTCAATACTTGGGATAACACTGTTCCCCTGTCACTACACACAACGTCTGCAGTGGGGAAGATACCGGCCGGGCTTCAGGCCCCCCTGAGAACAGGTCTACACATACGAGCACATTGTCATACACTTCTACCTCGGGTAGTTGTATGTTCTGCAGTCGCTGGGACGGGTAATCTGGCCGAGCTGCACTTTTCACAGGTACCTTTGCTGTTTTACCTATGTCATGCCGTGCGCACATCATGCAGGCTGCTACAAACCTAGCGGTGGCATTATTGTATCCAGGGACAAGCCAATTTACTGACACCTGGCTGCACATACCCTTGTTGTCAGGACTGTCGTCTCTTGCTCTCTCAATTGGCTTACCCGATGATCCAATAAAATTCCTACTACCAATGGGCCCATAATTGTGGGCGATGCCAAAAGCGTACCTAGAGTCAGTGTAAATGTCGGCCGTCTTACCTTCTGCCAGGTTACAGCCTCTGCTCCTTGAGATGAACAAGAAGGTGAGAGTGGTTTCTGGGTAATTTACCTTGTGCCTCGTATCCTGTTCTACACATACTGTATATGATGAAGTATGTCTACATTACAAATTTACATTGGAAACCCATGTCACATATAGATAGAACATTTCAAAAGGGTGGAGTTTTATTGTTCCACATTCATCTGATGATCCAGAACACTTGTAAATCCCACCCACCAGGTCCTGTAAATACCTGATTAATACAAAAACAAACAAAATATGTTACTGAAATCTGGCATAAAATAAACAATATTCAAAAACTATTTTTGTTTTGCCTTCTCCCCATCTAAATCTGTAAAGACTCATCTGTGGGTGACGTCACCTCGCCTCCTGTGTATATTTGCTGGAGGGGGAGGGTCTTTTACACAATACCTCATATTGGGTGGAGACTACAGCACAGCATACTCAGTGCCATATTCACCGTTCTGGAAAGATCTGGAACCATCTATACAGAAAAACCTCAAAATGTAGATTACTGTCATACACATTTAATCTGGATTACTCATTGGGGTCTCATGCACATTTTGTAGATCTCCTAGAACCAAATTCATTAATTCAAAACAAAATAAAACACAAAACAAAACTACCTGATCAGTCCCTTCACCATTCCCTCGTATTTGGACTCTGCGAAAGTAATGTAGCAGGGTTCAAAACTACATGTCAACATAATGTGATTGGGCACTCTATCGGGGGGGGGGGGGCACTAGTTTAACCCCCTGTAATACACGACAGCCTGGAACAAAAAAATGACTTTCTCCTGGCAAAAATACATTTTATCTTTAAAATGACCAGCAACTATTTACCTGTAAAACATCTCACATTTTCAAAAATGACGTTTAGGCAGCACCATAGCACGTGCCTCATGTGTGAAAACAAAAAAACAAAACAAATGTAATTAGTTATTCAATAAAATGGAAAATAATATATCTGGTAATATTAATTACTGCAAACCAATAAACTATATATAAAAATAGGGAACAGTGGGGGCACATACATTTTCAAGACCCCGTGTCTCACAATATCTGTATTTTAATTCATTTGAATCGACATCAAAACATTCCAACATTAAATCTTATGACATTATAACACATTAATATGCAGTATAGCTTTTATCTTTTTACAAACAGATCCAGCCGGCTGTAATATTTTTCTCACTTGGTGTTGTTACAGACGACTGCGCGTGCGCAAAGATAAGACACATTCCATTAAAAAAGTGGAACTGATTTTAACCCCATACACAAAACACTACAATTTTTTAGACATTAATGCTGTTAAAGATAGGAAACATACAATATAAATCTGCTTTATTGTGGCCATTAGTTTCAAACTTCAGACATGTTACATTACACACATCACACGTCACACAGATGTCACATCACATCACACATGTTACATTACACACATCACACATCACACAGAAGTCACATCACACATGTCACATTACACTCCCCCCGTTCTGACCCACATTAGTCACTGCAATATACCCGGCTGCTCTGTTTTCTTCACTCTTCCAATGAAAATTTAAACCTGTATTTAAATTGTTCTTTCTCACATCATCTTACTTGTAACCACCTGTAATCACCTGCTTTGTCCTTTTAACTTCTGCCTTGTCCTGGCCACTCCACTCCCTTTCTCAACTTTCCACAAACCATTGTCTTTATCACATGCGAACATCCTTCTTACAGCTTCCAGCCTCTTCAACAATTTTTTTACAGTGTGTTATTTTGCCTTCACATACTTTACAATTAAAGCCCCTGCTCCTTTTGCTCATTCTAATGTTGGCCGGGACCAGTGCCCCAAAGCATCTTTGTCCAACTTCCTCCTGACCCCATGGTCGGAGAGCAGTAGGGTGATTTCCGGTAAATCCCCCACCTCCAGGCAAACAGGCCACGTTTGCCGACAGATATCTCAGACCAGTCTATCTCCTAGACTGTCTTACCAATACGATATCAAAAGTCGTTCCTCCAGACATTCTAGCAGTAGGATCCCCTTTCCTCTGATCCCTCACTGTATTGAACATCAAGAACAGACAAAATGCTGCCAATCAACAATTACAAGAGCAAATTCTTCAACACAATCGACATTCATGAACCTCCATTGATTCAAGCAGGAGTTGGTAACACTTGCTGCCGGGGTGTGTCTTTTGGTTCATACAGCCTGTGATGTAGCATATATCCCAAACTCTTTCCTCTAGCACTTTGCAATGGTTTCACATGCAAATTATATTTGGTAACATATATATATTATCCTCCCCGCTCAGCCGTTCACTCTGTGGGTTGTAGTCTAGGGGGCTGTTATGTATGTTGGTGATGATTTCTTTAGGGGCTCTGGGTCTGAGCCAATACCAATGTCCTTCACTGTAATTACTACTACGACACAGGTGGCACCTGGGGTAAGTGTCAGGGTCATTCATTGAATACAGGATGTTATATTACAACAGTATTCAGTCCAGCGGTCTGATGTTATTCTACTACAGACTTAAAGAGGCTCTGTCACCAGATTATAAATGCCCTATCTCCTACATAATCTGATCGGTGCTGGAATGTAGATAACAGCAGTGGTTTTTATTTTGAAAAACAATCATTTTTGAGCAAGTTATGAGCAATTTTAGATGTCGTTTCCTAATGCCCAACTGGGCGTGTTTTTACTTTTGACCAAGTGGGTGTTGTAAAGAAGTGTATGAGGCTGACCAATCAGTGACCAATCAGTGACATACACTTCTCATTGTTCCAGCCCAGCATGATCCACAGCACAGTGAGATTGTGCAGTGAAAGAAGCTGGGCTGGAACAATGAGAAGTGTATGTCACTGATTGGTCACTGATTGGTCAGCCTCATACACTTCTTTACAACACCCACTTGGTCAAAAGTAAAAACACGCCCAGTTGGGCATTAAGAAACTAAATCTAAAATTGCTCATAACTTGCTCAAAAATGATCGTTTTTCAAAATAAAAACCACTGCTGTTATCTACATTCCAGCGCCGATCACATTATGTAGGAGATAGGGCACTTATAATCTGGTGAAAGAGCCTCTTTAATTACTTGGATGTTATTTTACATCAAAGTGTATATGCCGGATTATCACATGTGCTAGAAATCAGTCTGTACCGATTCCCACCTTATGCCAGTCTGGCAATGCATACAACTGGTTTATGGACCCTTACACACAACATCACTGTCTGGCAATGAGTTAGGAAAATATAAATGATTTTCTAATACAGTATTCAAAGTTTTCCCTGTTGAACTGGATTCTACATTATCATTGAAGCCCCTGTGGTACTACAGGATATTACTCACAACTATCCAACATTTCTCTCACCTAAAAACAGTCAATACCTCCCAACTATAATCCCAGACAAACGGGTAACAGAACAACTATTAATCCTCAACAATTTTACACAACTAAATAACAAATTACGCTACAACAGAGCAGCAAGCACAAGTTTTGTTTTTTTCCTCACAGTCCAGACTACAATCTTTTCATTTCAAATACTTCACATGTGAGTTACGACTTCTCTCCGCCATGCGCTACGTCACTGAATTCCAAAGGCGGAGGTCTTACACTTCTCACAATTTTTCTGGTTAACAATGTAATTGCTGGCAAAAATTCTCTCATGTCTTTCATATCAACAGTTTAAAATCACGTACACACCTGCAATCCTTCATCACACAAAAAGCTTCAACATACCTTTTGGATCCATCTTTCAACCCACTGCTGACTAAGGGGGCCTCGTCCAGAAGATGTGACATCATGACAGCTTATCAGACGTGCAATCTCCCGGGTTTAACGGCACCATTACTGTCGTGGAAATCAATGGCTCAAAATATATTAGACTGAAATTTAGACAAGTCCAAACAGACTCTCAAGGCCAGACCCCATTAGTCAGTATCCTAATTAGGATATTTCACCGATATATATCGAGAGAGGAGAAGAAAACACACAGATGCTGCTGATATGCTCAAAAATACTCCTCTGAAGGATTTATTACCAGACTCAAACTGTTAAACTGAAATTCAGAAGGGGTGTAGGCTTGAGGTTAACCAATCAGAGACAATGTGACAATATTTGTTATTCAGTAAAAAGCATACAATAAAATACATCCCAGATACATCATTATAATTCTTCACACATTAGATTTGCAGGTGGCCTTATCTCTTTTGGACAGAATGTTCCCGTGGAGATGGGAGGAGACCTTCCTTCACGCATACTTGCCACTCTCCCTTCTCACTCCCTACAAACTTTGCATGGGAACCAAGGTCAAAGATAAAACATACGAAATCAACATTACTTGTATTAAAGGAACAATGACTTTTCTATTCACTACAATAAAACCAAGATGGGAACTCCAGACAAGATGGTTGCTGCACGAAACTAAATAATTTAAACATTATCATCACTTTCACATAATACATATCTTAGTAATTCGGCATCCTGCTTGATAATTCACAATGTAATTTCATGCAGAGAATATAAGCAAATAAACCATCCTTCACAGCACCCATATTGACACCAACAAGACACATGATATAGATTTATGTCAGCTAACAGACCAAGGGTATGTATGTAACCAACAATCTTCTATTTATGAACCCTGTTTAATGGAACACGTAGACAACGTATGCACATTTACAGTGATACCTAGTGAATATCTACATGTATATGCCGAAATCAGTCCACAACATGTATGTATAATAACTAACAAACCAGAAACTCTAACACCCTTCGGTAAAACCGATGCCTTTTTAGGATGTATGTATAATATTACACACATACAGTGGAACAACCAAACCATTGCGTTTCTTCCTAATCTAGAAGAAACTATTAGTACAGTATGGGTACCAAAACCTTTACCCTACGAAAATCTTATTTTGCCCTTGAATAAACTTAGGGAAATATTACAAGGGTCTGACCAGGTGAGGAAAATGATGACAGCGCACAATGTGACTTTACAAACGGTAAAAATGGCAGCCACTATTACTGGAGGCCATTTAACACATTTGGCATCGCAACTCCAGGATGTCACTACACACAGGGCCGGCTTTAGGCTACAGGGTGCCCTGTGCGGAATTGCCCTTTGGTGCCCCCCACTCCATTTATCATTGTTATGTATTGTCGGCATTTGGTGCTTTTGTTTGTGCATTTTTCACGCTGAAAAACGCGTAAAAAATGCTTGGTTTAAGCGTCCCATTGACATCAATGGTATAGCGCGCCGCTAGTGCATACGACAAGTTTTGTTTAAAAATGTGTCGCGTAAAAAAAGAAGCGTCAGGTCATTTCTTTGGCACGTAAAACGCGCCGAAAATGCGCCAAAATCGCACCTAATTTCTATAGTCTTTGGGAGTTCTGTTTGAGCGGCAAAAAATGCGATGAATACGCGTCAAAAGCGCCTGTAGTTTAACCCCTTCCCTCTTTAGCCACTTTTGAGCTTCCTGACAGAGCCTCATTTTTCAAATCTGACATGTGTCACTTTATGTGGTAATAACTCCGGAATGCTTTCACCTATCCAGGCGATTCTGAGATTGTTTTCTCGTGACACATTGGACTTTATCTTACTGGCAACATTTGCTCGATATGTTCAGTATTTAATTGTGAAAAACACCAAAAATTAGCGAAAAATTGCAAAAATTAGCATTTTTCTCCATTTAAATGTATCTGCTTGTAAGACAGGCAGTTATACCACACAAAATTGTTGCTAATTAACATCACCCATATGTCTACTTTAGATTGGTATCATTTTTTGAACATCCTTTTATTTTTCTATGACCTCACAAGGCTTAGAACTTCAGCAGCAATTTCTCACATTTTCAAGAAAATTTCAAAAGGCTATTTTTACAGGGGCCAGTTCAGTTGTGAAGTGGTTTTGAGGGCCTTATATATTAGAAACCCCCAAAAAGTCACCCCATTTTAAAAACTTCACCCCTCAAAGTATTCAAAACAGCATTTAGAAGATGTCTTAACCCTTTACACATTTCACAGGAATTAAAGCAAAGTAGAGGTGAAATTTACAAATTTCATATTTTTCTGCAGAAATAAATTTTTAATACAATTTTTTTTATAACACAGAAGGTTTTACCAGAGAAATGCAACTCAATATTTGTTGCCCAGTTTCTGCAGTTTTAGGAAATATCCCACATGTGGCCGTAGCGTGCTACTGGAATGAAGCACCGGCCTCAGAAGCAAAGGAGCACCTAGTGGATTTTGGGGCCTTATTTTTGTTAGAATATATTTTAGGCACCATGTCAGGTTTGAAGGGCTCTTGCAGTGACAAAACAGTAAAAATCCCCCAAAAGTGACCCCATCTGGGAAACTAGACACCTCAAGGAAATTATCTAGGGGTGTAGTGAGCATTTGACCGCACAGGTTTTTTACAGAAATTATTGGAAGTAGGCCGTGAAAATTAAAATCAAAATTTCTTCAAAGAAAATGTAGGTTTAGCGATTTTTTTTCTCATTTCCACAAGGACTAAAGGAGAAAAAGCACCGCAAAATTTGTAAAGCAATTTCTCCCGAGTAAAACAATACCCCACATGGGGTCATAAACGGTTGTTTCGAGACACGGCGTGGCTGAGAAGGGAAAGAGCGCTATTTGGCTTTTGGAGTTCACATTTAGCAGGAATGGTTTGCGGAGGCCAGGTCACATTTAAAAAGCCCCTGAGGTGACAAAACAGTGGAAACCCCCAACAAGTGACCCCATTTTGGAAACTATACCCCTTGAGGAAATTATCTAGGGGTATAGTGAGCATTTTGACCCCACAGGTTTTTTGCAGAAATTTTTGCAAGTAGGCTGTGTAAATGAAAATCTACATTTTTTTCAAATAAAATGTAGGTTTAGCGAATTTTTTTTCATTTCCACAAGGACTAAAGGAGAAAAAGCACCATAAAATTTGTAAAGAAATTTCTCCCGAGTAAAACAATACCCCACATGTGGTAATAAACGGCTGTTTGGACACACGGCCGGGCTTAGAAGGGAAAGAGCGCAATTTGGCTTTTGGAACTCAAATTTAGCAGGAATGGTTTGCGGAGGCCATGTCACATTTACAAAGCCCCTGAGGGGATAAAACAGTGGAAACCCCCCACAAGTGACCCCATTTTGGAAACTACACCCATTGAGGAAATTATCTAGGGGTATAATGAGCGTTTTGACGCAACAGGTTTTTTGCATAAATTATTGGAAGTAGGCCCTGAAAATTACAATCTAAATTTTTTCAAAGAAAATGTAGGTTTAGCTAATTTTTTATAATTTCCACAAGGACTGAAGGAGAAAAAGCACCGCAAAATTTCTAAAGCAATTTCTCCCGAGTAAAACAATACCCCACATGTGGTAATAAACGGTTGTTTGGAGACACGGCGTGGCTGAGAAGGAAAAGAGCGCTATTTGGCTTTTTGAGATCACATTTAGCAGGAATGATTTGCGGAGGCCAGGTCACATTTGCAAAGCCCCTGAGGGGACAAATCAATGAAAACGCCCAAAAAGGGACTCCATTTAGGAAACTACACCTCTTGAGGAATTCATCTAGGGGTGTAGTGAGCATTTTGACCCCACAGATGTTTCATAGAATTTATTAGAATTAGGCAGTGAAAATAAAAACAGTCCTTTTTCTTCAATAAGACGTAGCTTTAGCGCAAATTTTTTCATTTTCTCAACAAATAAAGGAAAAAAAGAACCCAACATTTGTAAAGCAATTTCTCCCGAGTACGGCAATACCCCATATGTGGTCATAAACTGCTGTTTGGGCAAACGGCAGGGCTCAGAAGGAAAGGACCGCCATTTGGAGTGCAGATGTTGCTGGATTGGTTTCTGGGCGCCTGTGGGCCCAAAACAGTGGAAACCCCCCAGAAGTGACCCCATTTTGGAAACTACACCCCTCAATGCATTTACCAAGGGGTGTAGTAAGCATTTTAACCCTGCAGGTGTTTTGTAGAAATTAGTGTTCACTCGATGTTGCAGAGTGAAAATGGGATTTTTTTCCATAGATATGCCAATATGTGGTGCCCGGCTTGTGCCACCATAACAAGACAGCTCTCTAATTATTATGCAGTGTTTCCCGGTTTTAGAAACACCCTACATGTGGCCCTAATCTTTTGTCTGGACATATGACAGGGCTCAGAAGTGAAGAGTACCATGCGGAGTGGAGGCCTAATTTGGCGATTTACAAAGTATTAGTTCACAACTGCAGAGGCTCAGATGTGAAATAATAAAAAGAAACCCCTGATAAGTGACCCCCACTATGGAAACTGCACCCCTCAAGGCATTTATTAAGGGGTGTAGTGAGCATTTTCACCCCACAGATCTTTTCCATAAATGAATGCGCTGCGGATGGTGCAAATTAAAAATTTATATTTTTCCCTAGATATGCCATTCAGTGGCAAATATGTCATGCCTAGCTTGACGCTGGAGACACACACCCCAAAAATTGTTAAAAGGGTTCTCCTGGGTATGACGATGCCATATATGTTGAAGGAAACTGCTGTTTGGGGACGCTGTAGGGTTCAGAGCCGAGGGAGTACCATTTGGCTTTTGGAGAGCGCATTTTGCTTGGTACTATATTTGTTTGAGTATTGCTGGTGTTTTATAATGTGGGGGTACAAGTAAGCGGGGCGGAGTATATAAGGGGCATAGTCAGGTGGTATAAAAAAAAAAAAAGATCCATAGATGTGTGTTACGCTGTGAAGCAATCCTTTCCGCACAGGCCAGTGTCGCACTGATAAATGGTGTCATTTCTTATCCCCCTTTTGGTCCACACTCCGCACCTTTTGTAGTTTGGGGAATTTTGCTGGGAAAGTGTTGTCCTAGTATAATACGGGCACCGTCGCTTCCAGCGGATATGTTTGGGCTCTCCCCTTCCTGGTTCCCTAATTTTAGGTCCTTGATAAATCGCCTCTTCAAACAGAAGAAATGTTCCCCTCGGGAACTGCATATTTTTTTATTTCCTGACTTATTGGAGCCTTAACTAATTTTATTTTTCATAGACGTAGCGGTATGAGGGCTGGTTTGTTGCGGGACAAGCTGTAGTTATTATTGGTACCATTTTGGGGTACATGCAACTTTTTGATCACCTTTTATCCTATTTTTTGGGATGCCAGGTAAACAAAAAAACGCAATTCTGGCACAGCTTTTTTCGTTTTTTTTATACAGCGTTCACCATGCGTTATAAATTACATGTTAACTTTATTCTGTGGGTCAGTACGATTCTGGCGATACCTAATTTATAGCACTTTTTTATGTTTTACAACTTTTTGCACAATAAAATTACTTTTGTAAAAAGAATGTATTTTTTCTGTCGCCAAGTTGTGAGAACCATAACTTTTTAATTTTTTTGTCGACGGAGGTGTATGAGGGCTTGTTTTTTGCGGGACGAGCTATAGTTTTTATACGTACCATTTTTGGATACATGCGATTTTATGATCACTTTTTATTCTAATATTTGTAGGGCAAAGTGACCAAAAAACAGAAACTCTGGTAACGTTTTTTACGTTTTTTTTTTACGCTTTTCACCACGTGCAATAAATAATATAATATTTTGATACCTCAGGTCGTTACGGTCGTGGCGATACCAAATACATATGGTTTATTATTATTTTTCAATAATAAAGGACTTGATAAGAGTAAAAGGGGGATTGTGTTTTATTTGATTACTTGAAACTTTTATTGTTTTCAAACTTTTATTTTTTGCACTTTTTTTTTACACTTTCTTATACTTTTTTTACACTTTTCTTCAAGTCCCACTAGGGGACTTGAAGGTCCAACGGTCAGATTTTTTTTTTTTTCTAATACATTGCACTACCTATGTAGTGCAATGTATTAGATCTGTCAGTCATTCACTGACAGCAAGCCGATTAGGCTTCGCCTCCCGGCGGGGCCTAAATTGGCTTCCGTAATGGCAGAGCAGGAGACCATTGTGTCTCCTGTTGCCATAACAGCAGTCGCCAGTCCCGATTGCCTCTCAGGGCTGGCGATCTGCTAGTAACCGCTACGATGCAGCAATCGCTTTCGATTGCTGCATCGAAGGGGTTAATGGCAGGGATCGGAGCTAGCTCCGGTTCCTGCCGTTACAGGTGGATGTCAGCTGTACAGTACAGTACAGTACAGCTGACTTCCACCGCTGATGACGCCGGATCAGCTCCTGACCCGGCGCCATCTTGCCGGCAGCTATGGAAGCCGATCAGGATCAGTATTAGGCCTCCGGTTGCCATTGCAGCCACCGGAACCCCGGCAATTTCATTGCTGGGGCTCCGATGAGCTGCAAACACCTTAAGTGCAGCGATCGCGTTTGAGCGCTGCACTTAAGGGGTTAATGGCGGGGATCTAAGCTAATTTCGGTCCCCGCCGTTACAGTCGGATGTCAGCTGTAAGATACAGCTGAGATCCGACGATGATGGCACCGACTCAGCTTCTGAGCGGGTGCCAAACATTTGACGTAAATGTACGGCATTTTGCGGGAAGTCAATGCTTTCCATGACGTACATTTACGTCAAATGTCGGGAAGGGGTTAAAAAGAACTTTACAAAAACACTAGTGTTTTTAAGGGTATGTGCACGCACAAAATAAAAAATGTCTCAAAATATGGAGCTGTTTTCAAGGGAAAACAGCTCCTGATTTTCAGCCGTTTCTTATTCAAAGTCGCGTTTTTCGATGCGTTTTTAACAGCCGTTTTTGGAGCTGTTTTTCTATAGAGTCTATGAAAAACAGCCCCAAAAATGGCTGAAGAAGTGACATGCACTTCTTTTTCGTGGCCGTATTTTTTCGTGGCCGTTTTTTAAAACGGCCGCGTAAAAAAACGCCCCGTCGGAACAGAACGCCGTTTCCCCAATGGGCAGATGTTTAGAGGCGTTCTGCTTCCGATTTTTCCGCTGTTTTTAGCACAGCGTGAACAAGGCCTATGTTTTGTTAAGGCTGTTTTCACATTACAAGCTGCCTGTCCATTTATCATATGCGGCGGAAAAGCTCCTGGCGCATACATTAAATGGACACAAAAAACATGCAGTATCATTTTTTTTTACTGGACGCCACTGCATAAAATAGCGCAGTCCCACCCAAACTGAGGCTTTTTTAACCTCCATCAGGTGTATGGGACTGTTTACCATACGTTCTGGGAGCTTTCCTGATGCATACATTACACGGATGGGCAGGATGTAATGTGAAATGACCTAGGCTGAGTTCACACGGGCGGATACGCTGTGTAAAAGAACGCAGCGTATCCGTCCTGTGCGCCGCAGGGAATTTGGGGCGAAAAACTACACCAAACTGTGGGGCAGTTCCTCGCCTGGAATGTCTGCTGCGAAAAACTGCAGCGAAAAATTGCAGCACTTAGCCAGCCTGCTTGCAGGCCGGCCTCCTGGGATGACGTTTCATCCATGTGACCGCCGCTACAGCCTGTGATTGGCTGCAGCGGAGGTCACATGAGATGAAGCGTCATCCCAGGAGGTTAAAACAGATTCCTAGGTAAGTATAATATATTTTTGTATTCTGAGTAGCGTTTTTTGCGGCAGGATCGCTGCGAACCCGCCGCAAAAAACGCAACAACTGCTATTTGTTGCGGAATTTAACTCCCCATTGAATACAATGGGGAAAACCCGCGTTTACACAAATACAATTGACATGCTGCAGAATAAAACTCTGCACCGCAGGTCAGTTTTTTTCCGCTCAGTATTTACTCAGTGTGTGGAGGAGATTTGTTTTATCTCATCAACTTTGCTGCTACTGTATTTGCTGTGGATTTTCTGTAACGAATTCCGTTGCGGAAAATCTGCAGTATTTACACAACGTGTGAACTGGCCCTTACTCCGTTTACTCAAAGGCTATCTTTTGTATAACAGGAAAAATATATTAAAACTGCTGTCCACGTGGGAAATGTTGGTACTTTTTATTACTTCTTATTTTACTCACTGTGAAGGCCGTAAAAAAAAAGTAAATAGCCAAAATCGCTGGTTTTTGTTCACATTAGCTCTAAAAAAAATGTAATAAAAAATTATCAAAAAGTTGCATGTAACAATAAAAGCTACAGCTCGTCCCGCAAAAAATAAGCCCTCACACAGCTTAGACGAAAATATAAAAAAAGTTATGTCTTTGAGAATGCGGTGAAACAACATTATTTTATTTTGTAAAAGTAGTAAAATATATTTAAAAAGATATATAAATTTTGCATCACCGTAATCGTATTGGGCCGCAGAATAAAGTTAAGTTGTCGTTTTTACCGCACGATGAAAGCCGTAAAATCGAAACCCCAAAAGCTCACAGTTTTTTTCTAATTTCAGCCAACAGGTTCCCAGTACATTATATGGTACTTTAAATGTTACCAATAGAAACAAAAACTCATGCCGCAAAAAATAACCACCACCCTATTGACGGAAAAATAAAAAAAGTTATGGCTCTAGGAAGGCGGATAGTTAAAAACGTAAATGAAAAAGCAATAAATGTCTCAGTCCTGAAAAGGTTAAAATAAGAAAGCAGCCCATACTTACCTCTCTCTTCCCAGACGTTCCTGCGTTGGGGGCTCCCGTCCCCTCTGTTCTCGGTTTGTATACAGAGCGGCTGCACTGGTGACATCACGTCGACAGCATATCACCGCTGCAGCTGCTCTGCATACAGTGAACAGAGGTGACGGGAGCCCCCAGCGCAGGAACGTTTGGGAAGAGAGAGGCAAGTATAAGTTATTTTTTAAGTTAACTTCTCCTCTACTGCTTCAACAGAATTTTTTTTTAACCCCTTTAACGTAATGTGCACAGGGTCTAAAAAGGTAACAAATGGTAAATGTGCACTATGGAGCAACTGAACAATGTGCCCATCTGCCATTTATTAACAGTGTCATTGAGTGCCACCTTGGTGCCCATTTTCCACTTATTTCCCCTTTAGTGTCCTTATGTTCAGTGCCCTCTTGATGCATATTTGCCATTTACTGCCCCTTTAGCACCCTTTGTCAAAGAACAATAAATGGGCAATAAATGGCAAATGGGCATCGAAGGCGCACTGAACAGGACCCTAAAGGGGCAATAAGTGGCAAATGGGCACCAAGGTGGCACTGAATCCTCTGCCCATTTGTCACTTTTAGACCCCCATCAGTGCCCCCATACAACCAAAGCCCACAGTCTGACAGACCTGCTGGGCTTCTTACAGTGCACTGTGCCCGCTGACGCTACTTGAACGGAGCCCTGGGAAAATAGCCAGACCAGGACCGCATGGTACGATAGTCTCCTCCCTATCTTGCGTCCTGAGTGATGTCATCACGCCTGATCATCACTCAGGGCGTAAGACGAGGAGGGGGAGCCAGTAGTGAGGTCAGTGAGTGACACCTGACCCGCTGGCGCCCCGAGCAGTAGCCGCAGCGCTGGGGAAATTCACCCGCTAGCGCCCCCCTTACAGCATGGTGCCCGGCGCCCTGTGCGACCGCACGTAGCTAAGGACGGCCATTTCTAGTACCCATTCTGGGGGTATACTTCGTCCAAGTGTGTCGCTGTTTCTGGGAAAAAATAGACCATATTTCGACTGAGGCTCTACGTCGTGGTTGCCATTCATAACAGAAGCCGCAGTGCTGTAGCTACTGTACGGCGAACCCTATTGACTTATAATGGGGTTAGTAGTGGTTTCCAATGTTATGACAGGAAGAATACCTGTGCATGGAGCGCTATTCTTCCCGTCAAATATGGCAGAATTTGCCATGGAGCCTCCAGTGCAAATGTGAACAGAGCCTTAAATCACTTTCTCCTAAAGAACACAGACTGTAATTCCCTATTCACTGAAGAAGATGGCAGCGTGTAGTCTGTTGCTATGGAGACAACAGTTTAATTGACAGGTAGAAAATCTCAGACACTTAAAAAATATTCTAGGCCCAATTTGACAGCCTATGGTGTGGATTTTTATATTCAGCAAATTCAGTTCAGTTCACGGATGTGTCCAGTACAGTTAGCGCTATTACAACACTAGACTGCGTCTCAGGTCTCCAGTGCGCAGAACTGTACCAGAGATGTAGTTCTACGCATGCGCTCTGGTAAAGCGCTGAGCCGCTTGCGCTCCAAGCCTCCTTTCGGTGTGCGTCACCTCACCCTGTTTTGTCTCTGATTGGACAGATGGTAAATAGCGAGGTTCTCCATTCACCTCGCATCTCCAGCATGGCTGCGCTTCTGCTGCTGACTGCTGTGGTCACCCAGCTGTGCGCCGGGCAGACGGGGCCTCCAGACCCGCCTGGCAGAATAGGTAACAGGCGCCTGTCAATAAAGGTGCACAAGGCGGGTGCACCTGCATGGAGCACATACACCAATGCAAGCTGTGCATCCTTGTGTCACCTCAGCATGCATGTGTGAACAACCGTGTTATCGCACCGGGCTACCCACAGCAGATTGTAACGTATTTATAAACATGTGGTTGATATTTATAAAATAAAAATTAAGGATTTTTAGCCAAAAATTTGATTTATAGCAGAAAATGTGGTTAATTTGCACTTAAAGGGCACCTCTGGTTTTCAGATATTGGGAAATTGCTTGACTGACAAATCCCCAATATAGTTTGTACCCTTTGTGCCACGTACTGTCATGGTGGGTAACGTTATTCTACTCAATGTGCAGATAGTTTGCATTAAATTATAATATTCTCCCAGGAAGCTAAACTGGGCAACTGCCTTCATGGGTAATGGGGGATGGGAGCATTGCTTGTTTACATACTCCTCCCCGTATGGGACTATAAAGTCCTTTGTATACAATGTAGGATCTTGTAGCGGCCTGGATACGTATATGTTAACATACTATGCCTCTTCTGCAAAGCGACCACTACTTGGGGGTCAAATCTGCAAGTATGTAATAAAAACCTTAAAGGGTATGTCCATCTATTTAAAGGATTTATTTTTATTATTGTAGTGCATCTAAAATGAAAAATGTAAGAAACTTTGCAAATAGTCTTTATAAAATGTAGTCTGATCCTGCAGTCCTGTTGCCACCCGTCTGTACCCTAATTCTGGCTGACCTATCAAATATAAGTTAGGGACAGATAGAAGGTAGTATGACTACATTATTAGACTACAGAAGGTTTGTTTGTAGTCTGTAACCATGGAGACGCATAGGAGCTTTAAATACAAAATGTTTGTAGATTTTAACGAAGACTATTTGTAGAGTTGCTCCACTTTAAATGCACTGAGACAATAAAAAAAATGGTTGCAAAGGTGATTCAAAGGAATGTCCATATTCAGTACTCTGTGATAAACTATTTGTTTATGGTGGACGCCTAGTATTTGTTACAGCATTCACACAACGCACAAATATTTTGTAATAAAATGATCTGTAGAAATCGCAGCAATGCATCCTTTGCAGAGGAGCGTGATGTAATGTACATTGTTTCATATTGTGATATATATATATATATATATATATATATATATACTCATACTCTGTTTTATGTTTTGCAGCTGTAATTGGTGCTGGAATTGGGGGCTCAGCAGTCACATACTTTCTTCAGCAGCAGTTTGGACCCCAAGTGCAGATCGATGTTTATGAGGCCGACCGTGTTGGAGGTCGACTGGCCACCCTAACAGTGAATAGCCAGCAGTATGAATGTGGTAGCCCATCAATTCACTCATTAAACTTACACATGCAAGATTTTGTCAAGCTTGTGGGTGAGTCTTTGTATGCATACGCTTATACCTTATTGTGATTAAAGCTGCAGAATGTTAAAACAAATTTTTTTATATATTTACTTTTTAAATTTGGCGCCATTACTGTGCCACCGGTACCGGAATGCCCCTCTGGCACTGGCTTATATCCTGGAACAAAGGATTGGGCATGATAAAAATCAAACCTACCTGATTCCTCTTTGCCCCGACTCTTCAGTTGGGAAAAGTATGGAGTCCTTCATACACATTATATTATCTTCCAATCCCACCAAAATCCGAGAGTTGGTCGACATTTCTCTCTTGCCAGCTATAGGAAATACCCACACTGGATGCCCACTCTTTAGTGGACACCAGCATGGTCTCCTTCTGTAGTGCAAAAGTGATAGTGTTATATTGTGATGCACAACCTGTTCTTCTGCCCCTGCACTATTTAGGGGCAGACCACAATTGGTCCCAAGCGATGTAGCGGTATTATTCAGCCGGTGCATTTTTACCTTTCTGGTACGATACAGGAGCTAGTGTAGGGGACCAGCTGGACAGATAATAAGGCACATGTATCAAAAGGGTCTTTTGTGGTAACAATTTTTTTTGTCATTAAAGGGTTATTCCCATTTTATAAAGTCATATCGCTAAGACATGCCGTCACCTTATGATCAGTGGGGGACCGACCTCCGGGACTCCCACTGATCCTGAGAATGAAGACCGCCCAGATGTGTAGGTAACTGCAGCCGGCCCTATTAAAGTGAAAGCCACAGTTCCCTTCACAGTGGGTGTCTAAGAACACCGCTGTACAGGGAAACTTTAGAAGGAGACGGATCGCATTATCAGCGCTGCGCCCCGTTCATTCTCTGGATCAGTGGGAATCCCAGAGGTCAGTCCCCCACTGATCAAATAGATATGCTATCACTTTTTAAAATTGAAGTAATCCTTTAAAATCAATCTCTCATCAGATTATGCTACTGACCTTTCTTCACACTGTGGCCCTATATAAGATATAGTTAGGAGTCCAGTGTTTTAATGAGTAAAGCATTCCCCCGCATTTGACAAGCTGCTGTGTATGCAGATACACATCAGCCAACCAACAATCACTACCTAGGGGGTCGGGGGTAGGAGGGGAGTGAGAGCGCTCCCTTAATAAATACACCGGACTCCTAACTATAAATCTGGTGTATTCTATCAACGCTTAAATTAGACAAACTGCACACTATTGGTATGTGCCCTTTTGGCTACTAGGAGAGCGGACCTTAAATAGGGCAGCATAGTCTGATGGGAGATCCACTTTGAAACATTTTAGAAAATGTAACGAGACCTTCAATTATTTATTTATATTGTCGCTGAGAGGTAGGTACATTTAATACTAAGGCTTGTTCACTGTAGCCGAACATGTTGCAAAAAAAATGAAATATCACTTCAACAACTCTTTGCAAATGAACTTGTGGTCTAAGGGCTTATTCAGGCGAGTGTATTTTACACGGACCCATTCTAGTCAATGAGGCTATTGACACATCAGTTTTTTTCAACACGGATCAATGGTCGTGTGAAAAAAAATCGTAGCATGCACTACTTTAATCCGTTTCGCATCATAGACTTTCCCATTGAAGTCAATAGGGGCGCAATGGGGGATCCATGGCTGTCCAACCGGTTTTTGTGCCATTGAACATGTGGCGACAGTTTAATACATTTGATGCACACAGAAGCTTCACAGCAAAACTGTTCCTGCAACTACTTTTATAGATGTTGCCTATCGTCTCCCTGCTGGTAGTTTTCTTTAACAAAACGCGTTTCGATAGTGATGAGTTTCAGAAGACTGGCCAAATTGGTGACACATTTGTATGGCCAGCTTTACTGTTCTTTTACCTCCCTCATAAGGGCTAAAGCATCGTAAAGAGGTGGTGGGCAAGAGTGCTATCTTCAATGGAGAGCATTTGGTTCTGGAGGAGACAGACTGGTATCTCTTAAATCTTTTCCGGCTTTGGTGGCACTATGGGATCAGTTTCTTGAGACTGCAGATGTGGGTGGAGGAAGTCATGGAAAAATTTATGAGGTTAGTCTTTTATGAAATAATTTATATTGATGTGTCTAAAATCTATTGAGTTCATTTGGTAGGATCAACTTGTAATTGCAGTGATCTATGCATTTTTGCCTTCTTAGAGATGAGTTAAGGAGTCAATACACATTAGGACCTGTTGGCATCATGTTTTTTGACCTACATGTAGTGTATACACCTGGACAAATTTGTTAAATCTCAACCACTATGCTGCTACTGTATTCCACTGTGTATTTTCCGTCTGCAATTCTGGACGGAAAATATACGCAGCAATTCCGTTACGTATGGATAAGCCCTTTTCCCCCACTTCCTAACACATGCACACTCCACTGAGCTGAGAGTGCATGTTTATGGGGGAGTCGGAAACAATAGCTATCTAAAGTCTAATGGGCACCTTTTTAGTTTAACATTTGAGGCTGAATATTGAAATCCAATATGCTTGATACTCAGTTTCAACTACATCTGCCGTTGGGAAAGGAGGGATGGTCGGGAGGCCCCGATACGCAGTAGATAGACAATGGGATCTGACGACCATTAGGGTATGTTCACACACACTAATTACGGACGTAATTCGGGCATTTTTGCCCCGAATTACATCCGAAAAATGCGCCGCGATAGCGTTGACAAACATCTGCCCTTTGAAAGCAATGGGCTGACGTTTGTCTGTTCACACGAGGCGTATATTTACGCGCCGCTGTCAAATGACGGCGCGTAAATAGACGCCCGCGTCAAAGAAGTGACCTGTCACTTCTTGGGGCGTAATTGGAGCCGTTATTCATTGACTCCAATGAAAAGCAGCGCCAATTACGTCCGTAATGGACGCGGCATTCAAGCGCCTGCACATGCCGTTACGGCTGAAATTACGGGGATGTTTTCTCCTGAAAACATCCCCGTAATTTCAGCCGTTACGGACGCTGTCGTGTGAACATACCCTTAGTCTAATGTGTACATGAAAACTAATCAATCATAATCTTTTGTCTTTTTTACTTTTTTCTAATGGTTCAGAATACTTAGATTGATGTTCACTCTTATAGACCCAGATAGGCTGGGATATCTTATGTCTTCTTTACAGCTATTAATGTACACATATTTGGTATTCCTACAACACGCGCAATAGTCAATGTGAGGGCATAGAAACTTGTTCAATGTCTTGTTATTCCAATGCCAAGCTTCTTTGCATCATCTAAACACCAACCTTCCATTGCCTGCCCTTAAAATGATGCTTTCTGCAAGGGAACATTTGGCTGAGTTCCAGGGAACCCCATGGTCCTGTGGTAATTTATGCCCTAACATCATTCTGCATGTCTAGGCTAGATTGTCTCTAGTAATCTGCCTGATCATTCAGATGTCCCTGGTGATTATGTCCCTGCATCTTTTCACTACTTTTTACTTACTTCTAATGGTCCTGGCATAGAAAATAATTTTATGTTTTTTTCTTTTACAGGGTGTATAAATATCAAGCTCAAGAATACGCTTTCTCAACAATTGAAGGGCTCCTTCGTTCACTGGGTGGGGATCACTTTGTAAATATGACGCAGAGGTCAGTTGGGGAATCTCTACAAGGTATTGGAGTGCAACAACGATTCATTGATGATGTCATCAGTGCTGTAATGAAAGCCAGCTATGGACAATCCGTATCAATTCCAGCATTAGTTGGTGAGTCTTCAATAAATATGTCCCACCAGGAAGGAATGTACATTTATACAGTAGAAAGCAGCAGAGGAAAGGGGAAAAAATACACCGGTTAGACACAACATTTCTGGCTGCACTATATCTAATATCCACAGCTGCCTAATAAGTGAATGTGAATATTTTCTTTTTTAACAATACATTTTACTGATAATAATATACTGTAAGTGGTACTAGTAACAAATTTGAATAGTGAAAGCATTCGCAAAATAGTTGTTTGTTCTTTTTAAATCGTTTTCTTTTTAATTGGAAATGATCACTACCCCACACGGCAACTTACTTGCAATATTTTGTCCACTTGGCATTATGCTCCTATTATACCGTAAGTGGGCTAGGGTTTAGGTATATGTGGGATTTATATGGACGTCACGTTACACACAAGTTTTCCTCGCCACGGGGTGTGTTCCTTGGTAATCCCAGGGTAGCAAAGAAAATACACCTTATATTGCACAAAAATTAAAACTTGCTGAGAAGGTTGTTAAAATGTAGTGATCATTATTGAGGCTCTTATCATTCCTTTCTCAAGTTTTGGAATGTGAATCTAAGCAGCATATTCCGGTCCATCTTCTATACAGTTGCCAGAGTGATTTTATTCCAGTCTATCTTAAATGCAGGTTTTCATGCTGAAAATGTTAGTGGCCACAGTACTAACAGCTGAAGACCCTACGCTATTCTTAGGCACTTTACCTACCTGCATCCCTTCATACAACCTTCCCCCGTTTTACTGTGATCCTCTAATATATGGAATTTACTATTTAGAACCACTGCTGTACTGAGCTGTTTACACTCAAAACTTCTGCAGATATATCTCTCATGGATGCATATGTTCTTAATGTGGGGTGGACATAATCCTAGATGGATAACACCAAGAGCCAATTTGAATCTTCGTAGCCAAATAATAAGAATGTTTATAGACCTCAATAGGAAAAAAGCCTAAAGTTTACCCTCTAATAGCAAATTTGAAGGTGCATTGGCCACCTGGCTCCTGGAATCTGTCCATACCTGTTCAATAGTTGCCACATCTGGCCAGCTCCATTGCATTTTAGAGGCTTTGGTTACTGCTGCGTTGGATGCTCCGTTAGGGGCCCCCTTATTTTGTCTGGTAAAACGACGGACACCATGGCAAAAAACCTGATGGAACCCATTAAAGTCAATGGGTTCCGTCGGGTGCAACGGATTTGACTCGTCTGGTATTTTCGTTGGTCTGCTCCTAAGACGGTGGAGAGCAATAGAAACACCAACCCAGATCTGTTGAGAACTGCAGAAATACAAATAATTGGTTTGCTGCAAATGAGTTATTTTGACAACACACCCTTTATTTTATTTGTATTATTTCTGCTAGTGCGTCCAGTGTGTATTGCTGACACTTTTAAAGTTTAAGCGTTAATAATCTCTTGTTTGCTTTTCTTTGTAATTAGGTGCCATGTCTTTGGCAGGAGCCCAAGGAAATATGTGGTCTGTAGAAGGTGGCAATAAGCTGGTTTGTTCTGGTTTGCTGAAGTTGACAAAAGCTAATGTGATCCATGCAAGGGTGACGGCAGTGTCTATACACAACACGGGTATGTTTTTCACTAACATGACCATAGCATGAAATGCCTGTCAAATAAAGAGATGTATAACTCATGGGGCCAATCACACAACCGTTGTTTCAACGGAGCGTGTGAAGGGTCCGTGAAAAAAATGGGACTATTTTTTTTTTTTTTGCACTAAAAGCATCCCTTCATAGACTAGTCTATGGGGGGGATGCGTGATAACGTGCCCCGCACGGGTGCATCTCAGACGTGAAAAACTGTTGTCTTTCACGTCTGTGGTTGGCCACGTTCGTGTGAATGTAGCCTTAGAGTTGTGATTTCATGGCTACTTATCTGACTGAGACTCTTATGATATCACAGTTTCTTAACGTTAGTTTACATGCTGTGACATCACAGCTATCTAAAAGCCACTTGTAATGTCACAACCGCTTACCTCACAGAAACCCGCTGGTGATGTCCCTGCAGCTCACCATGAGAGAAGCAGTTGTGATGTCATTGTAGCTTACCGGACTGAAACACTCTTGTGATGTCACAGTAGCTTACCCAGGACAGACACGAACAACAGAGGGTACTTGTGCAAGAACTGTATATGGGCTCCATAAATTCCAACTGCTAATTGGATGCTGGCCATAGTCCACCTCATTTATGTCTCTCTAGAAAATTAATCACGCTGTACCACTCCATCAGTTATCGTGAGACATAGATAAGAAGTAGCTTAGTCCCTTATATGTGATCTAATAGACAGCAGGAACCACTATTATATTTTTAAAATAGCAGTGCCCCACCCCCTTGCTTGCAGAGCCCTTGTGCAGCTGCACAGTTAGTGAAACCTCTTCAAAGGACCACCTAACTGAGAAGACCGCGGATACATACACTATGCATACTGCCTATCTTCTTTAAGAAGACCACTTCCCTAGAAGAACACTTTTCAATGCAATTTTGTGAGTTCGGTCTAAAAGAGGTTACACTGTATATGGTATGTCTGCCCCTGTAATGACCGGTTCTTACCGCACACATTGGAGCTACAGTTATCATTTAAACAACTTCTGACATGTCATAGAGAAGATAACACCTGTGAAGTAGTGCTGGGGATCGGGGTGGGGGTGGGGGTCCCAGTACATGGACCCTGACAATTACAATATGTGGCATGTCTTTATGATCTGTCCAGAGGTGAACACAGACTGCAGAGGGCCCCTGTGAAAAGAATGTGCATGGGCCACCATAACCTAACCACGCCCGGGCGCATATAAAACTATACAAATCTATATTGCACATTTTATCACTAGTTTCAAACACAAGTACCAAACATAAATAATTCAAACAATGTTACTGTATAATACCACCACACCATAACCACATAGTGAAATAATACCCCCATATTGTTACTGCATACAACCTCCACACCATAACCACGTAGTGACTGAATGATACCCCCATACTGTTACTGAATAATACCCCCATACTGTTACTGTATAATACTGCCACATCATAACCACATAGTGACTGAATAATACCACCATACTGTTACTGAATAATACCACCACACCATAACCACATAGTGACTGAATAATACCACCATACTGTTACTGAATAATACCGCCACACCATAACCACATAGTGACTGAATAATACCCCCATACTGTTACTGAATAATCCCACCACACCATAACCACATAGTGACTGAATAATACCCCATACAGTTACTGAATAAAAAACACTATACAAAGACCAATATTACCACCACATAACAACCATATAATATTACCACCACATAACGACCATATAATATTACCCCCCATATAATGGTAGATGTCAGTTAGACACCGGAGCTCTACATACCATATAAGTGATTACAGCGCATTTATATCTAGTGACATACAGGTGATGTTTCCTCTGATCAGAGTCGTTCACTTTCCCTTTTCTTCTCCATGCGGCCCAGACCACTGTGACGACTTATTCCAGCCGCAACTCGTCTCTGCAGAATTTGACACACAGACATTTTGGTTTCTCGCCTTTCCAGCACCCTCCACACCTATACCCCATCCTCTAAACAAACTCGTAATCCACAGTACCTCAGATGGTAATAATGATCCCTCCGTGCTCGACGCAATAAGAGTGCCCCATCAGTAACTGTGCCCCCCAGTAATAATACCCCCTTTCTGCCCCCTTGTATATAGCGCCACAGCATCCCCTGTAGATAGCGCCTCACAGCCCTCCCCTTGTATATTGTGCCATATAGCTACCCCTTTGTAGATCATTCCACGCAGCCCCCTTCTTATATATAGTGCCACCCAGCCCCCTTGTGTATATAGTGCCACCCAGCTCCCCCTCCCTTTGTATATAGTGCCACACAGCTCCCCCTCCCTTTGTTTATAGTGTCACACAGCTCCCTCCCCTTGTTTATAGTGTCACACAGCTCCCTCCTCCCCTTGTATATAGTGACACACAGCCCCCTCCCTTTGTATATAGTGACACACAGCCCCCTCCCCCTGTATATAGTGACACACAGCCCCCTCCCCCTGTATATAGTGACACACAGCCCCCTCCCCCTGTATATAGTGTCACACAGCTCCCTCCCCCTGTATATAGTGTCACGAAGCTCCCTCCCCCTGTATATAGTGTCACGAAGCTCCCTCCCCCTGTATATAGTGTCACGAAGCTCCCTCCCCCTGTATATAGTGTCACGAAGCTCCCTCCCCCTGTATATAGTGTCACGAAGCTCCCTCCCCCTGTATATAGTGTCACGAAGCTCCCTCCCCCTGTATATAGTGTCACGAAGCTCCCTCCCCCTGTATATAGTGTCACGAAGCTCCCTCCCCCTGTATATAGTGTCACGAAGCTCCCTCCCCCTGTATATAGTGTCACGAAGCTCCCTCCCCCTGTATATAGTGTCACGAAGCTCCCTCCCCCTGTATATAGTGTCACGAAGCTCCCTCCCCCTGTATATAGTGTCACGAAGCTCCCTCCCCCTGTATATAGTGTCACGAAGCTCCCTCCCCCTGTATATAGTGTCACGAAGCTCCCTCCCCCTGTATATAGTGTCACGAAGCTCCCTCCCCCTGTATATAGTGTCACGAAGCTCCCTCCCCCTGTATATAGTGTCACGAAGCTCCCTCCCCCTGTATATAGTGTCACGAAGCTCCCTCCCCCTGTATATAGTGTCACGAAGCTCCCTCCCCCTGTATATAGTGTCACGAAGCTCCCTCCCCCTGTATATAGTGTCACGAAGCTCCCTCCCCCTGTATATAGTGTCACGAAGATCCCTCCCCCTGTATATAGTGTCACGAAGATCCCTCCCCCTGTATATAGTGTCACGAAGATCCCTCCCCCTGTATATAGTGTCACGAAGATCCCTCCCCCTGTATATAGTGTCACGAAGATCCCTCCCCCTGTATATAGTGTCACGAAGATCCCTCCCCCTGTATATAGTGTCACGAAGATCCCTCCCCTGTATATAGTGTCACGAAGATCCCTCCCCCTGTATATAGTGTCACGAAGATCCCTCCCCCTGTATATAGTGTCACGAAGATCCCTCCCCCTGTATATAGTGTCACGAAGATCCCTCCCCCTGTATATAGTGTCACGAAGATCCCTCCCCCTGTATATAGTGTCACGAAGATCCCTCCCCCTGTATATAGTGTCACGAAGATCCCTCCCCCTGTATATAGTGTCACGAAGATCCCTCCCCCTGTATATAGTGTCACGAAGATCCCTCCCCCTGTATATAGTGTCACGAAGATCCCTCCCCCTGTATATAGTGTCACGAAGCTCCCCCCCCTTGTATATAGTGTCACGAAGATCCCTCCCCCTGTATATAGTGTCACGAAGCTCTCCCCCCCCCCCCTGTATATAGTGTCACGAAGCTCCCTCCCCCCCTGTATATAGTGCCACACAGCTCCCCCCACCCCTTGTATATAGTGTCACACAGCCCCCCATCCCCAAAAAAAATAATTCTACTTACCTTGCCCCGTTCCCGCCACGGACAGAGCGAGGTATAGACTCCGGGTGGGACGCATGCGTAGACCGGTGTGATGCAGTGACGTCATCACGCCGGCCTGCGCAGGGAGTCTTCTCAGCGCCTTCTAGGCTGCAGGCCTAACGTAGCCTGCAGCCTTTATTATTCAATTGTATCTGGGCCCTGAGGGTCCAGGATTGTTTACCTCATCACATGTAGATGTCCCATGCAATACGTTGGTAAAACGAGTAGGGAATTTAGAAGAAGGATTCGTGATCACGTAGGAGTTATCAGGAGGAAAGATGACACCCCGGTGTCACGCCATGTGTGGGCATGTCATAAAGGAGACGCTAGGGTCCTTTGAATTTCAAGGAATTGAACATGTCAAACCGCTACTGAGAGGCGGTAACCTGGATAAAAAGATTTTACAAAAGGAGGCGGAATGGATTTTTAGGATGCAGACTGTTAACCCCTTAACGCCGAAGGACGGATATATCCGTCCTCAGCAGCTGCTAGTTCGCGCAGGAGGACGGATATATCCGTCTCCTGTGATCGCGCGGGTACTGACAGTTTACCCACGCGATCAGCGGCAGGAGCACGGCTGTTATACACAGCCTGGCTCCTGCTGCAACTGCCGGAATCGAAGCGCGCGCAGATTCCGGCAGTTTAACCCATTAAATGCCGCTGTCAATAGTGACAGCGGCATTTAATGTGTTTGACAGAAGGGGGAACTCCCTCTATCTCCCGATCGGCGCCCCCGCAAACAAATCGCGGGTCGCCGTCGGGTTTCCATGACAGCCGGGGGTCTAACAAAGACCCCCAGGTCTGTCTTTAGCATCTGCCTGTTAGGCGATGCCAGAGGCATGACCTAACAGGTTGCCTGTCAGTTTTACACTGACAGGCAATAATGCTTTGGTATACGAAGTATACCAAAGCATTATATATGCGATCGGCACATCGCATAGTGAAGTCCCCTGGTGGGACTAAAAAAAAAAATGTAAACAGTTAAATAAAGTTTGTGAAAAAAAAAATAAAAAAAATTACAGTCAAAGTCAAATAAAACTACTTTTTTGCCCCAAAAAGTGGTTTTATTTAATAAAACGGTCAAAACAAATCACACATACACATATATGGTATCCCCGCGATCGTAACAACTTGACCAATAAAATGAACACATTAATTAAACCGCCGGATGAACGGCGTCCAAAGAAAACGCAAAAAACAACGGCAAAATTCTCTCTTTTCTCCCATTCCCCCCATAAAAAATAAAATAAAAGTTAATCTATAAGTCCTATGTACCCCAAAATAGTACTAATGAAAACTACACATTGTCCCGCAAAAATCAAGCCCACGTACGGCCACATCGACGGAAAAATAAAAAAATGACGGCTCTTGGAACGCGGCGATGCAAAAACAAGTAATTTTTTTCTAAAAGGGTTTTTATTGTGCAAACGTAGAAAAAACATATAAAACCTTTACATATTTGGTATCCCCGTAATCGTGCCGACCCATAGAATAAAGTTAACATGTTATTTACGCTGCATAGTAAACGGCGTAAATTTATAACGTGAAAATCAATGCTGGAATAGCTGCTTATTTTCAATTCTCTCCTAAAATAAAGTTAATAAAAGTTAATCAATATATTATAAGCATCTAAAAATGGTACAATTACAAAATACAACTCGTCCCGGAAAAAACAAGCCCTTATACGGCTATGTCGACGGAATAAAAAAAGAGTTACGACTCTTGGAACGCGACCGTGAAAAAACAAAAAATAATCCTTGGTCATTAACGTGCAAAATGGCCCGGTCATTAAGGGGTTAACCCACATGGGCTGAATGAGCAAATATCATACTCCTGCTTCCTTTAATTATTCCTCCAAGTATCTATTGTCAAGCTTTTTACATTGTGTCTCACATAGGCGGCTCTGGACCTTGTTCCCGACGTGGATTGCATGGTTATACAATGCGATCTCTGATGTTCCTGGACGTGAAGGGATACAGAGAGGGGTGGCAGCGTCTCTGGTCGCCGTTGCCTAGGCAACATGTGTAATCACAACAAACTCCGATACTTTCTATTAGTAGTATTCATTGGTCCCGTCCTACCTAATCTAGTGACTGCTTGTATCTGGGAGAAGCAGTGTCTAATACTGTTTCTGCAGGATCGGCTATGATCTGTGTTTTATCGGGCTGTATACATGGAGCCGCGTTTAGCTCCCCAGGGTTACTAGGGACGCGCCGTGGTCCGGGCATTCTCATTGGTTGTCAGAATGGAGGCTCGCCGCCTCTGGCACGTCAGGCTTGACGTGGTTGATGCGAATTGGCGGCTTGCCAGTATGACGACATAGGAGAGGCCGGCTCAAAACTTTAAAGGTCCATAGTTCCTCCGGCGCGTGTGCGGCCATTACATCCGAGTCGTACACGCGCCAGGAGGCTTAATCAGCACAAAAACAGTGCTATCCGGCTTTTTAATGAATGTTTCTATAAATCCCTGATGACGTATCACGCTGCTTGGTGATACTGAAACGCGTAGGATTAGTTGAATTTTATGGCAGGGGTTCAGTGAATATCTATAATACAATTAGGGATAGCGGTCTCTGGGTGTAATATACGTACTATCACCCCTTGACGCCTTTTCCTCGCTGACCACTTGCTTTTGCCTGTTTCTGGATAAATTGGCCTTTTTGAGCCATGTTTTATACAATCAATTAATAAAGTGTTCTTTTAATCGTTCTTTCAGACGGTGAATATATATAATAGTTTAATTGAACGACAATCTTTATTAGTCATACAGTGAATAACTTACATAAAGACTAGGGGTCAATGCCTATCCTGTGGATTAGGGATACATGTTTTTGAGAAAACACCTTTAACTCCATATGGGGCATGATCCACTTGGCCTTTTTATATTTAAGAAGTCGGTGCCTGGAGACGTTGGCGTTTCTAAAATCCTAAAATAAATGTCCCCAGGCACTGTTTTTACTTCAATTGTCACACTTTTCTTTACTCTCAGTGCCACTTATAAATGGGGAACGCGCGTCCTGCTCCCTCACTTGGGGCAAACAGAAGGCTGTTGCGCCGAGCGTCTGAGTGGCGTACTCACGCTGGGTGCAGGCAGTTCAAGAGTCAGACCATGATTCGTGACCTGCCTGCATTGAGTAGGGTCAACATAAGCAAATTTAATTTGCTTTACGTTGACCTTACTAGGTTGGAGGGGGGTATGGCTGTCCACAGAGCCGGAGTCTGTGACTCAGCGGGACATTATTCAGACCTCCCGGGACGACGGGACAGCGGCAAAAATACAGGGCTGTCCCGTCGGATCCGGGACGGTTGGTAGCTATGTAATAGTGCCATGCACAAAGAGCCCTACAACCTGCCTGATGAAGACATCAGTTCGATGTCGAAACATGTTTCCGCACAGCTTGTATATGTTTTTAATAAACCCTATGGCTTTGCAGCCAGTTTACTTACAGTTACCAATGACTAGTGGCAGCGTCCTGAAACAAAAAACATTCTTGTTTTATTTGATGAACTATCTCATTATCAAGGTGTCTGTCTATATTAGGCAGCAAGTGAACCGTTAGTTTTTTAAGTTGATGTGTTGGAAGCAGTAAAACTGGGCAAGCGTAAGGCTCTGAGTGACTTTGACAAGGGCCAAATTGTTATGCTAGACAACTGGGTAAGAGCACCCCAAAATGGCAGGCCTTGTGGGGTATTCCCGGTATGCAGTGGTTAGTACCTACCAAAAGTGGTCTTAGGAATGACCACCAGTTAACCGGCGACAGGATCATGGGTGCTCAGGGCTCATTTATGCATGTGGAAAGCGAAGGCCTGTCCGCCTGATCCAATCCCACAGAAGCTACTGTGGCACAAATTGCTGAAAAAGATAAGGCTGGCTATGATAGGAAGGTGTCAGAACAAACAGTGCATCACAGGCTTCAGCATTTGAGTCTGCATAGCCACATTCCGGTCCGAGTGCCCATGCTGACCCTAATCCACCGCCGAAATCGCCTATAATAAGCTTTTGAACATCAGAGCTTGACCATATTGCAATGGAACAAGGTAGCCTGGTTTGATGAATTATGTTCTCTTTTATGTCCTGTGGACAGCCGGATGCGTGTGCATCACTTACTTTTACATGTACTACCTACCTAAACATTGTTGCAGACCACATACACCCCTTCATGGCAATCGAGTTCCCTAATGGCCTTGGCCCCTTTCATCAGTATAATGCACCCTGCCACACTTCATAAATGTGTCCAGAATGGTTTAAGGAACATGACAGAGTTCAAGGTTTTGTCTTGACTTTACCAGTTCCCCCCATCTCAATCCCATCGAGCATTTGTGGGATATGCTGAAAAAAACAAGTCAGATCCATGGCGGCCTCACCTCATAGCACACCGGACACAAAAGATCAGCTGCTAACGTTTTGGTGCCAGATATCACAAGACACCCTCTGAGGTCTTGTGGAGTCAATTCCTCAACTGTTCATAAGTGTTTTGGCGGCACAAGGGGGGCATACACAATATTAGGCAGGTGGTTTTAATGTTATGGTTGATTGGTATGCCCCCTCAACGTGCTAGATATCAGATTGTTCCCTTTTCATCCGCCATCATTTGCTATAGATTTTTCTTTTTTGTGTGTATGTGCCCGCTGCCTACCACTAAACCTCCAGTGCCTAGGGTGGAATACGGCGCTGCTAAAGGGACATAAGTGTGCACCACCAATTCTAATGTTTAGAGCTGTATAGTAGTGTGTGTCCAGAGACCATGAGCCAGAAATACACACATTCAAAAGAATTGCGGAAAGTCTCCTATGTCGTGAATGCATAAGTGTACTTGGTAAATGTGTATTTGTGTATGTCTGCACATATGCAGTAAGTTTACTATTGATACATGTATGTGTGTCTCCACATATGTAGTTAGTTTGCGTATATATGTGTAAATTATAAATGGGTGTATATATATGCTTGTATGTAGTAAGTGCATGTGTGGGCTGCTGTCATTTATCAGCCAGGGATAATTTTTTATTCTGGCCCTGATGACAAACAAGTATAATAGTAAAGAAGCCGCCACATGGTCCAGGGCCACATAATATCCATTACTTCATAGACTGATCGTAGTTACATTGTGAGGTGCTCAGTAAACATGCTTAAAGAATCACGCCTAAGGATCTTTATACTGGCAGAGTTCTGCCGGCAATCGAGCCCCAGATCAAAAACATAGCACACTGATCGACGCTCTTTTAGTTGCATTTACATGGAGCAATCACTGTAGTTTATGGGGACGAACAAGATCGTTGGTGCCCATAGAATTTGCATCATTGTCAGAAGCACCTCCCCCGTTTACACTGGGAGATGTGCTGCCGGCGACGTTGAATTTTACTGTCGCGTAAAAGATGCGACCAGCCACCTAATTGCTGTGTCATTCCGTTCCCCCGATTTATTTGGCCTGTGTAAAAGGGCATGGATGTTGAAACACTCATATATGTACAGTTACAATCAAGGCCTGGTTCAAAACTCAAGGTCACGTGGACATACTTCACAAGAGACATTTTAACGGTATCCGTGACTGCTGCAACTTTTCAAGTCTTCTAGATTGCATATGTTCAGGACAGACATTAGTGTTCGGAAATGCGTTATATTCTCCACTAGAGGGAGCCTCAACCTTGCACAATCATTGAATTGCTTGATTTTGTACTGTACACTCCATATGTTGCGTTATTTGTCGTGAGATACAACCCCTTTCATTTTATTTAAAACTATTGGCAAACAGGACTACATCAGTATAATGTAGTGGTAGCATATTGTATGTAATTGGGGAAGTTGGGAAACGCAGACGCTGTACGTGCCTATTCTTGCTTCACTTTTCACTGCTCCTTTTATTCTGTCTGATTCCTTTACAGAGAAGAAGCACCTGTATGAAGTTCAGTATGAGCAAGAGGGAACCCTTGGTTCAGACTACTATGATTTGGTGATAGTGGCTGCCCCTTTGCACAAAGCTGGATACCCCATCTCGTTTCTGAACCTCCAGCCCCTTCCTGAGCCTATGGGTTCTTACCATCGGGTCGTTTCTTCTATTGTCCATGGCTATCTCAATTCCTCCTATTTTGGATTCACAGATCCCAAACTTTTTCCTTTTGCTAGTATCCTCTCTGTGGACACCCCGGATGCCATATTCCATAGCCTGGAAAGTCTGTGTCCGGTAAATGTATCAGTTGGCTTTCGCCGCAAGCCTCCGCAGGAGGCTGCGGTGTGGCGAGTTCTATCTCAAAGACCTCTAGACAGAAAGGAACTAAAGACCCTGTTCAAGTCTTACTACTCTGTTCAAGTAATTGAGTGGCAAGCCTTTCCGAGCTATGCTACTGCCGGTTCTTCTAAGCCATTGCCTCCCATTATACTTCATGATGGTCTCTATTACCTCAGTGGTGCAGAGTGGGCTGCTAGCTCGGTGGAGATGATCGCAGTCGCAGCAAAAAATGTGGCTCTATTGGCTTTCAATCGCTGGTTTGAGATCAATGAGAAAATAGACCAGCAAGACCTACTGCACAAACTGAAGACTGAACTTTAGGGAATTGTAACACGGCACAATTATGTGACTATTTGCCATGGCATTATGCATTTTACACTGGACTTCATGGTACCTCGTATCCTCTGCTCTGCTGCCGGATGTCTGTGCCTGACGGCTTTCTTATTGGATCTGGGGTTTGGGGATGATAATATTATTTTAAATTTGCTTGGAATAACTGGAAGTTATCCGTTTTTATTTTTTGTATTGAAGATTTCACATAGGAATGAGCAAACATTGTGATCTGTGGCCCTTTTTCTGCGCAGCGTTTTTCACTATGACTATTTTAACTCATCAGTGGACGTGAATCACTACAATGGAAAATTGTATGGACAAGTTATTATGGTATTAGTGGGGTGTCACAAACCACCTAACACTACATAATCAAAGCTGAACGTCTCCCATGTCAATTGCTATGTATTTTACCTTCTGACTTATTACAACAATATTTATGTATGATATTCAGAAATGCCAATAGCCCGTTTCAGGAGAACTTTGGTCTGTGATTGATTACTGTGGTCTGCGTTGAATAAGTCCGTGTGATGGACCCGTGTGAAGGGTCCGTTGAAGAATAGAACATGTCCTATTATCTTCCGTCTTCGAGGATCCATCCTTAGGCTCAAGTCTATGGGGATCCGTGAAAATGGGACCCGCACGGGGGCACCTCAGACGTGAAAAACCAAGTTTTTCACGTCCGAGTTTCCCCCCGCTTGTATGAATCTAGCCTAAGTAAGAGAATATTTGGATAGTGGTGTTTTCAATCGGATGCATCATGAAAAGGTCAAATTCTTTAGAGAGGGAATAATAAAAAACTTAAACCAAAGTCTCATTCACTTTTTATTATTGCCTTGTATTCGCAGACCTGAGCTACACAATGATTTCTGTCGACGAGCTGGACGCACAATGTAATTTTTATGCAACATTTTTCCCTTGAGAAAAAGAATTACAAATTTGAGCTATTTTTGCATGACCATGGTAAGTTCCATTCATTTTTATAAGGTGTGATTGACACGCAACCTGCTGATGTGGTGCCATCCATTCTGCATCTTTAAAACCACCTATTACCTTTTCTCTTTTCTTGCTGCTGAAAAAAAGAAAACCCTCCAAACAAAGCTTTAAAACTAGATTTGGTCTATTTTTATGTCCCTATTGTATTGAGTAGGTAGTGCAATAGACCAGAAGCTGAACTCCAGTAGAATAAGGCTGTGTTCACATGGTCAATCCATCGTAGATTCAAGCAAAAATGACAGAATAAATAGTGCAGGATTCTGCGCTATTTTGTTCTGGAAAACAATAGACGACATGACGAAAACCCAAAGGACCATTCTAGTCAATGGGGTCCGTCGGTGCGGTTGGTGTTCGTCATGCGACGAATCAATCACTGGGGTCTGCCAAACACTGATGTAAACAACAGAGCCTAACAAACATGAAAACATTTTGTAGTATTCTACATATTATAACAAAAGGACAACTGCATTTAAATAAAAAATATATATATTCCGTACGGACTATTGCTGCGTTGTCCACTTTAGTAAATGCTGTGCAGTTCTCTGTGTGTTGGACTCGGACACGGACATATTATGGCTCTGGCAAGGAAACTGTGGCAACCTACATGCTGCAATATACCACACGCCCTCATACCTGTTATGATTAGACATAAAATAAATGATTAGTGGGTTTTCCACGTGACCGGTGCCATTTCAGGCCACAATGTATTGTACTTTATACAGCGTATACAAGCTGTGTACCCAAACAGATTTCAAATCTTCTACTCCGCCACCTGACCAGTGATTGAAACCAAGGGATCCTGTCCAGATGACTACTTTTAATTCCAGTCTGTGAATTGTCAGCAGGTTCTGTTTCCTGTCTATGCGTTTATATATAAACACCGGAACACTTGCATGAATTTTCTCCTGCTCTCAGTGCCAGACTAACTTTTATACAGTCCTAATTTATTCACCAGAAACCTGGGTCGGCAGTGGATTGTGGGAGATTGCCCTGATGGTGGAGGTAATGTTTTACTGAATGAGTTTAGTTTGTGAGCACAAGTCAAAAGATATGATCCCGCTTTTATCTACTGGAAAACAAACATGCTACTAATCTGTATTGTCATTTACACAATAGTTCTAATATTAGCAAGGAACTCTGTTCAGCCAACCGTGCATGTATATTTCAATGGAAAGAGCTGAAAAAGTCACTTCTGGCAGCGGCTTATCTCTCATGGGTGCATTGGATCATAAAATCTAACATGACTAATCCCTCTTAAGGCCCTTTTACACGTCTCAATGATCGGGCAAATGAGCGTTTATATGAACGCTTGTCCCCGGTCATTGCCAATGCTCATTCATCCGCTGATCTGCTCGTTATGCAGCAATAAATATTATTGCTGGAAATGTATGGGGACGAACGATCCTAGTGATGATTGCTCGTCGCCATACATAACCAGGCATTGCTCCTTGTGAAAGGAGCAAACAAGCTCTGATATACAAGGAGTCTCGTTGATCAGTGCTCTTTTTTTAAGGCCCATATCGGGCCGTGTAATAGGACTTTTAGTCCTGACTTCTGCCTTCAGGGGACAGTCGGGAGCTCCCTATACAATGGGTGGGGTTTTAACAACTTTTATCACGTGGCCAGCTTAAAGCAAAAAATCAGAATTCTGCTGACTTCTAGAAAGCAGTTCATTAAGGGAACTTAAGGATAAGTTTTTTTCTTTGCATCACTTTTTAGTACACGACATTAAAAAAATTATGTCAGATGCTCCTTCGCAACATATGGCTACAGCTGTATCTAGTAACAGTGAATGTGGACAAACAGCCTCTGACAGAATTTTTAGAATGGCATTCGGCAGATCTCGATGAAGGGAAAGATTTCCTTTGGCCTAGTCCTACACGTCTACTTAAAATTTCATTCAACTCTATTATAGTGGTATGCGTCTTCTACTATTCCCTATGGAAAAAGTCACATGCATCTTGTACAGTTTCTAACTTGATTGAAAATGTCTGCAGTAGGAATCAATGGAAAGGTATGGACTAATGTGTAATCCTCTCAAACATTAACAGGTACATTAAACACAATGGGTATCATTAATCAAAACTATTTAACATAAAGCCACCCATACTAACCAATTACAATACTTTTCCTTTTTTCAGAGAAGTTTAAGAAATACATTTTATGTTAGACAGTTTTCACGAGTCTCTCTCAAGGTTAAATTTGCAACATCCATGTCGTTTTTGGGTTGGAAACTGTTGGATATGCTTATGACTTTATTGGGTCTATTTTTACTTCTATCAGATGTGGCCAATGAAAGGTATCCAGTTTACAAAACTCACTTCCATATTCCCTATTAGGCTAGTTTCACACTGCGTTTTTGTTGTTTGGTAGATAAGCTCCCATGTCTCTCAATGAGAGTTACTCAAACAAAACAAAAAAACAGTGTGAACCCAGTCTTGGGGAATTCAGAGTTAATAGAGTGGGTCCTATATTCAAGATCTTCCTCTTATTGCCCGAGTGGAGAGCGGTTGGCAACTGCATCTCGTTCTGGAGAACCTATCCTGCATTGCACAGACAACCCATTGATTTAAATGAGCACTGTGTAATTCTTAATTTACCCTGTGTTGGCGCTGCAGGGAAATTGAACACTTACTGACCGGTTTCTCCACAGATTACAGCTGATCGCAAGTGATCCCAGCGAGGCGGACACTTTGTGATCCGCTTATGGTCAAGGGACCCCTCTATCAAGAAGGGAATATCCAAAGGGGTTTACCCCTTCAACGGTTTATAATTGGAGGAAACTATCAAAGTTGGGGATTTTGGCCGACCTTTATCTTGTGTATGATCAACTTAAAGGGGTTATCTTCATGAGAAGAGACAATTAGGACATATAGACAGTAGAGGTGGTGTTCCCCCATCAGGGCCCTCTGAGTCAAAGCGGGGAGCCACCCCGTCAGAGAAATCCGATCCATCCATGTATTACATAGTCGGCTATTCATTTGAATGGCCAACACGCAATACAACGTTTCCCCTGCAGCGGCATGAATGACCAACGGGAACTTGCCATGTGGATAACAGCTGACTGCTGAAGGTGCTAGGAAGCGGACCAATGGCAATCATCGGGGCTGCTGTCATGATTTTTTATTTTTTTTCCTTCATATTATGGCCATGTGAAACCCACCTAAGATGATAAAAACACAGTAGTTCTAGTGCAGAGGGGTCTTTTTTGAGAGTATTTTTTTGTAAACATAATTTTAATTTTGTCTTGTTTAGGAGATATGGAACATACACTTTTGACACTACAGTTTTTTGTTTTTTTTCATCATTGAATTAAAAAGGTGGGAGCACTATTCCAAGGAAGGCTGGGCATACACAGAAAAGTTATAGTAGCAATGCGGCTTTTATTATTCTATTATTATTGTTACATTAAACATAACGACTATTGCAGGAAATCCAACGTGGTTTGCTTCTTTAGTACTTTGGAAATAATTTCTCACGTTATAACGTTGATTTTCATGCGACTCCTATGCAACTTTGGCTCTGTGTTATCCCAGCCTTATATTTAGCTATTTTCATGTTTGATTCTTTACCAAGTGAGAAGTGGTAACAGTTTGAAAGCTCCTGTGACGTTTGCTTCCGTGACATAGAACAATACAGCAGGGTTTTAGAAATATAGTGCTATCAGAGAAGGTGACTAATCTGCAACACGTGAGTGTTGAGAGTAACCAATGCTGATACATAGATCCGGATAAAAAAAACTTACTGTATTTGTCATGTGAAATATCTAATTACATCTGTATGCTCACTGATTGCAGACTTAAACATAATACATTTAGTGCATATATGGCTGTACATATGCCAACTATGAGCTGTGGTAGATTTTCGCTATCATTGTCGTATTCTGGCGTAAAATATAGTGGTTTTTTTTGGGATGCACATGTCCAAGCCCATTCCGATTAGCACCGCCTACTTTAAAAAAAAAAAAAAAAAAGTGTCGGGACCGACCTAAAAATGCAAAAAGTGCAAGATATTTGCACAAAAATTTAAGCTTTTGCGCAAATTGTGACTTTTTCGCAAACTGGCTTAGCGTTCATAATAAATTTTAACAAGGTTTCCGTAAGTTATATTTTGTATAAATGCCATGAAATAAGAGCGACACTGAATGGCTAACTTGTAGTACTCAAATACAGCAGTCTTTCATGCCAGCTGTATGTCCTCCATGTTCTGATTCCCTGAATGCAGGGTTAATGTGACTGAAGGACTGATGCAAACAGGAGCTGTGTGAAACGACTAACTAATAATGCTCAAATACATCAGTCTTCATTGCCAAGTCCATAGTTTTCATGCTGTGAATCCCTGAAAACAGGGTGAATGTGGCTGTAGGACTGACGGAAATAGGCGTTCTACTAAATGACTAAGGGCAAGTCCACACGGTGCGTCGTTGACGCAGTTTTGTTGCATTTGGAAACCGCATGCGGTCTTTGTCTTTGTAATGCTGCCGTTCTGTTGCGTTTTTAAAGGAAATAATTGATGGACATAGTTTTCACCTGTGTTGAAGTTGTTAGGGGCTTCCTGTATATAGTTCATTACAAGGCATTGCAGAATTGTTAGGGTATGTGCACACGATAACGACAATTACGGCTGAAGTTACGGAGCTGGTTTCAGGAGAAAACAGCTCCTGCATTTCAGACGTAATTGCTCGTACTCGCGTTTTGCGAGGCGTCAATTACAGCCGTAATTTGGAGCTGTTCTTCATTGAAGTCAATGAAAAACGGCTCAAATTACGTCCCAAGAAGTGTCCTGTACTTCTTTGATGACGCTGTTATTTTACGCGCCGTCTTTTGACCGCGATGCGTAAAATTACAGGTCGCCGGCAAACCCATTGAAATGAATGGGCAGATGTTTGCCGACGTATTTGAGCCGTATTTTCAGGCGTAATTCGAGGCATAAAACGCCTCGTTTACGCCTGAAAATAGGTCGTGTGAACCCAGCCTTAGCAAAAAAGCAAGCAGTTCAGCAACAATTTTGGCAGCGCGGTCATTAACCGCATGGGGTCAGACATTATGAAGATGCGTTCAATTGCACAAAAAACACATTGTAATATAATAGCAGCAGTCTGCCCATAACAAAAATGTCACCATTGACTTCTATTTAAAAATTACTTGCTGCAGTTCAAAAACGCAACATAAACACACCGTGACTGCACTGTGTGGCCTTACCCTAAGGGTATGTTCACACGCTTAACAAAAAACGGAGCTGTTTTCAAGGGAAAACAGCCCCTGATTTTCAGACATTTTTTGAGCAACTCGCGTTTTTCGCAGCGTTTTCTACGGACGTTTTTGGAGCTGTTTTCATTGGAGTCTAAGGGTATGTTCACACGGCGGGGCTCCGTAACGGCTGAAATTACGGGGATGTTTCAGCCTGAAAACATCCCCGTAATTTCAGCCGTACCGGCATGTGCAGGCGCTTGAACGCCGCGTCAATTACGGCCGTAATTAGCGCTGCTATTCATTGGAGTCAATGAATAGCGGCTCCAATTACGGCCAAAGAAGTGACAGGTCACTTCTTTGACGCGGGCGTCTAGTTACGCGCCGTCATTTGACAGCGGCGCGTAAATATACGCCTCGTGTGAACAGACAAACGTCTGCCCATTGCTTTCAATGGGCAGATGTTTGTCAGCGCTATTGAGGCGCTATTTTCAGACGTAATTCGGGGCCAAAACGCCCGAATTACGTCCGTAAATAGGCCGTGTGAACATACCCTAAGAGAAAACGGCTCCAAAAACGTCCCAAGAAGTGTCCTGCACTTCTTTTGACGAAGCTGTAATTTTACGAGCCGTCTTTTGACAGCGACGCGTAAAATGACAGCTCGTCGGCACAGTACATCGTAAAGCCCATTGAAAGTAATGGGTAGATGTTTGCCGACGTATTGGAGACGTTTTTTCAGACGTAATTCGAGGCGTAAAACGCCTCCATTACGTCTGAAAATAGGTCGTGGGAACCCAGCCTAAGGCCCCATGCACACGACCGTAAAAACTCCCGTAATTACGGGCCCATAGACTTCTATTGGCCACGGGTACCTCCCTGTATGCTTACGGGAAGGTGCCCGTGCCGTTGAAAAAGATAGAACATGTCCTATTTCAGGCCGTAATTACGGCACGGGCAGCCCATAGAAGTCTATGGGGCTCCCGTAATTACGGGTGACTACGTGTGTGCACCCGGAATTACGGGAGCGTTGCTAGGCGACGTCAGTAAATAGTCACTGTCCAGGGTGCTGAATGAGTTAAACGATCGGCAGTAACTGTTTCAGCACCCTGGACAGTGACTTCCGATCACAATATAGATAAAGCTGTAAAAAAAAAAAAAAAATGTTCATACTTACCCAGAACTCCCTGCTTCTTCCTCCAGTCCGGCCTCCCGGGATGACGTTTCAGCCCATGTGACCGCTGCAGCCAATCACAGGCTGCAGCGGTCACATGGACTGCCGTGTCATCCAGGGAGGTCGGACTGGATGTCAAGAAAGGGACGCGTCACCAAGACAACGGCCGGGTAAGTATGAATTTCTTTTACTTTTATTACGGAAAGGGCTGTCCCGTCTCTCTATCCTGCACTGATAGAGAGAAGGGCTGCCGATTTAGTGCAGTGCAATTTTGCAGCCAAAAACGTGCCCGTAAATACGGGTCGACTACGTGTGACCAAGGATCCATATTTACTTCAGTATTTACGGGTGGACAAAAATACGGTTGTGTGCATTAGGCCTCTAACTGTTAGTACTCTAATACAACAGCCTTCCATGCCACATATATATCTTCCATGCTGTGATTCTCTGAAGGCAGGGTTAATGTGGGTGTGGGGCTGATGAATGTAGGAGCTGAACCAAATGACTAACTGGTAATGCTGTAACACAAGTCTCTCCTGTCACTATGCATCTGTATGTTAACAAACTACCAAAATAAATATCTGATATAGATTATTAGTGTAAAATGAGCAAGCACTGAATGACTTGAATGGTGCTCAATAATCATTTTCTCAAAGCTTTCTACTTCTATTCATACCCACCATTGTGATAATAGTGAATACGAACATATCCCATGGACTAGGGACCTCGTTTATTCATTTATATGTGAACTTTTTTAAGTAACCATTTTTGTTGATTTTAAAGCATACTCAATAAAAATTATTTATTAATATTAGTGTATACCCTATTCCAGTGATTCATTTTTGCCACAGATCTATAGAACCAATTGTTGGTTGATAACCTCTGAGATATATTAGGTAGCAAGTAAACAGTCAGTTGTTTGATGTATTGGAAGCAAAAAAAATGAGCAAGCGTAAGGATCTAGGCGACTTTGGCTAAGGCCAAATTGTGATTGCTAGACGAGTGGGTCAGAGCATCTCCCAAGGACGGACAATTGGTGAACTGGCGACAGGGTCATGGGTGAACAAGTGTTAGTACAGCAAAAACGTGAGGGGATGGCGGCGCTCCTCCGAGACTCTTATGAGGTGGTGAAGTGTAGATAGCCGGCTGCCACCCACTGCAGTCCCTTGGTGCTAAATCCTTAGTACCTGGGACAAGGTGAGAGTCAGAAGGTGAAGAGAAAAAAAATGCAGTGTAATTACGGGTATCGGCGCCAGGCTGAAGAGGATCAGGAACGGAGTCAAGTGTATAGGATCTAGGAGATCTTTTATTGAGAAGACGACGCGTTTCTGGACCGGACTGGTCCCTTCGTCAGGTCAGTATACAATAGTAGCACGTGTAATGTGCACATATATATGCAGTAAAAAGACCGGGAACACACCGGTGCACAACACTTCAATTAACATACAAATTAACAAGAGCCGTTACAGGATGACAGATCCTTCGTGGCTTCAAAGTTTAAAACATCATGGTTTATACAGATAATATGTTATTCACATGTGTTCTTATACATTTATTCATGATTGTGTACATTCTGTTCTAGCATCATGTTTTTCACCTAGATTCTCATCTACCTTTATCTCAAAGCCGTTTTTGAGCTGTTATACTTTTAAGCATTAAAGTGTTGCCATAGTATCATGATGTTTGTATTCATTCACATATGTGAGCAAAAAGTATTTTAACAAATAAAGACATTTTGTTTATTTGTAGGTGATCTGCAGTTTGCAACCTGCTGTTTAGTTGCAGTGCATCTGTGTCTTTCCATAGTGATCCTCTTTTCACCAAGTTATCCTGGTGCCGATACCCGTAATTACACTGCATTTTTTTTCTCTTCACCATATGGGTGAACAACTCTCATTGATTCTTGTGAGGAGTAAAGACTAGTCTGCCTTATCCAATCCTACTGTAGCACATATTGCTGAAAAAGTTAATTCTGGCTATGATCGAAAGCTTTCAGAACACATAGTGCATCGTAGCGATCAGAGCCAATGCTGACCCTTCCTCCAATAAAAGTGTCTACAATGGGGTTATAAGCAACAGAATTATGAAGCAATGAAAGGTGGCCTGGTCTGATGAGTCACAATTTCTTTTGCATAATGTGGATTGCCAGATGCGTGTGAGTCGCCAACCTGGAGAAGAGATGGCACCAGGATGCACTGTAGGAAGAAAAGCCGGTGGAGGCAATGTGATGCTCTGGGCAATGTTCTGTTTGCTAATCTTGGGTCCTGACATTCATGTGGATGTTACTTTGACATGCACCACGTAACTAAACATTGTTGCAGACCACGTACACCCATTCATGGCAACGGTATTTCCGTAAGCCTTTTTCAGCAGGATAATGCACCCTGCCACACTGCAATAATTGTTCAGAAATGGTTTGAGGAACATGACAAAGGGTTAAAAATGTTGATTGGCATTCAAATTCCCCATATGTCAAATCTGATCAAGCATCTGTGGGATGTGCTGGAAAAACAAGTCTGATCCATGGAGGCCCCACCTCACAATTTACAGGACTTTAAGGATCTTCTGCTGTCTTATTGACCGATACCACAGGACACCTTCAGATATTTTTCCATACCTCAACTTGTCAGAACTGTTTTACCAGCACGAGGGGATCGACACAATATTAGGCAAATGGTTATGTTAAAGGGAAGGTGTCATGAATTTTATTTTTTTACCATATTGCTTTTAATATGATATTAACATAAATGTTATTTATTTGTGTTCTCTTGTTCTACTTTTTACTTTGTTCTTACTTTTACTTCTCTATGGGGGCTGCCATTTTTTTTCATCTCTGTATGTGTCGATTAACTACACATACAGAGATGGAATACAGCACATACAACCCCATAGAGAATGCGAACGAGAGCCGTTCCATTATCTGAAGCGTACGCCGTCTGTGTGGGAACGGCACATGCACCGCTCCCACACAGACCAAAACTAAGCTCGTTCGCAGAGCGAAATTCGGCGCCTGTTTCATGTGGACTGGAAGCCGCTGCCGGACAGTAAGGTGACGACTTCCGTCCATATGTTTAAGGAAGCGAAGGCGCAAGGAATAGGTGCGGAAGCGGCGGCAGGAGCAGGTAATTTATGTTCGTGTATGTGATGTGTGTATTATGTTTGTGTGATACTGTCTGCTGAGCCCTGTATCTAATCCTCCTACACTGTGCAGTCGCTCAGAAAATGGCGGCACACATTGTAGGAGGTTTGAAGACCATCAAACCCCTCCTCCTGGAACTAGCCAGAATAAGGGATGGGAGATTGTGTGAGGACACTAGAGAGAGTTTGTCTACCCCAAATTTGCAGCCTAAAGCAATGAGGTTGCTTTACCACATTGACCATGCTGCAATTTTGGGAACTGCTCCCGCTAGTGGCCAACACATGGAAATGTTCTAAATTAGAATCTAATTTATAATATTTCCTGACTTGTGGAAAAATTAAAACAATGTGTAATCCCTTAAATAATAATTGTTTAACTAAAAAAATAAAAAATAAATTGTAGCGACACATTCCCTTTAAGGCTGAACAGTGTTTTTTATTGCTCTTTTGGGTTTTTGTATTTAAAATTTAAATTCACCTATTTACTTTGCCCTTGCACAATTTAACCGCAACAGTTTCCTGGCTGGTGAAGATCCATAGTACTGCTTATCCTTAGCTTCCTAGTTCATGGATATACTGTCAGAAATTATTATTATTATTAATCCTGATAAATAGAAGAGAGAGCGCTAGAGATAATGCAACTCTGCAGGACCATGCTGATTTATATTCTGTCCAGGGTTGATGAAAAGCCCGAGAGGGACACATTAAGGGTATGTTCACATGGCCTATTTTCAGATGTAATTCGGGTGTGCTGTCCGTGTTTCACGCATCAGTTGCTACAGATATGCAGAGAAAAAAAAAGTGCTTGCAGAGTAGAAACACGTGAAAAACGGCAAAGCACACGGTGCTGATGCGGAACGGAACGCACACTGATGGCACCCAAGCATGAAATACGGTCCGTTTTGTGCACGCAAATTGGACTTGCTCGTGTGAATGAAGCTGTGTGTTCCTGAAGAAAGCACGGCTACTTTAACTTGTTTTTTAATCCGATGACTTTAGAGTTTGGTTCTTTGCTCAATCTGCTGCTTGTGGTCTTGTGATCTATTAATGGCTTTTCAGCATTCTTAGGCGGGATTCACACGAGCGTGTGCGTTTTGCACGCGCAAAAGCTCCATAAAAGCTTTGTGTGTCATCGGCATATGATGCGTGGCTGCGTGATATTCACGCAGCCGCCATCATTATCACACTCTGTTTTTATGTTTGTAAACAGAACAGCACCACGACTAACATAGGTCCGTGCAACGCGTGTGAAAATCACATGCGCAGCACGGACGTATTATACGTTCGTCTGAATAAGCCCTTAAACTGCTGTTTCTCACATAAAAGTAGCAAGATTTGCGTCAGGAATTAAGATCAAGGTGCCATTTAGCTGATCAGAGAAATGCACAGTCTGCACACATCACTTGTTCAGCCATATTCCACCATAAAATAAGTTTCACTGGTCTATAAAGGCATCATTTGCTGAATGCAGGCTGGTCACAATAGCACATCTAACTTCATATCACAGATAATTCTGCTTGAGATTTTGTGCCCAAATGCAAATATATTGCAATTTGCCAATGCAAAGCTCATTATTCATCAACCAATGCAGCTGGAAGATGTTCATGTGGACATCTACTGACCTTACTAATGGGTTAAAATGGAACCTAGATGCTCTGAATAAACAGTCCACCTAATTTTTGCACTTCAGTACATGTGGGGGGGGGAGAACAAAAATATCAATGATGTGCCAAAATGTCAGCGTGTACAAACCGTTACACAACTTTAGATGTGACCATCTTGGTCTGCAGAGCAATGTGCTTTGATAGAAAATTAAGTGAAATTTGCGAGCATGACATCACAAGTCCTTGTGTAGGCACAAAGGTGCTTTGCAACATTGACTATCTGTCCAGAACAATAGCACAAAAACTATCCCTAGGAATACATCATTTCATTCAGACAGTAGAAAAGAGGAGCTGTATGACGTTATTATATGCATATAATTTACTTTAGTTCCTGTAATATCGCTAATAAAATTCAGCCAATGGAAAGGTTCACGGTTTGTACTCAATAGGTGTATGAGGGTCTACTTTTAATAGATCTTTATACCTATACTAAAATCCTCAATTCAGAGGGAACAGGTCAATTAGATCTGTCCAGTGTCTTATTTTGGAGGAAATCTGCATTCTCACGGCTTCAATAACTCTTATTGTTCTCCTACGAGCTCCGGGAACCCGTACAGCTGGGAGCTCAAGTGCTGAGAGATTGAGCATTTCATTAGGAAAGGAAATGTCACGTAGTGGTTAAACCATTTGGTTTTTTTTAAATGTATTTTCAATACAAGTTTTATAACTATACTTAAAAGATCTACTAGTGGTCTGTCCTGCATAGAAAAACAAGCATTTAGAGTTCAAAGTTGATCAACTTTTTGTCAAAAAAGTAGTGTACTAAGTATCCAATAACTATAAGTTGGTAAAGAGCAAGTGTAGTGTGATGAGATTTCGCCCACTCAGGAAGCCAGAGGCATTATGGGAAATGTAGGCTGTATTAGGGAAGGAATGAGCCAAGAAGGCAGACAACCGATAAATGGTCCTTTAGGTAAAACCGGTATACACAGGAGCCTCTATGTTATTCTTTAATAATAGCACATGCTGCACTATACAGGAAAAAACATTGCTGGATTGTTTCTTTAAGTTTAACACTTTTTTTACTAAAAGAATGTTTGATCGCATCACCTCTTACCCAAAGAAACCATTGTTTTTTTTAATTGAAAACGTTTCTAACTACTTTTAAACTGAGAATACTTTTGGGCCTGTTCACATCCGCGTTCGGTACCGTTGATGGGTTCCATCAGACCTTTCCGTCAGGGGAACCCATTAACGGCAAGGTAAACGGAAACTATAGCTTTCCGTTAGCATTACCATTGATTTCAATGGTAATGCTTCTGTTGCTAATGGTTTGTCTCCGTTCCGTAAGGTTTCCCTTTTTTTGGCAGAAACCATAGTGCAGTCGGCTGCCTTTCCGTTAATGGGTTCCCCCGAAGGAAAGGTCTGATGGAACCCATCAACTGGACCTAACGCTGATGTGAACACACCGTTTTCCAAAACATCAACTGGATCTGTCCTGGATCTCGTATATGTTTATCGATCGCCTATTAGAAAGCAGAGTAGTTCTTAACCCCTTAGTGACCAGCCTATTTTAGGCCCTTCTGACCAACCTATTTTATTCGTTTTTCTATAGTCGCATTCAAAGAGCTATAACTTTTTTAATTTTTCGGTCGACATAGCTGTATAAGGGCTTGTTTTTTTGTGGGATTAGTTGTACTTTTTAATGGCACCATTTTTGGGTACATATAATTTTTTGATTAACTTTTATTAACTTTTTTTTGGGGGGGGATTAGAAAAACCCCTGAAATTCCACCATTATTCTATGCATTTCACTGTGCGGCATAAATAAAACGTTACCTTTATTCTATGGGTCGGTATGATTACGGCAATACCACATATGTGGAGGTTTTTTATGTTTTACGACTTTTGCACAATAAAAACACTTTTGAACTAAAATTATTTGTTTTTTGCATCAATGTAGTGATTTTTTTGGGCTTGTTTTTTGCGGGACGAGATGTAGTTTTGATTGGTACTGTTTTGGGGTACATGGGACTTATTGATTAATTTTTATTATGACTTTTTTGCGGGGCAATGGAAAAAAATAGCAATTTCGCCTTTGTTTTTTTCCTTTTTTTTTTTTTTTACAGTGTTAATCTTGCAGTTTAAATTACATATTAACTTTTTTTACACTTTTATTAAATAAAAACACTTTTTATGGAAAGAAAATGGTTTTATTTATTTTTTTACGGTCATTTTTATTAATAACCTTTTATTTCACATTAATTACTTATTTTTTTAGTGTCACTAAGGGACTTTACTATGTGATCTTCAGATCACTGCTATAATGCTTTTGTATACTTAGTATACCGTATACCGGAGCATTATTGCCTGTCGGTGTAAATCTGACAGGCAATCTATTAGGCATAATCCCAGGGCAGACCTGGGGGCCTTTATCAGGCCCCTGGCTGCCATGGCACCCCATCGGAGACCCGCGATTGCATTTGCGGGCCGCCGATGGGTGACAGAGGGAGCTCACGCCCTCTGTAAACATGTTAAATTCCGTAGTTGCTATTGACGGCGGCATTTAACGGGTTAAACGGCCACGATCGAAGTAAGCTTCGATTGCGGGCGTTGAAGCAGGAGCCTGGCTGTCATCAGACAGCAGAGCCCCGGTTCCAGCCTGCACAGGACACCCGTGCAGGACTTAGACGTGACCGCCGTGTAAAGACGTATTGGTGGTCACTAAGGGGTTAACCCCTTCAGGACCAAGCTCATTTTGGCCTTCAGGACCAGACCCATTTTTTCAAATCTGACATATTTCACTTTATGTGGTAATAACTCCGGAACGCTTTTACCTATCAAAGCGATTCTGAGATTGTTTTCTCGTGACACATTGGACTTTATGATAGTGGAAAAATGTGGTCGATAAATTCAATATTTACCAGTGAAAAACACCAAAATTTGGTGAAAAATTAGCATTTTTATAAATGTAAATGTATCTGCTTGTAAGACGGGCAGTTATACCACACAAAATTGTTGCTAATTAACATCCCCCATATGTCTACTTTAGATTGGCATCGTTTTTTGAACGTCCTTTTATTTTTCTAGGACGTTACAAGGCTTAGAACTTTAGCAGCAATTTCTCACATTTTCAAGAAAATTTCAAAAGGCTATTTTTACAGGGGCCAGTTCAGTTGTGAAGCGGCTTTTAGGGCCTTATATATTAGAAACCGCCAAAAAGTCACCCCATTTTAAAATCTTCACCCCTCAAAGTATTCAAAACAGCATTTAGAAAGTTTCTTAACCCTTTAAACGTTTCACAGGAATTAAAGCGACGTAGAGGTAAAATTTTCAAATTTCATTTTTTTTTGCAGAAATTCATTTTTATTCTATTTTTTTTGTAACACAGAAGTTTTTACCAGAGAAACGCAACTCAATATTTATTGCCCAGATTCTGCAGTTTTTAGAAATATCCCACATGTGGCCCTAGTGTGGTAATGGACTGAAGCACCGGCCTCAGAAGCAAAGGAGCACCCAGTGGATTTTGGGCCTCCTTTTTATTAGAAAATATTTTAGGCACCATGTCAGATTTCAAGGGCTCTTTCGGTGCCAAAACAGTGGAAATCCACCAAAAGTGACCCCATTTTGGAAACTACACCCCTTGAGGAAATTATCTAGGGGTATAGTGAGCTTTTTGACCCCGCAGGTTTTTTGCAGAAATTATTGGAAGTAGGCCGTGAAAATAAAAATCGTCATTCTTTCAAAGATTATGTAGGTTTAGCTAATTTTTTCTAATTTCCACGAGGACTAAAGGAGAAAAAGCACCACAACATTTGTAAAGCAATTTCTCGCGAGTAAAACAATACCCCACATGTGGTTATAAACGGATGTTTGGACACACGGCGGAGCTTAGAAGGGAAAGAGCGCCATTTGGCTTTTGGAGCTTAAATTTAGCAGGAATGGTTTGCGGAGGCAATGTCGCATTTGCAAAGCCCCTGAGGTACCAAAACAGTGAAAACGCCAAAAAAGTGACTCCATTGAGAAAACTACACCCCTTGAGGAATCCATCTAGGGGTGTAGTGAGCATTTTGCCCCCACAGGTGTTTCATAGATTTTATTAGAATTGGGCAGTGAAAATAAAAAAAATCCTTTTTCTTCAATAAGACGTAGCTTTCGCTCCAAATTTTTAATTTTCTCAACAAATAAAGGAAAAAAAGAACCCCAATGCTTGTAAAGCAACTTCTGTGGAGTACGCCACACGTGGTCGTAAAATGCTGTTTGGGCACACGGCAGGGCTCAGAAGGGAAGGAGCGTCATTTGCTTTTGGTGTACAGATTTTGCTGCATTTGGTTTCTGGTCGCTATGTTGCATTTGCAAAGTCCCTGTGGGACCAAAACAGTGGATCCCCCCCAGAAGTGACCCCATTTTGGAAACAACACCCTCAAGGTATTCACCTAGGGGTGTAGTGAGCATGTTAACCCCACAGGTGTTTTGCAGAAATTCGTGTGCACACGATGTGGGAGAATGAAAATGGGAACTTTTCCTTAGATACGCCAATATGTGGTGCCCGGCTTGTGCCACCATAACAAGACAGCTCTCAATTATTATGCGGTGTTTCCCTGTTTTAGAAACACCCTACATGTGGCCCTAATCTTTTGCCTGGACATTCGACAGGGCTCAGGAGTGAAAGAGTACCGTGTAAAATTGAGGCCTAATTTGGCGACTTATAAAGTATTGGTTCACAATTGCAGAGGCTTTGATGTGAAATAATAAAAGAAACCCCTGAGAAGTGACCCCATTTTGGAAACTGCACCCCTCAAGGCATTTATTAAGAGGTGTAGTGAGCATTTTCACCCCACGTGTCTTTTCCATAAATGATTGCGCTGCGGAAGGTACAAATTAAAATGTTTCCCTAGATATGCCAATTCAGTGTCAAATATGTCATGCCCAGCTTGTGCCACTTTTTTTTTTATATACACCGTTCACCGTACGTTATAAACTACATGTTACCTTTATTCTGAGGGTCAGTACGATTCCGGCGATACCAAATTTATAGAACTTTTTTATAACTTTTTGCACAATAAAATTACTTTTGGAAAGAGAATGTATTTTTTTCTGTCGCCAAGTTGTGAGAGCCATAACTTTTACATTTTTTCATCGATGGAGCTGTGTGACGGCTTGTTTTTTTGCGAGACGAGGTATAGATTTTATCGCTACCATTTTTGGATACATGCGACTTTTTGATCACTTTTTATTTCAATTTTTGGAAGACAGTGACCAAAAAAACAGTAATTATGGCAGTGTTTTTGAGGTTTTTTTTTTACGGAGTTCACTGCGCTGGATAAATAACATAATATTTTTATAGTTCAGGTCGTTACGGTCGCTGCGATACCAAATATGTATGGCTTTATTATTTTTTTTCAATAATAAAGGACTTATAAGGGAAAAAGGGCGATTGTGTTTTGTGTTATTATTTGAAACTTTTATTGTATGTTTTCCAACTTTTATTTTTACTTTTTTTACACTTTTTTTTACACTTTTCTTTAGTCCCACTAGGGGACTTGAATGTCCAACTGTTTGATGTTCTAATACATTGCACTACCTATGTAGTGCAATGTATTGGAACTGTCAGTTGTTCACTGACAGCAAGCCGATCAGGCTCCGCCTCTGGGCGGGGCCTAATCAGCTTACGTAATGGCAGACAGGAGTCCATTGTTAGGGCTCCTGTTGCCATGGTAGCAGTCGCCAGCCTTGCCATCGCATGGCAAGGCTGCCGATTTTCTACAAACCTCTAGGATGCAGCGATCACAATGGATCGCTGCATCGAAGGGGTTAATGCCAGGAATCGGAGCTAGCTCCGGTTCCTGGCGATAGATCGGGGTGTCCGCTGTAACATACAGCGGACACCCACTGCTGATGACGCCGGCTCAGCTTCTGAGCCGGAAGCTGAGCCGGCGCCATCTTGCCGATGTTACCGGAAGCCTCCTGGGCTCCGCCGACGACGGGGCATAGGAGGATTCCGTTACAGGCTGATCGGGAGGTAAGCATTAGCCCTCCGATCGCCTTTGCAGCCACCGGCAACCCAGCGATCACGTTGCTGGGGTGCCGGTGGCTATAAACTCCTCACATGCTGGGGGGCGTGGCCAGGCACTGATGTGAGCGGTCGCACTGAACCTTAGCTCCGTGTGCTGAACCCTGTATTTCATCCTGTGGAGAAAGTATTTCAGCCAAGATTCCTTACCTGTTGAGAAAGAAGGGTAGGAAACCCACTCGACAAAATATGGGACCCTCCAAGACATCGGGAGCGGTGGAAAAACTGAAAGAGTTCGCCAGGAACTCGGGACAAGATGGCGCCCGGGGGGAGCAGTCCTCGTCGGCACATGTTCAGGAGAGACGGCCTGCTGCACTCACCGAGGCAGGGGAAGCGGCGCCCCCTGAGTTAACGCTGAAGCAGGTGACGGAGACGCTCCTGGCGGCGATTCTGGAGACACGTACCTCGGTAACAACGAAGGTGGAGGAGGTGAAGGTGGATGTCGGGCTGATGCGGCAGGACCTCCATAATCTGAGAGACCGGGTAACTCAGGTTGAGACAAGGGTTTCGGACCTGGAAGATGTGACGGCAGCAGTACCGCGCATGCTGAGAGACCTGTCGGGGAAAGTGGAGTTGTGGCGCCAAAAAGCAGATGATCTCGAGAATCGACTGAGAAGAAATAATTTGAGGATAATAGGCCTCCCTGAAAGGTCGGAGGGGCCTAGACCAGATGAATTTGTGGAGAAGTGGCTGAAAGACCTATTTCCGGATACAGTATTTTCAATGGCCTTTGCAGTTGAAAGGGCGCACAGGGTGCCAGCGAAACCACCACCACCCGGGGCGAATCCCAGACCATTGCTGGCGAGATTGCTAAATTGCAAGGACCGAGATTTGTTGCTGCAGGCGGCAAGGTGCAAAGGAGTGATCAGAGTGGAGAACACGACGGTGTCCATTTTTCCTGATTTTTCCCCGGAGTTACAACGACAGAGGGCCTCGTACATCCACGTCAAGAGACGACTTCGGGAGCGTCAGATCCCATACTCTATGGCGTACCCTGCGCGACTGAGAGTGGTGGATGGAGAGAGATCCATGTTTTTCACTACCCCTGAGGCGGCTGATGAGTGGCTCACCAGACATGGACGGTCTCCTCGACGCTGACTTGGAGACCACGTTGTATATGAAGGGGACAGTGAGTTTACATGATTGCAATATGCATTTATTGAGGGGTCCCTATGCAGTGGATGTTTAATCTCACACACACACGTGGGTTATATACAAGTGTATATAAGTGTTCTTGATGTACTGAATATATGTATGTACTAAACCTTGAAGAAGATAAAGGGAGAGGGGCAGATATATTGAGGCGGCAGAGGAGTAAAATGTTATAGTCTAAATAACTGGATTAATTACCCTCATGTGTATCTAAGTTATAAGGAAAGAAACATGGAATCTTATATGGCTGAAATACAGCTTAACAAAGGGTGAAGCCATTGAAAAGGTACTATTGCTTATCTTGATTCCTCTGTGTCACTAACCTAAGCAGTGGAAACTTCCCCCGTTTTTATGCACTTTGCATTTTTTATGCCTTGTAGGCTTAAAGAGGCTCTGTCACCAGATTTTGCAACCCCTATCTGCTATTACAGCAGATCGGCGCTGCAATGTAGATTACAGTAACGTTTTTATTTTAAAAAAACGAGCATTTTTGGCCAAGTTATGACCATTTTTGTAGTTATGCAAATGAGGCTTGCAAAAGTCCAAGTGGGTGTGTTTAAAAGTACAAGTCCAAGTGGGTGTGTATTATGTGCGTACATCGGGGCGTTTTTAATACTTTCACTAGCTGGGCGCTCTGAAGAAGAGGCTGGACGCAGCTGCAGGCTTGAGGGAAGCCGACATGACCGTCCTGGTAGGGAAAGGGTTAATGTTAAGAGGTGAGGGAAAGGTGAAGGAGCTGAAGGAGGGACGGGGAGGAGCTAGGGGGGACGGGGGGGCCGTTACTGCGCTTCCCGCTGTTTCTCGGCATTGAGCCGGAAGCAGCGGGAGGAGTAATACACAAGAAGCAAAGCTCCCCGTTGCCCGGTTTTTTAGTATGGCAGAGGCCCTGATTTTAGAGCGGCTGCGTGCCGCTGCTGTGCACCACGGTCCCGGATGGCTGGAGGAGACCGTGGCTGCATTAACGCGGATCCCGGACGCCGTTTCGCCACGTCGGGCACGGCGTTCGGGGTCTGTTGTAAGGGACAGGCTCCCCTCCCCCGGCCCCCCTACGAGCATGGCTATGGCGGCGGGGGGGGAGTCGGCAACAACCGCTCCTGCGCTGGGCAGGCAGAGAGCGGTAGCAGGGGTGACGGCGATGCAGGCTGTGTCGACCCGTCCCTCTCGGCGGTCCCGACCTCCAGAGCGCCTGAGTCCGGAGGTAGTCCCGCGGACACGGCGTCGCAGAGGGAGCCCGATCCCGGACGCTGCAGGCCAGGCAGCTGGGAGGACCGCCCCTTCCCAGGCCCTGCGTCCTGGCAGGAATCCCAGGCCGCGACGGGGTCCGGCGGTAAGCAGGGAGTCGCAGGCCGGGCTCCCTGTCACCCCTCCCCCATCAGATGGAAGATGTCGAGAGCAAGGTACGGCCGCCCCGCATGGTGATGTTCCGGCCAGGGGGCAGGCTTCGTCAGGATCGTCTAGACGGACGACTAGATCTGCAGCGACGTCGAGGCAACAGGTCCGGTCGGAAGTCTGGGTCCCGGCGGTCGGGCGGCAGGTTGCCGGCCCATCGGTCAGCGCGTCCTCATCCCCTTTCCGAAGAGGTCGTTGGGAGGGACAGTCGTCGGCGAGAGAAGAACTGGAGGAAGGTGAACTGGACGTCTATCGTCGAGGTCAGGATGGTCCGGCTGACGGGAACACAGCGCCTGTGCAGCCCGGTGAGTGTATAACTCCATTATTGTCTTATCCAGCGATTTTTATGTCGGGTGTCGGCGGGGGGGCTGCTAGCATAGCATCGGGGGCCGGTAGTGGCGCGGGCGGACGCGACGGAGCGGGTTTGGCAGATTTAGTGGGTTGCTTACGGGAGCTGGTGGGGCGCCTGGATAGGGCCGCGGCGCCGGTAGTAACGGAAGTGTCCCCTGCGGTAGTTTGGGAAGGCCCCAGGGAAGTGGGATCGTTGCAGGCGCGTCCTGTGGTGGCGGTTAGAGAGGCGGTCGCGGTGTCGGTGCAGACTGAGGCACAGAAGGACGGCGATCGAGCGCGCATGGACGATCGTGCTCGGGGGGAGGTGTATGTTTGTTTTGAGGGTCCGTTGGGGGCGCATTTAAAGCAGGAGGTGCGTGATCGGATCTGGAAAGATGAATATGTTGAAATTTTTTCTCTCTTGCCGCTGGCTAAATTCAATTTGGATAAGAGCAAGCGGGATGAGAGTAAAAAGGACGAGGAGGAACGGCGGCGGTATAGGCTTATCCCGCAGACGTTCGTTAATTGGTCGCAGGCGTTCGCCATATTGGCTAGTGTGATAGGGGAAAAGGCGCCGGAAAATTGTTCGGCGTTATTTTGTTATTTTGATGCTATTGGGGAGGCTCATAGGGCGTATGGGGGTCAGGCGTGGCTGCGATATGATGAGCAATTCCGTCAGCGGAAGGCGGTTCGGCCGGCGATTCGGTGGGACCAGAAGGATATTGCTCTCTGGTTACGGGTTACGGCTCCGGTTAGGCAGCCCTTTCCCGGGAGCGGTGGCCAGGGAGGCCAGACTAGTCAGAGTGGACCAAGCGGCGGGGGAAAGGCGGGGTTTTGCTGGCAATTCAATGAAGGCCAGTGCAAGTTCGGGGCCACGTGCAAGTTCAAGCACGTGTGCTCCGAGTGTAATGGGGCATCACACGGGGCGGCAAAATGTCTGCGGAAAAAGAGGTCCGGGAACCAGCACGGGGCTGGTCAAGGGGGTGTCGCCGGTGAGGGTGGAAAGGATGGCCCCTTATCTAAATGAGTATCCGGATAGGGCGGCAGCTAAGTTGCTTTATGAAGGGTTTAGTGTTGGTTTTGTTATTCCTCCGCCTCCTTATGAGGTTCCGGTTACGCGGAGAAATTTAAAATCGGCTTACTTGCATGCGGAAGTCGTGTCGGAAAAGTTGTTAAAAGAAGTTTCGTTGGGGCGCATGTCGGGGCCATTTGTGGAGTCGCCGGTGAAAGATTTAGTTGTGTCCCCTTTGGGTATTGTCCCTAAACGCGAGCCCGGAAAGTTTCGTTTGATTCAACATTTATCGTATCCCAAAGGTTCGTCGGTAAATGACGGGATTGATCACGAGTTGTGTTCCGTAGTTTATACCTCATTCGATAAGGCGGTGGGGTTAGTGCGGGCTGCGGGTCCGGGGGCGCTGCTAGCAAAAACCGACATCGAGGCGGCGTTCAGGTTGTTGCCGGTGCATCCAGAAAGCCAACGGCTGTTGGGTTGTTTTTGGAATGGGGCCTTTTACGTGGATCGGTGCCTTCCGATGGGGTGTTCTCTTTCTTGTGCATACTTCGAGGCGTTTAGTAGCTTCGTGGAGTGGGTAACGAGGGGAGTATCCGGGGTCGATTCGTTGATCCATTACTTAGATGATTTTTTGTGCGTTGGCCCGGGGGGTTCGCCGGTTTGCGGTAACTTGCTTCATGCCCTGCAGAAGGTGGCGAGGGATTTTGGGATCCCTTTGGCGCCGGAAAAAACGGAGGGCCCGGTAGCGACGATTTGTTTCTTGGGAATCGAAATTGACTCGGTGGCAATGGAGTGTCGGCTCCCGGCGGATAAGCTGGGTTCTTTGAGGCTGGAGGTGCGACGGGCTTGTAGAAGGAAGAAAATGTCGCTGAGGGAGCTTCAGTCGCTGCTGGGGAAGTTGAATTTCGCCTGCCGGATTATGCCGATGGGGAGGGTGTTTGGTAGAAGGTTGGCGGCGGCAACGGCGGGAGTGCGGGCGCCGCATCATTTTGTGAGGCTCAAGGAGGAGCACCGAGCTGATCTTCAGGTTTGGGATGACTTCTTGGGCCAGTACAATGGTCGCTCGCTATGGATGGCCCCAGCGCAGGATACGAGTGATCTGAATATTTTCACGGATGCGGCTGGGGCGGGTGGCTTTGGAGCTTACGGGGGAGGTCCGTGGTGCGCAGGTCAATGGCCGGCTAGCTGGGTGTCCAGTGGATTGACGCGGAATCTGGCCCTGCTCGAGCTGTTTCCCATCGTGGTGGCGGCTACCATTTGGGGGGACAGGCTCAGGGATAAGAAGGTCCGTTTTTACTGCGACAACATGGGGGTGGTGCTTGCCATTAATAACATCACGGCGTCCTCTCCTCCGGTAGTTCAATTGTTGCGACATTTAGTGTTGGTGTGTTTGTCGCTGAACGCGTGGGTGGTGGCGGTGCATGTCCCGGGTGTACGGAATTGTGTTGCTGATGCTCTTTCTCGCTCGCAGTGGGACCGGTTTCGGCAATTGGCCCCGGGAGCGGAACGTCTCGGTTTGGCGTGTCCGGATCATCTATGGGATCTGGTATCGGTCCCGTAGAGCAGCTGTTACAAAGGTCTTTGGCGCGCACGACGTGGAGGGCTTATGCTGCTTGTTGGAGGCAGTGGGAGGAGTGGGTAAGAGAGTTGGGTGATGTTAATACGGATAGAGACAGGTTGGTGGCACTTTTGTATTGGTTAGGGGATGCCTGGGAGGGGGGGTTTTCAGTAGCGAAGGTGAACCGGTTTATATCCGCGGTGGCGTTTGGGCTTAAGTTGCGGGGCTTGCGGGATGTATCGAAGGAATTTCTGGTATCGCAGGCTTTGAAGGGGTTGCGCAGAGGTAGGGTGGAGGCGGATAGTAGAAGGCCGGTGTCGTTTGCTTTGCTGGGCTTGTTGGGCGGTTCATTGGCATCGGTATGTCGTTCTTCAGATGAAATAGATTTGTTTCGGTTGGCTTTCTCGTTGGCGTTCTTCGGAGCATTTAGAATAGGTGAGTTGGTGTCGCCAAGTACTAAACAGGCAGGGGGGCTGAGATCTGGGGAGGTGAGCCTTTTTGCAGATCGGTTGGAGGTATGGTTGCGTAGATCAAAAACTGACCAATTAGGGAAGGGAAAACTGATAGTTTTGTTCGCTCTCCCGGGGTCGGTCATGTGCCCAGTAGAGTGCATGCGGGGTTTTACAAAAAACAGGGGGTCTCCAGATTTGCCTTTGTTACGTCATGTGGACGGGTCGTTCTTGTCCAGGTTTCAGTTTGGAGCTGTTTTTAAAAAATGTTTGACGGCGGTTGGGGTTGCGGCAGGCTCATATTCATCTCATTCCTTCCGGATTGGCGCAGCAACGGAAGCAGGGCGCTGGGGGTTGGATGATGAGGGGGTGAGGCGTATTGGTCGTTGGGAGTCAAAAAGGTTTAAGTCCTATGTCCGCCCCCATATGTTGTAATTTTGTTGTTTATGCTTGCAAATGTTATATGGTGGTGCCTAACTGTGTTTTCCGTTTCAGATTCGCCTCCTTGTCTGGTGTGGTTGATGGGTCATTCGTACGTGCACTGGGGGGCTTTGAGGGCGGACGTCCGCCCGGATGGTCGCCAGTTGCGCATTCCGCGACAGGATGCGGTTGTGCATTGGCTGGGGTTTAGAGGTATGTCGTGGAACAGGGTGTTGGCGGAATTCCAGACATATGTGCGGCTTGATAGGGTTCCGGAGGTTTTAGTGTTGCACGTGGGTGGGAATGACTTAGGAGTCCGCCCTTTTCGTGAGTTGGTGCGGGATATCAAACATGATTTGTTGTGTTTGTGGGTATCTTATCCCAAGTTGGTGGTAGTGTGGTCGGACATAGTCCCAAGGAAGCATTGGCGGTTAGCTAGATCGGTGGAGAGAGTCAATAAGGCTCGGATAAAAGTTAACCGGGCGGTGTCCCGTTTTGTGGCAAAGAACGGGGGCATTTGCGTGAGGCATAGGGATTTGGAGTCAGGATTGGGGAATTTCTGGAGGAGTGACGGGGTTCATCTGACCGAGGTTGGCATTGATATTTGGAGCTTGGCTATAGCAGAAGGCATAGAAAGGGCGGTGGTGGTGTGGAGGAACTCACAGGCTTAAGGTGGTCAAGGCCTGTTTCGCGGTGGCGGGGGGAGTCCTTGAGGCCAGTCAGTACAAAATGGTGGGGGGGTCGCATCGGGGGTATGCGTCCCCCAAAAAAGGTACATGGTTGAAGACTTCATCGGGTGTTATCCCTTTGAAGTGGTCTTCTGGTAGAAGGTATGTCACTTGAAGGCTTCATCGGGTGTTATCCCTTTGAAGTGGACTTCTAGTGGTCGGTATATCACTTGAGGGCTTCAACGGGTGTTATCCCCTTGAAGTGGACTTCTAGTGGTTGGAGCCATCTGCAGAGGTGAACGGTGCTTCCGAGCTGGTTTACGGCTGGAGGTAATTAGTGGTTTGCAGATGGCTAATTCGGTGTGTTCTTGAAAGGAACATCTGAAGGGGCTTCAAGGACTTCCTCTGCTCGGGTTAATGTTAACGTTTAATTGTTATTTATGATTCTGACCCATGTTGGGTCATGTGAATTATTAGGAGGAATTCTCTGGTGGATTCCTAACTAGTTATCCGAATGTTTCGGATTTAAATTGTTTTTATAAAACTGTGAAATTAATAAACGGCTGCTGTGGCCATTTCACATCCAACCTCGGTGTCATGTGTCGTTACTAAATGGGGGTGGGGGATAGTATGGTTTAAGGTTAACACACGACTCTACCTAGGCAGGTCATGAGAAGTAACATCCTCTTCTCTTCAGAACGCCCAGCTTGTGACAGTGCAGATCTGTGACGTCACTCACAGGTCCTGCATCGTGACGGCCACATCGGCACCAGAGGCTACAGCTGATTCTGCAGCAGCATCAGCGTTTGCAGGTAAGTCGATCTTACCTGCAAACGCTGATGCTGCTGCAGAATCAGCTGTAGCCTCTGGTGCCGATGTGGCCGTCACGATGCAGGACCTGTGAGTGACGTCACAGATCTGCACTGTCACAAGCTGGGCGTTCTGAAGAGAAGAGGATGTTACTTCTCTTCACAGCGCCCAGCTAGTAAAAGTATTAAAAACGCCCCGATGTACGCACCTAATACACGCCCACTTGGACTTTTACTTTTAAACACACCCACTTGGACTTTTGCAAGCCTCATTTGCATAATTACAAAAATGGTCATAACTTGGCCAAAAATGCTCGTTTTTTAAAAATAAAAACGTTACTGTAATCTACATTGCAGCGCCTATCTGCTGCAATAGCAGATAGGGGTTGCAAAATCTGGTGACAGAGCCTCTTTAAGCAGCTCCTGATGAGCTTAATTGTTCAAAGTTACTGGTTTAAGGTTCAAGTCGGTTTTGCATGCCTGCTACATGATGACATGGGAACAGGGTCCCATTATTACTGCTCGCTGATTGTGGGGGGAGGGTGCCTTCACATAGAGATATGGTATAGAGTGGAATATGGCGACACTTAAATTCATGTCCTGGAATGTGAGGGGGATGGGAACGCCGGGTAAGAGAAATGTGATCTTTTCTATTCTACGGAGGCATATGCCTCATATTATATGCCTTCAGGAAACGCATCTTACGGCAGATAAGGTGCATATGCTGAGTAAATCTTGGATTCAATGGGGGCGGCATGCTACTAGATCCGCAGCATCACGGGGAGTATCATTGCTAGTACATAGGAACTTACGCTGGGAGGCGTTGCATACAAGAATAGATACTGATGGTAGATATGTGATGGTTCATGCTAATATAAATTCTGTCCCTTATGTCATAATTGGTATCTACAACCCGCCACAGGGCTCAATGAGTATACTCAGAGAGGCCATCACATTCGCATCCACTTATCAGGAGGCGCGAGTTATACTAATGGGGGACCTGAACCTCACCATAGACCCTCTGTTGGATCGCTTTACTGCTAGATCGGGCCCCCGGGACCCCACGAGCCCCACTCCGCTAGCATCTATGATAGAGGAGATAGGATGGTTGGATCTATGGAGAGTGAGCCACCCGGGAATAAGGGAATACACGTGCCATACTCCGCAGTTTAACGCTTTGTCTCGCATTGACTACGTGTTGGGATCTCCCGCCATTTTCTCAAGCATGGCTTCTATAGAGCACTTGCCCAGAGGGGTGTCGGATCATAGCCCGATTCTCTTACAGTTACATCAACGGGAAGAGGGAAGGAGGGGAGCTCTTAAGATACACCCATTTTGGTTGCAGTTAGATGTCTTTTTAGAAGCGCATTCACAAGAACAAAATAGGGCACTGGTTTGGGATACATTAAAAGCGTATTTGAGAGGGTGCTTGAAATCCTCTATTTCCTATGTTAAACGCTCCTCAGCCAAACAAGAAATGGATTTAGCACAACAATGCAGGGGTTTAGAGGATACTTTCGTACGGGACCCATCCCAGGGTAACAGAGAAGCGTGGCTGGCAGTGGGTAGACAATACTTGCTTCTAGTCAAAGAAAAGGCAGCAAGAAGGATATTCTTCTCTAAACAATCCTTTTTTGAGCACGGTAATCAGTCGAGTAAGCTGCTTGCACAAATAGCGAAACAGAATACCATGTCCCCCCCAGTGCTACGTATATCCCAACCAAACCAGGGTACAGCTAATACACCATTAGACATACTGAATAGATTTACAGATTTTTATGGGGAACTCTACACTTCGCAGGCACAGTATTCGATGGAAGAATTGAACTCCTATTTAGACGTGGCAAACTTCCCAGGGTTGTCGGAGGAGAATAGAATCAAGTTGGAGGCCCCTTTCTCGATACAGGAGATAGAAGAATGCTTAGCCTCCATGACAAAAGGGAAAGCGTCAGGTCCGGATGGTCTACCTCTAGAGGTGTATATTAAATATGCAGATACTCTAAATTCCCAGCTATTAACTGTATATGAGGACGCCTTTCAGAAGGGTGAATTGCCAGTCTCGATGAAGGATGCCACTATAGTTGTCATTTTGAAACCAGGAAAAAATTCAGAGGAATGTGAGTCGTACCGCCCGATATCCCTACTCAATGTGGATTATAAAATCCTAACCAAACTTTTAGCTAATAGACTTAGTGGTGCTATCACAGATATTATTCATCCGGACCAATCCGGTTTTATTCCAGGCAAATCAACATCGGATAATATCCGCAGAGCTCAGGTAGTGACCCAGATAGGGTGGTGGGAGCAGCAAGACTGGGCATTGGCCTCGCTGGACGCGGCTAAGGCCTTTGATTCAGTAGAGTGGCCTTATTTGTTTGAGGTCCTTCGCAGATTTGGATTTGGCGAGAGATTCCTTAAATGGATTAACATCCTATACAAAGATCCGAAGGCATCGGTGTTGGTCAATGGGATTTTGTCTCCCTCCTTTTGTCTCCATAGAGGTACGAGGCAGGGATGCCCCCTGTCCCCTCTTCTGTTTGCAGTGGCCATTGAGCCCCTGGCTATCCGCATCCGTCTAGATGCGGCTTTTCAGGGTATCCGCATAGGACCACGGGAGGATCGGATTGGTCTTTATGCCGATGACATGATTTTGTATATGGCTAATCCAAACGCCTCCTTACCAAGAGCAATGACAATACTGGAAGAGTTTGGACGGTTCTCAGGCCTATATATCAACTGGAGTAAGTCATTTCTTATGCCCCTTAGACCCGATAACTGTGGGTGGGATAGGGACTTCCAGGGCCTGCAGGTGGTTTCCTGTTTTAAATACTTAGGGGTCCATATAGTTAGGGATAGTGGCGCTTCATATGATCTAAATATATATCCCCTGTTGACATATCTGAGGGATAAGTTTGTTGTTTGGAAGGCGCTCCCTATATCGACGGCAGGAAGAATAAATTTAATTAAAATGATAGTGTTGCCCAAAATGTTATACCTCCTAGAACACGCGGACACCCTGGTCCCTAAACGATTTTTCAACTTGGTAAGCTCCTTATTTTCCTCATTTGTATGGGGGGAGAGTCGCCCCAAACTCAAACTTAGCACGCTCCAACGCCCCAAGGAACAGGCAGGGGCTGCTCTACCTGACGTGTTTTTGTATTACTTGGCAGGCCAATTAAGATTTATTAAAACATGGGTGGCGGAGGAACCAATGCCTAATGCAGATCTCCACTTGGCCCATTTTCTTAGGATTCCCTCTTTGTGGCCCATACTTGAGCCGCATGGATATAGCCCCAGGCATTCCTTGCCAATAATTAAACTAGCCAAACAGGTTTGGTCACACGTTAAGAAAGTTCTGGGATGGGAGGACATAATTGCAGAGCTGCCACTTTGGTCTCATCAGGGTCTTTCTCATTTTAAGGGGATGCAGGATTCTGATTTTTGGATCGAAGTAGGTGTAGCGCAGGTACAAAACCTGATAGATGACGAGGGACATATGATATCAGCCAGAGAGATACAGGATACATTCCGGATCCCTGAGAGAGACGCATTCCGCTGTGTACAAATCAGGCATGCTTTAAAATCCCAGTTCAGGGAAGATCAGAGATCCATTTCTTCACTTCCACTCATTGGTATTCTGAGAACACAGGGACCAAGGGGAATGTTGTCTGCACTTTATACTTACCTCCTGTCGCAGAGGGTCGCTCACGCTGAAATGTCGGTTGAGGTTGGATGGAGGGGTCTTATTCCTACATTATCTAGTAAGGACTGGGGGGAGGCCTTGGGATCACATCTCTTGGTCTCGCCTGCAGCGAACAATAAATTGACACAATTGTACATCATACACAGATGTTATATTACCCCCATTAGATTATATCGAATGGGAAGGGTACCTAACACACAATGTCCTAGATGCTCTCAAGATCAAGCTGGCTTTGATCACATGATGTGGTTATGCCCAGTCATAGCCAATTTCTGGAAAGAAGTGACGCAAATACTGTCCTCAATTATGATCAACCCGATTCCATGTGAACCAGGTCTATGTTTATTGGGGCTGTTGGGAGAGAGACCCCGGACACACTATGAGGGTATCTTCCTGCGAGAAGCCCTGTTCTTAGCCAGAAAAGCGATAGCCATCCGATGGATGGGGGACACTTTTCCGGATACATCGCAATGGAAAAGCCTGGTCAATGCTATTCTCCCATATGAAAATATAGTATATAAACATAGAGGATGTCAATATAAATTCTTGAAAATCTGGGGAGAGTGGTGCTCCTCACCTCTTGCCTCTTTCAGCGTGGGTGACCTTAGAGAATCCTTACCACTTCAAGTAGGAGGGATCTGAGATCTATATGACCGGGTATTTTGATGCCCTAGATGTGAGAATGGAGCTTGATCCTGGTAAATAACTGCGACCTGTATGTCTATAGATTCACAAATAAGTGTGACACTGACCTGCCTGCGTGCAGTGAGTATTTGGAGTCTCCTGTGACTCGCTTTCATGTATAAATGTAAACTGCAAACTCTTGTTTCTAATGTGTATTCATGGTATGCAGGAATGTTAATGTTAATGTCATTATTCTGTTTCCATTTGCTGATGATTTTTGTATGTACTTTTACAATAAACCGAGTTTAAAAAAAAAAAAAACTCCTCACATGCTGCGATCTCTATTGAACGCAGCATGTGAGGGGTTAATCGGTCGGATCGGAGGCTAGCTCCGGTCCTGGCCGATACCTTAGGGTGCCAGCTGTAACATACAGCTGTCACCCGGTGGTGATGTCGCTGGCTCAGCTCCTGAGCCAGCTTCATCTCCATGACGTACATTTACGTGAAAAGGCGGTAAGCCACCGATTTTAATGACGTTTATATACGTGATCCGGCGGGAAGGGGTTAAAGGTGCCTAAATGTTAACTAAATTTAATTTTAATAAAGACATTTTGATACATAGATTCAAATACTTGTTTTCCTTTTTGAGATCTCACACCATGTGGGTCCATGCACACGGCTATAATATGGATCATAATACGGCTCCTGTGAAAGTGATTAGAATATGTTTAAACAATAACATTTTGCATGGACTCCATCTTGTATAGTAGGCGTCCATTTTGGATCGTTGGAATCCATCTTTTGGCCTGAAGGAGCCATCTTGAGATTAATAAGTAAAAAGTAATATGTTAATCTAAGTCAGCAGCTGTCTTGAAGCAATTCTATGTTATGTGTTCTTGAATTTAATGTTTTATTACTCTTGTAAGGAGCAGATCAATTGTCTTTGGGACAATGGCATTGTTTACCATAAGGGAGGGGATGAGCCTTGGAAAAGGGCTCTGTTTAAATGATTTAATGTTGGGCCATCTTATCTGCAGTCACCATTCTCTAGTGAGATAGAAAGTAGAGACAAATTAACTTGTAGGAGCCTTGGAGGGTGAAGAATTATTATAATGCATTGAAATATTCTCATTGGCTGAATCAGAGTCATTATCATATTGTATATGATTGGCTGAAATCAAAGCCGACACCTTTCCTGTCATTATACTTGTTTGGATCAATAAAAATCAGAGAAGGATTTTGAGCATACAAGCATGGTCATGTTCCATACTGTGCCCCCAATTTATCCGAAAGCGCACAGACAATTATTTTCTCACAGAATTTGCGAAAATACATGATAAAAAATGGTGGCATGGTCCATTGCATGCTGCATTATGGAGGTGTTCTCTTCAGAAGCTTTGCTTCAAGAGGAGAATATGGTGCATCACAGAGACACATTATGGCAAAACAGAGTACATACTGGTCAATAATATGGCTTAATAGGTTCCCGACCGCTGGCTGTATTTTTACGGCCAGCGGTCATGGTCTCTGAAGTCCGCCGTATAGACTAATTACGGCGGCACTTCAGAGACTGTGCACGCGCGATTGCGTGCACACAGCTCTGTGCCCTGGCTGTTGCTAACAGCCATGGGCACTGGGCAGAATGTCAGGGGCCAATCTTTTGGCCCCTAAACATGTGATCGCTGTGACAACCAATCACAGCGATCACATGCGTTTCTATGTATAATACAGTGTGCACATGATCGCGTGCACACAGCCCTGTGCCCACGCTGTTACCAACAGCTCTGGGCACTGGGCAGAGTATCAGGGACCAATCTGATGGTCCCTGAACATGTGGTCGCTGTGAAAACCTATCACAGCGACCACATTTGTTTTATTTTGACTTTTCTGGCAGCAAATCTCCTGCCTCTTTTCTTCTCCTCAAACATTGTTTCAGTGTGAGGAGAAGAGACTTGAGAGAATTGCTGCCAAAAGAATACAGTTACAAAAAAAATACAGTTACACTCTATAAAACATTCTCTGTATAGATAGATTTCTATCTATCTATACAATCTATCCATCTATCTTTTTTTCTATCTACCTTTCTTTTATTCTATTAGAATAGGCAGGTAGGGAGTATATAATTATTTATATATATATATATAATATATATAGCAATAGCGGTTTATTTTTTTGTTAGGCCTCATGCACACGACCGTAGCCGTGTGCACGGCCGTGATTTTCAGGTCGGCCGGCTGCGGACTGTCAGCGGGCTGTCAGCCGCAGGCCGCCTGCAATTCGCGGGACATGCACATGGCTGCCGCCATTGTTTTCAATGAGCCCGGACCGCAGAACCGGGCCGTAATAAGACATGCCCGTTCTTTCTGCGGTCCGGGCTCCCGGGCCGTGCAAGGACCGCAAAAAGTACGGTCGTGTGCATGGCCCCATAGAAAAGAATGGGGCCGCAATTCTCCCGTGGATTTTCGGGGGAATTGCGGCCGCAAAAACACGGTCGTGTGCATGGGGCCTTAGCGGTAGTGTAGATATATATACCAGTTGGTTTGTGTGTTTTATAAAAAAAAATTGTTTAGTGTTAGTGACGTTATGGCGAGGAAGTCGTTTAGCGCCGAGGAGGCATACGCCATGCTGTGGTCTGAGTCGGAGACCGCATCAGAGATGGTACCGGTTTTGGGCAGTGACGATGATAGCGTCACTTCAGGTTCATCTTCAGGGGACGTTGTCCCTGATGCAGTTGAAACTGCAGAACATGGAAGCGCAGGGCCAAGTAGCGCTGTAGCACGGGACAGCCTGGTCCCTCCAGTCCAGGCGCTTGTATGGGCACCTGCCCCATCTTTTGGGCCTAGAATCCACAGATTTACTGCCACTCCTGGCATAACCGTGGACAATACAAATTTTGTCCAAATGGATTACTTCCATTTATTTATAACTGACGACATCCTAAATCTGATTGTCCACGAAACTAATTTATATGCCGCTCAATATATAAGGCAGAAACCTTCATCCACCCATACCAGAGATTGGATGCCCACCAATTTGCAGGAATGAAATTTTTTTTTGGGGCTCACCCTAAATATGGGTATTGTCAAAAAGCCCTCCATTAGGTCTTACTGGTCAACAAGACCCGCCCAAGCCACCCCTGTATATTCTGCAGTAATGCCCAGGTCTCGTTATGAGACAATAATGAGGTTCCTCCACTTCAACGACAACGCACAGGCCCCCCCCCCAAGTACCGATGCAAACCGGGATCGGTTGTTCAAAATAAGACCGCTAATAAATTCCCTGAATAATTTATTTCTGCAACTCCACACACCTGAGCAGAATGTAAGCGTGGACGAATCCCTCCACAATTTCCATGGAAGACTTAGCTTTCGCCAATATCTACCTTCCAAAAGGGCAAGGTATGGCGTTAAGCTTTATAAACTGTGCGAAAGCGGGTCAGGATATACCACCGCCTTCAGAATTTATGAACGGCGGGACCACTCAATAAATGTTCCTGGATGCCCCCCTGATCTTTCCACCAGCAGTAAGATCGTGTGGGAGATAATGCAGCCTCTGCTTCACAAGGGGTACCACCTGTACTGTGATAATTTTTATTCTAGTGTGCCCCTGTTTAGGCATTTGCATGCTGCAAGGACTGGGGCATGTGGTACCATGCGCAAAAAACAAATTGGTATTCCACAGCAATTAGTGGGGAAGCGCATGGTAAAGGGGGACTCCTGTGCTTATGCATCTGAAGAATTGCTGGCGGTCAAGTACAGGGATCGCAAAGACGTGTATGTACTAAGCACAATACATACCGCAGGAACAGTGGCAGTGAGGGAAAGAGGGGCAACATCGGACCAGCACAAACCAGTGAGCGTGTCCGAATATAACAAGTACATGGGGGGGGGATGGATTTAAAGAGGCTCTGTCACCAGATTTTGCAACCCCTGTCTCCTATTGCAGCAGATCGGCGCTGCAATGGAGATAAGAGTAACGTTTTGTTTTTTTAAAAACGAGCATTTTTGGCCAAGTTATGACCATTTTTATATTTATGTAAATGAGGCTTTCTAAAGTACAACTGGGCGTGTTTAAAGTAAAAGTACAACTGGGCGTGTATTATGTGCGTACATCGGGGCGTTTTTACTTCTTTTACTAGCTGGGCGTTGTGTATAGAAGTATCATCCACTTCTCTACACAACGCCCAGCTTCTGGCAGTGCAAAGACACAGCGTGTTCTCGAGAGATCACGCTGTGACGTCACTCACTTCCTGCCCCAGGTCCTGCATCGTGTCGGACGAGCGAGGACACATCGGCACCAGAGGCTACAGTTGATTCTGCAGCAGCATCAGCGTTTGCAGGTAAGTAGCTACATCGACTTACCTGCAAACGCCGATGCTGCTGCAGAATCAAATGTAGCCTCTGGTGCCGATGTGTCCTCGCTGGTCCGACACGATGCAGGACCTAGGGCAGGAAGTGAGTGACGTCACCGCGTGATCTCTCGAGAACACGCTGTGTCTGCCCTGCCAGAAGCTGGGCGTTGTGTAGAGAGGTGGATGATACTTCTATACACAACGCCCAGCTAGTAAAAGAAGTAAAAACGCCCCGATGTAACGAACACAATACACGCCCAGTTGTACTTTTACTTTAAACACGCCCAGTTGTACTTTAGAAAGCCTCATTTACATAAATATAAAAATGGTCATAACTTGGCCAAAAATGCTCGTTTTAAAAAAAACAAAAACATTACTCTTATCTCCATTGCAGCGCCGATCTGCTGCAATAGGAGATAGGGGTTGCAAAATCTGGTGACAGAGCCTCTTTAAGCGACCAGGTTTTATAGCCCTATTTAGTAAAGCGAAAAACAAAAACCTGGTACAAAAAAGTGGCCATTTATTTGTTACAGGTGCCCATCCACATTTCATTTGTGCTCTACAAAAAAAACAGAGGCAGAGACACATACCTGGATTTGCAGGAGAAAATTATTGAAGGCCTCATTTTTGATGTTCAGGACACCAGAGAATGCCACCAGTCTGAGGATGTCACGCGACTGACTGAAAGACACTTCATCAGTCGGATTCCCCCAACACCAACCAGAAGCAACCCCCAGATAAAGTGCCGTGTCTGCAGAAAAGACGGGCACCGCAAAGATTCCCGATTATTTCTGTCCATCATGTCCCTCGCAACCAGGCCTGTGCATTGAGCCATGTTTTAAAAAATACCACACTGTTCTGAATTATTAGATTTTAGTTAATTAGTTGAAAATATATTTGCCCTACATTAAATTTTTATTTTTCCCCTGATTTTACTCCAAGGGTGAGGGAGGGAATGGGTGGGGGGTGGATGTCATGTTTGCATGTTTTCTAAAGTTCATCTGCTGGAGAGTTCCATTTGCATAAACCTGCAATTTCTTATTTTAGAAAACTCCAAAAAATTAATTCCCATTATACCCCGAGATGAATATTTTGGGATCTCTGCTTCAAGAGCAGATATTTTGGAAGTGTTAGGGTATGTTCACACGCTGAGCCAAAAACGTCTGAAAATACGGAGCTGTTTTAAAGGGAAAACAGCACCTGATTTTCATACGTTTTTTGAGCAACTCACGTTTTTCGCAGCGTTTTTCGCACCGTTTTTGGAGCTGTTTTCAATAGAGTCTATGAGAAAACGGCTCCAAAAAGGTCCCAAGAAGTGTCCTGCACTTCTTTTGACGAGGCTGTAATTTTACGCGTCGTCTTTTGACAGCTGTCAAACGACGACGCGTAAATTACAGGTCGTCGGCACAGTACGTCGGCAAACCCATTCAAATGAATGGGCAGATGTTTGCCGACGTATTGAAGCCGTATTTTCAGGCGTAAATCGAGGCATAATACGCCTCGTTTACGCCTGAAAATAGGTCGTGTGAACCCAGCCTTATAGAAACTCTGTTGAGTTTTGTAAAACCAGCTTTGAAAAAAGGCGATTTGTGAAATAAGCTTCTTCTATCGCCCGCCCTCCTACAGTTCTATGTGATAATAAGGCCCACATATTTGGTATCCCCATGCTCAGGAGAAGTGGAAGAATGAGAAAGGAGATTAATTTTGTCCGTGGTCTATACTGTGTGTGAAAAATGCTGGCATAAACTGACGCAATTGCTAAATTCTTGCATTTTTTTCCAATTTTGCCCACTTTAGAGAAAAAAAGAAAAATGATATATAATGACAAATGCCACTAAAACAAAGCCGTATCTGTCCTTTAAAAAGAGTGTAAAATTCAAAGATGAACTTTATTCACCTGCAGAGTTATAGTCATCTAAAGAAGCGCATAGCAAAATTGTGAAATTTGCTCTGGTCATTTAGCTGTAAAACAGCCTAGTCCTTAACCGGTTAATAGGAGATTCTCTAGAATTTTGTAAGTGGCTAAAGTACCAGATTCATACTCCTTTTACACTGTGGTCATGGCTTCCATTCTTGGAGCACTAGAACCTCAACAAAACAGGTAAAAATGCTAATGTGTACAGATCCTAACAGAAAGGAGCACAGCTATAGGTGGTCTCATTCGCAGCTGTTGCCTGAGGAGACCCAAAGACCTACCACATACAAAGACACAAGTATTATAAATAGCACATGGTAGGTTTGGGGCCCTGTAATGTATTTTGCAGTGAGGCCCCGATGCTTCAAGTTACGCCTCTGCTTACAAGGTATGACTAGTACACTCGTTTTAATTGCCTCCAATTGCTTACCTCAATAACCATGGCTGCAGAAGGGAGATTTGTATATTACCGTACTCACACGAGCCAGACTATGACCATATTCAGTATCCTATCTAATGGTTTACAGAGGAAGACTCCTGTAGGAATGTTGCAATATGTTATGCAGCTCTCCTGATAAGTTTCCATAGAGAACATGTTAATACGCCATTAGACGGCTCAATATCAGGAAAAAGAAAGAGAAAATCCAGCGCTGTGTTTGATTAAAAAGGAAAATTGTTCCCAATTTTATTGAAAAAATGGTTAAAAGTTACACGGAGACGCAGTCTCAAGGTGTATATATAGCGGGCTGGATGACCTTGGCCTACACGTTTCGAGCAAGCGTGTTGCTCTTAATCATGGCAAAAAGGATATGAGTGCCCCCAATGCTGTGTCTGCTTTATATACAAAGCAAACTACTATTCCAGAGTCAGCATAGGCTGACATTGATTGATAATGAATTCCGCAGGTGGAAACTTTAACCCATGTAGTGAACATGGGTGGAGTGTGTTTTCGTTACTTTGTATAACATGGTAAATTGGCTCTGAGTATCAGCGATCCACTGGTTGGTTTTTTACAAAACCAGAGCACTAATATAATGCTCTGGTTTTTCACATCGTATTTATTGAACCTTGGATCGTTTGATATTGATTTTATTATGAGTACTGGCCAGAAATACAAATTGAGATAGTCAGCGAACAGAAAATAGACTCAGCATAAAAGGGGCAAACATATATTAAACATTCCAAATATATAACAAGCGAAATAAGAATAAAAGTAAAAATGAATACAGATATAAAAAGACATTTACAGATCATGATCTAGTAATCTAGCTTCTAATATATCTGAATCACATTAGGATATAAACAAAAACAACGAGACATCTGCTTGTATATAATATTTAAACAGAACATTGTATTGCCCCTTTTATGCTGAGTCTATTTTCTGTTCGCTGACTATCTCAATTTGTATTTCTGGCCAGTACTCATAATAAAATCAATATCAAACGATCCAAGGTTCAATAAATACGATGTGAAAAACCAGAGCATTATATTAGTGCTCTGGTTTTGTAAAAAACCAACCAGTGGATCGCTGATACTCAGAGCCAATTTACCATGTTATACAAAGTAACGAAAACACACTCCACCCATGTTCACTACATGGGTTAAAGTTTCCACCTGCGGAATTCATTATCAATCAATGTCAGCCTATGCTGACTCTGGAATAGTAGTTTGCTTTGTATATAAAGCAGACACAGCATTGGGGGCACTCATATCCTTTTTGCCATGATTAAGAGCAACACGCTTGCTCGAAACGCGTAGGCCAAGGTCATCCAGCCCGCTATATATACACCTTGAGACTGCGTCTCCGTGTAACTTTTAACCATTTTTTCAATAAAATTGGGAACAATTTTCCTTTTTAATCAAACACAGCGCTGGATTTTCTCTTTCTTTTTCCTGATATACCTACCGCTGGCCGTAGCGGGGATCCGTGCGAGGTGTCTGGAGACGCAACTACTGGTGAGCTGGAGGTCTCCTCCTTTCTTTACTATAATCAAGACGGCTCAATAGTCATAGTTATCATACTGTACAATATACGAAGCATAAATATTATATTGTGTAATAATATCCAGCAAACCTACTAATCATATACATGGGGATTATTAATAAACTATGCTTCAATTATGATTTCAATATTTTTTTTTATTTAGATATGTTTGTCTCAAGCTTTATTAAAGACATGCATGATTTTGCGGTAATTTTCGTCTGTCGAGTCTGCCATGTTTAGAATTGTTGGTTTTGAAATAAATAGATGAAAAGTTATCTTTGAAACATTTATACAGTGTATAGGGAGAATGGTACACAGTGCACATATGTTCTGCCACTGAATTACTAACTTTTTCCCATTGCTACTATATTATATATAGGAATGAAGATATGGGAGTATAAGGGGAAGCAGCACTGTCTTCAGAAGATACAGGTACAGCCTACAGCTATATTTTCCATCACTGCAGTGGATTCTTTGTGACACTTCTTCCTTCTTCTTCCCTTTAGTCCAGGGGAGCTGTTCTCACAAAACCGCCTGCGTACAGGTATCTTGCTATAGATGGGAATACTGGACATGCTCAGGTCCTCCTGCATGGTAAAAGGATTGATGCAGCCGGAGCACAAACATCGAGCTTCTGGTATGTCGACTGGGATGCGGTTCTCATCATGGTTTATACTGGAAGGAGACAAACAAATATTCTATGAATATTGATCAAACCTAATCAGGATGACAATACTGCTCCGACCTCAATGTTTAATAGGGTTGTGAATGAGATTCAGCTGCAATACCAGACACAGCCCATGGACAAGAGTGGTGCTATTTCTGAAAGAAAGCAGCCATGTGTTTGTAATCTCATACAGCCTATTTAATACCCTTGTACTTTTCAAGGAAGTCATTTGTTATATAATAACTTTGGATCTTATAACCTATCTAAAGTGGGAACATTCTATCAACAATAACTTATTATATAACTTGTAATACTTACATTTTTTTGCAAAAAAAAAAATGCAGAATTAGCTATACACATCTCAGTTTCGGTCCACTCAGGGCCGTGCAGGATCGTGATGTCAAATGGAAGTGTATGAGAAGATAAAATAAAATATCGGATCCTTTTTTCTGGTGCTACTAGATAAAATAGTAAAACAGCGCTAACCAATTTTCCAGGGCCTATCCATACTGTACTAATGATTTTTGTCAATCTGTTTGAAAAACAGTTTGTTTCGTCCAGTTGCGCCATTAAAAAGGATCCGATATTTTATTTTATCTTCTCCACTCCATTATTCTGGACGGAATCGGCCCAGTCTGGGATCCAGGCTGCAACTGTGTCTAACCATCACTCATTGGTGTGTTTTGGGCCTACGCTTATTTGGATGTTGTGTTCCTAGCACAACTGTATCAGGTGAGCTTTATTGACCACTTTTCCATCCAAACATATTGCATTTTATACAGGTTCATGCACTATGTGCGCTGTGGTTTTTCTTTTTCACCCACATATCAAATGGAAGAGTATGTCACACAGACATTTTACAACTTATTTGGATAAGTCTATTTATTGATGATCCTGGCACATAAGGAGTCTGGGCAGATGCCTCCTTTCACTGAGAAACCTGCATGTCATGTCTATGAATACCCGCAATTCTCAGCTGTCAGAAACCCTAACAGATTTTGTGAAGTAAATGTCAATAATAAAATACCAAAATATTTTTCACTCCTGCTTCTCAGATTTTTTTGTTTTTATGGACCCCTAGTCATGGGAACTTGAAAACTCGTATCCGAAAATGCATTGGGATTTTTATGCAGTCTAAGGCCTCATGCACACGACCGTAAAAACACCCGTTATTACGGGTCGTAATTACGACCCGAAATAACGGGCCCATAGACTTCTGTTGGCCACGGGTACCTTCCCGTTTTCTCACGGGAAGGTGCCCGTGCCGTTGAAAAAGATAGAACATGTTCTATTTTTTTCTTTTACGGGCCGTGCTACTATACTTTATAATGGGAGCACGGCTCGGAATAACGGCTGGCGGGCCGTGCCCGGCCATGCTCGTAATTACGAGCACAGTCGTGTGCATGGGGCCTAAGGCCTCATGCACACGACCGTATTTTTGTCCACCCGTAAATTCTGGCGGAAATACGGGTACTTGGTCACACGTAATCGACCCGTATTGCACCAGTATTTATGGACCCGTGCCCGTAAATACGGGTCCGGTGTCACCCGTATTCCACTCATATTCCACCCGTATTTACGGGCACGTTTTCGCTGCAAAATTACACTGCAGTAATCGGCAGCCCTTCTCTCTATAAGTGCAGGATAGAGAGAAGAGACAGCCCTTTCCGTAATAAAAGTAAAATAAAAATTCATACTTACCTGGCCGATGTCTTGGTGACGCGTCCCTCTCTTGACATCCAGTCCGACCACCCTGGATGACGCACAGTCCATGTGACCGCTGCAGCCAGTGATTGGCTGCAGCGGTCACATGGGCTGTAACGTCATTCCAGGAGGCCGGACTGGAGGAAGAAGCAGGGAGTTCTGGGTAAGTATGAACGTCTTTTTTTTTTTTTTTACAGCTTTATCTATATTGTGATCGGTAGCCACTGTCCCTGGTGCTGAAAGAGTTACTGCCGATCGTTTAACTCTTTCAGCACCCTAGACAGTGACTATACACTGACGACACCTAGCAACGCTCCCGTAATTACGGGTGCACACACGTAGTCACCCGTAATTACGGGAGCCCCATAGACGTTTATGGGCCTGCCCGTGCCGTAATTGCGGCCTAAAATAGGACATGTTCTATATTTTTCAACGGCACGGGCACATTCCTGTAAGCATACGGGGAGGTACCCGTGGCCAATAGAAGTCTATGGGCCCGTAATTACGGGAGTTTTTTGACGGTCGTGTGCATGGGGCCTTAGAGATATTTTAGGAGCCAAAATGAGACTGATGCCATTTGCTACATACCCTGATCATAAACATTTTCACTTTCCCTCCAAGAAGACTTAGGAGAGGTTACTTGTAGTCTGTAGGGTCTTTCCTGTTACTCCACAGAGTGGGAGTCTCTATTATGCCTTGAAAAGTCAAAAACTATAGTGCCCTATAGTTTTTTTTTATTTTTTTAATCTATTAACCGGTATAGAAGTAGGAGTATATTTCCAAATCTTATTATAAGCATTGATTTTATTCTTTTTTTTTTTTTCTGTTTACCCATAGAATGTACTTATTATAGTTATTGTAATAAATTGTGCCTTTCATTAGAGAGGAATTAAAAAAAACTCCAATAAGACTAAACTAATCAAGCACTAGAAATGCCCTTACATTGTTATACCTACACTATTATAAGTTCAATCCAAAATCACTGGTATCTCTGAAGTCACTAGGCAGGCAGGGTAAAGCTTGTTTATGGACAGCACGTTCATGGACTTGGGATAGGTACATAGACTAAATATTCCTCCTATTTGACCACAACTTATTTTTAGAAAGAATCCCCCCTCCTTTTATTTTTACAGGTGTGGCCCCGCAATATTAGGACTCAGGGCCCAAGCTTTAATATGCATATTGTAACGGCCGCAGACCGTTGGGATTACTCACCCCTGACGGCCGCAGCCATGGATCTGTGAGCGCTGGCCTGCATCTCCTCCCCAGGAGACGCCAGCGCTCACTTTCGCTCCGTTCTGTGTCCCGTAGGGTGCACGCTCGTGCCCGGCCTTAAAGGGCCATTCCGCGCACATGAAAATCATCAATTAACCCATGATCACCCTGGACTATAAAAAGGTCTCTCCCCTTTGATTCATTGCCTGAGCGTTGTTGTGTTTACCCGTGTTAGTCTTGCAAATAGTCCCTTAGTGTTAACCTGTTACCGTACCTGTATCCTGTGCTACCGTTGTTCCTGTGTCTTAGAAAGTTGGAATCGAGTTGTGCCATCGGTCACGCCTGCTGTATTGCACAACGCCTGGTGTCTGCTGCCGAAGTCCCATCTGAGCCGTTACTACGGTCTCAACTGCTACAGGTACCCTTGTTCTTGGAGTATATAGACATTGACTTGGTACACTGTTTGGCCAGCTAATATCCCGCTACGGCAGTACGGCCCAGTGGGTACACATACCCACAGATCGTGACATATATATGAAGTTAGAGCATGTCTAATGCTCTTTTATTTTAGCCTATAAAGTATATAATACTTTAATAATATACTAAGAGCTACAATATAACATACCGTATTTTTAGGACTATAAGACACAGTTTTTAGCAAGAATAAATCTTGCTACAGAGTCCCTGCGTCTTATAGTCCGCAGTCATCGCCGGGCCCCCTGACCGCTTCATTCATTACTTAACCCCTTCCCGAACCATGACGTGCCAGCACATCATGCAGTGGGGGGGGGGGGGGGGTGTATGCACAGGATAGGGGATACATGTGTAATCGATTAAGGAGAACGGGGACCGAAAGTTACCAAGAGCGCTGCATGAGAAGCTGTGACTTCCACGTTCTGTGTCCGCCAGTTTCATAGAGATCAATGGGATTCTTCTGCGCATGCGCGAGCGTCTCTCCATTGATCTCTATGGAGCTGCTGTACAGATAAGCCGTACACAGAACCCGGAAGTCCAGGCTTCACATGTAGCGCTTTGGGTGACTTTCGGCACATTGTTCTCCTTATCGCTCGGGGTCCCAGCGGTCGGATCTCACGTGTAACCCCTATTCTGTGGATAGGGGATACATGTGTTTTATGACAAACCCCTATAACTAGTTAAATGCCACGGTCAATAGCGACCGGGGTTTTTCAATGAAGGACATTTATGACATATCCACAGGATATCAGAAAAAAGGAGATTTTTGAAGCAGCACTAGTCCCGAGTATGGTGCGGTGCACGCTGTCAAGCCAGGCAAACCCACTCCAGCACGATGTATATCCAAAGAAGTAGTAGGACAACAGCACACGTCTTCAAATCATCAAAGTGGTTTTATTGTCAAGACATCCACAAACGACAAGCAAAGTTTCGACCCATAGTGAGTGAAGGGTCTTTGTCAAGCCTAGTGAGTGAAGGCTTGACAAAGACCCTTCACTCACTATGGGTCGAAACGTTGCTTGTCGTTTGTGGATGTCTTGACAATAAAACCACTTTGATGATTTGAAGACGTGTGCTGTTGTCCTACTACTTCTTTGGATATCCACAGGATATGTCCTAAATGTCAGATAGATACGGGTGTCACCTCTGGGACCCGCACCTATCTCTAGAACGTGGCCCCCTAAACCCCGTTCTAGCTTTCTGAGCTCTCCCGGCCACTTGATTGCATGTGGAGTTACTGAAACAGCGTAGCTCGAATGCTATGCTGCTTCCGTAACTGCCATTCACTACTATGGGAGTTAGGGAAACCGCGTAGCTCACCTAGTTACGCTGTTTCAGTAACTCCACATGAAACCAAGTGGCCGCTGGTTCAAGTGCCCTAGGGGAACTAATAAAATGTGTAAAAAAAAATAAAAAGTTAGATACATTTTCAGGAGTGTAAAAAAAATAAAGTGTGAAAAGTTGAAAAAAAACAACTTTTCCCATTTTTTCCCAAGCACAATGTAAAAAATTTAATAATTTGGTATCGCTGCGTCTGTGAAAGTCCAATCTATTACAATATACCATTATTTAACTCGTACGGTGAGTTTAAAAATTTAAAACATCAAAATCGTTTTTTGGTCACCTTAGCGCTTAAAAAATTTAATAAAAAAGTGATAAAAAAAATCGTATGTCCCAAAAAATGGTGCCAATAAAACTACAGCTCGTCCCACAAAAAATAAGCCCTCACACCGCTCAATAGATGAAAAAAATATAAAAAAAAGTTTTGGCTCTCAGCATGTGGTGAAACAGAATAAATTATTTTTTAACAAATAATTTTTTTCCTATTTTCTGTTGTCTAAAACCTGGGTGCGTCTTATAGTCCGAAAAATACGGTAATGTATTCACTTTCATAGCTGTTTTGTGGCAACAGCATTCATTTGTTAGGCTGATTATTCCCTCAAATATGTAATTCTCTTGAAGTAGAACTTCATATTCTAGAGTTGTGTTTGTTTTCATTTACTTAAAAAGCTGATGACCACAATTTGCAAATAAAGTTGGTGAGACGGTACCCAAAGCAGACACAAACGTATTTCTAAAGTACATTATCTTGCTCTGCCTGAGTATTTAGAGGGTTTCCAAGCACCTCAATTAGTAACTGACCCAGCTACTTGAAAATTGAATGTGAGCTGAGTCCTGACACGTTCTTTGCCGGCTGGCAAAAGATAAAGGGCATACAGAATAGAGGAAAAGTGTGTGTGAAACTTGGAATGAGAATAAAGTGACTATAATAACCCAATGTGGTGAAAAGCATTTGAGAGGGATTTTAGATTCTTGGGTTGATAAGAAAAATGAGTGATCTACAAGGTTAATTTTGGAGATGTTAGATGTCAAGGAGGTTCTCTATAATGGAGTACATAGTATATACACTGTTTAGCCATATCAATAAAACCTCCTGCCTAATATTGTATAGGTCCCATTTGTGCTGCCAAAACAGCTCTGACCTTTCGAGGCATGGACTCCGCAAGACCTCTGAAGGTGTCCTGTGGTATTTGGCACCAAGACGTTAGCAGCAGATCTTTTAAGTCCTGTAAATTGTGAGATGAAGCCTTCATGGATCGGACTTGCTTTTCCAGTACATTCCACAGATGCTCAATTGGATTCAAATCTGGAGAATTTGGAGACCAAGTCAATACCCTGAACTCTTTTTCATGTTCCTCAAACCATTCCTGAACATTTTTTGCAGTCTAGCAGGGCGCATTATCCTGCTGAAAGAGGTGGTCAATAAACTTCTGACACGTCATAGTGACATGTCAGAAGTTTTGATTGGTGGGTGTCCAAGCACTGAGACCACCACCAATCGCTAAAACTAAGCTGCAGAAACACTCGTGTGAGGGCTTCGATTTAGTTCGGCTTTTTCTGGAAATCGATTGTAGTGGTGTACGGGCTCAATAGAAATTCAATGAGCCCGTACTCCGCTACATCGGCTTTCCGGAAAAAGCAGAACCGAAACTAAGCGGCTCAGCGCTCACACGAGTGTTTCTGCCGCTTTATTTTATCGATTGGTGGGGGTCTCAGTGCTCGGACCCCCACCAATCAAGACTTGATATGTCAGAAGTTTGTTGAATGTTTAATTACACTTTCTAGTTCGGTTTTATAGCCACAACCCAGATTCCAGTACTTTTATGAGAGCCATAACTTTTATATTTTTTTCATCGATTGAGTGGTGTGAGGGCTTATTTTTTTTGCGGGACAAGCTGTAGTTTTTATTGTTACATACGATTTTTTTGATCACTCTTTATAAAAAAAAATTGACCGCATAAGGAGACCAAAAAACACGATTCTGGTCCTCTAAATAAAAAAATATTATGCTGTTCACCATGCGAGTCAAATAATCGCACATTGTAATAATTCGAACTTTTACGGACACGGCGATACCAATTTTTTTTTTAAATATAATTTTTTCATTGTGCTTGGGGAAAAATGGGAAAAGTGTTTTGTTTTTTTTTTTTTTTACTTTTAAGATTTTTTTTACACTTTGTTTGTTCCCCTAGCAGACTTGAACGCTGCTTCCGTAACGGCCATTCACTACTATGGGAGCTGTTTACGTAACTCCCATAGAACTGAATAGTAGTTACGGAAACCGCGTAGCTCACATGATACGCTTCATCTGTAACTGCCATTCACTACTGTGGGAGTTACAGAAACAGCATAGCTCAGCGAGTTTATATAGGCCTTTCTATTAGCCAGTTAAACATGTTGGTTAGCTGTGGGTTAACGTACCTGTAAGTCCAGGGTGAAAGACTTCTTCTGTTAGAAAGCCAGAGCCTCAGGTTCACTTCACATTTTCCACCAGAGGATTCTGAGCCATTTCGTAGCTGATTCACCATCTCCATTAAACTTTGTTCATATTCCTCCACTAAACTATAAATTTGTGAAGGGGCAAAAGAATTTACTCCTAGAACAGGGTCTGGAGATGTCTTCCCATGAGAACTCTCCTTTCCTTTGGTTTGACCTCTTTTCCTGTTTTTAGAAGGCTTCGATGTGTCTGAGCTGAAGACATGGACGAGGAGGAGAGAACTGGCATACAAAATGAGCTATGAGGGTAGACAAAGTTTCATCAGTATAAATGGTTACCATACAACTGTCATTTTCCAGTTTACCGCTAGCAATCTGTCTACATCAATAATAATTCTTAACATGTTTGATTTTCACTAGGCCATTTAATCATGTCTAATTGAAATTGTTCCTGCATATAGGATAGCCGATAATGGCCACAGACCCTGGTCAATGTAGTTTTCTATTGAATCACTACTAAATATTTTACCAAATAATAGTAGTAATCTAGGTACCCCCCTACCAAGCTGAAAGGACATAATTTCTCTATTTGGATACAGTGATTATAACTTTGATCCATTTTCTTTTTCTGAGCTAATTTTTCCCATGATACATGTAAATGCAGTCTCAACGTGTATGTCCAAGTGTTGGCTGTAGGCAGCAAGAATTTTATAATATAACGGGGTTATCTGCATTCACCAAAAATCCAGCCAAGGGGGAGCCAAAAACAAGTAAAAGAGCCATTACTCACCTGACAAATGCCCCGGCGTTCCAACGCAGCTGCTCCAGAGCACTCCGTCGCTTTTTGTAAAGGGTGCTGCAGCATTGACGATCCCGTATACGCACGTGATCGTTGCAGCCAATCCCTGGCCTTTGCGGTCTCGTGCCATATACCACTGACGCCAGTGATTGGCTGCAGCGATCATGTGGTTATACGGGCACGTCAGCGCTGCATCGCTGTCAACAAAGAGTGGTGGGGAGCATTGCCGCAACTCTGCTGGAATGCTGGTGGTTTTCTCAAGTGAGTATTGGGTCTTTTATTCTTTAATGGCTTTACCCCTTACCAGATTTTTACTGAACGCAAAAAAAACCTTTAATGTAATTGTAATTTAATGTGATAATTGTGAATATTCACTTTAAAGGGGATGATAGTTGCCTGATCACTGGGGACACCAGCACTGGGAAACCCACCGATCGCGAGAACTGCAATCGCAAACAAATTGTTCCTCCGCACTGGACCCCCCTGGAGTGAGGAGGCGCTTGAATGCGTTCAATGTCTATGAGAATGATGAAAACAGCCGTTCCATTAAATGTCCTACTCAATGCGGTCGTATACAGTGAGGAGGAACAAGGGGTTCGAGACACGCGTTATCGCGATCATTGGGAGTTTTAGTTGTAAGGCACCCAGCGATTAGACACTTATCACCTATCTTGTCAATAGGTGATATATTCAATTCTGGTACAACCCATTTCATCATTGTTTTAAAAGGCATCTGTACAGTTAAATACCACAAACTAGTGGTTGTTCAATAGTTATTTCTAGCTATATTACTATAGGATAGGATGCAGCTATTCTCATATTATCCAAATGGCCGTAAAATGATTTTTGATTCTCAGTCGATCACTAGAGATTAACGCAAGAGCAGTTACTACACACATAGTTTCTGTAATGACAAGGTGGGGAGACAGACAGGTGAGCCCTAATCTACCCGCCACTCAGTCCCTGCCTACTTGCAACGACCCGTCCTAAGCGACGGGGTACAACTGGGCGACGGTCCCTATGCTCAGTAAGTGCAAGACAGACAAAACAGACAGGGGTACACAGAAGCTAGGGAAACGGGGCAGCTGCCCACGGAGACACCGTGAGCCAGAAGAGTGGTGAACGAGCCGAGTCAAACCAGGAGTGAGCGAGGTACACAACGCTGAGCAGGAGAGTGGTCAGAAAGCCAAGGTCAATAACAGGCAGAGGATCATTAGTACAAGCAGCAGCAGCAAGCCAGGAAACAAGCATAGAAGAATCACAGGCAAAGGAGGAACAGGAAAGGCAGGTATAAATAGACAGTGGGCGGGAACTAGCTCCGTCTGGCCAGGCTGTGATAGGCTCTCCCACTCCTAAGCCTGCCATCCTGAGTGGTGGAAGATGGAGTCAGTCTCACAGACATAGGAGCAGGTGCAGACTGAACCTGTGTCTGGCAAATCCTTTACAGTACCCCCCTTTTATGAGGCGCCACCGGACCCTTTCTAGGTGGACCTGGTTTATTGGGGAGTCAGAGGAGAAGGCACAAAAACGTTCAAGTCGTCGTTCCCTGAGACGTCGGTCAAGTCGTACCGCTAAAGCCATAACCTGATCTAGGGAGTCAGCAGAGGGATAGCTAACTAGCAGGTCTCTCAGGGCGTTCGACAGACCCAATCTAAACTGGCACCTCAAGGCAGGGTCATTCCACCGAGAAGCTACACACCACTTCCTAAAGTCAGAACAATACTCCTCTACAGGTCTCTTACCCTGACGTAAGGTCACCAGCTGATTCTCGGCAAAGGCAGTCTTGTCAGTCTCGTCATAAATGAGCCCGAGAGCAGAAAAGATCAACGGAGGAAAGTTCAGGAGCCAAGGAGAAGGCCCATTCTTGGGGCCCGTCCTGGAGCCGGGACATAATTATACCCACCCGCTGGCTCTCAGAACCTGAGGAGTGGGGCTTTAAGCGAAAATAGAGTCTACAACTCTCCCGAAAGGAGAAAAAAGTCTTCCGGTCCCCTGAGAATCGGTCAGACAACTTGAGGTGGGGTTCAAGAGGTGAGGTGGGGGGCACTACCAGGGAAGCATCACGCAGATTGTCCCTCTGAGCCAGGGCCTGGACCTGTAGGGAGAGGCCCTGCATCTGCTGAGCCAGGGTCTCAAGGGGGTCCATAGATGTGTCAGGGACCAGGGTAGACTAGGTATATGGGCCTGTGATTATGTAACGACAAGGTGGGGAGACAGACAGGTGAGCCCTAATCTACCCGCCACTCAGTCCCTGCCTACTTGCAACGACCCGTCCTAAGCGACGGGGTACAACTGGGCGACGGTCCCTAGGCTCAGTAAGTGCAAGACAGACAAAACAGACGGGTACACAGAAGCTAGGGAAACGGGGCAGCTGCCCACGGAGACACCGTGAGCAACAGGAGTGGCGAACGTCATCCTGCCCAGCCAATCAGCGCCTTTCATAGACTCTTCGTTCAACCCCCAGGAGAACTGCGCAGAAGAGAGCAGGTCTCCATGGCTGCCGGACGGCGTGGGAGCGGGATTAAGGTGAGTTTAAATAGTTTTTTTTTTTTTTTTCAATTGTAATAAAAGTGTGTGGCTGTATCTACGGGGACGACGACTTTATCTACGGGGGGGGGACTTTGTCTACGGGGGGACTTTATCTATGGGGGGGTGTCTATCTACAGGGGGGACTATATACTGGGGTGGGCTATCTATAGAGCACCATATACAGGGGTGGGCTATAGCTACAGGGGGGGCTATATAGTATATAGCCCCCCTGTAGCTATAGCCCAGCCCTGTATATATAGCCCACCCCTGAATATAGTCCCCCTGTAGATATAGCCCACCCCTGTATATAGCTCCCCCTATAGTGCTCCACAGAAAGCCCACCCCTGTATATAGCCCCCCTGTACATATAGTCCACCCCTGTATATAGTGCTCCACAGATAGCCCACCCCTGTATATAGTATATACAGGGGTGGGCTATCTGGAGCACTATATACAGGGGTGGACTATCTAGTGGAGCACTATATACAGGGGTGGGCTATATCTACAGGGGGGCTACATACAAGGTTGGGCTATCTGTGGAGCACTATATACAGGGGTAGGCTATATCTACAGGGGGCTATATACAGGGGTGGGCTATATCTACAGGGGGCTATATACAGGGGTGGGCTACCTGTAGAGCACTATAGGGGGAGTTATTTGTGGGACACTATATACAGGGGTGGGCTATATGGGGGCTCTATCTACAGGGGGCTCTATCTACAGGGGGCACAGTGTGTGTGTGTGGGACACGGTGTATGGTACTATTATAATTAGAGGTGCAGTGTATGGCGCTATTATATTTAGGGGCGTAGTGTGTCGTATAATGAGAACTTTATCTTTATTTATAAGTGCAGAAATGTTGGAAAAGTGAGAAGCTGAAGACATGTGAGCAGCAAACTGCAGAAATGGGCTGTGACCGGGAGAAGTCATCATAGAGGTCTGGACCGGATGGAGAAAAAGAACTAGAATCTGAGACGTCACCGGTGAGTCACTTAATGTAAATGTTTATTCTGCCTCTAATCAGCACTGTAGTCACTGTATGATCTGAAGCGAGATGATTATGACAGGATTTATTTTTTGTGAAACAGCAACTCCCAGCATATCCTTATCATTGTTCTGTCCATACTGGGAGCTGTAGTTTTACGCCGTACAAACCTGTACAGCAGGGGTTGCGCTAAATTGAGCTGTATTTGTGTTGGTGCTGTATTTATGTACTGAGCTTGGTTCTGGTGTTGTGTATAGAACCATATTGCTTGTAAAATGTACAAATGTTTTTATGCTCGCGTTAAATAAAAAGAAATGACACGTCGATTGGTAGAGAAAACAAACACGGTGAGGGGGAAGGAGATGTCGGGAAAGAGGTTGGGGGGGGGGCGCCAAACTGAATCTTTGCCCCGGGTGCTGGAGAACCTAGCTACGCCTCTGGTTAAGCACAACTATTAAATATAATGAATGAGCTTTTTAATGGGTATTTTTTTGCTATTTGCTATTTTTTTGCGATTTTAAATATTTTTATGGAAAAAATACATGTTTATATTTTTAGGATAAATTAGTCTTTCCTGCACTCAGGTGTTAATGAATATCGCTGGGCAGGAAAAATTAAGCAGACCTGAATTAGAATAAACTAGCAAGTGACATGTTCCTATAAACATCCTCCTGATATGAATAGCTAGAAAACACAACACACACAATATTTCTTAGTCCTGTCAGGATCGCTGCTCTCTGAGCACTTCCATATGACTGCCTTAACATACTAGAAGTAAGGAAGAATTACTTCCATTTGATGACTAAGTTGAGTTTAAAACCATTGCACAGCCTATTCTGCCACTTGTTGAGTAGTACCTAAGGTAAATGATAAGTGGTTATATAGAGTTCAGTTAATTTAACGCAAAATGTACCTGGTATTTTCAATGTTTTTATAACATAATGGGGTTATTCGTTACTATTTAATCAGATGGGCTGCCCACCACCTTTTAAGTGTACCACACAACATACTGACACCCCGTTCTCTCCTAATATCACAAGGCCAGACAATATCCTGCAAAAATGATAAACCTGAGGTATAAGTTGATATTTTGGAAAAATATGCAAGTTGGCAACCCACGACTCAAGAGTCCTTAGAGTCCCTACACTAGCATTAAAAACAAACCACAGAAAATTGCAGGATGCAGTCTGGCATTGTACTGTTGGGGGAGAATAGGGTGTCAGTACTGTGTGTGGTCCACTTAGAATGTCCTAGGCAGCTTGTCTGATCTAGTAGTATGGGCATTACTAAAAGGCCGCTAGCCAGCATGGTACACTACACATATCCGTGTGACTGACACATTATTGTAATACCAAACAGCCACCCACCTCATGGATGAACGCTTTGTGAGTGCATGTTTGTCTCTGTTTTGTACCTTTGTTACCTCCCCAAATAACATTGTGGCTTGTCTGCATGCTGCTGGGAATTGTGTTTTAACCTGCCCTTGTATCGGTAAGTATGTGTCTTTTTTTCTGTGATTTCGAGTAGATTGGACCATTCAGCCATAACATTAAAACCACCAACAAGTGAATTTAATAACATTGATTATCTCATTACAATGGCACCGTTCAAGAGGTGGGACATCTAAGACAGCAACGGAGCAGTCAGTTCATTAGTCAGGAAAAAATGATTACAGTACGGGACAGTTGTCCCGCAGCGAGGCAGGGACTCCTAGCGTCGTACATAACTATGATGCTAGGAGCCCGGCTCCCTGCAGTGTGTTCGGTCCGGGACTTACGGCCGAAATACGTTCCGTCCTTTACGGACGTAACATGCTTGTGCGAATCCAGCCTTATAAACACACAGGAGAGCCAGCAGTTTATCTAGATGAAGAGAGAGCCTGCATACAGCACTCCTAAGATACAGCAATGAGCTCTCCCCTCTCCTGCTCTTCTCACGGTGTGTAAGCTGCAGGCTCTCCCTCATCTTGAGTCATATAGGGCTGGGCTCTCCCTTTAACCCCTTAAGGACACGGCCAATTTTGGCCTTGAGGACAGAGCAATTTTTCTACATTTCCCCTCTTTGCATCCCGACGCTCAACTCTTTTATTTTTTGTACGATGTAGTTGTATGAGACTTTTGTTTTTTGCGGGACGAGTTGTACTTTATGTAGGTACCATTTTTTGGTACAAATACATTATCGTTTAATTTCTATAAATTTTTATTTTGGCGGAAATGCAGAAAAAAAGCAGTTGCGCAGCAGTTTTAATATTTTTTATTTTTACACCCTACACCGATCATCATAAATAATGTTATACATTTGTTGTACAGGTTGTTACAGTCGTGGCGATACCAAATATGTCTATATTATTTCATGTTTTGGGACTTATATTTTAAAATGTTTATTTATTATTAAAAATGTGTGTTTCTGTGTATTTTTTTTCACTTTTTATTTATTTATCATTAATTTTTTTTTACATTCATTTAACTTTTTTTTTAATCCTATAAAGGGATTTATCATTTTGATTTTGTAACTGCAATGTACTGGCATAGATCTATATACCAGTACATTAGCCTGTTACTGATCGTACACAGGCAGTTGTTAGGGCATACCTCCGTATGCCCTAACAACAGGAAATATGTTCAGACAGTCCCTGGTGTCCTTCAATGGACCCTGGGCTGTCTCGCCATATGAGTTATGGGCTTTGATCGCGTCAGTTATTTTCTGTGACGCGATCAATGTGCAGTCCCCCCTCTTTGAACGCCGCGATCAGCTTTCATCGCGGCGTTCAAAGGGTTAACGGCGGAGAGAAGATGTTTTGTCTCCTCTCCGCTGTCAGAGCAGGGCCGTGGCTGTGTATTACAGCCGTTGCCCCGCTCTCGATCGCGCGCACAGACGGCTGTCACACAGGACGAGTATGCTCGTCCTAATGCGCGAAGTGCTCGCCGCTCAGGGCGAGCATACTCGTCCTGTGTCGGTAACCATTTAAATAGACATGTAATGGGGGGCATTATAAAGCTTCTCCTAGAGAGAAGGCAGAGGCAGTGAAACAATGATTTTCCTCTATAAGCTATGACAGGGAGGGGAGGAGCTTGTGAAAAGGACACGCCCCCTGAGCTGCCAGCCTGAAGAAAATCTAGCAGAGCAATGAAAAGAGTTTGTTATGCACTATATTATGTCTGTTTTGTTTTTTTCCATTAATTCTGGGACTACCCCTTTAAGGAAACTGATCTCTCTTGGTTTTCGTCTTAAACTAAATGTGCGATCAGCGAGTTATCACTTGTTGGCTCTACTTATTCTCTTCCCCTCACTGTTTGGGTTCCTCAGGGTTCAGTCCTAGGTCCGCTCCTCTTTTCTCTATACACAGCCCATATTGGAGAACCTTTCAGCAGATTTGGCTTCCAGTACCATCTCTACACTGACGACACCCAGTTATCTACCTCTTCCCGTGACATCACCCCTGCTCTAATACAAAACACAAATGATGATCTGTCGGCTGTCTCTAACATCATGTCCTCTATCTGAAACTAAATCTTTCAAAAACTTTGTATTTCCACCATCTACTAACCAACCTAAATCTAATGTTTCCATTTCATTGTGTGTATCATAACTCTTAGGCAGTATGCCCGCTGTCTTAGAGTTATGATTGACAGGTCTTTTCTTTACTCCTTGTTATTCAATCACTTGCATGGTCATGTCAAAAACCTAAAAAATATCTCCATAATCCGCTCTTTTCTTATTGTGGAAGCAGCCAAATTCCTAATGTTGCTCTGATTCATTCTTATATTGACTACTGTAACTCATTACTAAATGGTCTTCCCCTCACTAAACTCTCCCCTCTCCAATCTATCCTGAATGCAGCAGCCAGGCTCATCTTTCTGACTGACCGCTACACCGATGCCTCTACCCTGTGCCAGTCACTGCACTCGTTGCCCATTCACTTTAGAATACAATTTAACTTAGTACTCTCACCCAGAAAGCTCTCCACAGTGCTGCACCTTCTTACATCTCCTCCCTCATCTCTGACTACCACCCTACCCATGCTCTACGTTCTGCCAACAATCTAAGACTAACATTCTCCATATTCCGATCCCCCCACTCCCATCTCCAGGACATTTCTTGTGTTGCACCTGTTTTCTGGCATGCGCTACCCCTGGATAACTAGATTAATTCCAACATCCAGAGTTTTAAGTGTGCCCTAAAACACACGTATTTTTAGGCAAGCCTTCCGTATTTCATAAATTGACTTCTTTACTTTTCTCACCATTATTGCTCAAATACCTGACCCCTTCATTAAACAGTATCCCTCACACTCCTTGCACCCTAATGCACTTCATATCTGTCCATACACAGATACTAGCTAGGCGACTAGCTCATGACACTTTGTGTACTAACCCATTTCGTATAAAAGACAGCAAAACCATTGTGCAAAACAAGTACTTTTAACTTTTGTGTCACTCCATATTTTTTTAATAGATTGTAAGCTCTTGAGGGCAAGGCCCTCACGCCTCATTTGATTTGATAATTAGTTTGCCATTATGTAATATCTGATTTCGTTTGTACAAGGTCCCTCGAAATTGTAAAGTGCTGTAGCATATGTGGATCTATATAAAGTATGTATATATATATATATATATATCTCAGAATACAATGTGATGTATTTTAGGCTACTATTACTTTTATTATATGTGTTACATTTTACAATTAGATGTTTTACTGGTATTACCGCCTAAAATATTATATTATATGTAACTGGTTACAGTAGAATGTTTTATTACATTATACTGTCAAAGTTATTACAGGATACAATAAGATGTATATATGTATTCTAGGCTACAATCCGTTGCATTATATATATTTCAGGCTACTATCAGATGTATATATGTACTACAGGCTACAATCAGATGTATATATGTACTACAGGCTACAATCAGATGTATTTATGTATTAGGCTACAATCCGTTGCATTATATATATTTCAGGCTACTATCAGATGTATATATGTACTACAGGCTACAATCAGATGTATATATGTACTACAGGCTACAATCAGATGTATTTATGTATTAGGCTACAATCCGTTGCATTATATATATTTCAGGCTACTATCAGATGTATATATGTATTACAGGCTACAATCAGATGTATTTATGTATTAGGCTACAATCCGTTGCATTATATATATTTCAGGCTAATATCAGATGTATATATGTATTACAGGCTAAAATCCGATGTATTTTATATATATTTCAGGCTTCTCTCAGATGTATTATGTGTATTACGAGCTACAGTTTATTGTATCATTTGCTTTACAAACACAATCTAGTGTTATATTTATTACAGGCTATGTGTATATGTGTTCTGTTGATATATTTTAGGTATTACATGCTAGTATATTATATATTACAGCCTTCACAACTTAGTTAGCCACCTGTAAAGGCCATATCTTCTTTATTAAGTTTATTCAAAAATATTATCCAATTCCCTTATGGAAATAAAACTTCATACGTGTAAAGTTTCAATATTACGTGGCAAAATACTCATCGTAAAGGCAAAACCATACATACAGCTAGAACTCGGTTCATTTCTTCTGCTAGCATACAAGGCATCTATCCTACATAGCATCTGTTCATACACAAGGCTGGAATGGTAACATGCTTTACTACATGCACATATCCTCAATGGCGTGATAAATTATACACATTTGATTAACCGCTTACGGCTATGTCAATGGATTAACAAAATCACATAAGCAAATCTTATGCCCACTAACTGCCCATAGCATATAAACACAACTTATGCCCACTGACTGCCCATATTATATAATCACAGTTTATACCCACGGTCTGTCCAGAACATATAGCAGCACCAGGTAGCCTGATCACATAACTCTAATACCCATGTTTGTCTCTTGGAGAACTTACCAGTCTATTTGAGCCAAGCATTGTGTGGCGAGACGTAGCAAATGCAGCTGCTCGTGGACTATCCCCAGTGTCAGTGGGGCACAAGCTGCACCTACTCTGAGCCTCTCCAATAGGGCTGGGCCAAATCCAATGTACAGTTAGATTTCTAAAGGTGCTGAGTACAATGTTAACAAAGGCCCAGCTTGTCCCTTTTGCCTTCTGTTCTGTGCCTCTTGTTTTGTGTCCCTGACTTCACATGCAGGGACTGTGTTTGCAGACTGGGAACACGATGCACAGCGGCTCTGTTCTCACACTCGGCACACAGACCTGGCTGATATGTGCTGTTTGTTTGCTTGTTCTTTCAACGCAGTTTGGAATGGAATCCCCCAATTAATAGTTCAATGGAGAATTGTGAAATTGTAACATTACCAGCTGCAGAATGGGGCAGAGTATCCATTTTCACAATCTGTACGGCTGTGGCTAATTTAGCAATAGGCATGAACTGAATGGTTGGTTTGTAAATTTTCTAAGTGAGAATGTAGCGCAGTGTATTCTGAATATTGGCAGTGGGATTCCAGCATGTGCATCGTTGAGTAATTGATATTATCAGAGCTGATACCCTACAATGTGTCAGTGCTCACACACAAGTTTATTAAATGCACTTTTTTACAATATTTCCACCTACAATCTATAAAATACATCACTGATCTGTCCGCTTCTGTAGTCTTTGGATATTTTATTCTACAATGTCTGATTTATCTTCTAAATTGGTGGGTGGTGACAACCAATAATGGCCGCCACCAGTATCCTTTTTTTTTTCCACGCTGACCCGGATTGGTTATTATACAAAGTTACATCCCCACCCTCCTCTACGAATGCCATGCATGGATGAGTGTCAAAGAATTTGTGTCAGAAATTATGTCGTTCTGGCATTATATTTGGGAACCAGGAGGTGCAGGATAATATGGTTCACATAAAAGTTCATGGGCCATACTATGCCCAGATGCCTCTGATTTCATACAAAGGCATACTGAGTTGTTTTTTCTGTTGGATTCATATGAGCAATTCCCTAATTCCCTGTTATTAGTGGAATTATTATATATTAGGGAGGTATTGTAAAGGATCTGCCAGGCACTACGTCTGGGTATACTCCCAGGATTAATCAGTCGACACCTGAGGCCAGACCTCTGAGACTGACACCTGCTCCCACCAATCAGGGTGGCAGGCTCAGGAGTGGGAGAGCCTATCGCGGCCTGGTCAGTCAGAGTTAGCTCCGCCCCCTGTCCATTTATACCTGCCGTTTTCTCTTCCTCCTTTCTTGTTATTCTTCTTGGATTCCTGGCCCCACTGCTGCCTTGCTCCAGCCTGCTTCTGCCGTGCTTCTGCCTTGCTTCAGTTCCGTTTATCCTGCGTTGCTCTGCCCCTGGCTTGCTTCTGCTCCGTGCTCCCGTTTGTATACTCCACTACTTCCTGATCCTGACTGGCTCATTCACCGCTCCGTTTCCTCGCGGCGTTCCGTGGGCTACTGTATTCCCTTGCGTGTTCCCTGTTTGTACTCCCTTGCACTTAGACAGATTAGGGACCGCCGCCAAGTTGTACCCCGTCGCCTAGGGCGGGTCGTTGCAAGTAGGCAGGGACAGGGCGGTGGGTAGATTAGGGCTCACTTGTTCCCTTCACCTCCTTCCTGCCATTACAGGTATTCTCACAGTGCCGCATTGGAGGCACTAAATGGAAGCACATTGAGTGCCTGCCGTGTGCATGAGGCATATATGTTGAAACAGGGTCTGACTTTGGCCCAATAATGGGTCTTAAAAGGTCTAGCAAGCACTTGCCACTAGGGTCTATTTCTTATGGTTGATTCCCAAATAACCTATTAGACTTTACTGACGATATGTCCTATGTGTACAATAAGCCTAAGGGACCCCAGTCAGACGCTGTACGTGGTAGTGCTGGTAACAGTTTGTGTTGTATGACTTATGTGGCAGAGCACACAGTACTTCATCTTTTGATTTTGATTTTTTTAATCGGCATGCCGAACAACAAAAGTTGCCTACCTCTGGACTAGGGAATTGATTGTGTACTTTAAAAAGAAAAAAAAAGTTATACGGCCCCCAGGACAAACTAGGACCCTGAGCTGCTGCTCTTTTAGCTTCAATTAGGACATGTTCACATGTGGATTTTTAAGGTGGTGTTACTGGGTGTCGCCCTATTTTTAGCCTTCCTTACCAGCCACCTAGTGATATATAGTGTTCACCTGCATGAAATCCTCCATTAGCTATATACTTACTCTCAGGGCCGGCGTCAGCACCCAGCAAACCTGGGAAAGTGCCGGGGCCCACTGGTCCTGGGTGGGCCACTTGGCTGCCGGGTGCTTCATGCTGCATGGCAGCGGGCAGCGTTACACTGGCGCCGCTCACTCTTATAAGCAACAGACCGTTAAACTAAAGGGGGTTTAACTAATATACGAGGGCACAAAGGGGGCCTAACTTCTATATGGTGGAACAAAAGGGGCCTAACTAATATATAGTGCACAAAGGGGCCCTAACTAATATATAGGCAACACAAAAGGAAAGGATTCCACAGCACTGGACCCAGAGTGGGTGCACGCCTCAACAGGACCTGGTCCACAGTCCTAGATACTGGACAAGACAATAGACACAGAGGCAGCACTTCCAAAGAAAATGGCTTTAATCACATGTGCGAGGTTTCAGTCCAAGAGGACCTTTCTCAAGCATGAGAAAGGTCCTGTTGGACTGAAACGTCACACGGGTGATTAAAGCCATTTTCTTTGGAAGTGCTGCCTCTGTGTCTGTTGTCTTGTTAACTAATATATAGGGGCACAAAGGGGTCCTAACATATATAGGGGCAAAAGTGGGCCGAAGCAGAATGTGTAGATTTTAATTAAGTAATATAGCGTTTTGCTGCTCACAAAAAAAACCTAAAGTTTTTTTAACTGTTTTATACCAAACAGTATATATATTTTTGTCAGATAACAGGAAAATAGTTTTCTTCGCAGATGAGCTATTTAGTCTCAAGTTAAGTGACAAACCAATCCATTTTGTAGTTCCTTGATATCTTGCACTTTTTTCACATTTTTGCACTAGTGTTTTTCAAAGTTTACTTCTTTACAATGTGTCTAAATAAGATGTTTTAATATTCGGTGTCTAGTTTCTGCCTTTATACTGCTGTGGCCGTGTGAGTTACACAGCAAAATGGCCTACTAAGGCTCCATCACCCAAGGGTCCACGTAAACCTGGAGCCGTGCATGTTTAACCTACTCACTCCCGGCTCTTGTTCAGCAGTGAGCGTTGGTGCACTGGGTCCTGGCGCCGGATGGTCTACAGCCCAGTGTAGCGAGGCCCGGAGCTGTATAAGAGCTTGGAGCAAGGTAAGTATATAGTCTGGTCTAGGCTCTGAATTTTTTATTTTTTTTAACTGTCTGATTTGGGGTTTGAAATTAATATAGGGGATCTGGTGTAAGGTCTAACATTGATTTAGTGGTCTGATCTGAGGTCTGATATTAATATAGGGATTGAAATATTTTACCACACACTTTTATTTTAGCCACGCCTTCAAAAGGCCACTCACATTTTTGACACACAACCTGTTGCTCAAGTATCATCCTGTAAAGGGCTCTCCCAGGTTGACATCTTTGCTTTTTTACCAGGTTTTGTAAAAACAGTAGGTAAATTATTCCCTGACCATTTTTAACGGTTGTAATAATTCATGGAGAAAACACCACGTTGGTACATATTTGTATGATTCATCACTGAATAAAGCTGAGAAAAGCCCCACCTTCCATATCCAAAACATACATGACAACATTGCTGGGCCTCGGTCACACAGTGCAGAACATGCACTTATATTAAATACAGGATTTCTGACATGTCGCTGACTGGAGTTTCATCACAGTTTCATTTGGGGTCAGTGTGAGGAATTGGGGAACCACTTTGTCCATTTTGCTGCAGGTGGAAAGTGACATTTTCAGACACTATTTCTGTTATTTACCCCTTGCCGTGAGCTCAGAAGCTTCCCAATTTAAATGAGACAAGCAGCAGATCAAACTGGCAAACCAGTGAACCAGTTCATACCTGTGTAGAAGTGTCTGAAAATAATACTCCCCACTGTCCGCTTCAGACTGTCCGACCAATGGTGGATCATCATTAGGGCATTTTCGGCGGCCTCCCGGCAGACCCATGGCCGCCCAAAGTACAATGCAGTTTTGTTGTGTTTTTTTCTGTGAATCATGACAAAACTGCTTTGTTTATGTCCTGCAAAAGGATCTGCAGACATAAAGTAACATGCAGTTCTTGTTACTGTTTAAAGACCTGCTTGTCACATGACCACAGGTCTTAGAACAGCAGCAAGACTCCATAGAGAAAACTGTGAGGTGAGCTGCTAGGTAAGTATAAGGGGATGGATTTCTTTAAGGATTCTGGAGTCTGTATTTAAGGGGTTTGGTCTGGGGTCTGGTTTGGGGGTCTATATTTAGGGTGTGGTCTGTATTTAGGTGGTCTGGGGCCTGTATTTAAGCGGTCTGGTCTGGGGTCTGTATTTAGGAGGTCTGGTAAGGGGTCTGTATTTAGGGTTTCCTGGTCTGGGGGTCTGTATTAGTTTAAGGGGTCTGTATTTAGGGGGTCTGGTCTGGGATCTGTATTTAAGGGGTCTGTATTAGTTTTAGGGGTCTGGTCTGGGGTCTGTATATTTAGGGGTACTGGTCTGGGGGTCTGTATATTTAGGGGTCTGGTCTGGGTTCTGTATTAGTTTAGGGATCTTTATTTATGGGTCTGTATTTAGGGGGTCTGGGGTCTGTATTAGTTTAGGGGGCCTGGTCTGGGTTCTGTATTTAGGGGTCTGGTCCGAGTTTTCTATTTAGGGTGCTTGTTCTGGGGTCTGGATTTGTTTAGGGCGTCTGTTCTGGGGACTGCAATAGTTTAGAAGGTCTGGGGTCTGTACGTATTCTAGGACCTAGTCTGGAGTCCGAATTTATTAGTCGGAGTAAAAGGGGTTGTCCGGACACATCAATAGGTCATCACTATGGAAAACCGGTCCGTGCCCGGACAAGCCCTTTAATTTATGGGCCTGGGCCTTGGTGTTTGAATTTTTTTGTTTCTATAGAGGCTGGAAATGGCTGCAGAAGCGAGGAGCATAGATGTCTCATCAGGAGAAGTCGCCATACTGGTCTGTGTCAGATGGAGAAAAAAAGAGAACGACTTCCATCAGGGAAGATGTCACTTGTCACAGTCACTGGATCTATAGAAGATCTGTCCCCTCTCCTGACATGTCTGTTGTAGGAAATCCTTGTATTCGACACAAAATCTTTGTGTACCCAGGGCTAATAGACAAATGTGTGTTACCATTCTACTATTCCCTTTGTCAAGAGGCTGTGTCCCTACACAGTGTGATACTGTCAACGATGGTTGGAGACCGTCAGTATGTAGGGACACAGCCCTTTGACAAGGGGAATCGTAACACCCATTTGTCAATGCTCGCAGAGAAAGGTGGTGTTCACTATAGACATGGCAGATCGGTGGTGGTGGGGAACGGGGGCCTAAGTTTGTGGAACAGCCCAGGGCCTATGGTCCACTTAATCCGGCCACTGTGTCCAACCATACACCTAATGAGCCTTGTTATTGGTGTTCCCTGTTTATCTGCTAGTTATGCATATGGCCCCAGTTACAGCTGTGACCGCTTTATAGGGTACCTATTTGCTTCTGAAATGGCAGAAGTATCTCTCGCATCCTTCAACGTAAAGGGTTTCAATGTACCTTAAAAGAGGTTCCAGGTTGTTTACTCTATGCATAAAAATAAGGCCCATATAGTGTTCCTGCAGGAAAATTCACTTTCACACTGATCATTTCCCAACATTAAAAAATCCCTACTATACGTCTGCATATCATAGTAGCAACCCTGATAGTAACACGAAAGGTGTTTCTATATTATTCCATAAATCTCTACCACATAAAATACTTCAAGTTAAGTCTGATCCAGTTGCACGCTATCTCTTTGTGACATATGTGATTGGATCTAATATTTACACTATAGCTAATATTTATGCCTCACATGTAAATAAGGTTGCCTTTCTGGTCAAGATCTTAGATGAACTGCAATCCTTTATTTAGGGAGGGCTTTTACTTTGTGGAGGTTTCAATGTCTCTATTAACCCCTCATTGGACACATTCTCGGGACGCGCCAGTCTTGCATATAACAAACGTAATAAGGTGCAAAATGTTTTACATGACATAGAGCTTTGTGATGTTTAGCGTTTGACTTTCGGCGCCCCACCCCATCATAAAAAAATGGCCCATAAAAAAAACTATAATGCCCCCCACAGTATAGTGCCCTGTATAGTGCCCCATACAGTATAATGCCCCTTTAGTGCCCCCCATACAGTATAATAATGATATTTAATATATTATAACCCCTTTAAGGACACAGTATTTTGTCCTCTAATTGTGCCCACACAGTATTATGCCCCCTATGTGCCACACAGTATATTGCCTCCTGTAGTACCCCTACACAGTATAATGTTCGCTTAGTGGCCCCACACAGTATAATGCCCGCCTCCCCTGGCTGCCACACACAGCCCCCCCTTGTAGATAGTGCCTCCTTGTAGATCGTGCCATATAGCCCCACACCGCCCCATGTAGACGGTGCCATACAGCCCCCCACCTCCCCCTTTTAGACAGTGCCCCCAAACAAACAAAAAATTGTACTCACCTAGGCCCCATTCCCACAACGAACTGAGCTGCTCCACGACGGGATCCTTGCATAGGCCGGCGTGATCCTGTAGCCTAGTACAGAGTTTCCCAACCTTTTCTGACTCGAGGCACCACTGGAAAAATAAAATTTCCTCAGGGCATCCTTACCAAAAATTGTTTAGAGAAAGACAGAAAACGGCTAAAAACAAGCACTACACTCGTAGGGTATGTTCACACAATGTTTTTTGTAAGGCAAAAAAAATCTGCCTCAAAATTCCTTCTCAAAAATGCTTGTATAATCTTCCTTCTCCCTACGCTGTGCAGTCCACTCCCTCACAGCCCCACAATATGTTTGTGCCACAGCGCTACCTTCCATTCCTGAGACAGATGCAGCACAGCTGGAGGCTGTAACGGCTATGGCCACGGTCTGTTGGTCTAACGTACCCCTTGACCGCAGCCATGAACGTCGTGCTGCTGTGCTGCGTCGTCCCCCTGTGAGGCGCCGGCACTCACTTCCGGGTATCAAGCCTGTCTCCCTTTAAAAGCGGGCACGAGCGCGCGCACCTGGAAATTATCATCATCAACTCCTGAATTCCTGGACTATAAGAGGGTCACCGCCCTTCTTATCCTCGCCAGAGCGTTGTTTTTGTTTCCCTTAGTCTGTCTTGCAAATGGTCTCCTAAGTGTCTTCCAGCTTCCCAGTGTTCCCCGTACCTGTATCCTGTTTCCCGTGCTATCAGTATCATCCTGGTCTACTGCCGTGCTGAACTGTTGTCGTGTTGGGCTGCATTCCACGCTTGTTCTACTACTCCACGCCTGACGTCTACCTACTGCCTGGTCCCAGCCGAGCCTGCCTTGCTACTGTCTACATTGCCTCAGGTACCCTTTTCTGGACTATAGTCTCTATACCTTACCTGTTAGTCCAGCTGCCATCCCGCTACGCGGTACGGCCCAGTGGGTCCACACCCTGCCTCGTGACAGGGTACACTTTTACTCTGGAAGAATTGTCTAATGTAATTAAAAGCCCAGCGGGTAAATGCCTTCGATGCTCTATGCCTTAGTGATGGAGCACCTTCTGATTGCTATAAGAAAGAATCCTGATATCAGGGGCTTGCAGATTGGACAACATCATATTAAATGTTCAGCAATTGCTGATGGTGTTCTATTATATATTTCTCAACCTCTTTACTCGCACTTATGTCTACTATTAGGGAATACAGTCAATACAGCAATTTTAAAATTAATCTTACTAAAAGTAATGCTCTGAATATATCTCTAGATTCTCGTCTTGTACAATCCCTCCAATCTACTTATAGTTTTCACTGGCCGCATAATGCAATTAAGTATCTGGGGATCATGATCCCAGCAGACCTCACAAACACCTATAATCTTAATTACTTACCCCTGCTACGCATTATCCAACAGGAGCTCACTAACTGGGAGGGTTAACTTTTATCTTGGCTAGGTAGAATTAACGTATTGAAGATGAATGTCCTCCCACGCTTATTGTACCTTTATCAAACGTTACCCTGTACGTCCCCTAAAATGCTATTTCACGCCTTAAATAAACTATTCAAACGCTTTGTCTGGGCGTCTAAAGGACCTAGAGTGGAACGTCACATTTTAACACGGAAAAAGCGAAAAGGGAGGCTGGCCCTACTGGACTGCTTTTTTTACTATATGACGGCGACCCTGACATATCACATAATCCATCACTCAAACTGTGGATACATTTGGAAAGTACTCAGACACATTTACCCCTGACGTCTCTTCCCTGGTCCCCGGGTGCGACTTGGTCCAGGTCCAATGTTGTGGACCTGTCTTATGTGGTTAGGAGTATAGTTACAACCTGTAAGATGTATCTCTTTAAGACAAAACTTTTCTCTAGAGATGGACCGCTGATAACGATTATGGGTAACAAGGACTTTGCTCCAGGCCTGCAATCTTCTTCTTTTTTGGGTAAATCCCGGACAGACGCAGACTTGAAATTTACACATATTTTATCAAATGGTCGATTTGAAATCCTATGAAGATCTAGTACCGGTTGGTTCCAGAACACCTAGAACACAATGGGACAACCTCCAACTTGAACATTATTACAACAAAATCCGACAAACTCTCAATCTACAGAGATCTCACCCCCTTTGAGCATCTGTTCTCATTGCGCTCCACAGTGCCAAAAACAATAGCTATAATATATAACCTTCTACTAGATGAGAGTACGGTAGTGAAGCCCTCATATGCACTTAGCTGGGAAAAATAATTAAATGTCTTACTGTCTCCTGAAGAATGCCCTAAATCATTCACACTATGTCACAAATTCTCAATCTCATGTAAGGCTCAAGACGAACATTAAAATATCTAGATGGTATAAAGTTCCTGTACTCTTGCAAAGGATTTATCCTAACACGTCTGATATATGCTGGCATTGTGGATGGGCTAGGGGAACGATGGCTCATATTTGGTGGGAATGGCCACTGATACACTGATTTTGGTGCTCTATAATCTCTCTCATTCAGAAAATCACGGAGTTCCCATTAGGCGATAACCCGGTTATATTGCTCCTGTCCATGGTTCAGGGATCTTCTAAGTGTTTATCACGTGCCTTACTTGGTTATTTGCTTGTGGCGGCTTGAACGGTGATCCACAGACATTGGAAAAGCACTGTTGTACCTACCATCTCGGAATGGTTTATGGAAGTGACTCATATGCAGAATAAGGAAGAGTCAATGGCTCTTTCTCACCAACGCTCAGACCACTATTTTAGAGTTTGGCAACAATGGCTGGACCATCGGAACTCACCGAATTTCCATGCTCAACCGTCACTTTGTCCTTGAGTTCCCCTAGTCCCCAATTCTTTAGTCAGGGCTATATATATATGGCCGCAATCAGGGCAGTACTAGAGGTACTGCTGTCAGGGGCCCGGACCAAATGTAACTAAAAGAGGGGCCCGCTAGCCGCTGCTATCGCGTGCCGCTGGCCTGCCGCTAATTATAGCCTCTCTGCCAGACCAGTTTCACATTGCAGGGGCCCGTTTTTTTTTACCACATTAAAGTTATGGGGGCCCGACTCCCCCCTCCCCTGACCAAAAATGCCAGCTGCCAATGGAGCCCGACTGCTCCGCCCCCCCCCCCTTGCACCCCGCCTCATGCGCACCCTCCCCTCTCGCACCCTCTCTTTTACTTACCTCCTCAACGTAATAACGTAGCTGCGTGAGGAGAAGAAGAAGGGTCATGTCACGATTTATAATGCGGTGGGAGTTCTCTGAGCCAGCTGTCCTGAGCCTGGAGGACTGACCTGCCGTGCTGGATTCACCACCTGGAGCCAGTGCCTGGTCATGGAACGACGAGGACTGGAGTGGGAGCAAGCAGCTTCACTTCTCTTCTGACATAGTATGTAAAGTGTCTGAAAGTACTGATTGAGCTGCTGCCGATCTCTTAATAGGCAGTTGCTTTAGTAAAAATTGTAATTGTTATTTATTTTATTTTTTTTGCAGATATCATTCCTTCTCTTTCCGCTTGGTTCAAGATATTCAAAGATAAGTGGCGCAAAATGACCAGCTTTGGAAAAAAAATTGTGTTAGGCTCTGTTTACATCTGTGTTGGGGTCCTGTTCTGACGTTCCGTCTGAACTTTCCGTCAGAACGGGACCCTGAACAGACACAAACTGACAAAACGGAAACCAGAGGTTTACGTTTCCATCACCATTGATTTCAATGGTGACGGATCCGGTGCCCATTGTTTCCGTTTGTCTCTGTTGTGCACCAGACGCGTCGTTTTGCCGGAAGCAATTGCGTCGACTGTGCTATTTTGTGTTTCATTTGGAAATCAAGGTCCCAGAGTCTGGAGGAAGAGTGGAGAGGCTCTCAATCCAAGTTGCTTGCGGTCCAGTGTGAAGTTTCCACAGTCCGTAATGGTTTGGGGAGCCATGTCATCTGCTAGTGTTGGTCCACTGTGTAATCTTTGCTATTTTATTGTGTAGGAAAAACTAAAATATTTAATTGACATAAGTATTCAGACCCTTTACTCCGTACTTAGTTGAAGTACCTTTTGCAGTGATAACAGTCCTCCAGTCTTCTTGGGTATGATGCCAAAAGGTTTGCACACCTGGATTTGAGGATTTTCTGCCATTCTTCTCTGCAGATCCTTTCATGCTCTGTCAGGTTGGATGGGGACAGTTGGTGGACAGCCATTTTCAGGTCTCTCCAGAGATGTTTGATTGGGTTCAAGTAAGGGATTAGGATGGGCCACTCAAGGACATTCACGGAGTTGTCCCTAAGCCACTCCTGTGTTGTCTTGGCTGTGTGCTGAGGGTTATTGTCTTTGTTGGAAGATTAACCTTTGGTCCAGTCTGAGGTCCAGAGCACTCTGGATCAGGTTTTCATTAAGAATATCTCTGTACTCTGCTCCATTCATCTTTCCCTCAACCCTGACCAGTCTCCCTGTCCCTGCTGCTGAATAACACCCCCACGGCATGATGCTGCCACCACCATGCTTCATTGTAGGGATGATATTGGGTAGGTGATGAGCAGTGCCTGGTTTCCTTTTAGACACGAATTTTAGAATTGAGGCCAGAAAGTTCAATCTTTTTTTTCATCAGACCACAGAATCTTCTTTCTCACAGTCTGAGAGTCCTTTAGGTGTTTTTTGCAAACTCCAGGCGGACTTTCATGTGTCTTTTATTGAGGAGAGGCTTCTCTTTGGCCCCTCTGCCAGATTGCTGGAGTGCTGCAGTGATCATTGACCTTCTGGAAGTTTCTCCCATCTGCACACAGTATATTTGGAGCTCAGCCAGAGTGACCATTGGGTTCTTGGTTATCTCTCTTACCAAGGCCCTTCTCCCCCGACCTACTTAGTTTGGTGGGGGGGGGGGACCAGCTTTAGGAAGAGTCCAGGTTGTTCCAAACTTCTTCCATTTAAGAATTATGGGGGCCACTGTGCTCTTGGGAACTTTCAATACATCAGAATAATTTTTTTTGTACCCTTCTCCAGATCTGTGCCTACACACAATCTTGTCTCTGAGCTCTACAGGCGGTTATTTCCTCCTCATGGCTTGGTTTTTGCTCTAATATGCATGGTCAGCTGTGAGACCTTGTGTCTTTCCAAATCCTGTCCAATCGAATGAATTTACCACAGGTGGACTTCAATCAAGGTGTAGAAACATTTCAAAGATGATCTAGAGAAATAGAAGGCCCCCAGAACTAAATTTCATATGCCATATCAAAGGGTCTGAATACTTATGTCCATGCGAAATTTGAGTTTTTCATGAATGTTTTTTAATGAATTTGCACAAATTTCTAAAATTCTGTTTTCACGTTGTCAATATAGGATATTGAGTGCAGAATGATAAAGAAAAACTTGATTTTTTTTTTCATTTTAGCACAAGGCCTCAACATAACAAAACGTGAAAAAAGGAAAGGGTCAGAAGACTTTCAGAATGCACTGTATATACATAATATTTATTAGTTTTTTAATTTCTTGCAGTGGATGATGTAAAAAAAACACTGATGGTGCTGTGGATAATAGTTACACAAAGAAATGACCAACTAGGGGAAGAGTGGGTCTGACACAACAAAAAAGAGTCCCTATATCTATAAAGAACAGTTAAATTTTCTATGGGATAGTCTTAATCTGCGCCCATATAATAATTGCCTATACTCAGAATAAGCCATTAATATCTGATCGGTGGGGGTCCGAGCAGCGGTTCATCTCCTATTTAAGTGAATGGGAAATACCATACACTAATATCATTCTTACCATATCTCTACATGGTAATAATGGTAAATGTTAAATATATAAAAAACAAATACTAATATGGTTCTTATATATACAAAATTGCCATCGGCAAAGAATCCCTATTTCCCAACTATCCCTAAATAATTAATATCAACTTTATTATGTCATTTAATTTTGTATATATTATGTTCTAGTGCCTGCCAACTATCGGGGTCTTCTCTCTTTTTTTGTGCATTTAATATGGTTCTTAGGCCCCCTTCACGCCTCGTTTTGGCCTACGGTCTGGGGTATATGGAAGGCCAAGGGGATTCCGGGCCTTGGGAAGCCCTTGGGAAGCCCTTGACGTCACTGACCATATATGAACAGTGATGTGAAAGCTTTATGCTGCTGTAGTCCCCAGCCAGATAGTCTTCAACGCTCTGGCCAGGGATTCCACCCCTGGAGAAGTTCCTGACGTCACTGTCCTTATATATTCAGTGATGTCAGGAGCTTTCTAAGGGCCAAAATCCATGGGCAGAGCGCTTTCGATGCTCTGACCAGGGACTTCGGCAATGAAAAGCTCCTGACATGACTGTCCATATATGGACAGTGATGTCGGTAGCTTCCTGACGTATATGTTTAATGTATACCTGTGACTGTTCAGTCAGTGAAAAACTGACGATTCTGCGTCAGTTTGAATCAATGTTTTCTGCGATTGTCTTCAGTTTGTCAGTTTTTTTCTGTCCGAATGGCATCAATGGGCCATTAATTTTTCATGTCCGTGAAAATAATCTGAAGAATGTCCTCAATTGTTCCAACACACTGAAAACACCATCATGAAGGTCACACCATTTTCTATTGCTTATATCATGGAGAGCATTGTGTGAAATTTCTTGTGCATATTTTTGGCTTCTGATCATGTCAGGACCCCACTGCTGTGGCTCTACTTTCTCTTCTCAAGTGACTCCAGGCAACCATCTGTGAAAAACCGAATGGAACGGATGGCATCTGTGCGGCGTCAGTTTTTCATGCAAACTCATTGACTTCTATGGGCTATTCCTATATGAATAATAGACAAAGAGAGAGCATGCTGCAACTTTTTTTTTTATCACGAACAGATGGTTTATGAAAAAAAATTGATGTCTGAATTGGTCCATTAACTATAATGTGTCAGTATTTAGTCCGGATGCTGTCCATTCTACTCTCGGACAGCACTTGGACGTGAAAATAGTTTGTCTTAATGAGCCCTTAACACTACAAAAGCCATTGAAAAAGTTGCGTTAACCACTTCACGCATTATCACATACATGAACATCACGGGATGGGTCCCCTTCCCATATTCCGTGTACGTGATGGTGATTGCGGGAGCCTGGTTGTGACTGACAGATGGGCTTCCATTGCAACGGCAAGGAGAAACCTCCGCTCCCGGCTGTTTAACCCCTTAAATGCCATGATGGGTTGCCTTGGCAGCTGGGGGCTTAACAAAATTTCCAAGGCCGGCCATGAGTGTATGCCTATAAGGTCGTTCTAGGGGCACCTCCTAGTAGACTGCCTGTCAATTTATGCTGAATATTCTGTGCAGAGATGCTGCGTGTCTGGCCCATGGACTTCAGTGGGGAGCATACATTTTGCAGTAAAAATTGCAAGTTGAGTCGTGTTGTGGTTTGTACAGCGATTCCGCTGTGGAATCACAGTAAAAAATGCAGAGAATCCGCATGCTTTACTCTAAATCTGCAGGTAAAACCGCTGTGAAAAATCTGCAGCGTTTCCACAGCAAAATGTTCTGGATTTCTGTGACTGATTTACCTGCGCTTTTTTGAGATTCCGCTTCAGATTTTCTGTTGCAGAAATTTCTGCAGCATATCCTGCCTGTGGGAAAATACCTAAAGGCTGGGTTTCCTTGTAGCGGAACTCTGCGGAATTTCCGCAACGGAATTCTGTGCAGAAATTCCATAGCGTTTACAGTAGCAGCAAAGTGGATGAGATTTAGAAGATCTCATGCCGATGCTGTAGAAAAAAAATGCAGCGAAAACATTCATAAATTGATCTGCAGTGCGTTCAATGCTGCGATCAATGCTGCGTTTTTGTTGCTTTTTTGTTACAGGTTTTCCCCATTGAATTCAATGGGGATGTAAAACCTGCAACAAATAGCCAAGTGTGGCAACTTTTGTGGCGGAGAAAAATAAAATAAAGCTTTTACTTACCACCTGGGCATTGTCATAGCGTTGCTATCTTCTGTTCTGATTCTAGGCCTGGCTTCCAGGGAGGACGTTTTAACCATGTGAGTGCTGCAGCCAATCACAAGCTGCAGAGGTCACATGGGCTGCAGCGTCATCTTGGGAGGCTGAACTACATGTCAACGGACAATGGGCGGGGTAAGTTTGAACGGGTTTTTATTTTTTCCTAGTGCTGTTTTCCGCAATGAAAATTGTGCCCGAAAAACTCCACCACAGTGTGTTGCAGTTTTTTCGGAAGGAGTGTACTGCAGGTTCTAGGTCAGTTACGCTGCGTAGATTTACGCAGTGTATCCGATCCATTAGTAAAACACACAAAAAGGCTGGAATAGCTATTTTTTTTAATTCCCTCCTAAAAAAGTTATTAAAGTAAATCAATATACAGAGGTAGCAAAGTTTAACTCGACTCTGATAACGCTACAGTGTGAGATCTCTAAACAAAAGCCATTGAAAAGATTGAGTTTAAGTTTCTTACCACAGTGTATGTAACGTTTTAAGTTAAAGATTGCTTCATCTGTACACCCCTGACTGCCTCAAGGGATGTAGTTTCCCAAATGGGGACACTTTTTATGGGTTTCCATTGTACTGTTATCTCAAGGGCTCTGCAGATGTGACATGGCGCCCAGAAACCAATCCAGCAAAAATCTGTGCTCCAAAAGTCAAATGACGCTCCTACCCTTCTGAACCCTGCCGTGTGTCCAAACATCAGTTTATGACCACATATGGGGTATTTCCGTACTCTGAAGAAATTGCTTTACAAATGTTGGGGTGCTTTTTCTCCTTTATTCCTTGTGGAAATTAAAAAAAAAATGTAGATAAATCTACATCTTATTGGGAATTTTTTTTTTCTTCTTCATGGCCTAATAAAATCTATGAAACACCTGTAGGGGCAAAATGCTCACTTCACCCCTATATGAATTCCTTGAGGGTGTGGTTTCCAAAATGGGTTATTTTTGGGGGTTTTTCCTATGTTTTGACACCACAACCTCATGAAACCTGACATCACGTGTGAGATATTTCTAAAAACTTCAGAATCAGGATAATAAATATTGAGTTGTGTTTCTTTGTTAACACTTGATGTGTTACAGAAAAAAAGGATTAAAATGTAATATCTACAAAAAAATTTAATTTTTAAACTTTCTGTGGAAACGCCTAAAGGGTTAAGAAACTTTGTAAATGCTGTTTTGAATACTTTGAGGGGTGCAGTTTTTAAAATGGGGTGATTTATGGGGGTTTCTAATATACAGGCCCTTCAAAGTCACTTCAGAACTGAACTGGTACCTAAAAAAAATGGGCTTTTGCCGTTTTCTTGCAGATATGAGAAATTACTGTTATAAGCCTTGTAATGTCCTAAAAAAATAAAAGGATGTTTAAAAAAACAATACCAACATAAAGTAGACATATGGAAAATGTTAACTAGTAACTATTATGTGTGGTATAACTATTTAGCCTACAAGCGGATACATTTAGTTTTAGAAAAATTCTAATTTTTCAAAATTTTCTCTACATTTTGATGTTTTTCACAAATAAACACTGAACGTATCGATCAAATTTTACCCAACATAAAGTAAAGTGTGTCACAAGAAAACAATATCAGAACCGCTTGGATAAGTAAAAGCACTACAAAGTTACAACCACATAAAGTGACACGTCAGATTGGAAAAATGAGGCTATGTCAGGAAGGTCAAAACTGGCTGCAGCTGAAAGGGGTTAATGTATGTTTTGTGTTGTGTTCTATACATTATTCTTGAAATTACGTTCAGGCCTGTATCTGACAACACGAATGAGAATTTCTATCTTGTATAGACAGTTTTCTGTGTAGATCAGACAAGGCTGATATTTCCGTAAAGTAGTTGTAGACAAGTATATTACTATCACTGTTGCCAAGAGGCTTTGTTCTGGGAAATATCTCTGAGCAGCATTTGTGTTTGACCTTCCCTGTGTCGTTTTTAGGAAAGGAAGCGGAGATAAATGTTTGGTTGTTCACAGTTCATCTGTTCCTTTTTTTCGTCCATACAAGTCATTTCTCAAAGATCTGGTGCTGCACAAGTGATGCATCTGCTACATCCGGAACAAAAGATGGCTGTTGACATAGAGGTGTGTTGTGTTCAAAACACTAAACCTCCCATCACCCCTCGCCCGGACATGTACAGCACGCACAGGCAGGTGAGTTAGGGCTAAAACAGATATCTACTGTATAATTAAAAACATCACCTTAGACATGCTAAAGATTTTAAGGGAAATTTACAAATACAGTCGTAACAAGCATCTATATGGGCGTATTCACATAGTGCGGTCAATCCCGGCCCCTTTTGTTGTGTCCAATGCTCCCTTTCATCTCTTTGTAGTGGGGTGGTGCATGCTTGTCCTGCTCTGTGGCCAAATACATGGATTTGGGGACCCTCACTATCTGCAACGGTAAATTTCATACAGATCAGACACCCACTTAACTTACTTTCATGATCTAATTGAGTAAAAGTAAACCATTAAATAATGAGTAATATTTTCTGCTCGGGATAGAAGTAGTAATAGCTCATAAGATGCATTTCATTGTTCTCAGATAACACTGGCTGCCTAGCAAACTTAAAATGGAAATATACGCAAATATACCATGCGGTGCTGCAACCAATAGCGTGGGGACGCACTTAAAGGTGGTCATCGTGAAGTGGCAAATGGGCTTATACAATTTGATCAAAATGTTAACTAAGAACCTCATGTTTATATTTACTGATTAATACTGTGGATGTGCGGTCCTTAGTTTATCCTCTTCAGTTTCACTAAAATTGAAATATGTTCATGTTAAAAAGAACCCTAATACTTACATATTTAGTTTATTAATAAATTCGATTTGTACAGCTACATCACCACACATTCTTCTCTGTAACCAGCAGGGAGCACTGTGCTCTTCTTCATTGATAACATGATTAATGTTCTATTTTACCCTATCAGAGATATGCAGTAATACCTATTGGATTTGTAGGATCATATTTGTGTAGAATGTACTTGGCAAGGAATGTGAGTATTGAACCACTAATAAATTATTACGGCAGCATAAAATTAGAACATAACATATATATTTCATCAGATTTTGCTCACTGTAAATTATATTTTTGAGTATGTAAATGTTAATTTATAATGCCCAGTCTAGGTTTATATAACTTACATATAGCAAGGAGTATTTCCTTTCCCCAGTGGTTTATATTAAGCCATCAGATTCCGCAGCGCTGTACAGAGATTGTAAATACTCATATCATTTTCTGATTGAATTTCCCTATCTCATACATACACACTAGGTCCAATTTCAGAGAAAGCCAAAAAGGGTCTATTTAGATGTAGCCGTGATGTCGCAATTTATTGCTGCAACTACCGCAAAATCAATGCAAAACCCCGCAATTTTAGGGAAGTCGTGGCAAAAAAAAGAAACATGACTGCTACGTCTAAATATACCTTTTAGATATGTAGTTAACTACTAAAACTGGATAGATTTTGGTATTTTTCCTGGTACAGCCAAGCATGCATGTTATTTCAGTAGGGAGATTACCACGAACACCTCTTGCACACGGCCGAGTTCGGGCCGAGATAAACGGTCTGTGTGTCGGACGGATTTCCCAGCCAGACTGCGGTACAGGTGAACGGGACTCCTGTCATCATAGGCATTTATGATGCTAGGATTCTCTGCCTCCTCACGGAACTGCTGTTTTCAGTGGCGGATTAAGTAGTCTATAGGCCCTGGGCTGTTACCAAAACTTGGGCCACCCTTCAACCCTGCCGCGCCGTAACTATTTTTAACACTACATTTTTGGGCAAGCATTAACAAATGGGTGTTACGATTCCCCTTGTCTCAGGGCTGTGTCCCTACATACTGACAGTATCACACTGTGCTGGGACACATCCTCCTGACAAGGGGAATTGTCTATCAGTCCTGGACTGCAGAAAGACTCTATGTGAAATACAAGGATTTCCTATAATAAACATGTCAGGAGAGGTGACAGATTCTCTATAAATCTACTGACTCACAGGTGACTATTTCTCAGATTCTAGTAGTTTTTTTCCTCTTTTCTCAGATGTCTTCGGCTCCTCACTTTTCCAACATTTCCACACCTATAAACGAAAATAAAATTATCATGGTGCCACATACTGTGCCCCTAAATATAATAGCACCAAACACTGCGCGCCTGAATATAATAATACCATACACTGTAAAACACCACATACACAGCCCCCTGTACACAGTGCCACACACAGCCCCTGTAGATATTACACACCCCCATAGATAGCACCACACACAGCCCCCTGTAGATATCACACATGCCCCCTATAGCTAGCAACACACCCCCCATAGAGAGCGTTACACACAGCCCCCTATAGATAGCGCCATACAGCCCTCCTGTAGAGAGCACCACACAGCCCTCCCCCTCTTGTAAATAGCGCCACAGAGCCCCCCCTGTAAAGAGCACCGCACACATACCGCTGTGGATATCGCTACACAGTACCCCCCCCCCTTGTATATAGTGCTACTCAGCCCTCCCCCTTTGTACATAGTGTCACACAGTGCTCCCCCCTTTGTATATAGGGCCACACAGCGCTGCCCCCTTTGTATATATAGGGCCACACAGCGCTCCCCCTTGCATATAGGGCACTTAGCGCTCCCCCTTGTATATAGGGCCGCATAGTGCTCTCCTTTATATATAGTGCACACAGCGCTCCCCCCTTCGTATATAGTGCCACACAGCGCTCCCCTCCCCCCTTGTATATAGGGTCACACAGCACTGCCCCCTTGTATAAAGTGTAACGGAGAACTCCCCCCCCCTTGTATATAGTGTCACAGAGCACTCCCCTCCCCCTTGTATATAGGCCCACACAGCGCCACCCTCCCCCTTGTATATAGGGCCACCCAGCACTCCACCCTTATATATAGTGTCACGGAGCACTCCCCACCCCTCCTTGAATATATACACTGCGCTACCCCCACCTAAAAAAAAAAATTGTTTCAACTGTTGCCCACACCCTTCAGAATCAAATTCAAACGTATTACTCCCATCCACAAAGTTTTCCACAGTGCTGCACCTCCTTACATCTCCTCTCTCATCTCTGTCTACCAGCCTACTCGCGCTCAACGTTCTGCCAACGACATTAGATTAATATCCGCCATATTCCAAACCTCCCACTCCCATCTCCAAGATTTTTCCTGTGCTGTACCAGTTGTCTGGAATGCGCTACCCCAGACAATCAGATTAATTCCCAATATCCACAGTTTTAAACGTGCCCTGAAAACACATCTATTTAGACAGGCATATAACATTCCCTAATCTGACTACTTTCCCTGGCCCCCTTTTACATTAGTCATGAGAACTTGACCCCCTCATTCAGTAGTATCCCCCACACTCCTTGCATCCTAATGCACTTCATGTCCGTCATACACAGATACTGGCTGGTGACCGGCTCATGCAACTTTATGTGTACTACCCCATATGTATAAAAGATGGGTGGGCCATTGTACTGAACAAGCACTTCTTACATTTTGTGTCTCTCTTATTTCCTCGTAGATTGTAAGCTTTTGCGAGCAGGGTCCTCACTCCTCTTGTTTGAATTGTAAATTAGTTTTGTCACTATGTAATGTCTGATATTGTCTGTACAATGTACCCCCTGAATTATAAAATGCTGCGGATTATGTTGGCGCTATATAAATAAAGATTATTATTTTTATTATTATTATTACTGTATTCTTACTTCTTTATACAACTATACATAAATATATATTTTTATGAATATATATGAACCTAGACATCCGCAGGATGCTGCTATTGAATAAAAGCTATGTAAACCTTTGAAAGTGATTTTCTTTTTTTTTTGTAATAAAAAGGTCTGTCAGTGTGTAAAATACAGCTGCTCTGTATCCTGTATACAGAGCAGCTGTATCTTTCACTTCGACCTGAATCCGTCAGTCCAGCGGACCTGACGGGTTCAGTGTCAGCAGGTCCTCCGTGTCTCTGACATGCAGGATCCACCTGTAATCTATTACATCTGGATAACAGGTGAATACAGAATACAGAGCAGCTGTATCTCTAGAAGTAAAAATAATTTTTAATAGAAACTAAATTATAAAGTTGCACCAAACACACTCATATACATTTTTATATATATGTAAATATATATATATATATATATATATATATATATATATATATATATATATATATATATATATATATAATATAACTTTCAAAGGTTTACATAGCTTTTAAACTGTCTATTACCAGTTTATTTACAGCTAGATCCATATTACATCACTTTCCTGTCGTAGGATACAGTCTAGGAATTACTCTACGCCTGTTCCTCTTAGGCAATTAAACCGTTTTAAGGCACAATTGTAAGGACAGGTGTTAGCTTGGGGGTAGCCATCCTTCTAAGATAGTGCTTCCATTAGTTAGAGTGAAATGTCATGTTCAGACGTGGCAGAAGTTTTGTCGCCAATTACGCAATGAATCTGCAGCAAAATTTGCATATTTCACAGGTAATTCAGACGTGGCGGACATGACAACCTACTTGCCGCAGATTGCAAAGGCTGAAATCTGCAATGAAATTCCGCTGCTTCTCCACAACAGACTGTAAATGCTGCAGAGTAAAAATCCTACACCGCAGCTTAAATTCCGCACTGTTATTTTCCATTGACCATCCAGCCTGGACGTCATGTGTATTCAGAATCCTGATACTTCTGAATCTTTTCTGTGAGATTCCAGCAACGGATACGAAATCTCGCGAGGTAAACGAGATTTCGTATCCGTTGCTGTAAATCTCACAGAAAAGAGTCAGAAGTATCAGGATTCTGAATACACATAACGTCCAGGCTGGATGGTCATGTGTATTCATTATCAGGACACTGTAGTAATGTTAGGGTTTGTGTATGTAGCTGCACATAGTGATATAACTATATCGCTAGTGCAGTGTAAATGAATGGAGAGGAGTGCATGATGCCGATTGGTCAGCGTCATACACTCCTCTGTACAACGCCCACTTGGTCGAAAGTAAAAATACGCCCACTTGGGCATTAAGAAAGCTCATTAGCATAAACCAAAATCGCTCCTAACGTTGTGAAAATAGATCGTTTTTTTAAATAAAAAGCATTACTGTCACCTACATTACAGCGCCTATCTTCTTATATAGGAGATAGGGCACTTATAATGTGGTGACAGAACCTCTTTAAAGAACTCCTGGGTTGCTTTCACAGTATGTTTTGGGTCATTGTCCATCTGTACTGTGAAGCGACGTCCAATCAACCTTGCTGCATTTGGTTGAATCTGAGCAGAAAGTATATCCCTGAACACTTCAGAATTCATCCGGCTCCTTTTGTCTTCAGTCACATCATCGATACACACTAGTGACCCAGTGCCTTTGGCAACCATGCATGCCCATGCCATCACACTGCCTCCACCATGTTTTATAGAGGATGTGGTGTGCTTTGGATCATGAGCCATTCCAAGCATTCTCCATACTTTCTTCCTCCCATCATTCTGGTACAGGTTGATCTTAGTTTCATCCGTCCAAAGAATGCTGTTCCAGAACTGGGCTGGCTTCTTTAGATGTTGTTTGGCAAAGTCTAACCTGGCCTTTCTATTTTTGAGGCTGATTAATGGTTTGCACCTTGTGGTGAACCCTCTGTATTTGCTCTCATGAAGTCTTCTCTTTATGGTAGACTTAGATACTGATACACCTACTTCCAGGAGAGTGTTCTTCACTTGGTTAGATGATGTGAAGGGGTTTTCCTTCACCATGGAAAGGATTCTGCGATCATTCACCACTGTTGTCTTCCGTGAACGCCCAGGCCTTTTGGAGTTCACAAGATCACCAGTGCACTCTTTCTTTTTTTTTTTCAAGAATATACCAAGCTGTTGATTTGACCACTCCTAACATTTGTGCTATCTCTCTGATGGACTTCTACATTTTTTTCAGCCTAATGATGGTCTGTTTCACTTGCATTGAGAGCTCCCCTGACCTCATGTTGTGGGTTCACAGCAACAGCTTCCAAATGCAAATGCCACACCTGGAATCAACTCCAGACATTTTACCTGCTTAATTGATGGTGGATTAATGAGGGAATACCTCATGCAGCCAATTAAATAGCGTTTGAGAGAATTGTCCAATTACCTTTTGGTCCCTTGAAAAAGAGGCAGCTACATATTAAAGAGCTGTAATTCCTAAACCCTTCCTCAAATTAGGATGTGAATACCCTCAAATTAAAGCAGAGAGTCTGCACTTTAAGCCCATATTGATTATATAACTGTATATTCAATATGTTTTGGTAAACAGCTAAAATGATAAAACTTGTGTCGCTGTCCAAGAAATGTAAATAAAAGTGCTTCACCAGTAAAAACCACGACCACATCTAACAACGCAGTAAAAACGCATTTTTCTAAAATGTGTTTTTGATGCGGTTTTAAACTCAACCGTCACGTGTTAATATACCCTAGGAAGAATGGAAAGTATAAAGGAAAGACTGATGTGTCTCTTCTTTTTTGTATCGACTCCTGTATTTGGCTCAAAAAGCTACCACAAAAACTGCATGTATAATTCCAGCATTAGGCCTCATGCACAGGACCGTAAGGGTCTTTACTCTCCGCAAATACGGAAACGCAAATATGGACGCACATCCGTAGCCGTCTGCAATTGTAGAAGTGTCCTTATACTTCTATGGGCGAGTCCGTGTCGCAATTGCAGACAAGAATAGGCACGTCCGTAAATATACGGAAAGGTGTCTGTGGTGAATAGAAACGAATGGGTCTGCAATATTATGCGAAATTACACACAATTTTTTCATAATTTTAGAAAAAATATTGTAACATTTTAAACATGCCGTTTTTTCCTATAGAGAACCCTATGGGAAAAACACCAACAAAAATATCCTACCTAGAGCATGCTGTGTTTTTAAAAAAGCTGACCCCAAAAATGACACAAATAAAATTGCCTTGTATGTAGTGTTTTCTATATTACGCTATAGACTTGAACCCTTTTGCTGCCAGAAGTTTTTGGACATTTTGCACCTCTTGTAGCTAGCAGATTTTTCACCCTTTTGACATGTACAAATAAAATCTAAATTACTAAATCAAAAAATCATTCTAAACCTCTGTATCCATATACTGTATTTTCTGAAGTATACACCTGGTACATTGTCAAAATGCCACTTATCACTTTCTATACACAGGTACCTTCATGCAATTTTCATAAAAAACATACAAAAGTACAGAGTTCATACATACCACTTAGACCTATGTCTACATGCACATATATTCATAAAATCACCAGAATTGAAGAACCCAAAATCTGGTTTAAAGCTGGAAAGTATAAAAAAAAAACAAAAACTATAAAATACAGGGATTACATACCTTGAAAAGTGAGTGCATTACCAAACCCTATAAAAAGAATTTAATGGCTACAAATTATTTTTTTAATTATATAAATGTATTTAGTGTTTTTAAGCAAATTTCTAAATCCCTTTTAACCCCTTCCCCCTGCTTGCATTCTGGGCCCTAATGACCAAGCTATTTTTTAAGTTTTTCCATCGTCTCATTCAAAGAGCTATACATTTTTTATTTTTGCATCGACATAGCTGTATAAGGTCTTTTTTTTTGCGGGACAAGTTGTATTTTTTAATAGCACCATTTTGGGGTACATATTATTTATTGATTAACTTTTTTTGGGGGGGGGGGGACAGAAAAAAACCCTGAAATGTTGCCACTCTTTTTTGCGTCCTAAATCTACGCCATTTACCGTGTGGTATAAATAACACAATAACTTTATTCAACGGGTTGTTACGATTTCAACAATACCAAATTTGTATAGATTTTGTATGTTTTACTACTTATACAAAATAAATTATTTGTTTTTGTGTCTCCATATTTGAAGAGCCATAACTATTTTATTTTTAGGCTGGATTCACACGAGCATGTTCGGTCCGTAATGGACGGACGTATTTCGGCCGGAAGTCCCGGACCGAACACACTGCAGGGAGCCAGGCTCCTAGCATCATAGTTATGTACGATGCTAGGAGTCCCTGCTTCGCTGCCGGACAACTTTTTCGTACTGTAATCATGTTTTCAGTACGGGACAGTAGTTCCATGGAGAGGCAGGGACTCCTAGCGTCGTACATAAGTATGATGCTAGGAGCCCGGCCCTCTGCAGTGTGTTCGGTCCGGGGCTTGCGGCCGAAATACGTCCGTCCATTATGGACGTAATGTGCTCGTGTGAATCCAGCCTTATGCCGATGCAGTTGTATGAGGGCTTTTTTTTGCGGGACAACATGTAGTTTTTATTGGTACCATTTTGGAGTAGACACAGACTGCAGAGGGCCCCTGTGCAAAGAATGTGCCTAGGCCCCCATAACCTAACCACGCCCGCGCGCATATAAAACTATACAAATCTAGTATTGCACATTTTATTACTAGTTTAGAACACAAGTAACAAACATAAATAATTTCCATATTTAAAGTTCACAATTGCGCCCCTAAACCCACAGGCCCCCCGTAGCTACACAGCGCTCGCCTCGCTGGTCCCACTTCCTGAATTCTGGAGCAAGGAGCCGACAGCTCACTGTGCCATGAGCGGCTCGGCGCAGGCAGACGCGATGTAGTGACGTCATCGCCTGTCTGCGCCGAGTCACTCACAGCACAGACCGGAGGAGAAGGATCCGTCATGGTTACGGGGATAGGTAAGTAATTATGTTATTATTTTTCTATTAGGCACTATGGGGCATTATACTGGGTAGGGAAGGGGGGCTGATATGGTAGCTGCTGTAGGAGCATTTTACTATATGGGGCGGCATTATACTGTATGGGGGCATTATACTGTGGGGGCAGCTATGGGGAGGCATTATACTGTATGGGGGCAGCTATGGGGAGGCATTATACTGTATGGGGGCATTATACTGTGGGGACAGCTATGGGTGGCATTATACTGTATGGGGGCCTAATCGGCTTCTGTAATGGGAAAGCAGGTGGCCATTGTGTCTCCTGTTGCCATAGCAGCAGTCGGAAGCCCTGATTGCATGTCAGGGCTGGCGATCTGCTAACAACCGCTAAGATGCAGCGATCGCTTTCGATTGCTGCATCTAAGGGGTAAATGGCAGGGATCAGAGCTAGCTCCGGTTCCTGCCGTTACAGGTGGATGTCAGCTGTAACATACAGCTGACATCCACCGCTGATGACGCCGGCTCAGCTCCTGAGTCGGCGCAATCATGCCGGCGGCTACAGAAGCCGTTCAGGCAGACCAGGAGGCCAGTACTAGTATTCGTAATTTCATTGCCGTGTTCCAATGAGCTACAAACACCTTAAATGCAGTGATTGCGTTTGAGCGCTGCATTTAAGGGGTTAATGGCGGGGATCGAAGCTAATTTTGGTCCCAGCCATTACAGTTGGATGTCAGCTGTAAGATACCGCTGACATCCGGCGATGATGGCACCGGTTCAGCTTCTGAGCCGATGCCATGCATTTGGCGTATGGATACGGAAAAATGCAGGAAGCACTAGCTTTCCATAACGTATCCATATGGCAAATGTCTGGAAGGGGTTAATTGAACGACACAAAAAGGAGTAGCGACCTTCACCTGGTAATTAGCGTACAGTGTATAATATATACCAAACGGATAAAAACAAGGGGACATATAACACAAAAACACAGAAAAAAGGCCATACTTACAAATGGACACAGACAGGTCAGAAACGCTGATGAAGGAGAGTGAACAGGTGCTGTAAATAATAATAGTAGGACTCGCAAGACTGGGGATCCTTGTCGTGGATTGCGAGCTTGCATCCTTTTGGCCAAAATGATTACTAATACCCCAGGTATTTTTCATTATTACTTATATTTGCTTCTTTTGGACACAGCCGGGTCTTTGATGCTGGGAGAGTATGGTGTGTTGTTATCTGGCATAGCAAGCAGGGTAGCCCGCTCTATGCATTATCAAGGCGTCACAAATAGGCTTTTACCTGGCTATACACATTGCGCCTCATGACTTACACACTATCCCTCCATGTTTCACACACTTGCACCCCCTTATTCATTTATTTTCATTTAGGCACTTTACCCATTGCTGCCCCCTATATTTCACTTATATTATTTTCACTTGCACATACACTATTCATTTATTATGTTTTACTACACATCCCATGCACCACACGCCACTCCCCTCAAGACTAGTGGGAGTGGCTATTATTATTTAAAGCACCTGTTCACTCTCCTTCATCAGCGTTTCTGACCTGTCTGTATCCATTTGTAAGTATGGCCTTTTTTCGGTGTTTTTAGAGTATAATATATATAGCACTATGTTTAGGGTCATTGTCCTGCTGTAAGGTGAACTTCCGTCCCAGTCTCAAATCTCTGGCAGACTGAAACAGGTTTCCTCAAAGATTGCACTGTAGTTACTTTCATTCATCTTTCCTTCAATCCCGACCAGTTTTTCAGTCCCTGCCGATGTAAAGCCTCCCCACAGCATGATGCTGTCTCCACCATGCTTCATTATGAGAATCGTGTTCTTGGGGTGATGGGAAGTATTGGGTTTGCGCCACACATAGCATTTCCCATGATGGCCAAAAAGTTCAATTTTAGTCTAATCTGACTAGAGAACCTTCTTCCATCTGTTTGGGGAGTTTGCCACATGTTGCTTGGCGAACTCAAATGTGTTTTTTTTTAAATTGTTTTCTTTAAAGGGAATGTGTCGTGAATTAAACCTTTTTTTTCTTTTTTTTTTTTAAGTAAGTTACTTATTTCTATTATATTTTTAAGTTTTTTGCTGTATTGTTTTTTTTCTTCCACATGGTGGAAAGTATTAAAAATTAGATCATTTGACATGTTTTCCTATGTTGGCCACTAGAGGGAGCACTTCCCAGAATTACAGCAAGGTGAATAAGGCAAAGCAACCTGACTCACAGCCGCCGTAAATGTGGGAGGGAATCTCACCCCCCCCCCTCCTACAAGCCAGGAAAAGGTGTCTTCAAATTGCTAAGCAGTGTCCGGCTGGCATTTTGGCTGTGATTGTTGAAATGCAGCTCGCAGAAGCTATAGGACACACCAAAAGGCTAAGGGTATGTTCACACGCTTACCAAACAAAGGGAAAACAGCTCATGATTTTCAGCCATTTTTTAATCAAACTCGCGTTTTTGGCGGAGTTTTTACGGCCGTTTTTGGAGCTGTTATTCTATAGAGTCAATGATAAATGGCTCCAAATACGTCCCAAGAAGTGATATGCACTTCTTTTTGGCGGGCGTCTTTTTACGTGCCGTTTTTGGAAAATGGCCGTGTAAAAAAACGCCCCGTCGGAACAGAACGCCGTATTTCCCATTGAATGGGCAGATGTTTGGAGGCGTTCTGCTTCCTATTTTTCAGCCGTTTTTCGGGACGTTTACGGCCCATAAAACGGATGAAAACACTGCGTGTGAACATAGCCTTAGAATGATGAAATTGAAGTGAATGACTTTTCAGTTGACAGGTTCACACGGCGTATATTTGACACGTTTTTTTTTTTGCGCATTTTACATGCCTCTCCTGCTAAATGTCTTTATCCCTCCATCCTGCTGACCGTCTCCTCCAGGATCACCACCCAATACTGCTGACCGTCTCCTCCAACATCACCATACAATCCTGCTGACAGTCTCCTCCAGCATCACTGTCAGCAAGATTGTATGGTGACGCTGGAGGAGACTGTCAGCTGTATTGGGTGGTGATGCTGGAGGATACTGTCAGCAGGATTGTATGGTGATGCTGGAGAAGACTGTCAGCAGGATTGTATGGTGACACTGGAGATGACTTAGTAGTATTGGGTGGTGATGCTGGAGGAGGCTGTCAGCAGGATTGTATGGTGACGCTGGAGGAGACTGTCAGCAAGATTGGGTGGGGACGCATCACCATACAATTTTGCTGACAGTCTCCTCCAGCGTCCCATACAATCCTGCTGACAGTCTCCTCCAGCATCACCATACAATCCTGCTGACAGTCTCCTCCATCGTCCCCATACAATCTTGCTGACAGTCTCCTCCGCAGTAGAGGAGACTGTCACACCACTCTGTGATAGGAATAACCATCTGCTGCTGACAGTCTCCTCCCCGACCTCCTTCTGACGGATACCTCACCTCCTCACCCGATCACAGTCCGCACACCGTCCACACTGACAATACATATAGCGACAGGGGGGGTGGCCGTCGGGGGGGGGGGGGGGGCTGTCGGGGGTCATGTGAGCAGGGGTCTGTGAGAGAGAGAGGGACAGACAGAGACACACACCTTACCTGCAGTGCGGCCGGTCTTCATAATGGTGCCTGCTATCCCCCTACAAACCAGCTTTTCTGCTGTGTGGCTCTGAACTGCGCCTGCGCAGAGCCAGATGGCAGAAGCAATGGACGGCTCCCGTTCATTGTGTCCTATGCACTGTGCTGCCATATTCCATCTGTGTATGTATCGTTAACAGACACATACACAAATGAAATAAAACATGGCAGCGCCCAGTACAGTAAGAAAGTGTCAATAAAAAAAACTTTGTGTGTGAAAAATGTAATAAAGTCAATATAATATTTTATTAAATAAAAACACATAAATGAATTAAAAAAAATAAATCATGATACTGTCCCTTTAAGCATTGGCTTTTTTTTTCTCTGGCCCCTCTGTGGAGTGTGAGGCTTATAGTGCTCCTATAGACAGATACTTCCATCTCCGCTGCGGATCTCTGGAGATCCTTGAGTGTTATCGTTAGTGTCTTGTGGAATCTCCGATTAGTGCCCTCTTTGCCCCGTCTGTGAGTTATGGTTGGCGGTCTTCTCTTGTCAGGTTTACAGTTGTGCCATATTCTTTTTATTTTATTATAATGGAGTTAATAATGGTCCGTGGGATGTTTAAAGTTTGGGATATTTTATTATAACCCAACCCTGATCTAAACCTTTCTAGAGCTTTGTCTTTGACCTGTTTGGGGAGCTCCTTAGTCTTCATGTTTCTTGCTTAGTGGTGTTATAGACTCACAGGCCTTTCAGAACAGGTGTATTTATACTGACATCATGTGATAGATCATGTGACACTTTGATTACACACAGGGGAGCTTATTGAACTAATTATGTGACTTCGGATGTTAATTGGTTTGACCGGATCTTATCAGGGTATGTCCACATGTAGCGTAAACACTGTGGATTTTCCGCAATGGATTTCATTGCGGAAAATCCGCATCGTAATACAATAGCAGCAGCAGAGTGGATGAGATTTGAGCAAATCTCATATACGCGCGTTTTTTGAATCCGCAGCATGTCAATTTATGCTGCAAAATAGCTGTTTTTATTTTGCAGGATTTCCCCATTTCAATGGGAGGTAAAACCAGCAACAAATAGCAGATTTTGCTATTTTTGAGGTGGAAAAGCTGCAATTCCGCCGCAGATAATTTTTAAAAAAAAAAAGCTTATACTTACCCGTAGTCATGGCGGCGCTGCAGCGGTCACATAGGATGAAACATCATCCCAGGAGGCCAGGCTGCAGGACATCAAAGTGACGAATCACCATGACTATGGCTAAGTATAAGCTTTTTTTTTTTTTAACCTTCTGTTTTCTGCAGCGGACATTCTGCCCCCAAAAACTGCACCACAATTTAGTGCTGTTTTTCAGCCGGAATTCCCTGTGAGGTCCAGGGCGGATACTCTGTGTACTTTTACCCAGCATATCCGCCCTGTGTTAACATAGCCTTAAAGGTAATGTGTCGCTAGAAAAAATATTTTTTTTTTTTTTAGTTAAACAGTTAGTGTATAAGTGATTAACCCCTTCAGGACACAGCCTGTTTTGGCCTTCAGGACACAGCCAATTTTTTCAAATCTGACATGTTTCACTTTATGTGGTAATAACTTCGGAATGCTTTTACCTATCCAAGCGATTTTGAGATTGTTTTCTCGTGACACATTGGACTTTATGTTACTGGCAAAATTTTCTCGATACATTAAGTATTTAATTGTGAAAAACACCAAAATTTAGCGAAAAATTGCAAAAATTAGCATTTTTCTAAATTTATATCTGCTTATAAGACAGATGGTAATACCACACAAAATTGTTGCTAATTAACATCACCCATATGTCTACTTTAGATTGGCATTGTTTTTTGAACATCCTTTTATTTTTCTATGACATCACAAGGCTTAGAACTTTAGCAGCAATTTCTCACATTTTCAAGAAAATGTCAAAAGGCTATTTTTACAGAGACCAGTTCAGTTGTGAAGTGGAATTTAGGGCCTTATATATTAGAAACCCTCGATAAGTCACCCCATTTTAAAAACTTCACCCCTCAAAGTATTCAAAACAGCATTTAGAAAGTTTCTTAACCCTTTAGATGTTTCACAGGAATTAAGGCAAAGTAGATGTGAAATTTTCAAATTTCTTTTTTTTTTGCAGAAATTAATTTTTCATCTATTTTTTTTGTAATACAGAAAGTTTTACCAGAAAAACGCAACTCAATATCTATTGCCCAGATTCTGCAGTTTTTAGAAATACCCCACATGCGGCCCTAGTGCACTTATTGACTGGAGCACAGGCCTCAGAAACAAAGGAACACCTAGAGGATTTTGGGGCCTCCTTTTTTATTAGAAAATATTTTAGGCACCATGTCGGGTCTGAAAGGCTCTTGCGGCGCCAAAACAGTGGAAATCCCCCAAAAGTGACCCCATTTCGGAAACTATACCCCTTGAGGAAATTATCTAGGGGTATAGTGAGCATTTTGACCCCGCAGGTTTTTTGGAGAAATTATTGGAATTAGGCCGTGAAAATGAAAATCTACATTCTTTCAAAGAAAATGTAGGTTTAGCTAATTTTTTCTAATTTCCACAAGGACTAAAAAAAGAAAATGCACCACTACATTTGTAAAGCAATTTCTCCCGAGTAAAAAAATACCCCACATGTGGTAATAAACGGCTGTTTGGACACACGGCAGGGCTTAGAAGGGAAAGAGCGCCATTTGGCTTTTGCAGCTCAAATTTAGCAGGAATGGTTTGCGGAGACCACGTCGCATTTGCAAAGCCCCTAAGGGACCAAAACAGTGAAAACACCAAAAAAGTTACTCCATTTAGGAAACTACACCCCTTGAAGAATCCATCTAGGGGTGTAGTGAGCATTTTGAACCCACAGGGGTTTCATAGATTTTATTAGAATTGGGCAGTGAAAATAAAAAAAAATCCTTTTTCTTCAATAAGATGTAGTTTTAGCTGAAAATGTATCATTTTCTCAACAAATAAATGAAAAAAAAGCACCACAACACTTGTAAAGCAACTTCTCCTGTGTATGGCAATACCACATATGTGGTCATAAACGGCTGTTTGGGCACAGAGTAGGGCTCCGAAGGGAAGGAGCGCCATTTGGCTTTTGGAGTACAGATTTTGCTGGATTGGTTTCTGGGCGCTATGTCGCATTTGCAAAGTCCCTGTGGGAACAAAACAGTGGATCCCCCCCAGAAGTGACCCCATTTTGGAAACTACACCCCTCAAGGTATTCACTTAGGGGTGTAGTGAGCATATTAACACCACAGGTGATTGGCAGAAATTGGTGTGCACTCGATGTTGCAGAGTGAAAATGTGATTTTTTTCTGTAGATATGCCAATATGTGGCGCCCAGCTTGTGCCACTGGAGACACACACCCCAAAAATTGTTAAAAGGGTTCTCCCGGGTATGGCGATGCCATATATGTGGAAGTAAATTGCTGTTTGGGCACACTGTAGGGTTCAGAAGGGAGGTAGCGCCATTTGGCTTTTGGAGCATGGATTTTGCTTGTAGTAGTTTTGTATTGAGTCTTACTGGTGTTTCTGTTTATAATGTGCGGGTACATGTAAGCCGGGCGGAGTATATAAGGGGCATAGTCAGGTGGTATAATAATAGGGTAAACAAAAACAATAAAATAATCCATAGATGTGTGTTACGCTGTGACACAATCCTTTCTGCACAGGCCGGTGTCGCACTGATATATGGCGTCCTTTCTTATGCCCCTTTTGGTCCACACTCCGCACCTTTGCAGTTTGAGGAATTTTGCTGAGAAGTGTTTTCCTGGTATAATACGGGCACCGTCGCTTCCAGCAGATATGTTTGGGCCCTCCCCTTCCTGGTTCCCTAATTTTAGGGGCCTTGATAATTCGCCACTTGAAACAGAATAAATGTTCCCCTCGGGCCGGCACAACTGCATATTTTTATTTCCTGGCTTATTGGAGCCTTAACTAATTTTATTTTTTTCATAGACGTAGTGGTATGAGGGCTGTTTTTTTTGCGCGACGAGCTGTAGTTTTTATTGGTACCATTTTGGGGTACATGCGACTTTTTGATCACTTGTTATCCTTTTTTTTTGGGAGGCAAGGTGACCAAAAAACAGCAATTTTGGCATTATTTTTTAAATTCTTTTTATACAGCGTTCACCAATCGTTATAAATTACATGTTACCTTTATTCTGCGGGTCAGTACGATTCCGACGATACCTAATTTATAGAACTTTTTGCACAATAAAATAACTTTTGTAAAGAGAATAGATTTTTTCTGTCGCCATGTTGTGAGAGCCATAACAGTTTTAATTTTTCCGTTGACGGAGCTGTATGAGGGCTTATTTTTAGCGAGACGAGTTATAGTTTTTATAGGTACCATTTTTGGATACATGCGACTTTTTAATCACTTTTTATTTAAATTTTTGGAAGACAAAGTGACCAAAAAATAGCAATTATGTCAGTATTTTTTAGTTTTTTTTTTACGGCGTTCACTGTGCGGAATAAATAACATAATATTTTTATAGTTAAGGTCGTTACGGTCGCAGCGATACCAAATATGTATGGCTTTATTATTTTTTCAATAATAAATTACTTGATAAAGGAGAAAGGGCGATTGTGTTTTGTGTTATTATTTGAAACTTTTATTGTATTTTTACAACTTTTATTTTTACTTTTTTTACACTTTTTTTTTACACTTTTCTTTAGTCCCACTAGGGGACTTGAAGGTCCAACTGTTTGTTTGATGTTCTAATACATTGCACTACCCATGTAGTGCAATACTTATAAACATATGTCTCAACAGGAAAATGGTTATGAGGGCTAGGTCACCAGCATGTGCGGATTTAAACCTCCCTTTGTCAGAATAGAAACTCCAAAATAATTATGAAAAACACTAGAAACAGAAGGAGTCATGCACTATTGTAATACAATTTGCCAATGGCATAGAAAAATAATTTTTATTGGACAATACAAAATACATAGAGTTAAAAAAGACTACAAATCTGAAGACTGTACACCTCCCAAGTGGTGAGGATGAACCTAAAGGAACCGCTCCTTATATTGGCGGTTGCAGGAGGAAAGAGCTTAACTGACAGATAGCAAATACTAACTAGGACTAAGGCAGAAAATACAAAAAAGTAGTACTAGGCATAGAAGTCAGGGTATGTAAATGTAAGTAAGTACCAACATACATACAGCCAGAGTCACAAAAGTAAACGAAGGTAAATATTGTGAATGGATTCCAAACTGAGCAGAAAAAATGTGTGCTCACAAAGAATCCTCACAAAATAGACAAAGTCTTCCCAGAATATTATCGCCACAAAAAAGGAGCAAGTAAATATGTAAAGCACAGCATAGAGTGTTACTAACCCATATGGTTCCTGTAGTTCAGTATCTTCCTGAGTACAGAGAGACCCCGACGCGCGTTTCGCGTGGATGGCTTTTTCAAAAGGGGTATACTAACTTCAACTGTTAGTTACTAACTTGAAGTTAGTATACCCCTTTTGAAAAAGCCATCCACGCGAAACGCGCGTCGGGGTCTCTCTGTACTCAGGAAGATACTGAACTACAGGAACCATATGGGTTAGTAACACTCTATGCTGTGCTTTACATATTTACTTGCTCCTTTTTTGTGGCGATAATATTCTGGGAAGACTTTGTCTATTTTGTGAGGATTCTTTGTGAGCACACATTTTTTCTGCTCAGTTTGGAATCCATTCACAATATTTACCTTCGTTTACTTTTGTGACTCTGGCTGTATGTATGTTGGTACTTACTTACATTTACATACCCTGACTTCTATGCCTAGTACTACTTTTTTGTATTTTCTGCCTTAGTCCTAGTTAGTATTTGCTATCTGTCAGTTAAGCTCTTTCCTCCTGCAACCGCCAATATAAGGAGCGGTTCCTTTAGGTTCATCCTCACCACTTGGGAGGTGTACAGTCTTCAGATTTGTAGTCTTTTTTAACTCTATGTATTTTGTATTGTCCAATAAAAATTATTTTTCTATGCCATTGGCAAATTGTATTACAATAGTGCATGACTCCTTCTGTTTCTAGTGTTTTCCATGTAGTGCAATGTATTAGAACTGTCAGTTGTTCACTGACAGCAAGCCGATCAGGCTCCACCTCTGGGCGGGGCCTAATCGGCTAACGTAATGGCAGATAGGAAGCCTTTGTTAGGCTTCCGGTTGCCATAGCAATCGCCCCCCCCCCCCCCGCAACAATCGGCCCCCGCAATCGCGTAGCGGGGTGCCGATGTTGCTATAAAAACTTAAATGCGGCGGTCACTATTGACTGCCGCAATTAAGGGGTTAATCGGTTTGGATCACCGCTGTGATCCGACCCGATGTTTTTCCCCAGTACTAAGGCTGCTAGTAGCAGCCTGTACTGGGAGATGCCGGGCTGCGGGGAGCGTCTGTGTGCTCTGTTAGGAGCACACGTGGATTAACGGGCTGCAGGCATAACGACCAGCTTTGTAGCCCGTTAATCTACATGGGTTGGTCGTGAAGGGGTTAAACATTGTTCTAATTTTTTTAATTTTTTCACGAGTCAGGAAATATTATAAATTAGATTCTAATTTATAAAATTTCCCAGTGCTGGTCACTAGATGGAGCAATTCCCAAAATTGCAGCATTGGCATGTGGTAAAGCAACCACATTGCTTTATGCTGCAAAATTTGAGAATACACACTCGCTCTAGTGAGTTCACAGAATCCCCCCTCCTTTATCCTGGCTAGTGCCAGGAGAAAGGAGGGGATTGAACGGTCAAACCTCCTACACTGTGTGTCGCCATTTTTTGAGCTAACACACAGTGTAGTAGGTTTACATACAGTAGTAATCACACACTAAAACACGTACATACACGGACCTAACTTACCTGCTCCTGCCACCGCCGCCGCTCCCTCCGGTCCGTCCGCTCCGTCTGCTCCCTCCGCTTCAAGTGCACAAGTCCGGAAGCCGCGACCGGAAGTAGTAATCTTACTGTCCAGCCGTGGCTTCGGGTCCACAAGAAAATGGCGCCGGATGTCGCTCGGCCGAAGACCTTCAATTTGGACTGTGTGGGAGCGGCGCATGCGCCGTTCCCACACAGACTGCGTACAGCATAGTGGATTGAACGGGCCCCGTTCGCATTCACTATGGGGCTGTATGTGCCGTATTCCATGTCTGTATGTGTCGTCAATCGACACATACAGAGATGGAAAAAAATATGGCAGCCCCCATAGACAAGAAAAAGTAAAAAAATAAAAAAAAAGTAAAACACAAACACAAATAAAGAATTTTTTTTTAAATAAAACACTAAAAGCAAATTGATAGAACAATTTTTTTTTTCGCGACACGTCCTTTATCCCCTTAGCGCACCAGGACGCACCGGTACGTCCTTCATTGAAGTGCTTTAAGCCACAGGGACGTACCGGTGCGTCCTGGCTAAAAACTGTCACCCTGTCAAAGGACAAGGTGACAGAACTGTGCCGTTTATGACAGTCCAAAAGCGGATAAGATCGGGCGCCATTTATCAGTGCGACACCAGCCACACATCTGTGGACGATTATTTATTTAACCCATTATTATACTCTCTTATTATACCCTGATGTTCTCCGCACAGATTACATGTACCCCCACATCATAACTGAAATACTAGCAAAACCCCAAACAAAACAACTAGTGAGCAAAATCCACGCTCCAAAAGCCAAATGGCGCGCCCTGCAGCGTGCCCAAGCAGCAGTGTACGTCCACATATATGGCATCACCATACTCGGGAGAACCCGCTTAACAGTTTGAGGTATTTGTCTTCAGTGGCACGAACTGGGCACACAATATTGTGCACTACAATGGCACATACCTGTGGAAATTTTCACTTTGCACCATCCACTGAGCATTCATTTCTAATAGAAAAAAAAAACCTGTGTGGTCAAAATGCCTTGAGGGGTGCAGTTTCCAAAATGGGGGTCACTACTTGGGTGTTTGTTTTACTATTTGACCTCAGAGCCCTGTCGTTGTGGGCTAATGCTGCGAAAATCACCAAAATAGGTCTCACATGCGCCTTTCACTCCTAAGCCCTGTCATATGTCCAGGCAAATGATAAATGCCTTCAGGGGTGTAGTTTACAAAATGGGGTCACTTCTCAGGGTTTTACACTCTACTCTGGTACCTAAGAACGCTCTGCAAATGCGACATGGCGCCCATACACCAGTCCAGCAAAATCTGTGCTCTAAAAGCCAAATGGCATTCCTTCCATTTTGAGCTCTGCCATGTGCCCAAACAGCAGTTTAGGGCCACACATGGGGTATTGCCGTACTCGGGAGAAATTGGGTAACAAATTATGTGTTGTTTTTTCTCCTATTACCCCTTGTGGGAAAAAAAATTGGGTACAAAACGACATCTTTTTGGGCAAAAATTTTTTTTTTTCATTTTCACTGCCTCATTCTAAAACAATCTATGAAACACCTGTGGCATCAAAATGCTCAGTACACCCCTAGATGATTACCCTGAGGGGTAAAGTTTCCAAAACGGAGTCACTTCTCAGGGGTTTTTACTGTACGGGTACCTCAGGGGCTCTGCAAATGCGACATGGCGCCCAAAAAACAATCAACCAAAATCTACATGCCAAGTAGCACTCCTGCCATTCTGAGCCCTGCGGTGTATCCAAGCAGCAGTTTATAACCACATATGGGGTATTGCCGTACTCGGGAGAAATTGCTTTACAATTGTTGGGGCGCTTTTTCTCCTTTATTCCTTGTGTAAATGAAAACAATTCAACATTTTAGTGGAAAGAATGTAGATTTTCATTTTCACTGCATAATCCCAATAATTCAGCAAAAAAACTGTGGGGTCAAAATGCTCACTATACCGCTAGATAAATTCCACAAGGGGTATAGTTTCCCAAATGGGGTCACTTTTGCCAGGTTTGCACTATTTTGGCCCCTCAGTGGCTTTGCAAATGTGACATGGGGCCGCAAACCATTCCAGCAAAACTTGAGCTCCAAAAGTCAAATGGTGCTCCGTCCTTTCTAACTTACGCCATATGTCCAAACAGCAGTTTATTACCACATATGGGATATTGCTGTGCTCAGAAGAGTTTGCTTTACAAATATTGGGGTGTTTTTTCTCCTTTATCTGTTGTAAAAATGAAAAAATCTGAGCTAAAACTACATTTTATTAGAAAAAAATTTAGATTTTCAATTTCACTGCATAATTCCCATAAATTCAGCAAAAAACGTGTAGGGTCAAAATGCACACTACACCCCTAGAAAAATTCCTTGAGGGGTGTAGTTTCCAAAATGGGGTCACTTTTGGGGAGTTTCCACTGTTATGGTCCCTCCAGGGCTTTGCAAACACGACATGGCACCGAAAACCATTCCAGCAAAATCTGCGCTCCAAAATCCAAATGGCCCTCGTTCCCTTCTGAGCCCTGCCGTGGGTCCAAACAGCAGTTTATTACCACATATGGGGTATTGCCGTAATCGGGAGACATAGCTTTACAAATGTTGGGGTGCTTTTTCTCCTTTATTCCTTGTAAAAACTAAAACATCGTATGTTTTTTCAACAAAAAAGTAGATTTTCATTTTCACAGACCAGTTCCAATAAATTTAGCAAAAAACCTGTGGGCTAAAAATGCTAACTATACCTCTTGAAAAATCCCTTGAGGGGTGTCGTTTCCAAAATGGGGTCACTTTTGGGTTTTTCCACTGTTTTGGCACCACAAGACCTCTTCAAACCTGACATGGTGCCTAAAATATATTCTAATAAAATAGAGGCCCCAAAATCCACCAGGTGCTCCTTTTGCTTCTGAGGCCGGTATTTCAGTCCATTACCACACTAGGGCCACATGTGGGATATTTCTAAAAATTGCAGAATCTGGGCAATAAATATTGAGTTGCATTTCTTGGGTAAAACCTTCTGTGGTACAGAAAAAACTGTATTACAAATGAATTTAGTAAAAAAAAATTGAAATTTGTAAATTTCACCTCTACTTTGCTTTATTTCCTGTGAAATGCCTAAAGGGTTAAAAAAAAATTCTGAATGTGGTTTTGAATACTTTGAGGGGTGCAGTTTTTAAAATGGGGTGTTTTATAGGGGCTTTCTAATATATAAGGCCCTCAAAGCCACTTCAGAACTGAACTGGTCCCTGAAAAAATAGCCTTTTTAAATTTTCTTGAAAATGCGAGAAATTGCTTCTAAAGTTCTAAGCCTTGTGAGGTCATAGAAAAATAAAAGCACGTTCAAAAAATGACGCAAACATAAAGCAGACATATGGGAAATGTTAACTAGTAAATATTTTGTGTGGTATTACGATCTGTTTTACAAGCAGATACATTACAATTTAGAAAAATGCAGATATTTGCAAATGTTCTCTAAATTTTGGTGTTTTTTACAAATAAATATTGAATTTAACGACGAAAATTTTTCAGTGTCATAAAGTACAACATGTCACGAGAAAACAATCTCAGAATCGCTTGGATAGGCAAAAGCATTCCGGAGTTATTACCACATAAAGTGACACATGTCAGATTTGCAAAAATCGGCTGTGCCACAAGGCCAAAATAGGCTGTGTCCTTAAGGGGTTAAGGGGTTTTATCTGCACTCAGAATTTTTTAGTGTTTTATTTGCTTTTTTTGTTTATATTTGTTTCTGTGACAATTGGGACTATTTTGTCAGGTCCATTACATAAAATCAAATTTAAAATCCATTTTAATACCCGGTTGTAAAGCAGTAAAACAGAAAAAACCCAAGGGGTCAATATTTTCGCAGGTGCGGATCTCTCTCCTTTTTTGTTCAATTAAGATTAAATGTAATTTGCCATTGGTTTACTGTAAATCCCCCATTTAGAACCATTTTAGGAACTTCTGGTATACCCAGCATTATTACAGTGTTAGGGTAGGTGTGACACCCATGGCAGCGGAACATCGGGATTACTCACCCCCTGACGGCCACAGCCATGGATCAGTGAGCGCTGGCCCGCATCTCCTCCTCAGGAGACGCCATCGCTCACTTCCGCTTCACTCTGCTGTATTGCGCACCTGAATTGTATACCAAAGAAGCCCATGATCACCCTGGACAATAAAAAGGGCCCTGCCCCGTCCTTCATTGCCTGAGCGTTGTTGTGTTTACCTGTGTTGGTCTTTGCAAATGGTTCCTTAGTGTTTTCCAGTTCCCAGTGTTCTCGTTCCTGCTACCTGTATCCTATATCCCGTGCTACCTTGTTCCTGTGCTGTAAAGAGTTGGGGTCGTGTTGTGCTGTATACTTCGCCTTCCGTGTTACACTGCGCCTGGTGTCTGCCTGCTGCCAAGGTCCCATCCGAGCCTACCATCGCTACTGTCTAAAGTTTACACAGCTGCACTTATCCAAACTGTAAACTTTGACTTGGTATCCTGTTGGCCAGCTGCTATCCCGCTACGGTAGTACGGCCCAGTGGGTCCACGCACCCATCGTGACAGTAGGAACACACACACGGCTTGATCAGGGTGGATATATTGCGTCAAGCTGCACAGAGTATACGCCCTGAACAAGGCAGGGAATGCCGTCTAAAAATCCGTGTTTATTCGGATGGATTCTGCCGCAAATGTCGCAACACACACCACTTTGTTGTGGGATTAATCACAGCTTTCAATTCAATGAGGAAAACCCGCAACAGAAGAGCAGCGATTCAGTAGCATTAATTGACATGCTGCGGCTGAAGAATTGCAGGTAAATTTGTGCGTTTTTTTCGGTGGCTTTTTTCAGCTGTCTGGGGACGAGATTTGTTGAATTCTCACCCACACTGCTGGTACTGTAATATGCTGCGAATTTTCCGCAAAAAAGCCATTGCGGAAAATCAGCAGTGTTTACGCTGTGTGTGTTCCTACCCTTATAGTCTATTGAAATTTCTTACATTTTATTTACTGGGTTGTCAAAATGCTTACAGAGGCGTCGACGAAGTGTCGTAGTTGTGTGTATTTATAATAGTCTTTTATTCTAATTCTATATATCCTTTTTCTATTCTTAAAGCTATTTATATGTCTCCTATAGTCCTATAGCCCCCTCCACTTAAAAAAATAAGTGCGCCAACATTTGAAACTTTTTTCCGCCAGAGAACTGATGCAAATTTGTTTTCAAAAAGTTGCTGCAAATTTCTTGGGGGACATCTCAACCAGCAGAGACGGATTGGGTTGCCTAAAAGCTTACCAGTGAAATTCAATGGCACTATTTGGGTGATACATATAATTTATTGATGAACTTTTATTAACAGCTTTTTTTGGGGGGGAAATGGGAAAAAATTGCAAATCTGCCATTGTTTTTTTGCTTTTTTTTTTTACGGTATGCACCGTTTGGTATAAGAAAATTTTCTATATATGATAATATACGTCTAAATTATGCAGCCATAAAGTTACCAAATAATACCACTATACAAAGACCAAATATCACCATACTAAGCAAAACTCAGTATAGTGAGGCCAATATTATCAATGATACCACTATACAAGCGATACAGTGCATTCGGAAAGTCTTCAGACCCTTCACTTTTTTTTCACATTTTGCTATGTTGAGGCCTTCTGCTAAAATACAAAAAACAAGTTTTTCCCCATTATTTTACACTCAGTACCCCATACAAAGTGAATACAAAGTGAATTTTAGAAATTTTTGCAAATTTATTAAAAATGAAAAACTCAATGGACACAAGTATTCAGACCCTTTGCTAGGACACTTGAAATTTAACTCTGGGGGGGGGGGGGGCTTCCATATTTCTAGAACATCTTTTACATGTTTTTACACCTTGATTGGAGTCCACCTGTGGTAAATTCACTGGCGTAGCTATAGGGGTCGCAGCGGTCGCAATTGCGACCGGGCCCCGAAGCCCCCCACACCACATCAATAAAAAGTTACTATAGTAACTCGGGCCGCGGGCCCCTGTTACTATAGTAACAGACTGTACTTACCTTCCTGGTTCCGGATCGCAGCAGAGGTCCTGACGTCAAGCGCTGTGCGCAGCGCACAACATCGAGAGGACAGGACCTCCACCGCGGCTGAAGAGGAAGGTAAGATTAGTAGCCCTGACTACGAAAGCTGACTGGCGGGGTCCGACTCCCGGGACCCACCAATCAGCTGTTTTGAAGGGGCCGCAACACTCGTACGAGAGCTGCTTCCCCTTCATTCCGGTCACTTCATTCCGGTCACACTGTGAATCGGTGTCGGCGATTCACAATGTGAGCGAGTAGTGAAATGAAGGGGAAGCAGCTCTCGTACGAGTGCTGCGGCTCCTTCAAAACAGCTGATTGGTGGGTCCCCGGGAGACGGACCCCGACACATCAGCTATTGATGGCCTATCCTGAGGATAGGCCATCAATGTTTAGGGACTGCACAACCCCTTTAAGCCTACGATGTAGCAGGCTTAGAGGGCCCATGAGACAGGTTCACAGATTGTGTGATGCTGTCTGCTGTGCCCTGTATCTAAGCCAATCACATGGTAGGCTTAGATACATGGCCCATGTGTTATCCTGTATCTAAGCGTACCACACTAGGTTTAGATACAGGGCCCCAGCACACAGTAATCTTATACTGTATAAGATTACTGTCTGCTGGACCCTGTATCTAAGCCTAACACATGTGTTACTAATCGTTTTTTTTGTGTGTTTTCGTACAGGTTCGGTCGTTGGACTACGTCGGATTCCAGGACTACTTCGATGACGGATTTTTTATTATCAATAAAATGGTTAATGAGGGTCGTGTGGGTTTTTTTTTATTTCAATAAAATATTTTTTCTATGTCTTTGTGGTTTTTTTTTAAACTATATTACTACCGCCTAAGTAATGGCTGCCGGCTGATTGACAGCATCCATTGCTAAGGCGGGGCTTAGTTTTAGCCGGTGCAGAGGCGAACAGTAACCCCCTTTATTACCCCGGTACCCACCGCCACCAGGGGTGCTGGGAAGAACCGGGTACGATCCAGTACTTGACCATCTGTAGTGACGGCCGGTCACCGGGGCGGCCGCAGGCTGGTATTATCAGGAGGGGAAAGGCCAAAAATAGGGGCCCTTCCCACCCTGGTAATGCTGCCTGCTGCTGCTTTATTGTATCTGGCTGGTTATGAAAAATGGGGGGGACCCCACGGCATTTACAAAAAAATAAAAAATAAATGATTGGAAAGAACGATGTGGGGTCCCCCCTAATTTTCATAACCAGCAAGATGCAACACAGCAGCAGCAGGCAGCATTACCAGGGTGGTAGGTGCCACTGTTTTTGGCCTTCCCCAGCCTATTACTACCAGCCTGCGGCCACCCCAGTGCCTGCCCGTCACTACAGATGGACGGGTACTGGTTCGTACCCGGCTCTTCCCAGTACCCCTGGTGGTGGTGGGTACCGGGGTAATAATGGGGGTTAGTGTTAGCCTCTGCACCTGCTAACATTAAGCCCCGCCTTAGTAATGGAGGTTGTCAATCAGCCAGCGGCCATTACTAAGGCGGTGATAATAAAGTTTAAAAAGATACAAGCACATAGAAAAAATATTTTATTGAAATAAAAAAACAACCCTCATTAACCATTTTATTGAGAATAAAAAAACGCCGTCATTGAAGTCCTCGTATCCGAAGTCCAACACCCAAACCTGTAAAAAAACACAAACACACAAAAATAATCAGTAACACATAAAGAAGCAACATTTTTATTCTTACCTTTCCTGGGTCCAGCGCTGGAGCCGCAATGTCATCGAGCTGAGTCCTGTATCTAATCCGATCATGTGTTATACTGTCTGCTGGGCCCTATATCTAATTCAATCATGTGTGATACTGTCTGCTGAGCTACTGTATCTAATCCTATCGTGTGATACTGTCTGCTGAGCCACTGTATCTAATCCTATCATGTGTGATACTGTCTGCTGGGCCACTGCATCTAATCCTATCATGTGTGATACTGTCTGCTGAGCCAATGTATCTAATCCTATCCATAGTTTATAGGGTCATAGTGCTATAGATTTGCTGTCTCGAATACACACATTTTTTTGGAGCGGACACATATGTATTGGGGCTATTTCCCCTGACATTTTAAGACCTTAGTGACTCCCCTGGCTGCTAGTGCTGCATTGTTGGGTCACTTAGGAGACCCAGCGATTCAGCTGAAAGCTGCGGACCGTCGGCCATGAGAAGTTTGCAGGGGGGGGGCCCAATAAGAACTTTTGCATCGGGACGCATGAGCCTTTAGCTACGCCCCTGGGTAAATTCATTTGATTGGACATGATTTGGGAAGACACACCCCTGTCTATATAAGATCTCACTTCTGACAATGCATATCAGAGCAAAAACCAAGCTATGAGGAGGAAAGAACTGCCTGTAGAGCTCAGAGACAGGATTGGGTTGAGGTACAGATCTGGAGAAGGGTACAGAATTTTTTTTTTGCTGCACTGAAAGTTCTCAAAAGCACAGTGGCCTTCATAATTCTTAAATGGAAAAAGTTTGAAACAACCAGGACTCTTCCTAGAGCTGGGCGTCCCACCAAACCTAAGTAATCGGGGACCAAGAGAGGTGACCAAGAACAAAATGGTCACTCTGGCTGAGCTCCAAAGATCCTGTGTGCACATGGGAGAAACTTCCACAAGGTCATCCATCACTGCAGCGCTCCACCAATCTGAGCTTTGTGGTAGAATGGCCAGAAAGAAGCCTCTCCTCATTAAAAGACACATGAAAGCCCACCTGGAGTTTGCAAAAAAAGCACTTAAAGGACTCTCCGACTGTGAGATACAAGATATTGTGGTTTGATTAAAACAAGATTGAACTTTTTGGCCTCAATTCTAAGCGTCATATCTGGAGGGCTCATCACCTGCCCAATATCATCCCTACAGTGAAGCATGGTGGTGGCAGCATCATGCTGTGAGTGTGTTTTTCAGCGGCTGGGACATGGAGACTGGTCAGGGATGAGGGAAAGATGAAAACAGCAAAGTACAGAGATATTCTTAATAAAAATCTGATCTAGAGTGCTCTGGACCTCAGACTGCGCCGAAGGTTCACCTTCCAACAGGACATTGACCCTAAGCGCACAGACAAGACAACACAGGAGTGACTTAGGGACAACTTTGCGAATGTCCTTGAGTGGCCCAGCCAGAGCCCTGATTTGAACCCAATCGAACATCTCTGGAGAGACCCGAAAATGGCTGTCCACCGACGGTCCCCATTCAACCTGAGAGAGCTTCAGAGGATCTGCAGAGAAGAATGGCAGAAAATCCCCAAATCCAGGTTTGCCAACCTTGTGGCATTATACCCAAGAAGACTGGAGACTGTTATTGCTACCAAAGGTGCTTCAACTAAGTGAGTAAAGGTTCTGAATACTTCTGTCAATGCAATATTTTCGTTTTTCCTTTTCAATAAATTAGCAAAGATTACTAACATTCTGTTTTTAGTTTGTCATTGTGGGGTATTGAGAATGATGGGGAAAACGTGATTGTTTTTATTTTTATTTTAGCACAAGCCCTAACATAACAAAACATGAACAAATTGAAAGGATCTGAAGACTTTCCTTATGCATTGTAAATAATACCCCCACACGATGACCACATTTTACCATCCCATAGGGTATGAATAATATTACCAAACTGTTACTGAATAAATACACTGTACAAAGACCAATATTACCAGCATAGAGTTACCATATAGTGGTAGATACCAGTTCTACACTGGAGCTCTGCAGACCATATAAGTAAATACAGTTCAGTTACATCCAGTGACCCACAGGTGATGCCTTATTTCATTGGAATAATTTATTTTCCATATCTACCTCACGCAGCCCAGAACACCATGATGACTTCTCCCAGCCGTCACTCGTTTTTGCAGTATTAGCAGCACAGAAATATTTGACTCCTTGAATTTCCAGCACCCTCTTCACCTATTCCCAACCCTTTACACAAACTTGCCACCTATATTGCCCCAGATGGTGATGTCCATGTTGATGTCCCACACCGTAATAATAGCCCATTTTGTAAACAACACAGTAATCGTGACCCCTGAACAGTAATATTGCCTTCATACAATATTTATGTCCTCCTTTGTGGAGGACAGTAGTCCTCCTTTTACAGTAGTAGTTGGCTTTTGTGCCCCCATATAGTAGTTAGGGCCCATATACTAATTAGGTCCCCTATACAGTAGTTAGGTCCCCCCATACAGTAGTTGGCTCCCCCATAGAGTAGTTAGGTGCCCCATACAGTAGTTTGTCACCCCCTTTCTCCTTTGCACCAATAAAAAAAATTAACTCACCTAACGCCATCCTTACGACAAGATGCTTGGTCTGCTGCCTGGCGCAGGCAACACAATGCCGTTAGGCTCATGTTCTCCCGACCTCTAGTAGGCCACAAGCCTGAAACATCCTGTGGATTACCAGAGTAAGTGGAGGGGAAGGGAGCCAATGTCTCTCCGCCACAGTAAGCGGCACTTGTGCGGGATTTCTGGTAGGCCCCCCTGTGTGTCGGGAAGGCTGCCACAGAGATCAGCAGTTTTCTTTCACTAACAGAGGCGTCCTGCTTTCTGCTAGTGAAAGATAATAGCTGATCACTGCTCTGTGTGCTGGACTAATGGAGGGAGCAGGGGATTGCTCAATTGGTTCTTTGGTGGGCCAGTCCAATCATATCTAAGAAGTTCTTGACAGGCATGTAACCCAGGTATCATTGTGTTGGGTATATTTGGTTGAATCCCTAATATCTTTGTTTTCGGTGGAAATCTAGACATTATAGAATTTTCTTAATCCTTTTTGATCACAATATACACAGTGCTAAATGATGGATATGTGAATAATGCTGGAAACATCACATATTATATATAAAAATTAACATAAGAGAATGGCAAACACAATTACATTTTTTATTTCATGTCCACAATTCATCATTAAAAGTTTAAATATTAAAAATGAGCTAAAGTCTTTGTTTTCTATTTTTATACACTAACACTGTAATAATACCAAAAAACCCTATGTATATAAAACTGGTACAAAAATAAAGCCATGGGATAACCTAAAAATAGAAAAATTTGTCAGCCAATAAGCCACCTCTTACTTAAATTGGATAAAAATTGGCTGGTCATTGAGGGGTTAAATGGACACTAGTTTTTCAAATAACTTATGCTGATCTAATAGTATACCTGATATAGAACTACTTTGTAATTTGCTTACTTTTAAAATGTAGTTGTTTAATCCATGCAAATTATGTGTGAAGTTACTGCCACTAGGTGTCTTCCTTCTTGTAGTCTGCTGTCAACCCCCTGTTGTCAAGCAATGTCCATCCCTGTGTACAGAGCAGAATTGATGGGCTGCAGAAGGTGGAGGTGTGTCACTTCACTGCCTAATATACAAGTCTATGTAGAGGGGAGGGAGGGGCAGGAGAAAGGAGCGAATCAGCAACACACATGCATGTAAGTCACTGGAGAGATAAACGGGGAGGAAGTAGGAGCAGCGTAAGAAAGACACAGGCGGCTGGTAAGATTTCTATGTGGCGCCAGTGCTGGATTCTCAGCTACACTGCACATGACTCCTTTATAATCTACTCTTATGCTGCAGCTTCTATATACTAGTCCTTCTCAATGAATTAGAATATCATCAAAAAGTAAATTTATTTCAGTAAGTCAAATCAAAAAGAAAGTGAAGATGGAGAGGATAAAAAAAAGAAAAAACTGGTGTTTTCCAGGCGCTGCCGATCGGAGTGTCATCCGTGATGAATACGATCCATTTGTCTTATGGATGAAGACAAGGTAAGTAGTTGAAAGGTTTATTAGTGCAAGTATCTTTAATTTAATTTTATAACAAAATACAACTCAGCACACACAAATATAAAAGATATTATGAATATCTTGGCACCCAGCCGGATAAATTTTTCTGGTAAACAAGAAACATCTCAACAAATTACCGCTAATCCATGTTTTTATACAAAAGGGAGCTCAAAATGCAGAAAAAAGAGATGCTTATGCTGCTCCAGCATACTCCCCACAGACATTTTTCGATCCAATCAAACGAAAAATTAATATCAAATTGAAACACATCTAAACTGTCAATCAAATTATGTCATATATCTCATTAATTGTATTTGTGGTCTCCAATACGTGGGAAGAACCGTCCAACCTTTACATTGTCATTTAAACAAGCACCGCTCCAATTGCAGAAAACAATTCCTCTTATATAGTATTTCTAAACACTGTACTTTGTTTCATAATGATGATTTTAAATGTTTTAGTATCATACCTATTGAACACATAAACGAAAGCCGAGTGGAGAGGTTCGATTCGCTCTGTAAAAGAGAAATCTTCTGGATCTATAAACTTAAGACCTGAAAACCAGAAGGTCTTAATGAAATCACAGAGACAATAATTTAATACAACAAATTTATTTCTGATGGGGTCTATTAGACATAGATAACTGATAAATTCGTTATATATAACAATATCCCCTTATAACCAACAGAGATATATATATATATATATATATATATATATATATATATATATACATTAAATTAGTCTCCTCAGGCTAATACTAACGAACCTGTGTAAGAAATTTAAGAACAAAACAAAAGACTCAATTTAATAAGTCGAGTGGAATTCAGAATTTAGTATAATTCCAGTAATAATTGAAAAATAGGAAGATACTCCATTTGTATGCCGAGTTTTTTCTATGACAACCGCGGATGCTAAATAAGTAAGTCTGTAAATTACAGCTTTTTTCTCCTCCTAAACCATTAATATAATAAGATTTTTATCATAGATCTTTTTATAGATGTTTTAATTAACCTTTTAATCAACATACATACATTTTTTAAGATAACATTTTTAACTAAAATAATAAAATCTTAATCATTATTTATTATACAGTACAATAACTGCTAGTCAAAAAATGTTTTCAACACAAACACATTTTATTTAACTGTTTGTAATTATTCGTACAATTATTTGTATTTCTATGTATGTTTACCAGACTTGACCTGTATACCTGACCCGGTAGTTTTAACCTCAAACCGACCTTTAACTCGGTTATTTAACCGACACCCCACCCACCTATTCATTTGTATTCTACCTGAGGAAGAAACCGGTCCGGTTTCGAAACAGTTTGCTGTTGTTTTATATACTTGCACTAATAAACCTTTCAACTACTTACCTTGTCTTCATCCATAAGACAAATGGATCGTATTAATCACGGATGACACTCCGATCGGCAGCGCCTGGAAATCATCCGTTCTTTCTTTTTTTATCCTCTCCATTTCAGCATTGAGACTTCCTGCTAAGTTCTCAAACCGGGTCCTAGGCTGCAACCGAACCTTACCACCACTATACCATCAAGGTATCCTGGATTCTGCTCTACTGGATGTTATGCTCCCAGCATAACCGCAAAAGGTTAGCATAACTTGAACCCAGTTCACACTCGTATATACAGTTTCATGCACTATTGTGCGCTTTGTTCTTTTTTCTGTCAAAATCAAAAAGTGAAACTCATATATTATATAGATTCATTAGACACAGAGTGATCTATTTCCAGCATTTTTCCTTTTAATGTTGATGATTATCGCTAACAGTTAATGAAAACCCCAAATTTAGTGTCGCAAAAAATTAGAATATTATATAAGCCCAATTTTAAAAATGATTTTTAAAACCAAAATGTGGGCCTACTGAAAAGTATGTAGAGTATATTCCCTCAATACTTGGTTGGGGCTCCTTTTGCATGAATTACTGCATCAATGTGGCGTGGCTTGGAGGCGATCAGCCTGTGGCACTGCTGAGGTGTTATCAATGCGGCGTGGCATGGAGGCGGATCAGCCTGTGGCACTGCTGAGGTGTTATCAATGCGGCGCGGCATGGAGGCGGATCAGCCTGTGGCACTGCTGAGGTGTTATCAATGCGGCGTGGCATGGAGGCGATCAGCCTGTGGCACTGCTGAGGTGTTATGGAAGCCCAGGTTGCTTTGATAGCGGCCTTCAGCTCATCTGCATTGTTGGGTCTGGTGTCTCTCATCTTCCTCTTGACAAGAACCCATAGATTTTCTATCGGGTTTAGTTCAGGCGAGTTTGCTGGCCAATCAAGCGCAGTGATACTGTGGTTATTAAACCAGGTATTCGTACATTTGGCAGTGTGGGCTGGTGCCAAGTCCTGCGGGAAAATTAAATCTGCATCTCCATAAAGCTGGTCAGCAGAGGGAAGCATGAAGTGCTCTAAAATTTCCTGGTAGACGGCTGCGCTGACTCTGGACTTGATATAACACAATGGACCAACATTGTTGCTCAGTGGTCTAAAGTCCTGTTTTCAGATAAAAGTAAATTTTGTGTTTCATTGGGAAATCAAGGTCCCAGAGTCTGGAGGAAGAGTGGAGAGGCATCAATCCAAGTTGCTTGTGGTCCAGTGTGAAATTTCCACAGTCAGTGATGGTTTGGGGAGCCATGTCATCTGCTGGTGTTGGTCCACCGTTCCTACTCGCCCCTCGATGGCCGCGATCATGGACTTGTGAGTGCTGGCCGGCATCTCCTTCCTAGGAGATGCCAGCACTCACTTCTGCTCCGCTCAGCAGTGTCCCGTAGTGTGTGCTCGTACCCAGCCTTAAAGGGCCAGCGCACATACATGTAAAATATGATTAATTAGCCATAATCACCATGGACTATAAAAAGGGCTCTGGCCTTTCACTACTTGCCTGTAGTTTTCCCATGTTCGTATTGCAAATGGTCCCTAAGTTTTATCCTGCTCCCAGTGTTCCCGTGCCCTGCTACCTGTATCCTGTGTCCCGTGCTGAGTTTAGTTCCTCAGCCTGTCTAGTGTTGGAGTCGTTTTGTGCTGCCTGCTGTTATACACCACGTCTGGTGTTATCTGCCACTCTTGGTATTATCCGCCGCGTCTGGTGCAACCTGCCATGCCTGCTGGTATACACAACGTCTGGTGTCATCTGCCATCCCTGATATCCTCCGCTACATCTGGCGTAACCTGCCACGCCTGCTGGTATACACCACGTCTGGTGTCATCTGCCATATCTAGCCCCATCCGTGCCAGAGCCTCTGCCACCATCTGGACTATCTCAGGTACCCTTGTGCTACGAACCTCTTGTATAGACTTTGCATAGACTGTGACTTGGGCAGCTGCCTCTCTGCTACGGCGGAGCGGCCTAGTGGGTCCACATACCTCTAAATCGTGACAATAAGCTGTGTTTAGCCACACTAAATATTAAAAGGGGAAAGGTCTATTAAAGATATGATATGAGTGATATTACTCTTACCCTACTATTAACTGCCAGTGAAATGGTATTGACCCAGGGACCAAATAATGCTATGACTACCATGGTGCCACTTTTGCAAAATAGTATCTACAGCTGTCAACACGTGAGCAGCCACATACAGGGATCCCAAGATCCACTGGTTGAGGACCTCTACTCTGGGATATGAAGGAGAGTGCCCAAAGGAGCACACAGGGAAAGGGGGTGTTTATTTAATTGGGGGTGGTCTACTTAAAGTGATGGGGTGAATACAATTTTGCTATGGAGCTTCACCCTGAGTGTTTGCTCTTGATTTCATCACTTTATGTTATTGATATTATTAACCTGGCCTGTTAGAGGCACTAAAAGTCCGGAGTTTACTATTGCTAATCTGGGAGATTGTGTATTTTCTGTGCAGCCAGCAGTATATGGCTGATTCTCCTGGCCTCTTGCCTTCATAATATCAACATTTGGAAGTAATGTTTAGACATGAGGGGAAGGAAAGATAGTCTGCAGCCACAACCAATTACAGAGTTTTGATCTTTTTTGGTGAGATGGAAACTCACCCTCTTAAACAGTGCCAAATTTGATAAGACAGAACAAGGGAATCAAGTAGAAATATGGCAGGGGGAAGAAAAGTTTGTGTAAACTTTGTTTTGAGCTATTTTTTATTTTTTTTCCTGTGCAGAAAATAAATATAAGAAATGCGTATGTTTTTGTGCTTTTTCATATACTCATGCTGTTGCTGGATAGAAGTGGAAATCCACCAGCATTTCCAATCCTGAATAAATGCTTTAGCCAGTAAGTAATCCAGCCATATAAGTCCAGTGCCATACATGCACATTCTCTCAGCCATACAAGTACCACTGCATATTAACTAATAAATCACATTCACTCAGACATACATGTACCATTGCATATTAGCCCAGTGAACATTCACACGGCTTTACAATGTAGTCATACGTATCAGCCTACTGCTATAATTTATAATCACTCAGCCATACGCCTGCATATAAGTCCAGTGTCATACATGTACATTCATTAAAGGCTATGTACGCCTTTGAAATCTATTTTTATCCAAATAAAAATGTCTATCAGTGTGATTTGTGCAACTTTCTAAATACCTTTCATTAAAAATTATTTTAACTTTTTAACCCATTCTTTCCTCAGCCATTTTTCGGATTTTCACTTTTGTTTTTTCCCGCCCACCTTCCAAAATCTATAATTTTTTTTTTTTTTTTCTGTCTATATAGCCATATGAGGGCGTATTTTTTGTGGGACAAGTTGTGGTTTTTCATGGCACCATTTATTGTACCGCATAATGTCCTGGGAAGCTGCAAAAAAATTATTTGTGGGGTGAAATGCGCAAAAAAACAGCAATTACGCAATTTTTGGGGGGGTTTTATTTTGATGGCGTCCATCAGGCGGTAAAAACTATGTATTCACCTTATTCTACAGGTTGATACGATTAAGGCGATACCAAATTTATATGTTTTGTTTTATGTTTTACCACTTTTAAAAAAATAAAACTATTTGCTAAATTAAAAAAATCTTTTGTGTCGCCATGTTCTGAGTGCCATAACTTTTACATTTTTCCATCAATTTAGCGATGTGAGGGCTTAAATTTTGCAGGGCAAGCTGTAGTTTTTACTGATACCATTATGGGGTATATGTGACTTTTTGATCACTTTTCATTTCATTGTTTTGGATCACTAAGGTGACCAAAAACCAGCAATTTGCGTGTTTTCTATATATATATATATGTATATATAATATATATTTTTAATTATTTTTTTATGGCATTCACCCAGCGTGTTAAACAACGTTATATTGGGATAGTTCTGACTTTTACGGATGCGGCGATACTAGTTATGTTAACTTTTATATTTTTTAACATTGATTTAGGGAAAAAATTTGAAAAGGGTTTTTTTTTGATTACTTTTAATACTTTATTTTTTTTGGAACATAAAAAAAACCTTTATTTAACTGGTTTTACCTTTTTTTTTTTTTTAATAGTCCCCTTAGGAGACTTGAAGCAGCGATCGCTTGCATGATATACTGCAATACTAATGTATTGCAGTATATCGTGATTCTGACAGCCTCTTTTGAAGCCCTGCCGGAGGCAGAGCATCAAAGGAGTACAAAGATGGCAGACCTGGGGGCCTTTGTTAGGTACCCAGGCTGCCATAACAACCGTTGTTACCAGCCGATCGTGCCGCGGGTGGCGCGATGGCTTGTTTGAGGGGGCGACCCCCTGATTCTAACACTTTAAATGCCGCGGTCGCGATTGACCGCGGCATTTAAGGTGTTAAACGGACGGACTCAAAGTGAACTTTGATTCCGCCCATTGCAGTGCTGTGGTGGCTGTGTAACACAGCCGTCGCCCGCTGTGTATGGAGCGAGCTCAGCTGTGAGCTCGCTCCATACTTTCCCTTAACCCTTATCACGTACAGTTACGTGATTTTGCGTTGAGTTAAAGTACAACTGCTTTGTATCCTGTATTCAGAGCAGCTGTATCGTGTACTGAAACCTGTATCCGTCTGGTCAGCGGGACTGACGGGTTCAGTAACAGCACATTTTAAATACTTTTTTCTAAATAAATATTTCAATATGTGTGTTTTGTTCAACTTTCTAAATACTTTTTATTAAAAATTATTTTTACTTTTTGATACACAGCTGCTTTGTATCCTGTTTACAGAGCAGCTGTATCATGCGCTGAAACCTGTATGTGTCATGTCAGCAACACTGACGGGTTCAGCGTAAGCGTGTCCTGCATGTCCTGGACACGCTGGATCGAGCTGTTCCCGATCACATCTTGGATGTGATCGATATTAGGTGGATGACACGCGGGACCTGCTGTCACTGAACCTGTCAGTCCCGCTGACCTGACAGATACATGTTTCAGTGCACGATACAGCTGCTCTGTATACAGGATACAAAGCAGTTGTATTTTTAAAAAGTTAAAATAACTTTTAATGAAAGGTATTTAGAAAGTTGCACAAATCACACTGATAGACATTTTTATATATATATATAAAAAAATATTTCAAAGGTGTACATAGCCTTTAAGACATTCATGTAGCCCGGCAATTTAACCTGGTGCCATACATAGACACAGAGAAAAATATGCATTACTTAGTATGCATATAATGAGGAAAGATATTGGAATCATCTTGGCACAATAAATGCTGCAAAGTATGCCAGGCCACATCAAAACATCCCTGTTCTAAAGATATACAGAATTTTACTCTGTTCCATTTTGACAAACACATAGTGACATTCTGAGTCTGTTCCTTCTCCCGTAGCTTGCACCATTTCAAGTATTTATAATCAAGTGCAACATAAACCACATTTCCATCTAGGGTAAAAGGAAAGCATTTTGTATAGATATCTTTGGTAGATAAATTATTCCTCATTCTTAAAGCTGAGCAATAGTTTAAAATACCTGGCATAGGAAAAGCACTGCATATATTAGATACTGCCCGGTTCTGGATTACTGCACTTATTCGAATGATTAAAATGACCTGGTGTTGTTTTATCACATAGCAGCATCTACTGAAAATAAGGCAGATATTTATTCAAAGCCATCTTAACCATGCACATTGATGAGAATGCTACCAGTGCAGCTTTGCAAAGGTGACAATGCCCACAATAAACCTAGAAAGCTGCGGGGAAGTTCATTGCCACTTCTCTGTAGGAGCCATCAATAGACCACAGGGGTTGTTGTGAAGTGCTAAGGGGTCACAGAGATAAGTATGTATGCCAATACAATGTATACCCATAATCGTCTGCATCCATAGTACCTAGAGAAAGGATTCTCCACCATCAGCATTTTAAGACTTTCTACGAGTAATGGAGGATCACGTGTCATCTGAGCAGTTACAGTTTATATATAGAATTTATCTATGAGTAGGTGCATCACATTATATATTTAGCACTAATTCTGTGTTACAGTCTATTTTACATCTCAGAAATGTTTTTAGAACTTCTCTGGTTGTCGTTGGAAACAGTCGACAACCTTGTTTTCAGACACATCCCCAAGGCAACCTTTTTTCAAATGGAAGCTAGTCGATCAGCGGGTCTGGCTTCTCAAGCCCCAACGATCTACTGTTGCCATGGCAAGCCAAGTCTGGAATTACATGTATCATTACCTGGCAGCCATTTAATTGAAAGACCATCCATGCATGGACGGGCAGGGTCTGCAAGAGCCACTAAAACGGGCTCCCTGTTGTGGCTCATAGAGGGGGTTAGTAAGACTTATGGTCAGGGGTTGTCTTGTGAAGCTTGTCTTACCTAAGGTGATGTAATGCGGTGGGACTAACATTTTCCTACATTCGATTTCTATGCAGTACCTACTGTAAAGACCACACTCCTGAAAATGCAATTCACGAGAGCAAGCACATGTGCAGACATTGAACAAGCAGGGAATGCCGGGAGATTTCAGCTTTCAAGCCTGCAGAATTGTGAAAGCAGCTCTGTACAGTAGTATAGGCTTCAACTCAGGATCCGAAACCACGTGAGCTAAAAATCGGCTTAAATGGACAATTTCAGCAGATGTAAAAAGGTGCATAATGGTGACGCACCACTGATGTTTGCTGAAAAGCTATTTGTCATCTGTAATGATATGTGTATGGCGTGATGCCAGCGTTGTGTGTGCACATGCTGTTCTTTTTTAGAATTGTGTCCAGCGCATCCACAGATACAGGCATTATAAGCGGTGGATGAGGTGAACTAGAGTTGCATTCATCCACCATATTACATTGTATGGACAAGATTTCTGTTCTCCATTGTTTACATGAACAGCAACACATAATGAAATTCAAAACAGGCACCACATGAAAAATAAAGGTTTGTAAGTTTTATTAATTACATTTTTTACATTCAACATGGCCAACCCCTTTGGGTAGTAGAGAAAGCCCGGTACAGTCATGCTAGACTGCCATTATGTAACTAGATTTTGCTTTTCACATTTCTTCGTTTTCAAAGTTGTAAGGTTTATTGAACATATTGCATGCAAAAGTAAAACATTGATACTCCTGCTATTAAAGTGTTAACACCAGCAAGAATATTTCATGTTTATCATCAGAAGTAGGATTAAGTGCTGTTGGCTGGCACTTTGCTGAGCTCAATTGGGAGGGGAGTATGTGACTTTATTTTGCTGTCTTATTGACTAGACTGGAGAAAAAAAATCCAAATTTGGGCACATGTACTCTATTTAGATGTCTGGAGGTTTGTAAGGAAAATACTGGGCAACGGGGGAGGGGGCTGGGATTGCTGCATTTAGATATTGTATCCTGCTGAGATCTAGCCTGTGATCCTGATGTTTATGTATGGAGCTATGTAATGATAGTTACATAGGATAAAAAAGACACAGGTCCATCAAGTTCAATCCTTCTCAATAAATTACACGTCATTCATTGCTTGATTAACTATAACCCTCAATGCCATTCGTCAGTAAATAATCGTCTGGCCTTTTTTTAGTTTCAAAAGGTATTTATTGGTATATCGGTTCAGAAATGTGATATACAATTAAATTTAATCAATCCTCGCGCAGGAGGATACAGTAGAAAGTGCTTGTATCAAACAGGGAGACATTTACAGGGAAATAAGGGATTTGGAGGGACATAGGATGGGAAAATATAAACCAACCAACTGAGCCATAAAATTATACATATCAGTCATATGACTGTAGAGCGAGCCTAGTGTCACATTGTTGGACCACAAATTATAGGGTAATAGTATACCGAAAGTCGGGTGAATGAGGGGAGGAGAGCCATGGGTCCCACACCGCACGATAGAGGTGGAGTGAATCAGTTCTCACAGCCTCAAGTTTTTCAAATATAGCTATACGATTGACTCTATTAATAACCATAGAGATATCAAGATCAGCTGTACGCCACTTGGACGCTATATAGATTCAAGCCGCTAGGAATATAAACTGGGCAAGCTTAAATTTAGAATTCGGCATTCTGGGAGGAGTGGCTCCTAGTAGACATGTAGGAAGCCGTAAACTGGCAGATATTAGAGATCAAAGTACAGATACTCGACCAAAAAGTTGAGACTCGTGGGCAAGACCACCATATATGGTACATAGTACCATCCAAGGCACATCCTCTAAAACACCCGGCCGAAACCATTGGATATATGGCGTGGAGCTTTGCTGGGACGTAGTATGCTCTATGTAGCAATTTCGTGGACGTCTCAACCAAGGATACCTACCAGCTACCCTTACTAATAGTGTCACAGCATTGTCTCCACTGTGCAGGTGAGAGCGCGGTACCCATGTCCTCCTCCCACTTCAACATATACGGTAATTTGGTATTGGGGTGTGGAGTATTAAAAATACTATATACCATAGATAACAAACCCAGCCGAGAGGGTGAGAAGAGTAATATTCTTTCCAAAAGGGTGTATGTCATATTTGTTTGGGCAGGAGGTAGTTTGCGCATCAAAGAAAACATCTGGATAGCCCTATAACGCTCAGGGGCAGGGGGGGTTATGGGCCTCATTGAATTGCGTATATGAAATCTGATGGTCAGCCCTAATGAAGTCATGAACTTTTGTTAGGTTTTTGGAATACCACCAGCGATAGTTTGAGCTCTGAAGACCCGAGGGAAACCCCGGATTTCCAATCATAGAAAGCAGCGGGGAGCATCGGGATTGCAGCCAATGTCGGAATCTAACTGATCGCCAAAGGATGAGGGAGTGATATGATAGAAGGGAGATATTCTTTAATGTCGGTAGGGGAGATACCATCCACAGCAATGCGCCCCATGAATAAGGTGTAATTTGAGCCGCCTCTAATGAGACCCACACCAGTGCCCTATCTGGCGGGAGATGTGTTAGTAACAGTTAAGCCACCCTAGCCGCCTTGTAGTAGTTTAGCATATTGGGAACCGAGAGCCCCCCCACTCTTTTATGATACATCATGACACGTGTCGATATTCTGGGGCGTTTATCATTCCAAATAAATTTAAAAATGTCTTTCTGGAGGAGTTGCAGATCACCCTTCTGAAGGGGGATAGGAAGGGTTCTAAATAAATAGAGTAATCTGGGAAGGGTCACCATTTTGATCGTATTAATTCTACCCACCCAAGAGATCTGTAGTTTAGTCCACTTTGCCATATCAGCCCTAATGGTCTTAAATACCGGTGGGTAATTGTATTTGTACAATGTATCAAGGGAGGGGGTCAAAGCTATGCCCAAGTAGGGGAGGTAATGCGTTTGGGTGTGGAAACCAAAATTTATTTCTATCAGTTTTTGCAGGGGAGGTGGAACGTTACAATACAGGGCCTCCGATTTAGATTGATTCACACGTAATCCTGAGACTGCGGAGAAGAAGCCGAGAGCTGCCATCAGATTCGGGAGGGAAGTCAACGGTTTAGTGAGAGTGAGGATGAGGTCATCAGCAAAGAGACTTAACTTTTGTTCCCTATTACCAACATTCGGTCCCGTAATATTTGGATTACATCTAATGAGTTCCGCTAACGGTTCCATAGCGAGTGCAAATAAAGCTGGCGATAGGGGACAGCCCTGTCTAGTACCTCTCCGAATGTGTATAGGATGGAGTGTGGTAGCTGGTAGTTTAAGGTGTGCCTCAGGGTTGTGGTATATTATCTTGACAGCCCGAAGAAAGGGACCCCCAATCCCCACCTTTTCTAATACTTTAAATAGGTATTCCCAGGAAAGGCTATCAAAAGCCTTTTCGATGTCTAATGCTAGAAGGACCATCTTGGATTTAGTGACGTTGGCTGAATGTATAGTATTGAGGATTTTCCTAACATTATCAGGTGCTTCCCATCCTGGAATAAATCCTACTTGATCTCTATGAATTAAACCAAAAAGAAAAATCTCAACATAATAATATTATATCAAAATATGTTTATTTATACTTTATTACACATCAATAAATACAAGACATACAAAAATAACCCCCTCCCAAGTATATACTATAGACATATAAAATATAATTAAAATTATGCCAGGTATCATATAGTACAATATCAAAGATCATAGATCATATATAGAATAATAATTCCTCCCAAAAAGAATCACATCCCAGGTGAAGTGAAAACTATACAACATGTTTAAGTAATCAGACTGACGGGTCCCTCAAATCACATAGAGTATAAGCAAAAATGCTAACTTACAATGAAAAAAACCCCAATCAGAAAAAGACTATGAAAGGTTAGAAGTAGTACACTATACCTGTGAAGGACATGATACATGGAGGATAGAACACCTGGACACCAAGCACCTCGACTCGCGTTTCGCAACCTTCGTCAGGAGAGTAATTGCTACTCTGAAGACTCAAGTTTAAATACGGTGTAAGAGGAGAACCAATGACCAATAGTGTGCAGCAAGCCACTCACACCCCCTGACGTCCAGTCATCAACGTCATCACACGCATCGCTGCGTGTCAATCACATTAGCGATGCGTGTCAAGCACATCAGTGAAGCACAAAGTTATCTGGACAAATCCCGGCCAGGGAGCAGTGAGTACCGCAACGCACAAGGGCAGTGTTACTGAAAACAGTTAGTAAAATTTGTAAATGGACTGAATCGTTTATGCTAAATGAAATACTATCATGTCACAAACAAGATTCAATAGGAACCATGTCATAAAAATAAATTGTAATCATCGATATATATCATCATATGTGCCATAAAAGACATAATAATGTATTTACACTCTAACAAGTATAAAAACACCCATATAAACAATATCCAGTAAAAAATATATATAAAGAATATATATATATATATATATATATGAGAACCATACACATAATATATATATATATATATATATATATATATATATATATATATATATATACACAATACATGTAAAAACCCAATTTATATGTGAAAAAATATATATATATGTAGTATATATTAGAACTAATTAGTTATATGTGATAAATGAGGGATCAGCAAAAGGATCCATAATACAAAAATAATCTAGTGAGTATCAAAGCAAAAGCACGTGAAAGTCAGACGAGGGGCGGACAATCAGGGCACCAACCGAGCGGGGGCCCTCCGCTCTGGAAAGTACACCGAGTCCAACCCCACGCAAGACAGACCAAGCTTCCACTAAGAATACACCCGTGAATATATATATATAGCGATAATAATAAAAAATATATAGATATATAAATATATATAATGAATTTAAACATAAATATATCAAAAATATATAAAAATATATATAAAATCAGTGTCAAATGTGCTTTTAAATGTGTTCAGACCAATATCATGGTCAATATAACTAATGAGTTCCGCTAACGGTTCCATAGCGTGTGCAAATAAAGTTGGCGATAGGGGACAGCCCTGTCTAGTACCTCTCCGAATGTGTATAGGATGAAGTGTGGTAGCTGGTAGTTTAAGGTGTGCCTCAGGGTTGTGGTATATTATCTTGACAGCCCGAAGAAAGGGACCCCCAATCCCCACCTTTTCTAATACTTTAAATAGGTATTCCCAGGAAAGGCTATCAAAAGCCTTTTCGATGTCTAATGCTAGAAGGACCATCTTGGATTTAGTGACGTTGGCTGAATGTATAGTATTGAGGATTTTCCTAATATTATCAGGTGCTTCCCGTCCTGGAATAAATCCTACTTGATCTCTAGGAATTAATTGAGACATAAACCTGTTCAACCGTTTGGCTAGAATAGAAGTAAATATTTTAGTGTCTAGGTTAAGTAACGATATCGGTCTGTAATTACCTGCCATCAAGGGGTCCTTGTTAGGTTTGGGAATAACTGTAATCATGGCGGAGAGAAATTCAGTAGGCATGGGCCGACCCTTCATCAGGTCCGTACAAAAGCTTACTATATGCGGGACTAACTGCTGGGAGAATTTTTTGTAGTATAAGGCCGTGAATCCATCGGGTCCCGGGGCCTTCCCCAATTTCAACTCTTTAAAAGTGTCCTCTACTTCATCGCTCGAAATCTCGGCATTCAAAATTTCAATATCCGTTTCGGGAAGTTGAGGGATGTTGACAGAGGCTAAAAAATCCCTCACCGCAGCCTCAGAAGGGGGAGAGGGGTTGGCATATAAAGTTGGGTAGAACTTGGTAAAGACCTCATGAATACGGTCCGGGTTAGAGGTGGTCTGTCCCGGGCGTGATTGGAGATGAAACACCTGATTGATTCGCTGCCGAGCCTTAAGCTGTTGGGCCATAAGTTTATCTGGTTTATTGGCCCATTTATAATATTTTGACTGAGTCCATCTAAGGGCTTTTTCTGTCTTGTTGGTCAGTAACATATCAATCTGGAACTTAGTATCTTTAATAGCACTAATGAGATACAAGGAAGGACTTCGTTGATTGGCCGCCACCAGTCGGGCCAGTTTAGCTTCAAGGGCATTTTGAGCCTGAGACTGATCTTTTTTAGAACGAGAAGCCATTGCTATTATCCTGCCCCTTATAAATGCTTTATGGGCAAGCCACACAGTATGTGAGTTAACATCAGGAGTGGAGTTGTCCATAAAGTACTGAGAGAGTTCAGTCTGAATCTGGAGCTGAACCGTAGGGTTAGATAAGAGTGACTCATTGAGCCTCCAGGAGAAGGGCATGGCGCCTCGTTTGGAAAAGTCAAATTCAGCTAGAACTATATCATGATCCGACCAGGCCGACAGGATATGTCTAGAGTAGGCCAATAAGGGGAGGGAGTTAGTTGAGGCCAGGATCATGTCGATCTGGGTGTATAAACGATGTGCCGGAGAGAAGTATGTATAACCCTGTTGCGCCCCATTATATTCTCTCCAAGTATCTGTAATAGAAAGCGAGCCCAGAATCTTATTGATCAAAACCGCCTGACTACGCGTGCGTCTACAGGGAGCGGGCGAGGAACGGTCTAGTGTAGTGTTCATCACAAAATTAAAATCCCCACTCCATATTAAGTGTTGGTACTGTAGAGTGAGTAAGGTATAATGTAACCCGTCAAAAAACTGAAGCGGGTCTTCATTTGGAGCGTAAGAATTCACTATACATAGGACTTTATTATATAACACACCTAGTATGATCACAAATCTGCCCTGGGGGTCTACTATAGTCTCAGTGACCTGGATAGGAAGACTATTCTTAATTAAGGTGATCACTCCACGTGATTTAGAGGGAAATGTAGCAGAGTAAAATGTAGTATACCGGGGATGAAAGAATTTAGGATGAGACGTAGGTGTGAAATGGGATTCCTGCAAACAAGTAACATCGGGGTTATGCTTAACATAGGAGAGAAATGCTTTTCTCCTTTTCTGCGGTGAATTGAATCCCCTCACATTATGACTTAGTACTCTACACATAGTACAAGGAAGGAAGTGGCATACGCTCGGCAGTTACACAAAGCAGAAAATTACTAGGCATACAGTGTAGCGGGAGTAAGTGACTGGTACTTTTAGGCTCATATATGGCATAGAAAGCGAGATAAACAGGTTAAACAAAAAACAATGGACAAGTGTCCAACTATTCTGTGGAGTATTCCGCAGACAGTTAGTGCCTCCCGGGGTGCACATCTCTGCTACAGCAATTCTCACAAAAAAGGCCAGCATGGTGGCCAGCAGCACTAAGCCTGATGATAGGATCTAGCCGGAAATTTCCTTGGTACAAGAAATAGCGATTATAGCCTAGATAAGGCGGAGCATACAGAAATAATGTAGTTCCCCATAGGGCATGATACTCATCTGGATATCAAGTGAAAGAAGAGGATCCTTATATATTGTGTCCTCCTAGCCCCCGGGGATCGGGCAGTGTAGTAGTGGAGTTCGAGGTTCTCGGCCCGGGCGTCCAGGTCCTAGTCGGTCGTTGAGGTCTGGGCGGAAGGGCTGAGGCAGTGACCATTGGGAGTCTAGCACAACGCAAGGCATCTCGACCCTCTGCCGGCGATTTAACCACATAGGTTCTGTTGTTGACCTGGAAATTAAGCGAAAAGGGGAATCCCCATCGGTAACGGACCTGGGCCATCTGTAGAGCTTGAGTGATGTCTCGCATTTCTCTTCGACGTTGGAGTGTAGAAGGTGCCAAGTCCGCATACAAGTGGAGTGAGGGTGGCATACCTGGTAGGGGTGAGAGATTCCGTGCCGCCATTAGGATCCGATCTCTTGCCTCTGGATAATTAAACTTCAGTATCACATCACTCGGTAAATCCTGGTTGCGTGGTCGCGTCAGGGCTCTGTGAACCCTATCCATCCGAAATAAATCAATGGCAGCTTGAGCTACGAGGGTACGAAACAGCGTGGTGAGAGTGGGTTCCAGTTCTGTAACGGTTTCTGGTAGGCCTCTGACCCGCAGATTCCCTCTCCGGGAGCTATTGTCAAGATCTTCTAATTTCAATTCCAGTGCCTCCAACTGTGCTGCGTGTGTGTCAATATCTCTGCGGTCAGTCTCCAGAACATCCGCCATGTCATCAGCTCGGGTCTCTATGTATTTGGCGGGAAAATTCGGCCACCGCCTGTGTTAGTTCCGTTCGGAACAATGCTGCAATATTCCTGAATAAATCATCAGTGTCAGTGTGAGTAGTGGTCGCTGAAGGTGAGGGTGGCAGGGATGTATCCGCCGCTGACGAACTCTCACTGACCTGAGCTGCGGCCGGGTCGGCCATGATAGATTGCCTCGTGGTGCGGAAGATCTCCGGTTTAGTTTGTGAAGGAGCTGGAGTCGCCGGTCCCCGAGGCTTTGATTTGTTGGTCCGGGTCTTACTGCACATTACCGGGCTTTTTGGCTGCGAAGGAGCTGTGTAAAACGGCGCTATTACGGCTTGATCAGTGCTGCCGGAGCGGAGCACGCATCAGGTGCGTCCTGTTCGTGGAGCTTCGCGCATGCGCCCCATCTGGCCTTTTTTTAAATGCTGGCATAGTATCTGCCATTACTACCTCTTGGGGAAGGTTATTTCATAGCTTGACTACTCTAACTGTAAAGAATCCTTTCCTATATTGATGTCTGAAACGTCTTTCTTCTACACGCAATGAATGTCCCCTGGTCCTATGTAGAGTCCTTGGAAAGAACAGATTACAGTATGTGCTAGTTCTTTGTATTGATCACACATATACTTATACAGGTTAATAAGATCATTTCTAAAGGTCCTATTACACGGCTCGTTGATCAGCGCTCATTTTCTCCATCCCCAAGGAGCAATGCTTGGTTATGTATGGGGGCGAAGGATAATTTCTACGATCGTTTGTCCACATACATTTCCATCATGTCGGCAGCACATCTACCTATTTACACCAAAGGCAGATGTGCTGCCGCCAACAATAATATTTAATGCTGCATAAATTAGTAGATCAGCCGATAAATGCTCGTTCCGCTGCTAATCGTTGCCCTATTTACAAAGGGCAATGATAGGGAATGGGCGTTTATATGAACGCTCGTTTGCCCGGAAATTGGCCCGTATACAAGGGCATCAAGGCGTTTTTTTCCAAGCTGAACAAGCCCAATTTCTCTAGCCTTTTATTGTAAGGGAGACCTCCCATCTCATTAAATAATCTAGTCATCTGCCTTTGAACCCTCTCCAGTTCTCATATATTCTTTTTACAATGTTGAGCCCAAAACTGAACTCCATATTCAAGATGTGTAATATTACATTTGTGTATACCCTAAAATCCTATTTGCAGCTGCTGCTTGATATTGAGTACTGCTGCTTAGCTTATTTGTAATCAGAATACCCAGGTCCTTCCCTTGTTCCGTTATCCCCAGTTTTATTCCATTTAATGTATATGCATTAATACTATTATTACGTCCAAGGTGCAGTTACTATTATATTAGAACCTATAATACCTTCAGGCATCAATATATATACAAGACATAGTATGCATAATAACTAAACCAACATATGACTCAAAACAAATACACAATCAGACCTATATAGTCCAAAAATGTATATTTTATTCGTCCATAGACATGGACATCCCCTTCCCACAATTACAAGCAAATTTAAAATATACTTAAAACCATAAAAACTTAGGAAACCATCAGTATCTCAGCAACTATAACATATCTTAATCTAGTATTACAATATTAGTAACAGAGAAAATGTATCTAGAACACAACCCCCAAATGAATACTGAGAAGATAACAAAAGCATGCCTAAAACAATACTTAGTAACAGTAAAAAAAAAAGGAAAAAAATGGCAGAGTATTTTAATTACCTGTAGCTGGCATGATGGAAGATGGAAAACTCTCAAGAAAGACACCTCAACGCGCGGTTCGCACCTTTTGGGTGCGAAACGCGTGTCGAGGTGTCTCTCTTGTGCGTTTTCCATCTTCCATCATACCAGCTACAGGTAATTAAAACACCCCCTTTTTTTTCCATTACTAAGTATTGTTTTGAACATGCTTTTGTTATCTTCTCAGTAGTCATTTGGGGGTTGTGGGGAATATATTGTGTTCTAGACACGTTTTCTCTGTTACTAATATTGTAATATTGGATGAAGATATATTATAGTTGCTGAGATACTGATGGTCTCATAAGAGTTTATGGTTTTAAGTATGTTTTTTTTGTAATTGTGGGAAGTGGGTGTCCATGTCTATGGACCAATAAAATATAAATTTTTGGACTATACAGGTCTGATTGTGTATTTGTTTTGAGACATATTTTGGTTTAGCGTAGTTAATATTAGACTAATATCAAATGGGCATTGCATGCAGCCATACATTTTTTTTCTTTCGGAAACCCAAGGCTGAATTTACACACTCAGATTTGCCCCAAATGTGAATATGTTTAAATGGACAATAAATCCAACTAAAATCTGTCTCTTCTGCCAGAAAATAAATTTGACGTTTACCATACACATTAGTTGAAACTTGGCTGAACCTGCCAACAGTCTAATATTCATGGGGGCCTCCTGACTCTCCTCGGAAGGCAGAGGTTTGGAGACAGAAGGATCTGTTAAGCTGGATTTCAACATGCCAATCCTATGTTCCCACAGGAGATAAGTCACCACCAGAGCTGTCTTATCTTTCTGAAGTCCCCATGGTCAACGATTGAATGATCGAAGTATTATTTTTAAGGCTTCGTTCACATCTGCGCTAGGGCTCCGTTCCGACATTCCGTCTGAGCTTTCCGTCGGAACGGAGCCCTGACAGACGCAAACGGAAACCATAGGTTTCCGTTTCCATCACCATTGATCTCAATGGTGATGGATCCGGTGCCAATGGTTTCTGTTTGTCTCCGTTGTGCAAGGGTTCCGTCTTTTCAATGACTACGCTATTGATTCTGTCAAAACGAGGGAACCCTTGGACAACGGAGACAAACGGAAACCATTGGCACCGGATATGTCACCATTTAAATCAATGGTGATGGAAACACAAACCCATGGTTTCTGTTTGTGTCTGTCAGGGCTCTGTTCCAACGGACAAAACATGTTTCAAACTTAGAGGCTCTGTCACCACATTATAAGTGCCCTATCACATAAGGAGTTCGGCGCTATAATGTAGGTGACAGTAATGCTTTTTATTTTAAAAAAACGATCTATTTTTACCACTTTATTAGCGATTTTGGTTTATGCTAATGAGTTTCTTAATGCCCAAGTGGGCGTGTTTTTACTTTTGACCAAGTGGGCGTTGTACAGAGTAATAATAGCAGGGAAAAATGGGATGGGAGGAAACCTCCAGCTCACCAGCTCCACGCTCCTGTGTTCCAATAAAGTGGGCGTTGTACAGAGGAGTGTATGACGCTGACCAATCAGTGTCATGCACTCCTCTCCATTAATTTACACAGCAGCATCGCGTTCTTACTAGAACGCGATGTGCAGCCACATACACAGACATTAACGTTAATCAAGTGTCCTGATAATGAATATACATCACTACCAGCCTGGACGTCATGTGTATTCAGAATCCTGACACTTCTGAATCTTTTCTGTGAGATTTCCAGCAAGGGAAACGAAATCTCGTTTACCTCTTAATCTCGCAAGATTACGCGTGGCTTGCTGGAATCTCACAGAAAGTGTCGGGATTCTGAATACACATGACGTCCAGGCTGGAGGTAATGTATATTCATTATCAGGACACTTGATTAACGTTAATGTCTGTGTATGTGGCTGCACATCGTGTTCTAGTAAGAACGCGATGCTGCTGTGTAAATGAATGGAGAGGAGTGTATGACGCTGACTGGTCACTGATTGGTCAGCGTCATACACTCTGTACAACTCGACTCAGCCATGATTAAGAGCACGGCCAGTGCTTGAAACGCGTAGGCTTTCATCTATCTGCCATTCTTACCACCTTGTCATTCCTCCTGGTGTCCTGAAAAGCTTTGTTTGCTTACACTTTAATAAAGTGGAAACTGAGTTTCCCCACTCATACCACGCATCGCTGGATCCTCTCTTTCTTTTGTTACTATTACCTGCCGTGTGCCGTCGCGGAAGATCCGGGCGATATTGGAACACAGGAGCGTGGAGCTGGTGAGCTGGAGGTTTCCTCCCATCCCCTTTTTCCCTGCTATTATTACTCTGTACAACGCCCACTTGGTCGAAAGTAAAAACACGCCCACTTGGGCATTAAGAAAATCATTAGCATAAAGCTAAAAATCGCTAATAAAGTGGTTTAAAATAGATGGTTTTTCTAAATAAAAAGCATTACTGTGACCTACATTACAGCGCCGATCTCCTTATATAGGAGATAGGGCACTTATAATGTGGTGACAGAGCCTCTTTAAGTAGACATATCTTTGTGTAAATGGGCAATTCAAACTGACTGTCCAGATGTTGACATTGGTCTGATTGAGGGTCATCCCTGCCTTAGGCCTTATTTACACGAGCGTTGCGCATGTCGGACGTGAAAAACAGGTAGTTTTTCACGTCCAAGGTGCATCCGTGCTCTGCGCTGCGGGACGCGATGTGTCGCATCCCACATAGATGAGAGTCTATGGAGGGATGCGTGAAGCGTGAAAAAATAGGACATGTCCTATTTTCTCACGGACCCTTCACACGGTCCGTTGAAACAACGGCTGTGTGAACGGCCACATTGAATTACAATGGTCCGTGGGACGGCCATTTTTTAACACGCTCGTGTAAATAAGGCCTTAGGGTCCACACAACTATTTCTGATGCATTTGGCTGTTGGTTGCTGTATTTTACCACAGCAGCCAAACCACTTTAAAGCTGTGTATTTAATAAATCTCCTGACAACCATATTTGAGGGGTGCTGGCAGACCAAACTGCAGGTCCATTGTCAGGGCTAAAAAGGATAAAACAAATTGCCATTCCTAGCCTATCCTAATTTTTTATTTTTTTTTCCTGGGTATTAGCTGCACTAAAGATATTAACCGATCTCTCATCACGCCTTATGGGTTTTTTTTTGGGTATTTTTGACCGGATCACTATCGGAGGCCGACGTAAACTGAGCTTAAGGGCGGATTTACACGAGCGTGCGCGTTTTGCGCGCGCAAAAAACGCTGCGTTTTGCGCGCGTGGCAGGTGCGTGACAGCTCCGTGTGTCATGTTCATATGGATGCGCGGCTGCGTGCTTTTCGCGCAGCCGCCATCATTATGACACTCCGTTTGGATGTTTGTAAACAGAAAAGCATGTGGTGCTTTTCTGTTTACATTCATTCTTTTCGAATAACGTGCGTCTCACGGAAGTGCTTCCGTGTGGAGCGTGGGATTTTCACGCACCCATTGACTTCAATAGGTGCGTGATGCGCGAAAAATGCCGAAATATAGAACATGTCGCGAGTTTTACGCAGCGGTCTCACGCTGCGCAAAACTCACGGACAGTCTGCACTGCCCATTGACTTGAATAGGTCCGTGCGACCTGCGTGAAAACCACGCGGGTTGCACGGACGTATAGCACGTTTGTGTAAATCCGCCCTAAAACACATATTTGTTGTTTGGGATTAGTAATTGTAAAATAAACTACAATAATGTTGAGAGCACAGAGTAATGTAAATCAATGCAATAGTGATCAGTGCCAGTTTGCATTGTCCACACAAGACGCCTTAATACAACTGAGAAATGAGTCTGGCAGGGTAATTCTCACACTTTTCCCTTGCTCTCCCGCCTGCTCAGACGTTACTCTCTTGGGATGATATATTTTCCCATCCTCAAGTTTCCCTCCAAACCATATTTGCACAAACCCACAAGCTTGGGTAGGGGTCAGCCAGCAAATGTATTTTAAGTCTCTTGAACTTAAAGTGCAGGCTGTTTTTTGTGCTGGAAGAAACATGAACCCATTAAGTCACTGGTGCCAAACAAAACAAGGGAAACTTCTCCCTTTTCCCTCAGAGCACTTATAATTGCAAATCATTAATAGGAGGTGACGTACACAGTTTCTTAGTAAGTTCTGATTTCTGATCTCTGTACATACTATTACAATGCACTAAACAACAGCACCTGCTATCATACATCCCAACTTTCAAGTATCACAAAGTCTGACAATTTTTTTTCTTTTAAGCCACGCCTCTAATCCCACCCAATCCCTGCCCATACACACCCCATCCAGCTCACACAGTATCATGCTCCCATAGTGCCTCCCACACAGTATTATACCAAATAGCTGCCCCTACACAGTATAATGCCCTCTAGCTGCCACCATACAGTATAATGCTCCATATATGCACCCATACAGTATAAAGCCAACACAGGTGGCCCCGTACAGTAGAATGCCCATACAGATACCCCATGCAGTATAATGGCCAAACAAATTTCCCCTTAAAGCATAACGCCCCCATAGCTTCCCCATACAGCATAATGCCCCATAGCTGCCCCCATACAGTATAATGCCCCCTTAGCTGCCCCTAGTTCCAGTGCCCTTGTAGATAGTGACACAGTGCCCATGTGGGTAGTGCCACAGTATATTGCCCTCTTGCTGCCACCATACAGTATAATGCCCCCATACAGTATAAGGCCAACACAAATGCCCCCATACAGTATAATGCCCACATAGATTCTTCCATGCTGTATAATGCCCACACAGATGCCCCCATGCAGTATAATGCCAAAACAAATTCCCCCATACAGCATAATGCCCCATAGCTGCCCCATGCAGCATAATGCCCCCATAGCTGCCCCATACAGTAAAATGTCCATACAGATGCCCCCATACATTATAATGCCCCCATAGCTGCCCCATGCAGTATAATGCCCCATAACTGCTCCATACAGTATAAAGCCCCATAGCTGCCCCATACAGCTTAAAGCCCCCCTACAGCATAATGCCCCAATAGCCTCCCCATACAGCATAATGCCCCCATAGCTGCCCCATACAGTAAAATGTCCATACAGATGCCCCCATACAGTATAATGCCCCCATAGCTGCCCCATACAGTATAATGCCCCATAACTGCTCCATACAGTATAAAGCCCCATAGCTGCCCCCATACAGCTTAAAGCTCCCCTACAGCATAATGCCCCAATAGCCTCCCCATACAGTATAATGCCCCCATAGCTGCTCCATACAGTATAATGCCCTAGCTGCCCTTATACAGTATAATACCCCAAAACCGCCCCTAGTGCCAGTGCCCAAATATAAAGTGCCAGTGCCCTCTCAATAGTGCCACAGTGCCCATGTAGATAGTGCCCCTATATAGTGCCACAGTTTCCATGTTGATAGTGCCACCCCCCTGTAGATAGTGCTACCCCCACCCTGTAGACAGCACCATTGAAACTCCCTCTAGAAGCGGAATCCCCAGCCAGAGCATAGGCCGGGGATTCTGCTCCTAGAGGGAAGCCCTGATGTTACTGTCCATATATGGCAGTGACGTCAGTGGATACTCCTTGAGCGAATCCCCGTTGCCGACTCTGGCCGGGGATTCTGTTCCAGCAGGAGCCACTGACGTCAATGTCCATATATGTAGTCACGAATACCCCAGCACTCACAAGAAAACAAGATATATTGCAAGTTGAATAGATGTATTTTTTCACAAAGCCGTATATCATATATTATTTCATATGTAATCAGAGTTTTTATATGAATACATGTTGAAGCGACTTAATAATGATGTTTTGGCCAATCCACGGCCTTTATAACTGTCGCTGTGGAAAATAAATATTTAATTTTAATATAGCGTACATGTATTTAATCAGAAATAATCATGGTATTAGTATGTAAATAGACGTCTATAAAATAGATAGAGATCCATAAAACTTATATGACGTTATGTATTATAGATCCATAAAGTAGGAACATCCGGTGTATAGGGATAAAGAGAGAAATCTTCATATTAGAAATATTGCATGATTAAACAATAATGAAACTCATAACATTGACAGTTTATACCAAGCTTGAAGTTTGGCTATACAAATACAAGAGTGTAGTTACAGGGGGGGCTTACCAAGCCCTAAGGATGGAAGTCCATACCATAAAATAGGATAGAATAGAAATTACCTGAAAATGTGGTAAAGAACCGTATATGGACGTCTGCAAGACTAGCCAGTGTGGAGTATGTGTGAGCAGTCTGTGTTTAGAACATATGAAATAATGTATGCTATACGGCTTTGTGAAAAAATAAATCTATTCAACTTGCAATATATTTTCTTGTTTTCTTGTGAGTGCTGGGGTATTCGTGACTATATACATTGGGACTTCATCCCAACCCCTTTGCACCACACCGTCAACATAGGTGTGCATCCCATATATATTTTTTCTAAATGTCCATATATGGACAGTGACCTCAGGGGTTTCCTCTAGGGGCGGAATCCCCGGCCAGATCATGGGCAACGGGGATTCCGCTCAAGGAGTAGCCACTAATTCTGAAGCAGGAAACTTGACTCAAATAAGTCGAGTCGCTTCTCCCCTTATGTAAATCTACCCTCCCAAAGCAGACACTGAAACAGAGTTGGATTTTAATGGCCACAGCAGCCGTTTATTATTTAAATAACAATAAATTTAAATACCATAACTTTTAAATCCCCAAAAAAGGGGATTCATCATAACATTAAATAACCCACTGCGACCCTATCAGGGTCATAATATTATAAACCAATCAGAATGACAGGGGCAAGTCCTTGAAGCCACCGATACTTAATTTTGGCCATCTGCCCACAAATACCTTACCCCCAGCCGTAACCCGGCCCGGGGGCACCAATTACCTTTTTCCAGATGACCACCATATATATATAACCCAGCTTTCAAAAGGGGTAACACCCTAAGAAGCCGATAAATTGGGGGTGCATCCCGTGATGCATTCCCCCCCACCACTTTTTACGACCTACTTCAAGGACTCCCCCCCCGCCAAAGCGAAACAGGCCTTGATCACCTCACGCCTTCGAGCTCCTCCACACTCACACCGCTCGCTCAATTCCATCAGTCAACGCCAGACTCCACATGTCCATCCCCACATCATTGAGATGCACACCATCCTCTCTCCAATACCTGCCTGTCCCAGCCTCCAGGTCCCAGTGGCGCACCGCAACCCCACCATTACCCGCCACAAAACTCGATATAGCCCTGTTAGCCTTAATGCGAGCCTTGTTAATCTTTGCCACCGAACGAGCCATCCGCCAGCTCTTCCTAGGGACCATCTCAGACCACACCGTCACCAACTTCAGATAAGTTGCCCATAAACAAAGCAAATCATGCTTGACATCCCTTACTAACTCCCTGAAAGGGCGCAGGCCCAAATCGTTGCCTCCCACATGCAACACCAGCACCTCAGGTGCCCTATCAAGCAATACAAAATTATGAAACTCCGGCAACACCCTGTTCCATGTCATTCCCCGTATACCCATCCACCGCAAGACCGCCGCCTCCCGCGGAATCCTGAGCTGTCGACCGTCCGGCCGTACATCCGCGCGAAGGGCACCCCAGTACACAAAGGAGTGTCCCATAATCCACACCATACATGAGTCACGGTCTGCAAAACAAATGGAGAACATACACGCACCACCACTCGTTGCTGCGCAAAATTATTACTCAGGCGGAACGCACACACCCGGGACATGTTACACAATACCATATCACAACATGTGCAAGCGAACATAAGAACGGAAATGCGCAGACTCCCAGCGCCCTATCCGCCGCACGCCTGCCTCATCCAAACCCCATCTCACCGCCTCAGTCGCTGCCCCTATCCGGAAAGAATGAGACGAATACTGCTCCGCCTGCACCCCGCTAGCCACCAGACATTTTCTGAAAACCGAGATGAACTGATACCGCGACAAAAACTTGCCATCCGCATGCCGCAGCAACGGCGCATCCGAGAGATCTAAGCCCTCTAAGTACTCCTTGAGACACAACACTGGACAAACCGGATTTCCAGTGACCGCAAACAAAACCACCCGACGTCCTACCCCCCTCTGATCCGTTTTAGACCGTCGCAGCACTATCTCCACCCTGTCTTCATACAAATCGACATTATCCTGCAGCAACCCCCCCCCCTGCTTTTACCGAACTAGGCTAAACCAATTCCCCCACCCGAAAAGCTCCGAAGAAGGCGAACGCGAAAGCCAACCGAAAAAGCTTGCTCTCGTACTCTGAATGACACGCCTGCCACACCACCACCTCCAATGAACACAACAATTGAAAAGACACGGGACGCCTCCTATCCCTCACCACTATTCCCCGTCTCAACCCCCTCAATGCCTGGCCCACCAAGAAACGCTTCGTGATGTCCACTAATCCCCGTAATTTACAACCGAAAGCAATGGCCGCCACGAAGCGATTAACCTTAGCGACCGTGCAACCCCGGGCAAACGCGTCTCCCAACCAAAACAACAAAGCCACCACCCTATCCTCATCAGAGCACACATCACCCAACGATCTCACCCACTCTTCCTATTGCCTCCATCCAGCAGAATAAGATGACCACGTAGCGCTGGCCAACGACCTTTTTATCAATGCACCTGCCGCCCGGATAACAGCTCCCACAGATGACTGGGACATTCCACCCCCGTCAACTCCGCGTCCGGGACCAGCTGACGGAAACGATCCCACTGCGAGCGTGAAAGCGCATCAGCAATACAATTCTCCCCCCCAGGAACATGCACCGTCACCACCCACGCATTTAAACTCAAACAAGCAAGCACGAACTGACGCAACAAGCGAACCACTGGAGGGGACGACGCCGACGTATTATTTATAGCCATCACCACCCCCAGATTATCGCAATGAAAACGCACTTTCTTATCCCGGAACCTGTCTCCCCAAATGGTGACTGCCACCACGATGGGAAACAGTTCGAGTAGGGCCAAGTTACGTGTCAAACCCGTCTCTACCCACTCAACCAGCCATTTTCCTGCGCACCACTGCCCTTTGAAGAACGCTCCAAACCCCACCGCCCCGGACGCATCAGTGAATAATTCCAAATCGAAGCTATCCAGCGCCCGTGACATCCACAGCGAGCGACCGTTATACTGTGCCAGAAAATGGAGCCAGACCCACAAATCCTCCCTGTGCTCTGCCGTCATACGAATGAAATGGTGGGGTTCCCCCACCCCCGCCATCGCCGCTGCCAACCGCCGACAAAACACCCTGCCCATCGGCATGATGCGGCAAGCAAAGTTCAACTTCCCCAATAAGGACTGCAAATCCCGTAGTGTAATTTTCTTAATCCGACACGCTCGCTCCACTACTAACCGCAGATCCCCCAACTTATCCTCAGGCAATCTGCACTCCATTGCCACAGAATCTATTGTAATTCCCAAAAAACAAATGGTCGTCACTGGACCTTCAGTTTTTTCCACCGCCAATGGGACCCCGAACTCCCGCGACACCCAGTTGACCGCCTCCAGTAAATTCGCGCAAACCCCCGAATGCGCCGGGCCAACACACAAGAAATCGTCGAGGTAGTGAATAACCGATTCCACCCCAGCGACCTCCCTAACTACCCATTCCAAAAAAGAACTAAAAACCTCAAAGTACGCGCATGACAACGAGCAACCCATGGGAAGGCACCGATCGATGTAGTAACCCCCTTCCCAGTAACACCCCAGCAGCCGCTGGCTGTCCGGGTGGACCGGCAATAAACGGAACGCCGCTTGAATATCTGTTTTTGCCATCAGAGCTCCTCTTCCGTAACCTCGTACTAACGCTACCGCCGCATCAAACGACGTGTAGACCACGGAACAGAGATCTGGGTCAATGCCATCATTAACCGACGCCCCTTTTGGGAAGGACAAATGCTGAATGAGCCTAAATTTGTTACCTTCCCGTTTCGGAACCACTCCTAACGGTGACACCACCAAACCCGGAACTGGGATCGTGCTAAAAGGGCCCGCCATTCTGCCCAGATCAATCTCCTTCCTAAGTTTCTCCGAGACTACGCCCGCCTGCTGATATGCCGACTTAAGGTTGCGCTGCGTGAACGGGACCTCGTACGAAGGGGGCGGAATAACAAAACCAGAACTAAAACCTAAACTAATCAACCGCGCCCCCTCCTTGTTAGGGTATCTACTTAGAAAGGGGGCCATCTTTATGAGCTTCACCGGAGTCTCCCCCATGACCAGCCGCACCGCTAACTCCCCCCTGTCGTTTCCCCTTTTTAAAACATTTTGACGCTCCATGCGACTGCCCGCTGCAGTGTGAACACACATGCTTGAATTTACACGCTGCTCCAAATTTACACTGCCCCTCGTTGAACTGTCAACACATTCCAAATTTGGAACCTGAGGCCGGACTATTCCCGCCGGAAGTTCCTGCTGCGTTCCCGCTCCCAGGAAAGGACTGCCCTTGCTTATAAAGTGCCGTCACCTTCAACCATAAGGCTATGTCCTTATGATCCCACCGTATATTCGGCCGCACCGCCTTCCGCTGCCGAAACTGTTCGTCGTAACAAAGCCAAGCCTGTCCCCCATAAACCCGATGCGCCTCCCCCACCGCGTCCAAGTAACAGAATAAGCCGGAACAATTTTCTGGCGCCTTTTCTCCAATAACACTCGCCACCAAAATTGCAGAAGCCTGCATCCAATTGACGAATGTTTTTGGAATCAACCTGTACTGTCTCTTTTCCTCCTCATCCTTTTTGGTTTCATCCCGCTTCACCTTATCCAAATTAAACTTCTCCAGCGGAAGCAACGAAAAAATCTCCACGTACTCATCTTTCCAAATCTTTTCTTTAACTTCCTGCTTCAAATGCGCCTCTAACGGGCCCTCATAACATACGTACACCTCCCCGCGCGCGCGATCATCCAGCCGCACCCTATCTACCTCTTTTGGCGAGTCTGTTTGAACCGCCGCCGCCACTGCCACCGCCGCCCCCGTGGCTAACCCCCCTCCGGATTGCATAATCGGGGCGCTACCAACACTGCCCCCCCACACCGCGGCCGGCGCCACGCCTGCCTGTTCCTGGGAAGGGAAACCGCCTAACCGCCCCACCAACGCCTTTAAACAACCCACTAACTCCATCAAACTATCCTCCCCTGCGCCCGCCTGTAACCCCGGGGCCCTTGACTCCGCTGCGACGTTAGCCGACACTACACCCTCTACACCGATACCCGACATCAATAAAGCTGGAAAAGGTAACGTAGGTGTCAACTCACCAGGCTGCCCAGGGGCTGTGAACCCGTCAGCCAGACCCCCATGTCCACGTGCAGAGGCCCGCCGCTCACCGTCCTCCAATGCTCTGGACTCCCCCTGGCGCTGTCCGCATTGGCAGTGTGTGCACGGGGAATTCCAAGTTCCGTCCGAGAAAAGGGGGGGGCGACATCGCATCATCCATCTGGCCGAGCTCCAGCTCCTGCCGCAGCCGTCCTGCTGAACCAGCCTCCCGCTGTTCCGTCCCTGGCACTCTCACCACCGACCTCATCCTGCGCCCTCCGCTCCTGTCCACATCCACCGCCCGCTCGTTGCTGCCATGAGCCGACCCTCCGGCTGGCACATCGCCGTGCAGGGTCGCCGTTGCCCTTCCGCCACGTACCGAAGAAGGAGGGGGTGTGGCCGGAAGTGAAGGCCTCGTCTTCCTCGTCGCTGCCGCCGGGCGCTGCCGCATTTTGGGATTCCTCCCAGGACCAGACGGGAGGGCAGCGGCAGGCCGCCCTGGTGTCTGGCCTGAAGGGTCCACCGAGGGGCTCCTCTTGCGCCGCCGCGCCCGTGGGATGTCCTCCGGACTCAGCCGTGCGGGCGGGCGCGAGCGCCTCGTGCTGCGCGTCACTCCGGAAGTGCCGGCCCTGGCCTGAGTCACGGGGGAGACGGGGGCTCCTCTTCTCCTGCCCGTCCCTCTGGAACGCCGGTCCTGGACCTCTGCCTGCTCCAGCGGCCCCGAGACCGCCGGCATGGTGGACCGCTTGTCCCTGCAGCAGTGTCGCCACTCTCGCTCCGAGCCATCCCGGACCTTGAGAGGCCGCCGCGGCCCGCAGCAACTCCATCGCCTCCTCGTCAGACGCAGCAGGGATGGTGAACATGTTCCTGCTTCTGTGTCCTGGCGAAGAGAGGGAGAGCACAAACAGGAAACAGGTACATCCCCTTCAATCCCCACCCCTCATCCCCCAAGCCCTCCTGCTGTCCCCATCCTTGGTCTCTCATAGGCCAGCCAACTCTGTGTCCCTCCCATCTATTTTAGTCATGGAGGCCTCCCCTTATTCCTTTTTTTTTTTCTCTTCAGTACGGCCTCTTCTATCAGCTCCCTGCTTCAGAATTAGTTCAGAGCGGACGGAGCTCCTCCGCTCGCCGAAGACTCCCCGTCTCAGGGAAGCCATTGACAGTACTGTCCATATATGGACAGTGACGTCAGTGAGTAATCCTTGAGCGTAATCCCTGTTGCCGACTCTGGCCGGGGATTCTGCTCATAAATGGACAGTACCGTCAAGGGCTTCCCCGAGCACAGCGCTTAAAGTAGCACTATGCCCAGGGAGCCCTCGGCGAGCAGTGGAGCTCCCTCTGCTCCTCCGCTATGAACTAATTCTGAAGCAGGGAGCTGATGGTTCCCTGCTTCAGAATTAGTTTGACAGCGGGACACACCCCCGGCCGCCCTGGACAGCGGGACACCGCCCGGAATCCGGGACTGTCCCGCTGAATCCGGGACGGTTGGGAGGTATGCCTGCTATTGTAGTGTATAAAAATATTATCATCGATCTCCAGTGGGCGTTGCAATATATTTTTCCGTTATATCTAATGGGAAAACAGATATATATGGTTTAGACAGAGGTGTAACGTGAAACTCCGGGGCCAAATGCAAAAGCAATAACAGCGCCCTCTCCCCCCCCACCTAACATGAGCTGTATATAATACTGATGTTTTCTTATATTGCAGATGGGCGTTTGGGCCCCCTTAGGGACTACTGCACTGTTGTCATTAGATTGGCGGGGCAGACTTATTAATGTATCAACAAGAGAAAGGCAAAGATCTTACATGATGGTTGTTTTTACATGTGGTGTCATGATCCATAGCAGTTCTAGAAGCAGCAAGGCGAATGTAGCAAGCCCAAATGTATTAACATAGTCTGTGCAGTTTACACTGAATAGCCACTTTAATAGAGACACCTGTCCTTTCAAGCGATCTGAGTGACTTGGAACGAGACATGGTCATCAGTGCTCGACTAGCCAGGGCCAGTATTTATAGGGACAGTGTCATGATTTTTTATTTTTTATTAATTTATGTGTTTTCTTTTTTCACACACAATGTTTCTTTTTTATTAACACTTTCTTACTGTACTGGGGGCTGCCATGTTTTATTTCATCTGTGTATGTGTCTCTTAAAGGACGGGTGTCGCAAATTATTTTTTTTATATATCAATTTGCTTTTAGTGTTCTATTAAAATAAATTTTATTTATTTGTGTGTTTGTGTTTTACTTTTTTTTTTTTCGAACTTTGACTTCACTATAGGGGCTGCCATTTTTTTTTTCATCTCTGTATGTGTCGATTAACGACGCATACAGAGATGAAATACGGCACATACATCCCCATAGAGAATGTGAACGGGAGCCGTTCGCATTCACTATGGTGTACACCGTCTGTGTGGGAACGGCGCATGCGCCGCTCTCACACAGTCCAAATGGCAGGTCTTCGGCCGAGCGACATCCGCCGCCATTTTCTTGTGGACCGGAAGCCGCGGCCGGACAGTAAGATGACTACTTCCGGTCGCGGCTTTCGGACATGTGTTCAGAAGCGAGCGGACGGAGCGGCGGCAGCGGCGGCGGCAGGAGCAGGTAAGTTATGTCTGTGTATGTTCGTGTTTTAGTGTGTGATTACCACTGTATGTAAGCCTACTACACTGTGTATTCACTCAAAAAATGGTGGAACACAGTGTAGGAGGTTTGAACATGCAATCCCCTCCTTTCTCCTGGCACTAGCCAGGATAAAGAAGGGGGGATTGTTTGAGGCCGCTAGAGCGAGTGTGTCTTCTCAAATTTTGCAGCATAAAGCAATGAGGTTGCTTTACCACATGCTAATGCTGCAATTTTGGGAATTGCTCCCTCTAGTGACCAGCACATGGAAATGTTATAGATTAGAATCTAATTTCTAATATTTCCTGACATGTTGAAAAAATTAAAAAAAAATTAGAACAATGTCTAATCATGTATATACTAACTGTTTAACAAAAAAAAAAAAACTATTTCTAGCGACACATTCCCTTTAACGACACATACACAGATGGAATACGGCAGCACAGTGCATAGGACACAATGAACGTCTCCCGTTCATTGCATCTGGCTCTGTACTGCACAAGCGCAGTTCAGAGTGACCCAGCATAGAAGCTGGTTTGTAGGGGGAAAGCCGGCGCCATTATGAAGACCGGCCAGGTAAGGTGTGTGTGTGTCTCTGTCTGTCCCTCTCTCTCTCACAGCCCCCCCTCTCGCAACCCCCCACTCGTGACCCCCCCCCCACACATCTGCTGTAACTGTGTGTGTGTGTGTGTAGCAGAGCTGTGTGTGCGCGTGTAGCAGAGCTGCGTGTGCGTGTGTAGCAGAGCTGCGTGTGCGCGTGTAGCAGAGCTGCGTGTGCGCGAGTTGCAGAGCTGTGTGTGCGGGCGCAGCAGAACTGTGTGTGCGGGCACAGCGGAGCTGTGTGTGCAGGCGCAGCAGATCTGTGTGTGTGTGCGCGCAACAGAGCTGTGTGTGTGTGTGTGTGTATAGTGTGCGCAGCAGAGCTGTGTGTGTGTAGTGTGCGCAGCAGAGCTGTGTCCTATTTTTGTGCAGCGGAGTATACATGGGCGCCGCTGATCCTTCATAGCCGCTTATCAGCTGTTTTGAAGAATCAGCGGCGAGCACACCCCCCACACTTCACAAATCCCCCCAAACATGCAACTGCACCACACACAAATCCATTCCACTGTTTTTTTTTACCACAACACGTTTTTTAAAAACGCTTGCATAAAAAACGAATGGCTCGCTTTCCCATTGATGTAAATGGGAAACGTAATCAAGCGTTTGACGCTTTTTTCGCGTGTTTTTTTTACGCATTTTGTGTGCGCTTTTTGACGCATAATTAGGATTCTCATTGACTGGGAACATTTGGCATGTTTTACGTGCAAAGGAATTAACTCGACACTTCTTTATTTACACAACAGATTTTTTTTAAAACGCGTGTGTAAAAAAGCGCGTTGTATGGATATCAGAGGATATTGTGGGGATATCAGAGGATATTACAGGGAGGAGGTATAAGAGGAGAGAACTACAACTCCCAGCATGTCCAGGCTGTTCTTAATGGATATCAGAGGACATTACAGTGAGGAGGTATGAGGAGAGAACTACAACTCCCAGCATGTCCAAATTGTTATGTGATATCAGTCCTCTCCTCTTATACCTCCCTGAAGAGGTATAAGAGTAGAGGACTACAACTTCCAGCATTCCCCTGGCTCCAGTTCTCACACAATTTCTAACAAACTATGTAAGAAATACTTACCCTGCCCAGCGTTAATGGCTCCTCTCCCTCCGTCAGGCTCTTCTAGTGGTGGGCGGTACTTGTAGCAGACATGCGTGCATCACATCTGCTACAAAGTTGGAGTAAGTGTCGAGGGCGGAGCATATAGCAAATAAAAATATTTTTGTCTTTTTTTTTTTGCAGTGGATGAGCGGAGTGTGACGGCACCCCTGGACGTTCTTGCGGCACCCCAGGGTGCCACGTCACCCCGGTTGGGAACCACTGATCTACAAATTGCAGTGTATGGCAATATCTACAGGGAGAAGTGTGTGGTAATATCTACATGGAGCTGTGTGTGGCAATATCTACAGAGTGCAGTGTGGCAATGTTTACAGGGAGCAGTGTGTGTGGTAATATCTACAGGGTGCAGTGTGTGGCACTATCTACAGGGAGCAGTGTGTGGCACTATCTACAGGGAGCAGTGTCTGGCACTATCTACAGGGAGCAGTGTGTGACACGGTCTACAGGGAGCAGTGTGTGGCAATATCAACAGGAAGCAGTGTGTGGCAATATCTACAGGGGGCAATGTGGAGCACCATCTACAAGGGGCACTGAGTGCGGCACTATCTACGCTGGTTTTTACGCTGCCATTTGTGATCAGCACATATCGCCTAGCCTTAGTGATAAAGTGAGACATCACCTGCCTGTAAACAACCAGATGATCAGAGAGATACACAGTAGTTGTCAGCCAAACTAGTGCAGAAATTCTGGAAAGTCACGCCCACTAGCCCCACCCACCAGATAAGCCATGCCCCTTAAGACACACCCACCAAATGTTGGCAACTATGAACTTATAACATACCATAGAGACTTGTTAGATGTTGTGATTGTCAGGCTTTATTTACGGAGACCCCCACTGATCTCTAGCACAAAGGGGAACAAACTTTCTTATTTTTTAGCCTATCTGGGTTCTCAAAGCCTGAACTATACAGATGGCATCTTCTCTATGACATGTCAAAAGTTATTTATATAACTGTAGCTCCAAAATGTGCATAAAAATCTGTCACTACAGAGTTGGACATACTATATTTGTCAGGTAAGCTACGGTGATATCACAAGTGAGTTTCAGTCAGAAAAGCTGTTGTGACATCACAGGTGGATTGCAATCAGGTGTGCTGCTGTAAAATCACAACTGTGTTTCTGTCAGGTAATTGCTGTGACATCACAACTGTTTCAGTCAGGTAAGCTATTGTCACATCGCAAAAGAACAACCGGACCAAGCCGCAGGCTAGGGGGAGGCCCCATGACGAGCGGAAGAGGAAGGGGAGGAGCCGAGGGACACAAAGGTGGGTTAGACGGCGCTCCGTACTGAGCGCCAGTCTAACCAGGAAGTAACAATGAGCAGGTTGTGTCCCTCAGCTCTCCCTATACGCGGATGAAAAAAAACGAATGGACACCCCCTCAAACTTACCAGCGATGACGGATGCACATAATCTGATGGAGCAGCTCGGGAGAATGGCCGTGATCCCCAGAAGGGAAATCCATGGCGGTCCAGGAGGGCCAGGCCGCCAGCATGGGTGAGCCCAGATGGAACACCCAGGGACTGGCGCAGGATTGGGAGCCCCACCAGGGACCCTGGAGGCCGTGGCCTTCAGCCCTCTCATTCTGGGCGTAGGCCCTGGGCTGGCAGGAGTCCCATCTCCCGGCAGGGGCCGGGGGGGTCTGATCCCCAGAAGGCAGGGGACACCCTTATGCCCCAGGACAACGGTGCCAGGATCTGCAGCTGGCCGACCTGGCGATGCTGCAGTCGGGCGGCCTGCCTGTCTCCATGACGACATCGCTGACAGCGTCATCGCTCGGCGACCACAGTCGGTGGTCGTGCGGGGAATCGGCGGTGGGCAGAGCCCCACGGGCTCGGCACGGATATCGCGGACGGGGCTGTTGCCAGCATGGGCGGAGGACGGCAGGAGCGGCCCTCCAGGGATGGCTGAGACGAGTTATGAGACCTACGAGGAGGACCATGCGGGAGAACAGGAGGCATTTCAAGGAGGACGACGGAATGATCCGGCTTCCCCGGCTGGTAGGCCCAAAGCTCCTACAAAGCTCGGTGAGTACACAAGTCCTTATTTTACTCATGCTAGCCTTAGCTTCCCAGGACGGGGCGGTGCGTCACAAGGGGGGTTAGTAAAGGAATCATGTGCGGGTGGAGTAGGGCGGGGCAGGACAATTGCTTGCATGATTTGTTGTGGGGTGTATGGGAATTATTGTCGCGGTGCCATAATGTCGGTTTATGGGGGAGTCCATTGCTGGTTGATGCGTGGGCAGGTGCGGTGGGCGCGGCTCAGAGGTCACTAGAGACAGGCACTGGGGGCAGGGGGTTACAGTTCGGGAGTCGGGCGTGGCAGTGTCTGTTCAGACAGATAAGGGCAGATTCAGATGAACGTGAGCGTTTTGCGCGCGCACAAAACGTGAGCGTTTTGCGCGCGTGGCAGCAGCGTGACAGCTCCGTGTGTCCTGTTCATATGGATGCGCGGCTGCGTGCTTTTTGCGCAGCCGCCATCTTTATGACACTCCGTTTGGATATTTGTAAACAGAAAAGCACGTGGTGCTTTTCTGTTTACATTCATTCTTTTACTGTTGTTGCGCGAATAACGCGCGTCCCACGGAAGGGCTTCCGTGGGGTGCGCGTGATTTTCACGCACCCATTGACTTCAATGGGTGCGTGATGTGCGAAAAACGTCTAAATATAGAACATGTCGTGAGTTTTACGCAGCGCAAAACTCATGGACTGTCTGCACTGCCCCATAGACTTGTATAGGTCCGTGCGACCCGCGTGAAAACCACGTGGGCTGAACAGACGAAAATCACGTTCGTGTGAATCCGCCCTAAGGATGGAGAGGTTGATTGGGTGCGGTTAGATGATAAAGCAAAGGGGGAGGTTTATGTTTGCTTTGAGGGCCCTCTGGGAGCGCATTTAAAACCAGAGGTTAAGAAGAAGATATGAAAGGACGAGTATGTAGAGATTTTTTCACTGCTACCTCTGGAAAAATTTAATTTGGATAAGCCACAGCGGGTGGAGAGTAAGAAAGAGGAGGAGGAGAAGCATAGGTATAGATTAATACCCCAAACTTTTCCCAGCTGGTTACAGGCGTTTGCTATATTAGCAAGTGTCATAGGGGAGAAGGTGCCAGATAACTGCTCAGGGCTCTTCTGTAATTTAGATGCCATAGGTGAGGCATACAGGGTTTACGGGGTGGGGGTGGGGTGACCTGGCCCAGATATGACGGGCAGTTCAGACAGCGTAAGGCGGTCCGCTCCACTATATGGTGGGATCAGAAAGACATTGGGTTGTGGCTGAGGGTAATGGCACCGGTGAGGTTTGGCAGGGAACCCTTTCCAGGGGGGCAGGGGGGTCTGACCAGTATGGACAACAGGGGGGGGGGCTCAGTCGGGCAGGGCTGGAAACAGCAAAACAGGTCTGTACTGGCAGTTTAATGACGGCCAATGTAAGTTCGGAGCAGGGTGCAAATTCACGCACCCCTGCTCCGTTTGCGGGGTGGTCGTCCCATGGGTCATCCCACTGCTTCAAAAAAGGAAAGGGAGCCAGTGCAGGTGCCCATGGGGCAGACACCAGTGAAGCTGGCAGAGATGTTCCCGTATCTAGGTAGATATCCGGATAGGGAGAGGGCTAAGTTGTTGGAGGCAGGTTTTAGGGACGGGTTTCGTATACCTCCGCCGCAGCATGAGGTCCCCTCTTTGTTGCGTAACTTAAAGTCGGCTCCGGAGTTCCCATCTATAGTGACAGAAAAGTTGAGCAAGGAGGTGGGGCTGCGTAGAATGGTGGGGCCTTTTGTTTCGCCCCCCTTTCCGAACTTGGTGGTCTCCCCACTGGGGGTGGTCCCCAAGAAGGAACCCAACAAGTTTAGGCTTATTCATCACCTGTCGCATCCGAAGGGGGCTTCGGTGAATGATGGCATTGATCCGTCTATATGTTCAGTGGTTTACACTTCATTTGATGTGGCAGTTGATTGGGTTAGGCGATATGGGAAGGGGTCGCTTTTGGCAAAGACGGATATAGAGTCAGCTTTCCGGTTACTTCCAATAAATCCAGAGAGCGTTCGGTTGCTGGGGTGCTATTGGGAGGGAGATTATTTTGTGGAAAGAAGTTTGCCGATGGGCTGCTCGATCTCCTGCGCCTATTTTGAAGCGTTTAGTTCCTACTTGGAGTGGGTTATTTGTGAGGTTCGGGGGTGGCCTCAATCATTCATTACTTGGATGATTTTCTTTGTGTTGTGCCGGAACATTCCCTGGTGTGTAGCAACCTGTTATCAACTGTACAGTGGGTGTGTAGGCGGTTCGGGGTGCCGCGTTCGCCGGAAAAGACAGAGGGCCCCAGTTCAGTAATGGTGTTTCTGGGTATCACGGTTTACACTGAATGTATGGAATGCCGCCTTCCCCTGGAGAAATTGCAGGAGTTGCTTGTGGAAAAAATGCAGCACGTGCATAAAACGCTGCGGGACTTGCAATCTCTCCAAGGGAAGCTAAATTTTGCGTGCCTGATTATGCCCATGGGCAGGATATTTTATAGGCGGTTGGCACACGCTACAGCGGGGGTAAAGGCACCTCATAATTTTGTCCGCTTAGTCAGGGAACATCGGGACGACTTAAAGATGTGGTCAGAGTTTCTGGACCAGTACAATGGCCGATCAGTTATCATGGCACCGGTGGTTAATAGTTTTGATTGGAACTTATTCACTGATGCATCTGGTAGCGTGGGTTTCGGAGCTTACTGCGGGGGGCAGTGGTGTGTGGGTCAGGGGCCCGTCACATGGGTGGAGGCGGGCTGGGTTCGGAACCTGGCTTTTTTGGAGTTGTTTCCCATTGTTGTAGTGGTTACAATATGGGGGGAGCGGTTTAGGAATGTGACAATATGGGGGTGGTGATGGCAATTAACAATGTTTCGGCGTCATCTCCCCCTGATGTCTGTTTGTTGCGATATCTAGTTTTCTTGTGTTTGTTGTTGAATGCGTGGGTTACTGAGGTGCATGTACCAGGGGTCGACAACTCAATTGCGGATTCTCTTTCTCGGTAATAGTGTAATAGTGGGATTGGTTTCAGATGTTGGCCCCGGAAGCAGAGGCAGAGGGGCTCGTCTGTCCGGCGCACTTGTGGGATCTGGTCTGCAGGGAGCGGGTTGGCTGATCCGTTCGTCGTTGGCTCCAGGGACGTGGTTAGCGTATGAGGCAGCATGGAGAGATTTGGAGGAGTGGTTGACTGCAGTGGATGGGGTGGTAACGGATGATGACTGGATGGTTGCGTTGCTTGCATTTTTAGACTATGTGTCGGCTGCGGGTTGGTCGGTCGCGAAGGTGAATCGCTTTGTGGCGGCCTAGGCTTTTGGATGCAAATGGCCGGGACGGCGGGATGTCACAAAGGATTTTCTAGTCGGCCAGGCCCTGAGGGGGTTTAGAAGGGGACAGGTGGTGGCTGATAGGCGGCGCCCGGAGTCATTTGCATTGCTAGAACAACTGGGTTCGGCAGTGGACGTGGTGTGCACCTCCAAATATGAGGTGGTTTTGTTTAGATTGGCTTTCTCCTGGGCACCGGGGGGTGTGTAAAGGGAGGACGTAATGCAGCTGCATTGCAGGGTGGAGTTCTGGATTCGCCAGTCTAAAATGGATCAGTCAGGTAGGGAAAAGCGGGTGGTGTTGGATACAGTATCAGGGGCAATCATGTGTCCGGTGCGTACTTTAGTGTCTTATTTGGGGACTAAGGAGTTGGGGGTGGGTCCATTGCTGAGGCATGAGGACGGGGGGTTTATGTCTCTTTTCCAGTTCACGGCTGTTTTTCAAAGGTGTCTGCGGTACATGGGCCTAGAGGATAGATCTTATGCGCAACATTCATTTCGGATAGGGGGAGCCACGGAGGCGGCCAGCTGGAGGTTGGCACCGGAAGTGGTGCGTTGTATAGGGAGGTGGGAATCTCGTCGATATAAAACATATGTGCGTCCGAACTTGCTTGCATGAGGGCAGGGGAAGGTGGGGGAGCGGTTTCCAGGGGGGGTGAGGCGTTCCTGAGCCTCTTGTTATTGCTCATGCCTAACAGTTGTGTTCATTCTTTTTCAGACCAGTCCCCGTGCCTGGTGTGGATCTTTGGGCACTCGTATGTCCATTGGGGGCGGTTCGGGCGGATGTTCGGCCGGACGGGCGCCAGCTGGAATTCGACAGATTGGTAGCCACGTTGCGGTGGCTTGGATTCTGGGGCATATCGTGGGCAAGGGTTTTGACGGAGTTTAACCATTCGGCAGGGCTGGACAGGGCGCCGGATGTCTTGGTGCTGCATGTAGGGGGAAATTACCTAGGCATCCGTCCTTTTAGGGAGCTGATTCGGGACATCCGATTAAATCTCCTGCGACTATGGGCCGTTTTTCCCAGGGTGGTGGTGGTTTGGTCGGAAATCGTATCGCGAAAATCATGGAGGGACGTCCGGTCCGTGTCGGCAATCAATAGGGCATGGGTGAAGGTGAATCGGGCGGTGTCTGCATTTGTGGCAAGGAATGGCAGAGTGTTTGTGCGGCATGTTGTATTTGAGGATGGTGCGGGTAAATTTTGGTTGGCGGATGGTGTGCATTTGTATGCAGTGGATGTGGATCTATGGGCATTGAGGATTCAGGAAGGAATCGAGTGGGCCTTGGTGTTGTGGGGGAACTCGCATACTTGAGTGGGTCAAGATATGCTCGCTGTGGCAGGGTTGGAGTCCTTGGAGTTGGTAAAAATTTGGTGGGGGAGGGACTAATAGTAGGGATGGTCCCTCCCCAAATTATGATCTGGTGGATTTGGGCTCCTGCTGGGTGGTGTCCCGAGGAGTAGGTACCTGTGATGTTTTAGCCATCTGCGGTTGGTCACGGTGCCCCTGAGTCTGTGTTTTGACTGGGGGTAAAAATTACATTGTATGGGCAGATTGGCGCCAGATCCTCCTTCCTGAGCTTCAATGACCTCCCTCCCCAATGTTATGTAAATTGTGGTTATTTATTTCCTGTGTATTGATGTGTGGAATTGTTTTGTTTTGTTAATAAAATGGCTGCTGTTCATTCCAAGCCAAAGTCTCTGTGTCTTATTGGGCTAGTTAGCAGTATGGTAAGTGGGGGACGCAGCGGGTGAATTGGTACAGTACGGGAGGTAAGGTAAGGTAAGGCAAGATCGCACTCTATTATCCCTCGTCATGAGTTTTAGTCAGGGAAGCTGGTGTGCCATCACAACTGTTTTTCTGAGACATAAGCAATTGTGACATCACAAGTTTGTTTCAGACAGGTAACAAGGTGTGACATCGCAACTAGTTTCAGACAGGTAAGCAACTGTGATATAATCGGGGTGGCTTAGTTAGGTAAGTAGTTGTGACATCCCAACTCTCTAAGTTGCTGTGACATCATAGGTGGATTTTAGTTAAGCAAAGCTGCTGTAATATCACAACAAAAGAAGATTCTGCATAAAAAAACACACCAAAATCACTCCTTGTACAACCGTATGGTGCACCCTTAGATGCACAGTGCCACAACCGCTGTGTGGCAATGCAGGCTTTGGGATATATATTGTTTGTTTCTTTTTTTTTGTTGTTTCACTAATGGTTACTAAATTCCCTTTTAAAAAAAAAAAGTCTTTTCTAAAGCATGTCATACAGAGAACCAAAATTTGATCTTCTGTTCACTCCATAAATGCTTTGAGTTTTCCACCAAGATAAACATTTTGGCCCTGATGACAATAGAAATTAAAAAGGGTTGTCTCAGGACAACAACCCTGTCCATATGCCCTATTGGAGGAGGGGTCCCCTGCTCAGGATGTGGACCTGGTGTGTCCTTGCATTACATGGATGGCCATTCACTTTAATGCCCGCTATGTAATACTCTGTGTATGCCTAAATGCAGCTTTCTCAGCGAGAACATCTGATCGCTGGGGGCAAAAGACAACCCATCTTATGTTTCTGATGACATGATTCATGATCCTCTGAATGAAGGGGTTGGGGCACACGTCACCTTCGATGTTTAGATAGGCACAGTGCTGTACATAAAGTTGTGACTGCAGCCTTGCCCTTTTATTTAGCTAATCGGTGGGTGTGCAGGGAGTCGGACCCCCACCTATAAGGAATAGGCCATCAACAATAACGTTTTAAATAAGCCCTAAAAGAAAAGTCACTTTAGATTATTTGTCTCTACTTGAAAAGTGTTTTGCAAAGCTTAGTGTGGATGTTCCATTTTTTTTAGAGCATTCCTTACTATATGTTTAATAAACGGTTACAACAAGGCTTTATGAATGCCAAAAATCTTGAGTTGGTTTAAAGAATTTACCAGCAAGATAAAGAAAACGATGTTGTCTGACGACAGCTGTTGAGTCTGTGGCAACTAAAACATGTAAAGGGAAAGTGTCCGAGTTGATGAAAATGTTTTTCATTTCTTGGATCATTGTAAATAATTATATAGCAAAAATATAGCTAAGACCTAAAATATGTCTAAAACTATGTGTGGAACAAAGGTGCCGAGACGAAATAAATCCAGTGACGCGCAGTGGAAAATTAAAAATATATATAATTTTGTATCATATTCGATGGCAGACAATTTTGTGTGTGTTTACCTTTATGTTTCACTCGTTTGCCCACAGTAATATTAGTTTGGTAGTATAATATAGACACTCTGTGGCAATATTATTTTTGGTAATGTATGGTGCTATTATTTGGTTCTGTATGACATTCTTAGGCCTTATTTACACGAGCGTATTTCACGTCCGTGATACGTGCGTGGAAATCATGCACGTCGCACAGACCTATGCAAGTGAATGGGGCCATTCAGACTGCATGTCCTATACTTGAGCGTTTTTTGCGCATCACGCACCCATTGAAGTCAATGGGTGCGTGAAAATCACGGACAACCCACAGAAGCACATCCGTGTGCTGTGCGTGATTCGCGCAACAGTTGCTCAAGAAATGAGGGGAAAAAGAAAACCACCTCCATAATTTCATTTTGTAAACGTCAAAACCGCAGGACATAAGGATGCCATACGCGTGAAAATAACGCAGATACGCACCAAACACTGATGACACACAGAACTGCAACGCACGCAAAATGCACACGTTAATGTAAATAAGGCTTTATTTTGGAAATGCATGCAAGTATTATTTGGACACTGTAAGGCGATATTGTATAGGCACAGTACGATTCAATTATTTGTTCACTATTTAGAGGCATAATTTGAACACTTTATGGTAGAATCATTGCATCTAGTAGCCCCACATCTATAGACCGAGTGTTCATTTCCTACATAAATCTGTGCTAATAGAGATTAATGCAGGCAGATAACATAAATATTTATATATTGACAATGATTGGGGCAGATTTATTAATATTCGCTTGAAAATAGATAGCCTAAAGCTAAAGATGCTAGGTTGAAGACGCGCCAAATTTTTCATTGATGTGCACGCTGTTTAAAGAGGCTCTGTCACCAGATTTTGCAACCCCTATCTGCTATTGCAGCAGATCGGCGCTGCAATGTAGATTACAGTAACGTTTTTATTTTTAAAAAACGAGCATTTTTGGCCAAGTTATGACCATTTTTGTATTTATGCAAATGAGGCTTGCTAAAGTCCAACTGGGCGTGTTTAAAGTAAAAGTCCAAGTGGGCGTGTATTATGTGCGTAAATCAATATTTGGTATGACCATCCTTTGCCTTCAAAACAGCATCAATTCTTCTGGGTGCACTTGCATAAAGTCATGCATTATGTAGGATTATATTCAGGTGTATGATTAATCAATTATACCAAACAGGTGACAATAATCATCATTTTCATATGTAGGTTCAAACACAGACATTACCTGTAACAGAAACAGCTGTGAATGAGTCTTAAAACTGGGTGAGGACCAGCCTAACTCTGCTACAAAGGTGAGGTTGTCGAAGACATTTCATGTCACAGGTCCACCATGGCAAGACTGGGGTTTCAAAGCAGACTGGGGTTTCAAAATGTGCTGTTCAAGCTCTTTTGAAGAAGCACAAAGAAATGGGCAGCATTGTGGACCATAGGTGCAGTGGTCGTCGAAGACAACTAAGCGCAGTGGACTGATGTCTCAAAATTTGAAATATTTGGCTGTATCAGAAGGCAGTTTGTCCGCCGAAGGACTGGAGAGCAGTACAATAATGAGTGTCTTCAGGAAACAGTGGAGCATGGTGGAGGTTCCTTGCAAATTTGGGGCTGCATTTCAGCAAATGGAATTGGGGATTTGATCAGGATTACTGGTGTCCTCAATGCTGAGAAATACAGGCAGATACTTATCCATCATGCAGTACCATCAGGGACACGTCTGATTGGCTACAAATTTATTCTGCAGCAGGACAATGACCCCAAACATACAGCCAATGTCATTAAGAACTATCTTCAGCATCCCCACAGAGCCCTGATCTAAACATCGTCAAGTCTGTCTGGGATTACACAAAGAGACAGAAGGATTTGAAGAAGCCTACATCCACAGAAGATCTGTGGTGATTTCTCCAAGATCTTTGGAACAACCTCAATGTTGAGTTCCTTCAAAAACTGTGTGCAAGTGTACTTAGAAGAATTTATTCTGTTTTGAAGGCAAAGGGTGGTCACACCAAATATTGATTTAACTTTGATTTTTGCTTCTGTTCATTCACTTTGCATTTTGTTAATTGGTGTAATTGCTAAAAATAATAAAAAAAGACTATTAACACTTCTATTTTAGAAAGCATTCTTACCTTGCAGCATTTTTCCATAGCTACCTAAAAGTTTTGCACAGTACTGTGTATGTATGTATGTATATATATATATATGTGGACAATTCTGTTTTTTGTCTGTATATAACAATCCCCCACCTTCCTGTACCTTGTAAGCTCTGGTGACTAGCTGGAGGGTTTTTCCAGAGAGACAGATTGCCTGTTAATACTTGTTAATGTAAATAATGTCTCTGTTTAGAAAGGATGTAGCATGTTAGGCTTGTGGGGAGAGGGGTCACAGGCAGATCCGTAAATGGCAGTGAAGCTGTAATGCTGCACATGAAAGCTTATAGCTAAATGAAGACATAAACAAGGAGACGTGATTGCCATGATTAAGGAAGTGCACCAATATAAGAGCAAATGATGGATAGCGAGTATCAGAAAAGTGACAGGCGTGCATGCCAGATGCATGAATGGCCGGTAATTGCAAGGAGCAAGTGCAATGAATGGAACATTTTTGCAAGGAGCAACTGTTAAATGTAATATGCACAGTGGTTAATTACATGTACAGTATAATATATACAAAACAGAAAAAGCTTCAAGTATCAAAACTGTCTGATGGGAAAAAAACGCTTGGCAAAAGTTAGACATTCATGTGATCTAATTGTAGCGTTACATAAGTGAAGAATGGAACTAAGGAATTTACAGCATCATGTGCACTTTTATGACTTGTTCAAATTAAAAATTGGCCTCCATTATCCACTTAAAGTGAAGCTCCAGTATGGGAGACAGTGATAATGTGAAAAAATTTATCCTATCCGACCTATAACAAGTGGTGGTAGATGTAATATTCAGTTCTATTAATTGGCTTTAATTGGTTTTGTCAGGTTTCCGTCATGGTGTCCTTCATTTTACTGGACAAAATAGCGCTACATGCTGCGCTATTTTGTCTGGGATTTTTAGCAGAACCAGGGACGAGGCCTCCAAGATAAGTGTGAACACAGCCTAAGGGCAGATTCAGACGAACGTTGCATTTTTGCGCGCGCAAACAACGCGGCGTTTTGCGCGCGCAAAAAACATTTGACAGCTGCGTGTGTCATCCGTGTATGATGCGCGGCTGCGTGATTTTCGCGCAGCCGCCATCATAGAGATGAGGCTAGTCGACGCCCGTCACTGTCCAAGGTGCTGAAAGAGCTAACTGATCGGCAGTAACTCTTTCAGCACCCTCGACAGTGAATGCCGAACACAATATCGAGAAACCTGTTTAAAAAAAAGAAAAAGTTCGTACTTACCGAGAACTTCCCGGCCGTTGCCTCGCCTCTCTTGACATCGGGCCCCACCTCCCTGGATGACGCGGCAGTCCATGTGACCGCTGCAGCCTGTGCTTGGCCTGTGATTGGCTGGAGCTGTCACTTGGACTGAATTGTCATCCCGGGAGGTCAGACTGGAGGAAGAAGCCGGGAGTTATCGGTAAGTCAGAACTTCGTTTTTTTTTTACAGGTTCATGTTTATTGGGATCGGTAGTCACTATCCATGGTGCTGAAACAGTTTAACGCTTTCAGCACCCTGGACAGTGACTATCTCCTGACGTCGCATACCGGAATTTTTTTGCCGGGTTCGGCTAAAACGAGTTAGGCCGAACCCGGTGAAGTTTGGTTCGATTGTCCGGGTTCGCTCATCTCAAAGACACTCCATTTGGATGTTTGGAAACAGAAAAGCACGTGGTGCTTTTCTGTTTACATTCATCCTTTTGACAGCTGGTGCGCTGTTTCAGTCGGTTCGCACGGAAGTGCTTCCGTGCGACCTGCGTGGTTTTCACGCACCCATTGACTTCAATGGGTGCGTGATGCGCGAAATACGCGGAGATATTGAACATGTCGCGCTTTTTGCGCAGCTGACAAACGCTGCGCAAAAAGCACGGACTGTCTGTACTGCCCCATAGACTTGTATTGGTCTGTGCGTGGCGCGTGAAAACCACGCGGCCCGCACGGACCGAATAAACGTTCGTGTGAATCCCCCCTTAAAATGATCAGTTACTTGTTATCACTACAATTTTATTGTGTAAAAACACTACATTAAGAATTTACTGTTTAGGGTCATGCGGAATGTTTTCTCTCCCAGGAAAACCTGTTTTCCTCTTCCTTATTTTCTTACTCCCAGGCAGGCAACAGATTCCCACTGCAGATGAAGTGTCTGCCAGGACAAAGCTGCCAAATTTGTATTAGATATATCGTATTAGACTGCTGAACTGAACTTACCACCCTGATGCTGAGAAATGATGACTGGGCAGATCTGATAACTTTGGTGAAGGAGTTAGTATTTGTAAAGCTTCATTCACATCTGCGTCAGGGCTCCGTTCCGTCGGAGCTTTCCTTCGGAACGGAGCCCCGACGGACACAAACGGAAACCAGGGGTTTCCGTTTCCATGACCATTGATTTCAATGGTGACGGATTCGATGCCAATGTTTTCCGTTTGTCTCAGTTGTGCAGGGGTTCCGTCGGGTTCCATCGTTTTGACTGAATCAATAGAGTAGTCGAGTACAACTGAGACAAACGGAAAACATTGGCATCGGATCCGTCACCATTGAAATCAATGGTCATGGAAACAGAAACCCCTGGTTTCTGTTTGTGTCAGTCGGGGCTCCGTTCCGAAGGAAAGCTCAGACAGAACGTCGGAACGGAGCCCTGTTGCAGATGTGAACGAAGCCTCAGATATGTAAAGAGCAGGTAGAGCTGTCTGCAGATTTAGGCACTGCTTATAGCAGCCTATTCTGTGGATAAAGAGGCGCCTTTCTGCTCACTTCATTCAGGGAGTACAGGCTGCTGGAAATGGTGTCTGTGTTCTGCTGACATTGGCTGCAGGGAAGTCCATTGTACTACTTAATGGTTTATCTGGATTGTTAACATGTTTAACTAATGGCTGAAAATTTCCTGAAATAAAAACACCACCAGTGCTCACCTATCCGTTCCACCGGTGATCCAGCGCTGACGCTCTGGCGGCCTACTGATGATTATTTACATACAGGCAGCATGCGCCAGTCAGAGGGCTTAGCGGTCATGTGTTGTATCCTGACTTTCATCCCGATTCATCACTATTGAGCCCTTTAATTGGCTGCAGCAAAATCACAAATTGTGCAACTATGTGCAAAATTTCCCACACGTTTGAAAAACCTAATATATTTATTATTAATATATACATCATGCCGCCATTTAAAGGAAATGTTCGTAGCCTAAAAGGGTGGCATATCTCTGTATTAAAGCACTACAAATGAAAAATAGGTATGCCGGTGCATACCACCCGAACTTATACTGCGTTACAATAACATGCGCCGCATAAATGAGCTCTATAGATGTATTCAGTTTATGTACGTGGAACTTTTTCTGCACATAGTCAGAAAGTAGTATGAGGGTATGTTCCCATACAGTGTTTTCAGACGTAATTCGGGCGTTTTACGCCTCGAATTACGCCTGAAAAACGGCTCCATTACGCCTACAAACATCTGCCCATTGCTTTCAATGGGTTTTACGATGTTCTGTTCCCACGAGGTGTCATTTTACGCGTCGCTGTCAAAATACGGCGCGTAAGAAGATGCCCGCGAAAAAGAAGTGCATGTCACTTCTTGGGACGTTTTTGGAGCCGTTTTTCATTGACTCCATTGAAAAACAGCTCCAATAACGTCCATAAAATACGCCGCGAAAAACGTGAGTTGTTAAAAAACGTCTGAAAATCAGGAGCTGTTTTCAGGCTAAAAAGGCTCCGTAATTTCAGACGTATTTTGCTACTGCGTGTGAACATACCCTTAGGATCAATGCACATGATGTGTATTACGTGCGGTTTTGATGCGTGGATTTGCGTGCGGCAAATCCACAGCGTAAAACAGTACCAACATAGTCAATGACACTCCAGGAAATCTCATGTACATGCTGCGGTATTTTTCGGGACTGAAATTGACCTGTGGTGCGTTTTTTAGAATCCACAGCATGTCAATTTATCTTGCGTTTCCGTTTATGAATTCTATCTGCCTAGGGCAGAGGAAAATCTCACCAAAATCCGCAGCATGAAAACTCGCAGTGAAACGCATCAAAATTTAAAGACCGCTCAGAAATTGACCTGCGGTGCAGAACCTTATTCCGCAGCATGTCAATTGTACTTGCGTAAATGCTGCTTATTTGTTGCAGGATTTCCCCAATGAAATCAATGGGGAGATAAATCCCGCAACAAATAGCAGTTGTTGCAGTTTTTTGCAGTGGGTTCGCGAAACGCAACTCAGAAAAATAAATAAATCTCATACTTACCCAGACGTCAGTCTTCCACCCTCCAGCGCGGCCTCCTGGGATGATGTTTCATCCCATGTGAAAGCTGCAGCCAATCACATTCTGTAGCGGCGGTCACATGGGAACTAAACAACATCCCAGGAGGCCGGCCTGCTAGCAGGCTGGCTAAATGCTGTAGTTTTCCGCAGCGGACAATCCAGGCGAAAAACTGCCCCACAGTTTGGTGCGGTTTTTCGCCTGGAATTCCCTGCAGCCACCAGGGCGGATACGTTGCGTGCTTTTACGCAGCGTATCGGTCCAGTGTGAACTCCGCCTAAAAGCTCTATATGAACATAGCCTAACATTTTTAGGTATTCCTTACGACAATTCGCTTTACTGACATTACCATAACTTACAATATGTTCTTCTCATAATCCATGACTTTGAATGGTACTGAAGGGTGTAAATGAAATAATAAATAATAAAAATAATTTATCACAGTAGAAACTTAGCTAAACAAAGGCAGAAAAGCATTTAACCTCTTAACGCCGAAGGACGGATATATCCGTCCTCAGCAGCTGCTAGTTCGCGCAGGAGGACGGATATATCCGTCCTGTGATCGCACGGGTACTGAGACTGTACCCGCGCGATCAGCGGCAGGAGCACGGCTGTTATACTCAGCCTGGCTCCTGCTGCAACTGCCGGAATCGAAGCGCGCTCCGATTCCGGCAGTTTAACCCATTAAATGCCGCTGTCAATAGTGACAGCGGCATCTAATGTGTTTGACAGAGGGAGGGAGCTCCCTCTGTCCCCCCATCGGCGCCCCCGCAAAGAAATCGCGGGTCGCCGTCGGGTTTCCATGGCAGCGGGGGGTCTAACAAAGACCCCCAGGTCTGCCTTCAGCATCTGCCTGTTAGGCGATGTCTGAGGCATGACCTAACAGGTTGCCTGTCAGTTTTACACTGACAGTCAATAATGCTTTGGTATGCTAAGTATACCAAAGCATTATATATGCGATCAGCACATCGCATAGTGAAGTCCCCTGGTGGGACTAAAAAAAAAAATGTCAATCAGTTAAATAAAGTTGGTGAAAAAAATAAAATAATAATTACAGTGAAAATCAAATAAAACTACTTTTTTTGCCCAAAAAGTGGTTTTATTTAGTAAAAGTGTCAAAACAAATCACACATACACAATATATGGTATCCCCGCGATCATAACGACTTGAACAATAAAATGAACACATTAATTAAACCGCCGGATGAACGGCGTCCAAAAAAAACGCAAAAAACAACGGCAAAATTCTCTCTTTTCTCCCATTCCCCCCATAAAAAATTAAATAAAAATTAATCTATAAGTCCTATGTACCCCAAAATAGTACTAATGAAAACTACACATTGGCCCGCAAAAATAAAGCCCACATACGACCACATCAACGGAAAAATAAAAACGTTACGGCTCTTGGAACGCGGCGATGGAAAAACAAGTAATTTTTTTCTAAAAGGCTTTTTATTGTGCAAACGTTGGAAAACATATAAAACCTTTACATATTTGGTATCCCCGTAATCGTGCCGACCCATAGAATAAAGTGAACATGTTATTTACGCTGCATAGTAAACGGCGTAAATTTGTAACGTGAAAATCAATGCTGGAATAGATGCTTATTTTCAATACTCTCCTAAAATAAAGTTAATAAAAGTTAATCGATATATTATATGCATCCAAAAGCGGTGCAATTACAAAATACAACTCGTCCCGCAAAAAACAAGCCCTTATACGGCTATATAGACGGAATACAAAAACAGTTACGACTCTTGGAATGCAACCATGAAAAAGCAAAAAATAATCCTTGGTCATTAACGTGCAAAATGGCCCGGTCATTAAGGGGTTAAAGTATTAAATTTGGCTCCTCTGTGAAAACACTCCGGGCTGGCACCACTGTGTTTATTGTAACCTCACAATCATAAGATGTATTTCGTGTATTAATAGAATGTCTGGCTGAGCTAAAATCCTAGCGTAGTAAAGTAGATTGCAAGCTCATAAGCACATCGCCTTCATACAGATCAGCTCCAGTGCTGGCAGGTTTTGTGTCATTTTCCTTGCACCACTTGTCTATACTTACAAAGAAGACTGCTGGAATAGTTTGAAAATGGCTGTTGAAAATAAAAGTTCATTGCAAGTGTTTATGTGACAGGACAGGAGCGGAGAAGCGGGCGTACATCTAAACATTGCCTTATTAAGGCAGCTCTCTAAGGTGGGGTCACGCCCGCTGGGTCATGAAACATGATTTTACCATCCCAAGAACAAACAAAAGCTGACATTAGGATTTTCATCTTGTAAAGCCGTGAGCTATATTTATAAGACTGAATCTAGAAGGGGTTTTAAGCGTTTGTAAGGCTTAATGTACAAGAAAGTTTATGAAAAAAACAAAAAGTGTATTTTATAACCTAATTTCTAAATAAAGATTTGTTACAATATGTCATTTAGGTTCAAAGACGCCTATACTTTTTGTTTGAGGTTTTTTATTTGAGCAGTGCCTGAGTAGTATGCAGAGTATGGCGCCAACAAAAAATTGCCTCTATGAAACAGCTTTTAAGGGCACGTTTAGACGGATGCTGCGGAATTCCGCTGTGGACAGGTCGCAGTGGTTGCTATAGGTTTTTAGTTTACTTAGAGCAGATGTTGCAGAAAACAAGTTTGCGGGAAATAGCTTGTGGTGTGAAATTTGCATTCTGCAGCCTGCCCCGTCTGTTGTGGAGAAGCAGTGGATTTTCACTGCGGATTTCATTCTTTGCAATGCAAAGGATGAAACCTGTGGCAAAATTCGCCACGTCTGGATGAACCCTCAAGTATGCAAACTTAGCAGCAGAGTCGTTGCGTAATTGGAAATAATTTGCGGCAAAATCTGCTGCGGGCAATTTTTTGCCACATCTGTAAGGATTTATCAGACACATCTACGACTCATATACTGTTGTTTTTGCAGTGTAAACATGAAGATGGGTCCATGTAAACATGATGGGGTGTAAATCAATCAGGTTGACTGCAATGTCATCTTCTCCTTTGCTTAATTACCTGCCTATTAATATCAATTTATGATACACACTATTGCTAAACAGCAAACTCTCCTCACATTGTGTAACTCTTAGGGTATGTTCACACGGCCTATTTACGGACGTAATTCGGGCGTTTTTGCCCCGAATTACGTCCGAAAATAGCGCCTCAATAGCGCTGACAAACATCTGCCCATTGAAAGCAATGGGCAGACGTTTGTCTGTTCACACGAGGCGTAATTTACGCGCCGCTGTCAAAAGACGGCGCGTAAATAGACGCCCGCGTCAAAGAAGTGACCTGTCACTTCTTTGGCCGTAATTGGAGCCATTATTCATTGACTCCAATGAATAGCAGCGCTAATTACGCCCGTAATTGACGCGGCGTTCAAGCGCCTGCACATGCCGTTACGGCTGAAATTACGGGGATGTTTTCAGGCTGAAACATCCCCGTAATTTCAGCCGTTACGGACGCCCTCGTGTGAACATACCCTTATTCTTCGCAAAAACTATTCTACAGTATTTTTTTATCTTATTCTTAAAATGAAGCTAATAGCAATGCCTCCAGGCCAGAAAACTGGTAAAAGACCATTACAGCCATGTTTTTATCACTGGTACCACTTTTGTGCAACTTTCAAATTAGTCTTTATTAAACATTATTTTTACTTTTTGCGATACAGCTGCTTTGTATTCTGTATACAGAGCAGCTGTATCATTCGCTGAATCCTGTACCCGTCAGGTCCGTGGGAATGACGGGTTCTGTGAAAGCGGGTTGGATCCACCTGTTATCCATCACATCTAAGTTCTTAACGTATATGTGATCGATTACAGGTGAATCCTGTGGGTCAGAGACACGCTGGATCCGCTGACACTGAAACCATCAGGTCCGCAGGACTGATGGATTCAGGTCTTAGCGAAAGATGCAGCTGCTCTGTATACAGAATACAAAGCAGCTTTATCGCAAAAAATAATGTTTCATAAAAACTAATTTGAAAGTTGCACAAAACACACTGACTGACATTTTTATTTAAAAAAAAAATCACTTTCAAAGGTTGACATAGCCTTTAACAACTAGCAGTTTACGCGAGGAGATATATTGCCGACAAACACTTTTAGGCCAATAAAAATCGGCAAGCGAGCAATTTCTAGCTGATCATGCAATCGCTAGCAGTAATTGCGAACACTTATACGATCTTATGATATTTTGCACGACAATCGCCCTAGGGTAGATCCCAGGAGTGACACCAAGACAAGTGTCACACAAAGCACTTTACTGTAACTATATTCTCCACTTCGGGTCACTTATGGCTCAGCCCGGTAAGTAGTAGCCCTTTCATGTGCTCCTATTGTACATTAATGTTTGTTAAGCCTGTGTGTGCCGAGTTCATACAGGAGTCTGCGCCTTCACTGTTTACATTCCTGTTTTATGCACTAATCTCATTGTGTGTGTACAACCAAAGTGGAAAAAGTCTAAAACATGTCTTCAAAGTTCTCCACACATGGTAAGCTGCCATACACACTGGATATGTAAATATTTGACAGTCTGTGAGATATGACAATTGTATTTAGTTTAAAAATGGCTTTTCTTTTACTCTGAGGCCGTTCAAGTCTTTTTCCTGCCCGAGGCAGAAAGCAAAATTGTAACCTTTACCGCTTTTTGCCAAATATACGTTAATAGAAGTAATACAAAATAGTTACATATGACAATACCTGGAGTAGTGCCATATAATAATACAACCAGTTATGATGCCCACATACCCCCTCCATGTTCCCGCGCTGCTCTAGCCTGCACCAGCAGCCGGTCACAGAAACGTCCTGTTTTGCCAGGGCAGAAGAAATGTGGTATGAGCGTGCATTACCCAGCCCTCCTGCTGCTCTTGACCACAAAGGTGAATGACACATACATCCCCTGCTGTCAAAGAAAGGCCTCTACCTGAAGCAAGGTGCCCAACTTACCCCATAGATAGTGTGCCCTTGTTGCTACTGAAATACTGTATAACTACCTACTTGTTTTCTAAACCTGTATGCCCTGTTATGTGACAGTGATATTTAATATAGATACAGACCTTTCATTTTCTGTTACTCTGACTTCATACTGTAATCCTGAACATGCACAGTTTTTTTTTTTTATCTGATACTGGAATTGGGTCAAGAATCCAAGTGTTTCCATGAATCCGTCATGCTCGACGGAGATGCCTTGATCCTTCTCTTTGCTCATAGAAAAAGAAACGGGCAGGATGTATCACGAGTGATGATGAGACTTGTGCCAATGTGTGGCCATATTTATGCAGAAAAGCTTTACATGGGTATTTGGTAATCGGAATCTTTTTCCAATTGCATGATGCAAGGCTAGATTATCCTATCATTTTATTTTTCAAACTTTGTACCCAAAAAGTACCATTACCCACTCTGTCTTTGCCATTCCATGTGGCTTTGGGCATATACAATGGTTTTGACAATTAAAAATCTGTGTGTATTCAGACATAGCTGTCCACATAAAATACAAGGCATTATTTAAGGGCAAAGGAGAGATAGTAATTGAGAGTAGCTATGACTAAGGACCCTAGCGGTCTCAAACGCGTAAGCGTGATCCCGGGATTTTTGTTTTAATCTTTTGTTTTAACATGACCGAATAAACCATTTAACTTTTATACCGAGTGCTGGATACACCATCATTGTTCACTTCCATTACCGGTCAGAACCAATGTTCCCTCTAAGTCTTGGCAGCTCCTAAACAGAGCAGTTAGGGAGCAGGGCAAGTCTCCATCAATGGTGGGCGATCTGATGACCAAAAGTAATACCCCCAGTAAACGCTAATATAGCATACTAAATAAGAGAATAAGAAAACTTATTTTAAATTAGTTTTAATTACTTTTTTAAATACTATAATATTACAAGTCCACCTGTAAATAGACAGTTATAAAGACCAATTATAGACATCAATGAAATAATACCTCATTACACCATACATAATTCCACACAGACCCCCTATACTGTAGATAGCGCCACACATATCCCTCTATAGACAGCATCATACACAGATATGCCTATAGGTAGCACCACATAGCCCCCTATAGGCAGCATCACATTCAGCCCTACCTATAGACCGGGTTGCCAACCTCCACTTCAGAAATTTCTGGACAACTGAGCTAAAAATCTCAGACAGATCAAAATTTTTACAGACACATTACACAATCATTGTCTGTGCAGTGTTCTAGAAGTAACTCACCAGTCACAGCTCTGCTTGTAGCTTTCCCCCGTAACTTAGGTGATGTTTTCTCTGATTAGTTGTTCACTTTCCCTTTTTTCCTCTATCCGACCCATAACGCTGACCACTTATTCCAGCAACGACTCGTCTCTGCAGAATTTGACACACGAACATGCTGGTTTCTCGCTTTTTCAGCCCATTCCCCACAAATACCCCATCCTCTAAACAAACTTGTAATCCAGTGGTCAAGATGGTAATAATTTAATAATGATCCCTCAGTGCTCGACACAATAAATGTGCCCCTTCGGTAATCGTGCCCCCTTTGTGCTCCCTGTAGATAGCGCCACACACAGCCCCCCTTGTAAATAGCGCCACACAGCTCCCCGCTTGTAGATAGCACCAGAGCTCCCCCTTGTAGATAGAGCCACATAGCCCCCCTTGTAGATAGCGCCACACAGCTCCCCCTTGTAAATAGTGCCACATAGCTCCCCCATTGTAGAGAGCGCCACACAGCCCCTTTGTAAATAGCGCCAATCCCCCCCTGCTCTTAGTGCCAAACCCCCTTGCTCTTAGTGCCAAACACCCCCCTTGCTCTTAGTGCCACACTCCCCTTTCTCTTTGTGCTACACACCCTTTCTCATAGTGCCAAACTCCTCCCCCTTTCTCTTAGTGCCAAACCCCCCCTCTTGCTCTTAGTGCCAAACCCCCCCTTGCTTTTAGTGCTACCCCTTTAGTCTTAGTGCCATGCTCCCCTCTCTCTCAGTGCCACACCCTCTTTCTCTTAGTGCCACACTCCCCCCTTTCTCTTAGTGACAAACTGCCTCCCCTTCTCTTAGTGCCACACCCCCTTTCACTTAGTGCCACACTCCCCCCGTTTCTTTTAGTGCCACACTCCCCCCTTCTCTCAGCACAACACTCCCCCTAGCTCTTTGTGCCACACTCTCCGCCTTGCTCTTAGTGCCACTCTCCCCTCCCTTGCTCTTAGTGCCACACTCTCCCCCTTGCTCTTAGTGCCACTCTTCTCCCTTGCTTTTAGCGCCACACTCCCCCCTTCTCTTAGCGCCACATTCCCTCTTGCTCTTAGTGCCACACCCCCCCCTTGCTCTTAGTGCCACACTACCTCCTTGCTCTTAGTGCCACACTCCCCCTCTTGCTCTTAGTGCCACTCCCCCTTGCTCTTAGTGTCACACTGCAAACAGAGTGGAGCGGTAGCCTACTGCTACCACTCTCCGCTTTGCCTTACGCGACTCACCGTAAGAGGAGACGAGGAGGTCATGCGGCGCAGCGGCGGAGGTGACGGCCTGGGACTGGACCAGTCCAGTCCTATAGATAGCGCGACAGAGCCTCCCTGTAGATAGCATCACACACAGCCCTACCAATAGATAGCACCACACAAGCCCCCCTGTAGATAGCATCACACACGCAGCCCCCCTGTAGATAATGCCACACACAGCCCTGCGTAGATAGCTCTACACACAGCCCCCTGTAGATCGCGCCACACACAGCTCTCTGTAGATAGCAACACACACAGCCCACCATGGATAGAGCCACACACAGCCCTCTGTAGATAGCGCCACACACAGTCCCCTGTAGATAGTGCTACACAAAGCCCCCTGTAGAAACTGCCACACAGCCCCCTCTTGTAAATAGTGCCACATAGCCCCCTCTTGTAAATAGTGCCACACAGCCCACCCTTGTATATAGTGTCACACAGCCTCCCTTGTATATAGGGCCACAAAGCCCCACTTCTATATAGTGCCACACAGCCCCCTTGTATGTAGTGCCACACAGCCCCCCTTGTATATAGTGCTACACAGCATCCCCCCCCCCCGTGTATATAGTGTTACACAGCAATCCCCCCTCCAAAAAAGAAATATTGTACTTACCTTCCCCCGTTCCTGCAAAGGATAGAGCGCTGCACTACCTTGCGGGCGGGATGCATGCGCAGACCAGCGTGATGCAGTGATGTCATCACGCTGGCCTGCGCAGGGAGTCTTCTCAGCATCTTATAGGCTGCAGGCCTAATTTGCCTGCAGCCTATAGTAATCATTTATATCTGCGTCCTGAGGACACAGATACAAGTGAATGTGGCTGTTGCTAGCACCGGGGACCCCTCCAGTGCAAGGGACGCCACTGCATCTGCCCGCCGCTCATGACCGTGCGTGGGCTTTAAAGTTTCTGAGCCCCCCTATCATAGGACCGTGGAAGGGAACACTGGTCGGAACACAGTGAATAGCAGCTTGCTGCGTTTGAGGCTGCTTAGCCGCAGACCATTCAGAGAGCCGATGCTGACTCCTGTCCACCACAAAAAGTGCCTAGAATGGGCAGTGAGCATCAGAACTGGACCATGGAGCAATGTAAGAAGATGGCTTCATCAGATGAATCATATTTTCTTTTACATCTTGTAGACTGTTGGGTGTGTGTGTGTGTCGCTAACATGGTGAAAAGATGACACCAAGATGCATGGTAAAAAGGCTTTTGAGGTTAAGGAGATCCTGGACACCAAAAAAGTAAGAGGAAGAACCTTTTATTTAGTAGATTGGAGGGAGCTTAGTCCAGAAGAGAGGTCCTGGGAGCCAGAGGAGAATCTCAATGCTCCTACCCTCATTAAGAAGTTTCTCTCTCGTTCTGGTCCCAAGAGGAGGGGGTGTAAGAGGGGGGATACGATAACGTCCGTGGTCGCTGACCACAAACCCCTCCCATCCTGTCGAGCCCTTCTCTCCAGAGATGTCTGCACATGCAGCCATCCTGTTCCGCAGCCATCACTAGGGTGCGCTCGCGAGCTCAGTCCAGCCTTAAGGAGCCAGAGCGTACACATGTGTGAGATTTAGCTGATTGCTCCAAGATCACCCTGGACTATAAGAAGGGCTCTGCCCCTCTCTGCATTGCCTGAGCTTTGTTGTCGTTACCCTAGTGTGTCTTTGCAAATGGTCTCCTAAGTGTTTTCCAGTTCCCATTGTTTCCCATTCCTGCTACCTGTAACCTGTATCCCGTGCTATCCTGGTCCAAGTGCCGTATTGAGTTGGAGTCGTGCTGCGCTGAGTACCATGCCTGTCCTGTTACACTACGCCTGGTGCCTGCCTGCTGCCTAGTCCCAGCCAAACCTGTCTTGCTACTGTCTGAGCTACCACAAGTACACCTATACGAACTATAGACTATGACCTGTGTCCTGTTGGCCAGCTGCCATACCGTTAAGGTGGTACGGCCCAGTGGGTCCACGTACCCAACATGACAGCATCTAAAGGACTACTGTGACAAAGGAGGAGAGTCTAATGATGTGCATTTTTTCAGGTACCTTTTATTACCAAGATACAGAGTAATAATCAATGTCAAACAAATAGTAGCCCAGAAGGCCCTTACATATAGTACACACCATTTCTTTTGTCTTTCAATAGGAAAAGTGATAGGCACTTTTATAGGTGCGTGGCATATAATTAATTACATGAACCACTGTAAAAATCAAACTGTTATAATATAGGCATATCTGGCACTTGTGATTATGGATAATTTAATATACACTGCCATATAGAGACATACTGACATACCTATAATTGAGACTGAAGAAAAAAGTTTTAGAAGGTAAAATCGCATGTAATGCTGGGTCACCACTGTGTTAACCACTGATTGCTTATGGCAGTATAGGAAACTATGACATCATCATTAATACAAGTTATGCAGAAAATGTACCCACTGTGAGCCGGTACTACATAGGTGCCCCATACATATAATCGCCTGGGCTGACGGTTTTAAGCTACATTGTGGGCCTAATCAAGCCCCCCAGGGCTGTCCTGTGTAATCCCCTGTTAGGGCATGCTAAGTCTGATGCACTGAAAAATTATACCATAGAAGACTACACCCTGAAATGCAAAAACAGGACCTCACACAGCAATGTCAGGGAAAAAAATAAAAACTTGTAGCTCTCAGAATGCAAAAACAAAAAAATCTGCTGCTGCGTCCTCAATGCTTAAATGAGTCGCCTCCATAAGGGGTTAAAGAAAGCTTTTGCATACAATATAGAACCCTGATTCTAAGAAAAGTTACTTTGAAACACATCTGCTGACATCATGTGAAACATGATTATGAACACACAAAGAAATCACAACAGTAACAATTACTCATTCCACGAAGAGGTTTCATAGGAGCCCCAAACAGAAAAATATGTAAAGTATTTTTCTCATTATAGATACATTTTCTAATTGGATTATTTATAGATTCTACAAAACGCAATTAGGCCCCGTGCACAGGACCGTAGATTTTGTCCCTAATTACGGACCCATTCATTACCTGTCCTATTTTTTTATTTTACGGACCGTGCTCCTATACTTTATAATAGAAGCAAAGCCCGCAAATGTGGATGACTGTCCGCAGCCGGCCGTGCCCATAATCACGGACAGTAATTATGGGCATGGTCGTGCGCATGGGGCCTTATAAAAATGTATCAGACTGACATACCACAGAGCAGTATGCCAGTCTAATACAGCAGTGTAGCTTGTGTTTTATTCTGGGCCATCAAGGCAATACAGGTGGTAGTGCTATCAGGGGCAAAACAGGAGCCAAAACTCCTCTGTCGGCTGCCACTCCCCTGCAACTTGCCAGTTGCTGCATTGGAGGTATGATGCTTCACTTCACTTAATGAAATGAAAGTGCCCCATTTAATAGGCAATAACGTGCAAATCTGGCTCCCAACATGGTTGCTTCCATTTCAAGTAAGTGTAAATGCACAAGTCCCAATTAGGTTTTCATGGACCCACTAAATATATGGTATGGGCCTGAGATGCTACATAACTATTATATTATTCTCCTTAATTCCAAAAAAAGTAGCACACTGTGTGTCACGAAGCGGGTAGTGGACCCACTAAGCCGTACCGCCGTAGTGGGGAGGCAGCTGGCCAAACAACAGGACACCCCAGAAATACAATGCCCCGCACAAGGGTACCTGGATAGTCCAGACGGTGGCCACAGCTCTGGCACAGATGGTGATGGGTGCCGCAGATAGCGCCAAACGTGGCGGATGACACAGGAGCCGCAAGTTGCGACAGACGTGGCGGATTCCACCGGACGTGGCAGATGACACAGAACGTGGCGGATTCCTCCGGACGTGGCAGATGACACAGGATGTGGCGGATTCCTCCGGACGTGGCAGAGGACACAGGACGTGGCGGATTCCTCCTGACGTGGCAGATGACACAGGATGTGGCGGACTCCTCCGGACATGGCAGATGACACAGGACGTGGCACAACTTGATACTAAGGAACAGCACGGGAAACAGGAACAGGGTACAAGGCACGGGTCACAGCAGGAACGGGAAACACTAAGGGACCATTTGCAAGACAGACTGGGAAAACTAACAACGCTCAGGCAAGGATTAGAAGGCCAGGGGCCTTCTTATAGACCAGGAAATCGTGGCAGTTGATGATGATGACTTCCTCCTATTTGCGCGCGCTGGCCCTTTAAGGCCGGGCACGAGCGTGTGCGCGCACCCTACGGGACACAGCCGAACGGAGCGGAAGTGAGCGCTAGCGTCTCCTAGGAAGGAGATGGGGACCAGCGCTCACAGATCCATGGCTGTGGGCGTTGGGAGGTGAGTAAACCCGACGGCCCGTGGCCATGGATGCTACACTGCGCTTAAGACGTATAACAGTCTTCCTCTGGTGCCCACCAAATGTATGCCATATGGTACTAGATTGATGATGATGGGCATAATAGGGATTTCAGGGTCCCCGGCCATTTTCTCATATGGGGCCAAAAAATATTTGTGATAGCAGCAATGGCTGTATTTCTTAACCGTATGGATGTCCACAGGCATAGAGGCAATACATATGGGGAATGGGGGAGGGTAGTTCAGTTTTGTTGGTTTCTTGTTCCCAAGTTAAACGCCCAAAGGACATGAACATATTAATCAGATGCTTTTACATATTATTACTAGGTTAAAAAATGTTTATTGTTTATAGAGCCTATGCCTCCTGGAACCAGAGAGTACTTTTGTGACATTTTCTTGTTTATGAAGTTTGTATCATCTTTATCGTAATTCTACATCTAAAACATTTTATACACATATTATACGCACATATAAATAAAGAAGAATGTGTCCCATCGCTAGGCACTTAATGCTCTGGACAACTGTGTGGGAATTTGTCTATTTTGGATAGGACAGAGAGGGGTAAAGGGAGCGGTTCTGATGTAGTTCCCCATCTTCCTCTCTCATTCAAACTGAGAACGAAGAAAATTCCCACACTCTTCAGAAGACGCAAGCAGGAAGTCCCATTAACCTTTTGTATGCCACAAGGGATGCATGGGAAGGAACTGGTTAATAGATGCAAGACCCTTTCAGTTTGGTTCATTAGTGTTCCCAGACAATTTGCTGGCACAGAGTTGGTCTCACTCTCTCTCCTCTGTTTCTCTGATTTTGTCCCTCCCCCCACCGCTCTGTTTTACCCCCCTTCTCTTTCAACCCTAATGATTCCCACATGGTTCTTGGTATCTCAGCCAAGCCTCCTAGCATTGTCTGAAAACTCCAAATTTAGAAGAAATATGAAAATTGTCAAACAGTCAGTCCTTAGTGGGTAAAACTGAAAACCTCCTAAACTGTCACAGGTCAAGGCAAGAAAAGGAGGGGGTGTCACGTGACTACACCCCCAACCAATGGCATCCCACAATGACCTGACAGATGTGCCTTATAACAGCCCGGCTTCTCTCCCTCCAGCTCATATAAGGTAAAAGAAAAAAGGTCTTTTCCCCCAGATGGTTAGAATCTAATGCAGGAAAGCCCTCATCTCTTACACAGTTTCATGCTTTTGCAACCCAAGGGGATCAAAGTCTCAAGAATGTCTTGGAGAAGGTAAGTCATGATTTTCCAGTAAACTGACCAGCGCACTAGAAGGACAATCCATGATTAGAATTACAACTAACTCTCTTTTATATTGCAGTGTGTTAGGTCAACGTTACAAAGTAACAATATGATAAAATAATCTTTATTATGTTCCAATTACCATTTCTGACTAAAATGTTTTTATAAATGTTTAAAACTATATATGACTTTGAAGAAACGTGTAAGTATACTGCATCCATCAATGGCCTCATAAAGAAACTGTCTAACAATATTATGTAGGGTTCAGTAAACTGAATACTGAAAGTTAGACCACTTTATTACGTACTTCCATTCAAAAATTGGTTACTGAGCAGAGACCCCAGAGGCCACCACTGCAGTAGTGGTGTATGGCTACCTATATAGATCCTTAAAGTAGCTTGTATAGATGTGTTGAGTACATAAAGTTCATAAAGGTCCATAGATTCTGCTGCATGTACTTGCATGTATATACAATTGTAATAATCACAGCTCAGTCCTGCAGTGACCGGCCCTGAGATATCAGCTCGGGTAAACTTACAGGTGTGTATAGTAGCATTATTCATTGTGAAAAGGCATATCTTATAGGCATTTATGACCTAGTCACATAGTTATCTATATCCTAGTCTAATAATCATCTTTCATAGTTGCCAATAACCTAGTTTCATAGTCATATCTTATGGTCATCTATAACCTAGTCTCGTAGTTTTTTTTATCATAGTTATATATAACCTGGTCTCATGGTCATCTATAACATAATCTCAGTCAACTGTCTACAGTCATCTATAACCTAGTCTTAAAGTTATCTATCATAGTCATCTATAACCTAGTCCCATATTCATCTATAACCTAGTCTCATAGTCTTCTCTTATAGTCAAATATAACCTAGTCTCATACTCATCTCCTATAGTTATCTATAACCTAGTTTTATAGTCATCAATAACCTAGTCTCATAGTCACCTCTAAGGGTATGTGCACACGCAAACTCCAAAACTTCTGAAAATACGGAGCTGTTTTCAAGGGAAAACAGCTCCTGATTTTCAGAAGTTTTTAAGCCACTCGCGTTTTTCGCAACGTTTTTTACGGCCGTTTTTTAAGCTATTTTTCTATAGAGTCAATGAAAAACAGCTCCAAAAACCTCTCTAGAAGTGACATGCACTTCTTTTTCGCTGGCGTTTTTTTACGCGGGCGTTTTAAAAAAAAATGGCCTGTCGAAACAGAACGCCGTATTTCCCATTGCAATCAATGAGCAGATGTTTGGAGGCATTCTGCTTCCGATTTCTTGGGCGTTTTCCAGCCGTTTATGGCCCGAAAAACAGCAGAAAATAAGCCGTGTGAACATATCCTTATAGTCATAAGCTAGTCCTATAGACTTTTATCATAGTTATCCATAACCTGGTCTCATGTTCATCTATAACATAGTCTCAGAGTCAACTCTTTATAGTCTTCTATACCCTAGTCTTATAGTTATCTATCATAGATATCTATAACCTCATCTATAACCTAGTCTCATAGTCCTCTCTTGTAGTCATCTATAACTTAGTCTCATATTCATCTATCATAATCATCTATAACCTAGTCCCAGACCTCTTTTATAGTCATATATAACCTTGTCTCATAGTCATCTCCTAAAGTCCTCTATAACCTATCCTCGTAGTCATCTATCTTAGTCATCTATTACCTAGTCTCACAGTCATCTATAACCTAGTTTTATAGTCATCTCTTATAGTCATCTATAACCTAGTCTCATATTCATCTCTTATAGTCACCTATAACCTAGTCTAATAGTTATCTCTTATAGTCATCTATAACCTAGTTTTATAGTCATCTCTTATAGTCATCTATAACCTAGTCTCATATTCATCTCTTATAGTCACCTATAACCTAGTCTAATAGTTATCTCTTATAGTCATCTATAACCTAGTCTCATAGTCATCTATACCCTAGTCTCATAGTCATCTCTTATAGTTATCTATAACCTAGTCTCATAGTCCTCTCTTATAGTATAGTTATCTATAACCTAGTCTCATATTCATCTCTTATAGTATAGTCATCTATACCCTAGTCTCATAGTCATCTCTTATAGTTATCTATAACCTAGTCTCATAGTCCTCTCTTATAGTATAGTTATCTATAACCTAATCTCATATTCATCTCTTATAGTATAGTCATCTATAACCTAATCTAATAGTTATCTCTTATATTCATCTATAACCTAGTCTCATAGTCATCTCCTATCGTCAACTATAACCTAGTTTAGTAGTCATCTATCTTAGTCATCTATAACCTAGTCTCTTAGTCGTCTTTGACCTAGTCTTATAGTCTTCTCTCATAGTCATCTATAGCCTAGTCTCATAGTCAACACTCATATTCATCTATTTACCTTGTATCTTAGTCAACTATGATAGTCATGAATAACCTAGTTTCATAGTCATCTCTCATAATCATCTATAACCTAGTCACATAGTCATCTATAACCTGGACACCTAGTTATCTCTCATAGGAATATATAACCTAGTCTCATAGTCATCTCTTACAGTCATCTGTAACTTAGTATCTAAAAGCATGTTCAGTTGCTCCACCTGTTGTTCTGTATCCCTGAAAAAACAATTCTATCCGCTGCTCTAACATACGATTTTCACAGGTCCCTGTCTGTATGTAACTTAAAGTCTTGCCTTCCTGTCTATTCAAACCACAAGTCTCTTCTTCTTTCATGCTTTCCATTCACTGTCTAGACTCCAGCATCACTACAGACCCTCAGCTGCTGCTGTCTAATAGCCATGAAGTGGTTGTGTTTATATCTGTTTTCAAAGTATGTTAAAAGTCCAATATGCCTTTATGGCTGAAAGTAACAAAATAGAACCCAAAGAGCCCAAGTAATCTTGTAGTAATATTAAATAAATAAACTATTCACATAAGGAGCCAACATGTTGTGAGCAAATACTACTTCTTAAAGGGGTGCCCCAGTACATTAGAAATAAAGCTAACTCCAGAGAGCATTTTATTTGCTGCTAGTCCATTGTATATTTTCTATTGCAATTCATCCCCGAGAGCAAAATTTTGGGTTCACATCTACAGTTGCTGTATTTGTTTGTATACAGGGCATCCACAAAGAAGTAATATGCACATAAAGTTATGTTCATTCCTCTTCCATATATGCCCTGTTTGCTCCAAGATCTGCTCGTGTGGACTGTATTGCTATATACAATATATATATTACAAATCATAGGCATGATCTGTTTTATGCACAGGGTCTAGAGAATTGCACTATTATAATACACTGATGTGAGTCAAACAATTCTGTGTAAAGAGTGAGACATGTCTCTATTGCTATAAGAAATATTCCATTGCTACACACTGCATAGTAAGACCTCCTTGCTACCTACCATTATCATATTTCCTCTCCTGTAATTTATGGAGAATTACACAATGACATTTATTGCAGCGCAGTTGATAAGACTGAATGCATTTCCTTAAAATGAGTGGGATTTTCTCTGCCAAACCTTGCAGCAACTTGCTCAGGAGTGGGACATAGTCTTGGCAGCGAAAGGCCTCGGCAGCTGCTCCAGATGCGACCACTTTAACCACTGGAAAAACCCTGAGGCTTTCACCATCATGCATAGACTGGCGAAGTTTAGAGATTTCCCAAAAACATTATGATCTTATTCCTTTGTATATCAGAGAGCATTTGGGTGTTCTAGGTGAACATCCACTGCTAGGGTGCAGTTTAATAGAAGGAGCTTATTTTCTTCAGACTTTGAGTAACTCATGATAAAGTAAATAAATGATTCAATTACTCTGAGAATTAGTTACATGATTAATTTACAATGTACCGAAATACTAAAAATCTATCTATCTATCTATCTATCTATCTATCTATCTATCTATCTATCTCATATCTATCTATCTATCTATCTATCTATCTATCTATCTATCTATCTATCTATCTATCTATCTATCTATCTATCTATCTATCTATCTATCTAAATCACATAAACACAACAAAAATTTGAACAGCACATTCCAACAAAATGATACAAAATGTGTATGCAGGTGCAAGAACACCTGTGACTGCAAATTTATACAGCAGAAAAATAAATGGCGACAGCACACTGAGAACACTAATGCCACCTAAACCACTAAATATAAATAAATTTGCATTACTGCTAAATCTACTTATAATAGGGAGGTTCGTAGTGCACATTTTGATAAAAAACAATACAGACAATGCAATCAAGAATATTGCTTTCTTCCTAGAACATCATGCAGCTCTCACTTTCTACCATTCATTTTGTTTACATAGTCCTTCGAGTTATGTCAGTGGTTAAATTGGTTATTATAAGCAAGAGATTAAATCCTTTGAAGCAAAGGGTCAACTGCTACATCAGTAGGATCTCTTCTGTTTCTTAAATGGTTGTTCTTCTATGACATTAGATACTAAAACCTATAGTAGAGACCTAGGGGACCAATATAGACTTATATAAATATAAAACGTGCAGGCTGTTCTTATATGTTGAGCTACTCACAGATGTAAAGAGGTTTCCACATTCTGTATAATAATCCAAATTTTTTTTGCCACGATTATAACCATTTTTCGCACTTGGATTAATCACATAGAACAGAACCGGTCCTGCTGTGTATCTACAATGCAAATGCTAGAGAGTTTCTAAGAATATGTAAATACTTTGGCATGATACAACATACATTCCATGTTCCCACAAAATTCATGTTTGGGGTCTGTGGTTTGGATTACTCCATCACTTCCTGCTGCTCTCATCGATGACCCTCCATTCCACAACATGCGAAGCGTCCTCTCTCACATGCTCCCTGACCTCTCATCTCTTTTCAGTTGTTTTTATCCCATCAAGAATGTAACTTGTAAACAGAACAGTTAAGTGTCTGTGTCACACGCTCCCTATTTCCTTTACAAACTAATTAACCCCATGCTAGTAGAGGTAACCCCATGCTTGTCGATTTAGCCCCATGCTAAAACGGGGTCATGCGTGCTCTTTTTCCCCCATTCAGTTACATACTTCAATAACTGTTTGTACTGCTTATATCTACCCCTATGGTCTACCAGGCAGGGAAATTAGGTTACTTATGATGTGGTTTGCTTTATCCGTATGCTTGAACTTATCCATGAAAACAAATGCTGTTTCTAGGGTGGGCCTGGGCCGGCATGCTAGTCATGTGTGACTGAATCCATGATCACAGTAAATCTGTTTATTTCATATTTTTCTGTTTCAGTATTATGAATATATTCAAAGCGATTACACATTATTCTATGGTATAAAATATCTCGAAAGCTTTATATTACTACCTCAACTATCTAAAAAGGACCATATTCCTTCCCCCCTAAATCCAGTTTGCAAAATCTTCATTTCTTTACTCAATCCCAAAATCTGTTTAGACTGTAACCTTCTGTCGGCAGGGCACTCTTCTGCTGTGTCTTGTCACTGTTACATTTTGTACACCTTGTAGTGCGCCACAAAATATGAGGGTGCTATATAAATAAAACTAACAATATAAACATGATACTAGACATTAAGGAGTACTTTATATTTTGCCAAACGCCATCTCTCATGTATAATTGATTTAGACAATCATATAAGTGTCACACTCTACCTATCTTCTGGCCAGTGGAGTCTGATGGGAATCTCGGATCATTGCAACCAGATCCCTTAATGTAACAATCCCAACATTTTCCATGGCAAACTCAAACTGATTCAAAGTTGCTTGGTTACAGCACTTGCAATATATCCTATATATTGATATATCTGTATACCCACTCCTCAGAGGTGTGTGTGTGTATATATATATATATATATATATATATATATATATATATATATATGTATATGCCAGTGGCAGTTAGTGTAACGTTGCATAAACCTTGTGGTAACCACCAAGAAAAGCAACACATTATAGAAATCGTGTGCACACCCGCAATAGATAAAAAAAATATGCATACTTTATTGCATAAGCCAAGAGACATATATAAAAAAGGAATGTTAAAACAATTAAAGAGGCTAAAACTGTCTAGATGTTATTGAAATAATATAATCCCACAATAGTGCTCACTTCTAAAAAGGTAAATTATGACCAGGCAGGTTCCAAAAACCATCAAAGCATGTGGCAGTTTTGCAGTTATTGCAGAAACAAACGCACCAAAACCACAGTGTAAGGCCACGTTCAGACGTGGCAGAATTTTTCTGCTGCAAATGTTGGTGCAGATTTGGAGCAATTACGCAACGAATCTGCACCAACATTTGCATATTTGACAGGTAATTCAGACGTTGCAGATATCACGGCAGACTTGCCACAGATTTCAGTTTTTGCATTGCAAAGTCTGAAATCTGCAGTGAAATTCCGCTGCTTCTCTGCAACATAATGAGCATACTGCGGAGGGAAAATTCTGCACCGCAGCCGGATTTCCGCACAGTTATTTTCCGCAACGTCTGAACTACGTTTCCTAAAACGTATAGAAACAAATGTAAAAAACGGCTGCTGCAGAATTCCACTGCGGACTGTCCAGAGTGGTATTCAACAGCAAGTCCGCCACGTCTGAACGTGGCCAAAAAAAGCATCCTAATGGCAATGTCCCACAGAAAAATAAATGCGGACTGATCCTCTTACACTAAGGCCAGATTCACACGAACGTGGAGAAACGCAGACTGATAAAACAAAGTCTTTTACTAGCACATTGCTCGTTAAAAATTGTGTTGTTCTTCAACAATCTTAAGGGTTTTTTTTGTTTTTTTTTAAACCTACCTGGTCATACCTTATTGTTGGTCAGCACTTTTGTGGGATTATATTATTTCAATATACTCTGAGTTTTTAGTCTTTTTAATTGTTTTTAACCTTTCTTTTTTATATATGTCTCTTGGCTTGAGCCATAAGGAATGAATATTTTTTCCTCTATTGTGGGTGCACACACGATTGCTATAATGTCTTGATTTTCTTGGTGGTCACTAATCTGTTAGACACATATGTAGCCCTCCAGTTCCTATTAGCTGTGCCCGCCCTGACCTTTTTGTAGTTACGCATGAACCTTGTGATTTAATTGTTTTATATCTAAATGATACAGTAGCTTAATAGCTATCAAAGGTGGTAGCCAACTGCAACTTTTGTTGGCTGTTCCATTGCAATCGTATTCATTGTTACAATCCGTGCAGTCCTATGGCATGTGGCTTTGAATTGGATTCTCACATTATTGCAGGTCCAAAGTCAGAGTGCGGATCATAAATACCAGGGTCCCCTTAACCCCATTTTACAGTAGCAAAATTAAATCAATTACTGAAAGCAAAGTACTGTTCTAGAACGTAACTTGTTATTCTGCACATTAAAATACATTCACCACTAGCAAGGTATCTCCTAGGTATAAACTTGCCCTTATGTCACATGTACAGGACCCCAGAAAGCTGAGATACGATGAGTTGTTTGGTGGGTTCACACTGTAGAGCTGCTTTAGATGTCCATATGCCTGCCTGTCACATGGAGAGAACAATGTGGACTTTAGACTGACTAACAATATAGCTCTGGGTACAAAATATATTGTTTTTACATTTGACCCTGTATAGCTGCTATTATGCATTATAAAGAAGGAGAAAATCACTGTGACCAGTGTTCCCTCCATATAACAAGTAGGCACAGGGGCAGCTATAGCTTCTCTACAACGTACGGACCTGACAAACAACTCCGCATATCTCAGCTTCCTAGACTCCTATAAGCGTTACATGAGAATGTGGGATATTGGGGTTCACTGCAGTCACACCTGAATTTTTTACGTTTTTAGAAGAGGGTATTATGGTTTATTTTACGGAACTGAAATAGCAAAATGACATAGCCAAAAGGGCATCAATGACCATTGACACAGACAAAATCTCAAATGTAAGCAAACTGTGGAGCAAGAGCTACCTAGCCTATTATTTGAAATAAAATATAATAATATCTGGTTAAAATGTTATCCAAAATACATATAGCCAAGTAGCTGTAGATCTTGCCAATAGCTCATAACTGCCTCACATTTTTGCTCTATCCCCAAAAATCTCATACAAGTAAAGAAGAATAAAGAGTTAGCACATGCCCCCAGCAGACTGGCTTAGTGCCCAAGGGGGATTTGAAGTGTTTGAAGTACCAAGAAACTGACCATAAAAGGAAGAGATATTTTTCTTCAGTCTGGTTAATGGAAAAAGAAAAAGTTATTTTTAGTTAGAGGTCTGGCGGGATCGGAGGAGCTGCATAGTGTGATAATGATCTAGAGCCAGTGCATGACACTTTAATACACTCATATACATCAAGAAAGTACACCAATGTCACCAGTGGATCACGGATTACAGAAGCAAGACCACTAGAATGGAACCTCTCTCTGGAAAAGATTTCATTATTATTATTTCATGAAATTACTTATCATTTATGTTTAGAAGGAGCACAGAATAATCTTATGCAGTATACTGAAAATTGCTACTTTTAACAATGCAATGAACTTACTATATAGAGTAGCAAAATCTAAAAGTCCATCTAGAGAAGATATAGCTCAATCAATCTAGCAACAGATATACTAACAGATTATATTAGAGGAGTCAGTGGTTCTATATATTCTAGACTTGTCCATATCAACATCTCATTAGTTTTGCTGCCCCCTATATTCCAGAATAGCTTCTATACCATCTTGTGAGCAATATTACACTTGGCCCCACAGTAGCCAAAATAACTTCATGTTTCTGCCACAATGCCAATCCAGATTTTTAATTCTGGCTGTTCTTAGGTTTAGAATATGTCCAGTGATTTCAAGTTGGCAAGTCAAGTGGGCCAGTCGAGTGCCTTTTTAGGTGGAAGCCTATGGTGCCAAACTCATAATGTAACCCTGCTGCATTTTTCTCAGTTTAGTTTGCGGTATATGTCGAAATAGCTTTATAGGTTTCCAATGGTGTCAGTTTGATATATTTATAATCAGCCAATACCCAAATGCTCCTTTTTAGGGTTTAGTGTTTTATGTAGACATATAAGTTGATCGATCCCTGAAAAGTTGCACATGGTCGTGAAATAAATCTAGAACCGTAGGTTTGCTTATGTCAGTCATTCCATGTGTCAGAACTGACAGAACTTACAAATCTGGCATGTTTCATCTAGGGAAATCTGATGCATGTTTTAGGGAATTGTGGGAAATGCTAAAATAAATGCGACAGCAGCAGGGCTTAATGTCTAAGGCAATGTGGGTAGCTGAATCTAATGATGATATTTTTCCCTAGAGGGAGAACAGACGGGAACCAGCTGTTGCCCATATGCTCAGAAAGTTTTCCCAAAACCTTAGAGTTTGTAAAAATAAAGATACGTGAGATATAGCCTTTTCTTGCCCCCCCCCCCTTATCCATAATAAAAGCAATGACCTAGGGGTCAAATTTTCAGGAAAACACTCATCATCCTTAAAGACAAGATTTGGACAACCACCAAATTTTTTGAGGGAACCTAATTTAATGTCAACAAGGCAAAAAAAATCCAGATTGTGTCACTCCTACAAATACCACTCATATCATGAAACAATTTGGCCCAGTGAGGGTATGTTCACACGGCCTATTTACGGACGTAAATCGGGCGTTTTTCCCCCGAATTACGTCTGAAAATAGCGCCTCAATAGCGCTGACAAACATCTGCCCATTGAAAGCAATGGGCAGACGTTTGTCTGTTCACACGAGGCGTGTATTTACGCGCCGCTGTCAAATGTCGGCGCGCAAATAGACGCCCGCGTCAAAGAAGTGACCTGTCACTTCTTTGGCCGTAATTGGAGCCGCTATTCATTGACTCCAATGAATAGCAGCGCTAATTACGGCCGTAATTGACGCGGCGTTCAAGCGCCTGCACATGCCGGTACGGCTTAAATTACGGGGATGTTTTCAGGCTGAAACATCCCCGTAAATTCAGCCGTTACGGACCCCCGCCGTGTGAACATACCCTTAGGATTCCAGGGCAATGATGATGTATAGAGAGCTGTTTGAGATGTCTGAGAAATCGCTAACTCAGACATAGTAGAGTGCTTCCAATTCTTGAAGCAGATGTGATGAGAGAGGTGGAGAGAAGCCAATTTGTATCCAGCAAAGAATGTTCTATTGATTCCTTCCAGATCCAGAGAAGGCAGAATCTTTAGATCACAATACAGCCAGGGAGCCTCTAGCAGGGACAATGCACATCTGTAATTGCATCAGTGGCGGACACAGACTGCAAAAGGCCCCTGTGCAGATAATGTGCCAGGGCCCCCCCCCCCCACCCCGCAAACTTCTCATGGCCGACGGTCCGCTTTCAGCTGCATCGCTGGGTCTCCTAAGTGACCCAACAATGCAGCACTAGCAGCCGGGGCGTCACTAAGGCTGGGTTCACACACACACTATTTACGGACGTAATTTGGGCGTTTTAGCATTGAATTACATCCGAAAATGCGGCTCAAAAGCGTCGGAAAACATCTGCCCATTCATTTGAATGGGTCTTACGATGTTCTGTGCCGATGGTCATTTTTTTTTACGCGCCGCTGTCGAAAGGCGGCGCGTAAAAAACTGCCTGTCACTTCTTCAGATGTAAATGGAGCCGTTTTCCATGGACTCCATGGAAAACCAGCTTCAATTACTTCCGTAGTGGACGCAGCAAAAGACGCCTGCACATGCCATTACGGCTGAAATTACGGTGCTGTTTTCTCCTGAAAACAGCACAGTAATTTCAGCCGTAACAGACGCTGCCGTGTGAACATACCCTCAGGGCTTAAAATGTCCGGGAAATAGCCCCAATACATATGTGTCCGCCCCAAAAAAAAGTGTGTGTATAGGAGACAGCATAGCATATCTATAGCACTACGACCCTATAAACTATGGATAGGATTAGATACAGTGGCTGAGCAGACAGTATCACACATGATAGGATTAGATACAGTGGCTCAGAAGGCAGTATCACACATGATAGGATTAGATACACAGCTCAGCAGACAGTATCACACATGATAGGATTAGATACAGTGGCCCAGCAGACAGTATCACACATGATAGGATTAGATACAGTGGCTCAGCAGACAGTACCACACATGATAGGATTAGATACAGTGGCTCAGCAGACAGTACCACACATGATAGGATTAGATACAGTGGCTCAGCAGACAGTATCACACATGATAGGATTAGATACAGTGGCTCAGCAGACAGTACCACACATTATAGGATTAGATACAGTGGCTCAGCAGACAGTATCACACATGATAGGATTAGATACAGTGGCTCAGCAGACAGTATCACACATGATCGGATTAGATATAGGGCCCAGCACAGTATCATACATGATTGGATTAGATACACAGCTCAGCAGACTGTATCACACATGATAGGATTAGATACAGGGCCCAGCTCGCTGACATTGCGGCTCCAGCGCTGGACCCAGGAAAGGTAAGAATAATAATTTTGCTTCTTTATGTGTTACTGATTATTTTTGTGTGTTTGTGTTTTTTTTACAGGTTCGGTTGTTGGACTTCGGATACGAGGACTTCAATGACGGCGTTTTTTTTATTCTCAATAAAATGGTTAATGAGGGTTGTGTTTTTATTTCAATAAAAAAAATTTCTATGTGCTTGTATCTTTTTAAACTTTATTATCACCGCCTTAGTAATGGCCGCTGGCTGATTGACAACCTCCATTACTAAGGCGAGGCTTAATGTTAGCCGGTGCAGAGTCTACACTAACCCCCATTATTACCCCGGTACCCACCGCCACCAGGGGTACTGGGAAGAGCCGGGTACAAACCAGTACCCGACCAGCTGTAGTGACGGGCAGGCACCGGGGTGGCCGCAGGCTGGTAGTATTAGGCTGGGGAAGGCCAAAAACAGTGGCCCTTCCCACCCTTGTAATGCTGCCTGCTGCTGCTGTGTTGTATCTGGCTGGTTATGAAAATTGGGGGGGACCCGACATCGTTCTTTCCAATTATTTTTTAAATGACGTGGCGTCCCCCCCATTTTCATAACCAGCCAGATACAATAAAGCAGCAGCAGCCTAGCATCACCAGGGTAGGAAGGGCCACTGTATCTGGCCTTTCCCCTCCTGATAATACCAGCCTGCGGCCACCCCAGTGGCCGACCATCACTACAGATGGTCAGGTACTGGATCGTACCCGGCTCTTCCCAGCACCCCTGGTGGCGGTGGGTACCGGGGTAATAAAGGGGGTTAGCACTAAGCCCTGCCTTAGCAATGGATGCTGTCAATCAGCCGGCGGCCATTACTAAGGCGGTAGTAATATAGTTTAAAAAAAACCACAAAGACATAGAAAAAATATTTTATTGAAATAAAAAAAAAAAACACAACCCTCATTAACCATTTTATTAATAAAAAAAAAAGCTGTCATCGAAGTAGTCCTGGAATCCGCCGTAGTCCAACGACCGAACCTGTAAGAAAACACACAAAAAATGATTAGTAACACATGTGTTAGGGTATGTGCACACACACTAATTACGTCCGGAATTGACGGACGTATTTCGGCCGCAAGTACCGGACCGAACACACTGCAGGGAGCCGGGCTCCTAGCATCATAGTTATGTACGACGCTAGGAGTCCCTGCCTCGCTGCCGGACAACTGTCCGGTACTGAAAACATGATTACAGTACAGGACAGTTGTCCCACAGCGAGGCAGGGACTCCTAGCGTCGTACATAAGTACGACGCTAGGAGCCCGGCTCCCTGCAGTGTGTTCGGTCCGGTACTTGCGGCCGAAATACATCCGTCACTTACGGACGTAATTAGTGTCTGTGCACATACCCTAAGGCTTAGATACAGGGCCCATGTGTGATACTGTCTGTGGGACCCTGTATCTAAGCCTACCACAAGGTAGGCTTAGATACAGGGTCCAGCAGACAGTAATCTTATACAGTATAAGATTACTGTGTGCTGGGGCCCTGTATCTAAACCTACAGTGTGGTAGGCTTATATACAGGGCCCATCAGACAGGATCACACATGGGCCATGTATCTAAGCCTACCATGTGATTGGCTTAGATACAGGGCCCAGCAGACAGGATCACGCATGGGCCATGTATCTAAGCCTACCATGTGATTGGCTTAGATACAGGGCCCAGCAGACAGGATCACGCATGGGCCATGTATCTAAGCCTACCATGTGATTGGCTTAGATACAGGGCCCAGCAGACAGCATCACACAATCTGTGATCCTGTCTCATGGGCCCCCTAAGCCTGCTACATCGTAGGCTTAGGGGTTGTGCAGTCCCTAAACATTGATGGCCTATCCTCAGGATAGGCCATCAATAGCTGATGTGTCGCCCGGGACCCGCAAATCAGCTGTTTTGAAGGGGCCGCAGCACTCGTACGAGAGCTGCTTCCCCTTCATTTCACTACTCGCCCACACTGTGAATCGCCGAAACCGATTCACAGTGTGACCGGAATGAAGTGACAGGAATGAAGGGGAGCAGCTCTCGTACGAGTGCTGCGGCCCCTTCAAAACAGCTGATTGGCGGGTCCCAGGAGTCGGACCCCGCCAGTCAGGGCTATCTTACCTTCCTCTTCGGCCGCGGCGGGAGTTCTGTAGTCTCGATGCTGTGCGCGGCGGCATAGCGCTGTGACGTCATGCGCTGCGCACAGCGCCTGACGTCAGGACCTCCGCTGCGATCCGGAACCAGGAAGGTAAGTAAAGTATGTTACTATAGTAACAGGGGCCCGCGGCCCGAGTTACTATAGTAACTTTTTATTGATGTGGTGCGGGGGGCCGTGGGCCCCCCTGGCTTCGGGGCCCGGTCGCAATTGCGACCGCTGCGACCCCTATAGCTACGCCAGTGGTCCACGGGCCTCTGTCTCAGTCCTCAGCATCGCGCAGCTGAGAACTGAGTCGGCCAGCAGAGGAACGGGCCCCCTTCCCACGCGGGGCCCTTGTGCAGCTGCACCGGCTGCACATGCGGTATGTCCGCCCCTGAATTGCATTCTTATTTACAGTGGAATTACAGTGTTTTTTCCATAGTACTCATGCTCTGAGACACTACAAACCTCCCTAAAATCCCTAGGTCTTGCTCTGCAGACCATAGTTCCTCTATATATTCGTTCCATATTTGAGAGGCCCTGTGTAAGAAGTCAATGTTAGGCTCTCTTCACACTAGTGTTTGTTCCTAAAGGTCCTCTTACATGGTTCAACATGGGCTGTGTAAACGAGCGCCGATCAACGAGACAGCTCGTTGATCAGCGCTTGTTTGCTCCTTTCACAAGGAGCTAGTATGGGGATGTGCGCTTGTTACTACAAATTCTGTTAGGTGGCTTTATTAGAAAAACATAGAGAAACATTTCCCTTAAGGCCCCTTTTAATTTTACTAGGGTTTTTCTGATTGCAGACGCCCTCCTTTGGCTTCAATTAACCTTTCTTTCTCCATTGTTTTTGATATGCAGAATATTGTAGTCTGTTATGTTGCTCTACTCAGTCAGACAAAAAGGGTTTAAAGTAATAACAGCCAATCATGGAGGCTCCTGGCAGCAGATTTCCCTATGATCAGCTCATTTTTGCGGTACCTGTCCCTTAGAAAAGGGTTATCCAAACTCGATAACACCTCTAGCTTCTCCCGACTCCCGCATAAACTTGCACGCTCAACACGGCCAAGCTTGCATGTGGATTTTATTGGGGAGATGGGAAAAACTCACTGCTAGTCACCTCTGGTAGCAACTCATATCACATGGGAAGGATCCACATCTTCTGTCGAGATAGAACAGGGTAGCCCCCATACAAATTAGTTTGTCTGCCAATATCACTGAAATTGGTGGGTTCTGTTGAGTTTTGTCTAATGTGTATGAGTACCTTAAAGAGGCTCTGTCACCAGATTCTCAAATCCCTATCTCCTATTGCATGTGATCGGCGCTGCAATGTAGATAACAGTAACGTTTTTTATTTTTTTTAAAACGTTCATTTTTGGCCAAGTTATGAGCTATTTTATATATATGCAAATGAGCTTTGAAATGGACAACTGGGCGTTTTTTTTTCGTATGTCCAACTGGGCGTGTATTGTGTTTTTAACTGGGCGTGTTTTACTTGTTTTACTAACTGGGCGTTGTGAATAGAAGTGCATGATGCTGACGAATTAGTGACCAGTCAGCATCATGCACTCCTCTCCATTCATTTACACGCAGCATCACGTTCTTACTAGAACGATGTGCAGCCACATACACAAGTGTCCTGATAATGAATACACATGACCTCCAGCCTGGACGTCATGTGTATTCAGAATCCTGACACTTCTGAATCTTTTCTGTGAGATTCCAGCAAGCCACGCGTAATCTCGCGAGATTACGAGGTAAACGAGATTTCGTTTCCCTTGCTGGAAATCTCACAGAAAAGATTCAGAAGGGTCAGGATTCTGAATACACATGACGTCCAGGCTGGAGGTCATGTGTATTCATTATCAGGACACTTGTGTATGTGGCTGCACATCGTTCTAGTAAGTACGTAATGCTGCTGTGTAAATGAATGGAGAGGAGTGCATGATGCTGATTGGTCACTGATTCGTCAGCATCATACACTTCTATTCACAACGACCAGTTAGTAAAACAAGTAAACACGCCCAGTTAAAAACACAATACACGCCCAGTTGGACATACGAAAAAAAACACGCCCAGTTTTCCATTTCAAAGCTCATTTGCATATATATAAAATAGCTCATAACTTGGCCAAAAAGGAACTTTTTAAAAAAAACAAAACGTTACTGTTATCTACATTGCAGCGCCGATCACATGCAATAGGAGATAGGGATTTGAGAATCTGGTGACAGAGCCTCTTTAAGTCAATGTAGCAATGCACACACATTTATTTTTATATAAATATTTCAGATATGTAAAATGTTTTATTTTTATCCATGCTCAGTCTGTGTTCTCTCCAAAATGATCAGTCTCTTATTTGTATTTATATCCATGTCTGTAATTATTCTATATTTTTGAGACCAACACAAAAAAAATCATTGTGGACACAGTAGGTAGATGAATATGTACCTTAATACAGACACTATGGAATCATGTTTGGTGTCCATATTTGGCACCATGTGTTTCCTCCACATTTAAATATGATCGTGTGAGCAATGCCTGATACATATATAGCTGTAGATAAGTTAGTATGATAGTCAACCACCGAGGTTAAACTACTGTACAATTTACCAGCCTTCTCATTTTGTCAGCTTTTGCCAAAAGACAATGGAAATCTTAGTTTATATGTTGCAGTTGCCCATCCTGTTGGAGGTCTTATTACGCAGAGAACACATAATGTTTGCTCATCTGTCTTGTAGTTATGACCGGGATTTTATACATTATATAACATGGGTTTGATTAGTGACCTTAGTTTGTTTGAGCTTTTCATCATGCATCATACAGAGCATCTATCATACATATGTTAACATATTACATATATGTTAATTAACCATAGAGTAGATTAGCTTGTCACCAAATATACTATATGGACAAAAGTATTGGGACACACCTATTAATCATTGAATTCAGGTATTTCATTCTGTCCCATTGCCACAGTTGTATAAAACCAAGCACCTTGCCATGCAGTCACCTTTACAAACATTTGTGAAAGAATGGGTAGTTCTATAGAGCTCACTGAATTCGAAAATGGTGCTGTAATAGGATGCCACCATGGCATCAAGTCAGTTCATTACATTTCTTAGAATTTCCTCTTAGATATTTCATAATCAACTGTGAGTGGTGTTATGGCAAAGTGGAAATGTTTAGGAACCACAGCAAATCATCCACGAAGTGGCAAACCTCGTAAAGTTACAGGGTGGGGTCGCTGAGTGGTGAAGCACATAGTGTATAAAAGTTGCCAAAGTCCTGCTGACTCAACTGCAGAGCTCCAAACCTTCTCTGGCATTAACATTCGCACAAAAACTGTGGGCTGGGAACTTCATGGCATAGGATTCCATTGCCGAGCAGCTGCATAAAAGCCTTACGCCCCCAAGCATAATGTCATGCGTCAGATGGAGTGGTGTACAACATGCCGCCACTGGACATTGGAGCACAGAGCCCTGACCTCAACCCCAAAACCCTTTTCTCCAACATCAATGTCTGAACCCACAAATACTCTTCTGGCTGAATGGGAAAAATTCCCACACTCTAAAATCTTGTAGAAATCCCTCCCAGAAGAGTGTAAGCCAGTTTAGCTGCAAATGGGATAACTAACATCCATATTATTGCCTATGAATTTAGAATGGGATGTCAAATCTCCTGTAGGTGTAATGTGTAGATGTCCTAATACTTTTGTCCATATAGTGTAAGCTGTAATAGGGCAGACATTTATTATATCCAGCCATTTAGGATACAAGTCTGTCTCAATGACGTCATTTGGAATTGACTCATTTAAGTTTAAACAGAGGTGCCCTTTGACTCAAGCGTATTATGGGTTGTTGCTTATTTTGGGTTGTTTTAGGACTTGATTGAGAAGGACTGCTCTAGATCAATGGCATCATTCACAATAAACCTTACTGCACATCATAGTCTTTCTGAACAATCCACATCCTTTTCAAGCCATCTTACTACAAGAGGCTAATTGTGCTTAGCTTATGCAACTTATCCTCTTTTTTTTCGCAGGCATGATTCCAGATCATGTCCCCAGCAATGATGGAGGTGGAACAAAGCAACAGCCACACTAGCTCAATTAAAAGGATGAGACGTGGGTTTGGCCCAGACAGCTGCGGTGCAAAATGTAGCATTCCAACCCTGTGGCAAGAAGGAGGCCAGGTGAAAGGTTTGGAGGTGGTGATGGGGGTTGCTTGCAATCGGCTTTTATGGTTTTGAATGATTTCCAAAGATTTTGTCCAAACCTCATATTAACAGCTGGCTGGAGAGAGAGGAAATACCTTGCACAGTTGTATATAAAAGTATCTGTCACAGAGAGCAGCCGATTTAACTCCAAGCTAACACAACTGCCAAGTTGTATTCATGCAGAAATAGCTCTTTAAAATCTTTTCTGAATATTGAAACTTTAATGCTACTTATTATTTAATAATTTCATCATTATTTAAAGGGGTTGTCCTCGATTAAAATAAGTGTCCGGATTTTTTTGTATTGTCTTTTTTCAGAAACTCTTGTCCGTAGGTGGTGTCTAGTATTGAGCTCAGCCTCGTTCACTTGAATGGATCTGAACTGAAATACCATTCACAGCCCACTGACCAGAGTGGCGCTGTTATGGGGTAAAAAAAAACACAGACCCTTTTTTATAACCACAGACAACTCCTCAAAACACTGTAATGTAACAAGCTTGTTCTTTGAACATTATGAGCTTACATAGAAAGTTCAGTAATGAACGCTATAGTATATTTTGCATTTCTGCTCATCTTATTCCCTTAACCTAGACATGCCAACCACAGAATGCATGAGCTGAAAATTACTATAATCCCTTCTGAAGTTTCCCTTAAAGATGAGAGAAAGCATTATTATAAACTATTCTATTAAAGGGAACCAAGGTCCCATCTGTAGGCAGTGTTATAGAGTTGGAGAAGCTGAACAGCTAGATTATATACATTTCTGGGAAAAGGTTCAGGATAACCTGTAACATATGGATTTAAAGACTATGTACACCTTGGAAATCGTTTTTGGTGCAACTTTCTAAATACTTTTTGTTCAAAATTATTTTTAGTTTTTGAGATACAGCTGCTTTGTATCCGGGTTCAGTGTCAGCGGGTCCTGCTTGTCTCTGACACTTAGGATTGTGCTGAAATTAATCACATCTAAGTTGATAACTTAGATGTGATCGATAACAGGTGGACCCGCTGTCACTGAACTCGTCAGTGCCGCTGACCTGACGGATTCAGGTCTCAGCGCTAGATACAGATGCTCTGTATACAGGATACAAAGCAGCTGTATCTCAAAAAGTAAAAACAATTTTTAATAAAAAGTATTTAGAAAGTTGCACCAAACACACTGATAGACATAAAAATAAAAATAGATTTCAAATGTGTACATAGCCTTTAAATCCCTGCTCACTGTGGGCTAAAGAGTCTAGTAGGCGGTCTCACTCAGTGAATGACAGCCTTTCCTACATTACTGTGCATACAGAAATAGCTAAACAATAACTGAGTAGGACCGCCCACTGGACTCTTGCCCACAGTGAGCAGGGATTTAAATCCATAACTTACAGGCTATTCTGAACCTTTTCCCATAAAACTATATATCAATCTGTTCAACTTCTCCTGTTCTAAGACATAATGCCTGCAGATGGGACAGCATGTCTGACATGACAGGTTCCGTTTATAGATAGTTAAATTATGAGTCTCCATTGTAGTTCAACCAACCGGAAAGCATCTAAAAATTTCTGCTCAGAATTTTTCATATGGTAGCTGGTTTAGACTTTTCTAGGCCTTTCAGGAGATGATCTACCTTTGTTGTTATTTATAGTGCGAGGTAGACTTCTGAACCCTGTGATGCATCATTCCCTCCCCAATTAGGTCACCAGTGAGACACTATTTTCTATTGACTAAAAACAGACATACACAAATGTCCTTCTACTTGGCTCAACAAACTCTCTGAATGACAATAGCTTGTAGATGGTCACCATTAGGTGAAGTCTTAACATGCCTCCAGACGTGATGTCATAGGGTTTCCATTTACCAAAGGGTCAGAAAAGGGGGCACCCAGCATAGCGTAATCCCTGGTTTTATTAGTGAGTTTGACAGATTGCAAAGAAATATTCACAGTAGTAATCTTTTGACCACATTTTTGGCATGATGGATAATGATCAAGGATTGTCAACCTATGTACCACTTGATATGAGATCATTTGGTGCAATGTGAGTATCACCACCAAAAGCTGTCTGCTAACCTTTACATAACGTTATATGCTAATATATTTCATCTTTTTTTCCCAGCGTCTGAAAAAAGCTATGAGAAATGATAATATTCATTCTGATATTCGCTACTCCAGATTGTCCAATATCTACTAGCCCAAGGTGCAGTGCTGCATCTCTGGTCAGTTGTGAGTCTGAGATGAAGCACTGTAGCTCGGGAAGGCGGAAATCTGCTACCGAGGAGAAGAGGATTGAAAAATGACATTTTGATCTGAAAACAAAGTTTGTAATGGTGCAGGAAATCTGTTTAAGAAAACTATGCATATGGTGTGTATTACAAGCTGCCTGTAAAGGATTTCTTGTTATTCACGTTCACTAATCATTCTTGTTTATAGGAGGTCTCCAGTATTGCGTTACTCTACTTCCAGCTGTTTATAGGTCATCTCTGCCGTGAACAGACACACATATTCCTGCCACAGCTGTAGTTATTGTTAATTCATTGTAGTTGTTTTTTTCCATGGATGTAGGACTACAGTACATTGCTGTGAAGCTGGGATGTGTTACCTGCCAGGAAGACGCATTGACCTCATAGATCTTTGTGACTTGGTCCTCACGGTCCAGTTTTCCCAGGAATCCCTTGGGTGCTGTGGTGGGGATTCCTGGAAATACTGTTCTTGGGGTCTAGGGTTAGCAGCCAGAAACATCGACGTCTTCATGAATGTTTTACCTAAGCACGTGCTTTTGTCCATAGGATTACTATTGTAGTTGTTAGTTGTTTTTAATAGATGATTTCCTCTTTTATTTTCTGTTTAGACTAAACTACATTTATATCTTTATACAGAGGTTAAAGGGTTTGTACAGGATTAGAAAAACATGGCTGCTTTTTTTTCAAAAATAGTGCCGCACCTGTCCATGGGTTGTGTGTGGTGTGCAGCTCAGCCCTATTCATTTTAATTGAGCTGAGCTGCAATACCAGATACAACCTATGGACCAGTATGGCACTGTTTCTAGAAGTAAGAAGCCATGTTGTTCCTATTCTGGACAACACCTTTCAGTATGAGCTTTAATAGAGGACAGCTGAAATTACAGGTTTTTTTGTGTGTAATACATGTCTGAATATATATCTACAAAATAATATCACAAATGGCTAGGCCAGTAGATGAAATGATGTCACAGTAACATCAGATCGTCTGCTAATGAGATATACATGGGTATTTCTGCTTAATATTATAGAAAAGGGGCATATGTTCAATATATGTTTCACTGTTGTAGTCACATGTACTTTTATCTTTCCATGCTGTGCTGAAGGTTATCATTCCATATAAGAAAGTACTTGGGCTCCTTAATAAAATATTTTTTTTAATATTTGAAAACAGACTGGGTTATTTGTTGACTAACGGTGGACTCATAAATTAAACATCTGGAAAAAATAAAAGAAAGAAAAATAACCAGTCATTTATTTTTGCAAGAATCTACAGAAACTCTCGGAATCTACAACACTCTCATGGGAAGACCATACATATCTTCTGTATGTCATGTGTCCTAGTGATGAAACTTAAAATTCTTACATTCCTCTTGAAATAACAATTATGGAGCATCTTTTCATAGAACTCTGCATTCTGATGTTCCTCAGTTATTCCTTTTGGATAGGTATGAATAAATTTACATCTGAGGGCCTGTTCACATCACCGTTGGCTTTCCGTTCTGGGGTTCCGTCTGAGGTTTCTGTCGGGTGAACCCCGCAACGGAAAGTCAAACTCAAACCACAGCTTCCGTTTCCGTCACTATTGGTATCAATGGTGACGGAAACATTGCTAATGGTTTCCGTTCGTCACCATTCCGGCAGGTTTCCGTTTTTCCGACGGAATCAATAGCGCAGTCGACTTCGCCATTGATTCCGTCGTTAAAACGGAAACCTGCCGGAATGGTGACGAACAGAAACCATTAGCAATGTTTCCGTCACCATTGATATCAATGATGACGGAAACGGAAGCTGTCGTTTCAGCTTGAATTTCCGTTGCGGGGTTCACCCGACGGAAACCTCAGACGGAACCCCAGAACGGAAAGCCAACGGTGATGTGAACAGGCCCTCAGATGTAAATTTATTCATACCTATCCAAAAGGAATAACTGAGGAACATCAGAATGCAGAGTTCAAACTCTGGAGACGCTGTACCGTATATTTTCATATTTCAGTTTAGGCGGCCACAGATTTGGCACGATTTTGTATTTGCTGTAAAAGCAGAATGAGCTATACAGAAGAGAAAAAAAATATGAGTGCAAATATAAAGAACCAGTCTCTGTTGCTTAACCCCTTAAAGTCCAAGTCATTTATTTATTTATTTTTCATTTTTCACTCGCCGCCATAACTTTTTTATTTTTACGTCAATGGAAGGTGTGTGGAGTATATTATTATTTGCGGGAGGAGTTGTAGTTTTTATTGCCACCATTTAAAGTATCATATAATGGGTGAATTGGAAAAAACTGTGATTCCTCCATGTTTTTTTTTATTTAGTTTTTACTGTATTTATATATTTACCTTATCTTAAGGTAATAGTAGATTTAACATCTAATTTTACCTTAAGATAAGGTAAATATATACAGCCCCAGAACCAAGCTCAGTACATATATACAGCCCCAGAACCAAGCTCAGTACATATATACAGCCCCAGAACCAAGCTCAGTACATAAATACAGCTCCAAAACCAAGCTCAGTACATAGCGTATTTTTTGGACTATAAGGCGCAGTTTTTAGCAAGAATAAATCTTGCTATAAAAGTCCCTGCGTCTTATACTCGGCAGTCAAGGGACCCGGCAGCGCCGGGCGCCCTGACCTCTCCATACTTAACCCCATCCTGACCCGTGATGTCCCGGCACATCATGGAGCGGGAAGGGGATGATATATGGAGCAGGCTCACGCGCTGAGCCTGCTCTATACACTGCAGGTGTCAGCTTCTGACACGCTGCTCTAACGGCCGTTTAACTAGTTAAATGCCGCAGTCAATAGCGACCGCGGCATTTATAGTGGTTTTCCCATGAAGAACATTTATGACATATCCACAGGATATAACAAAAATGCACTAGCGGGCACCGCACATATATTGCCACATACCCTTGAAGACTACAGTAGAAGGGGCGGAGAACACACACACGGATATGTATATGGCAAAAAAGTCTATAGACATGAAAGATATAATAAAGAATATAAAGTTATTGACAAAAAATAAGGATATGTCATAAATGTCAGATAGATGCGGGTCCCACCTCTGACCGCATCTATCTCTAGAACGGGGCCCCCTAAAGCCCGTTCTATCTTACCCGGCTCTGCTGTCTTCCGGCCACTTCCTGGTTACATGGTCGAGTTCCGGAAAAAGCGTAACTCGCTGAGCTACGCAGTTTCCGTGACTCCCATAGAACTGAATAGTATTTACGGAAACAGTTTATCATGCTACGCTGCTTCTGTAACTGCCATTCACTACTATGGGAGTTACGAAACCAGCGTAGCTCAGCGAGTTACGCTGTTTCCGTAACTCATCCATGTATTGCAGTGTATTGTACAATTGATCTAAAGATCGCTGGTTCAAGTCCCCTAGGGGAACTAATAAATTGTGTAAAAAAAAAAAAAGTTAGATACATTTTCAGAAGTGTAAAAAATGTTTACAAGTTAAAAAAAACACCTTTTCTCATTTTTTCCCCAAGCACAATGTAAAAATAAAAAAATAATCCAAAAATTGGTATCACTGCATCCGTAAAAGTCTGAAACTATTACAATATAGCATTATTTGACTCACACAGTGAACGGCGTAAACAAAAAATTTTTAACCCCAGAATCGTTGTCTTTTGGTCACTATATGAAACAAAAAGTGATAAAAAAAAAATCGTATGTACCAAAAAAATGGTGCTAATAAAAACTACAGCTCGTCCCGCAAAAACTAAGCCCTCACACCGCTCAAACGATGGAAAAATATAAGTTATGGCTCTCAGAATGTGGTGAAACTGAATTAATTATTTTTTTAACCAATAGTTTTTTCTTTGTAAAAGAAGTAAAATATTACATTTTTTCCTATTTTCTGTTGTCTAAAACCTGGGTGCGTCTTATAGTCAGGTGTGTCTTATAGTATGAAAAATACGGTATATACAGCACCAGAACCAAGCTCAGTACATAAATACAGCACCAGAACAAAGCTCAGTACATAAATACAGTACCAGAACAAAGCTCAGTACATATATACAGCACCAGAACAAAGCTCAGTACATAAATACAGCTCCAGAACAAAGCTCAGTACATATATACAGCACCAGATCAAAGCTCAGTATATAAATACAGCACCAGAACAAATCTCAGTACATATGTACAGCACCAAAACAAATCTCAGTACGTATATATACACAATGCCGGAACCAAGCTCAGTACATATATACAGCACCAGAACAAAGCCCAATACATAAATACAGAACCAAAACCAAGCTTAGTACATGAATGCAGCACTAGAACCAAGCTCATTACATATATACAGCACAAGAACCAAGCTCACTACATATATACAGCACAAGAACCAAGCTCACTACATATATACAGCACTAGAACCAAGCTCAGTACATATATACAGCACCACAACCAAGCTCAGTACATATATACAACACCAGAATCAAGCACAGTACATATACACAGCCCATTTCTGCAGGGTTTGCTGCTTAGATGTCTTCGGCACCTAGCTTTTCCAACATTTCCGCACCTATAAACGTAGATAAAATTTTCATGGTGCTACACTCTATGCCCCTGAATATAATAGTAACACACACTTTGCACCTGATAGCACCATCCTCTGTCCCCATTAAGTAAATTGTGTCAAACACTGTAAAGTAAAACACCACACACACTAACAATGCCCCATGTACATCGCGCCAGTCACAATGCCCCCTCTTGATAGCGCGTCACAATGACACCTGTAAATAGCGGCAGTCGCAGTGACACCTGTAAATAGCAGCAGTTGCAATGCCCCTGTAGATAGCACCAGTCACAATGACAGCTGTAGATAGCCCAAGTCACAATGCCCCCTATAGATAGCGCCAGTCACAATTCCCCCTATAGATAGCGTCAGTCACAATGACACCTGCAGATAGCGCAAGTCACAATGGCACCTGTAGATAGCGCCAGTCACAATGGCATCTGTAGATGGCGCCAGTCACAATGCCCTCTGTAGATAGTACCAGTCACAGTGCCCCCTGTAGATAGCGCCAGTCACAATGAAACCTGTAGATAGCGCCAGTCACAATGCCCCCTGTAGATAAAGCCAGTCACAATGCCCCCTATAGATAGCGCCAGTCACAATGCCCTCTGTAGACAGTGCCAGTCACAATGCCCTCTGTAGACAGTGTCAGTCACAATCCCCTCTGTAGATAGAGCCAGTCACAATGCCCCCTGTAGATAAAGCTGGTCACAATGCCCCTTGTACATATTGCCCCCTGAAGACATTGCCGAATGTAGATATTGCCCAGTGTAGCTAACGCCCCCTATAGATATTGCCCCTAATGCTGCCCACAGAAAAAAAGAAAAACATTCTCACCTGTTCCCATTCCCGCACCGTCCTCCAGTGACACAGTACTGGTCAGACAACAGGCAGCGTCATCCAGTGTAACAGGACAGTCAGCGTGATGACGTTATCGTGCCGACTGCGTCATTGTTAAAGCGCCGAATAGCGAGGCAGGAACTAATAGTTCCCGTCTCGCCAGCGCTTTAGTAATCAATTGGGGGAGAGGTCCGGCTTCTCCCCGGTTCTCTGAATGGCTGTAATTTTAAAAACCGATTCCAGAGCACAGGGGCAAACCTCGGCCTCCTTTCATTCTCAGAGCCTGGGCACGTGTCCATATTGCCCTCATTATAATCCGCCCCTGACCATTCCCCTGGTTAATGAAGTATGTCCCTACACGTGCTGACACTGTCCAATCTGTGGAGACTGTGCCACATTTTGTAGGGACACACCTATTGACAAGTGGAATGGTAACGCCCATTTATCAATATATGATAAAATATAGTATACACTGCGTCGCACCTCTGTTATCATCTGTGCCTTTAGCTTCCTTGACCTCGTGAAAAAAATAAAAAAAATTTGAACAATGTTTAATCACCCACACACTAAATGTTTAATTAAAAAAAAAAAAAACATGTTTTTCGGGCAACACCATGCCTTTAACTTGGCTCGGCTCAGTCAGGTGTGTATGTTTATTATCAAGTTGCTGCTAGACACTTCTAACAGAAGATTGTCTTCAATCAGAACAAAAGGATCACGCATAGTTAGGAAACAGATAAACAATATATGGAGTAACACTGTTCATTTATTCATGTAGGCTACGTAGAATTAGACACTATATGGAGCAACATTGTTCCATATTGTATATAGAGCAGCATTCATGAAGGTTACATAGGATTTGGTCAAAAGTAAAGACTGTCCTTCAAAAAGAGGACACTTGGGAGGTATGAATTATTATTGTAAATTACACAGCATTAAGGGAAACATAAAGGAACCCTAATGTTTTAAAGGACATGTGTTGCCAGCAAAACATGTTTTGTTTTTTTTAGTTAAACAGTTAGTGTATAGGTGATTAAACATTGTTCTAATTTTTTATTTTTTTTCTCGAGTCAGGAAATATTATAAATTGGATTCAATTTATAATATTTCCCATCACTGGTTACTAGATGGAGCCATTCCCAAAATTGCAGCATTGCATGTCGTAAAGCAACCACATTGCTTTATGCTGCAAAATTGGGTAAAAATCCCTCGCTCTAGTGAGCTCTCAGAATCCCCCCCTCCTTTATCCTGGCTAGTGCCGGGAGAAATGAGGGGTTTGAACACTGTGTGTCGCCATTTTTTGAGCTAACACACAGTGTAGAAGGTTAACATACAGTAGTAAACACACTGAAACACGAACATACATAGAAATAACTTACCTGCTCCAGTCGCCGCCGCTCCCTCCGGTCCATCCGCTCCGTCTGCTGCCGCTGCTCCATGTGCACAAGTCCGGAAGCCGCGACCGGAAGTAGTAATCTTACTGTCCGGCCGCGACTTCCGGTCCACAGGAAAATGGCGCCGGACGGCGCGCATTTCAAATTGAACTGTGTGGGAGCGGCGCATGCGCCGTTCCCACACAGCGGCGTACACGATAGTGGATGGAACGGCCCCGTTCACAGTCCCTATGAGACTGGAGCTGCCGTATTCCATGTCTGTATGTGTCGTTAATCGACACATACAGAAATGGAAAAAAAAATGGCAGCCCCCATAGGGAAGAAAAAGTGTAAAAATAAAAAAAAGTAACACACAAACACACAAATTAATCCAAACGTTTTTAATAAAGCACTAACATCTTTAACATATTAAAAAAAAATTTGGGGTGACACTGTTCCTTTAACCATGCAGGGGTGGACACTGACAACAAAGGGCCCCTGTACAAGAAGTGTGTCTGGGCCCCTGTTCCTTTAATGGCAACAAAGCTACACAAAGATTTAATATGTCCCGTATATATATATATATATATATATATATATATATATATACACACATACACACACACACACACACACACTTATACATACATATACAGGGCATTCGGAAAGTCTTCAGACCCTTTCACTTTTTTCACATTTTGTTATGTTGAGGCCTTGTGCTAGAATAAAAAAAAAATCCACGTTTTTCTACATCAATTATGATGAAACCAAGATTGAACTTATTTGCCTCAATTCTAAGTGTCAAGACTGGAGGAAACCAGGCACTGCTCGTGACCTGCCCAATACCATCCCTACAGTAAAGCATGGTGGTGGCAGCATCATGCTGTGAGAGTGTTTTTCAGCGGCTGAGACAGATAGACTGGTCAGGTGTGAGGAAAAGATGAATGGAGCAAAGTACAGCAATATTCTTAATGAAAACCTGATCCAGAGTTCTCTGGACCTCAGACTGGGCCAAAGATTCACCTTCCAACAAAACAATGATCCAAAGCACACAACCAGGGCTGGCATTAGGATAGATGGCGCCCTGTGTGAAATTATCTTTCGGCGTCCCACCCATCATAAAAAAAATGCCCCATAAAAAAAGTATAATGCCCCACACAGTATAATGCCCCTTTAGTGCCCCACATACAGTATAATAATATTTAATAATATAATATAACCCTGTCAAGGACACAATATTTTGTCCTCTAATTGTGCCCACACAGTATTATGCCCCCTAAGGGCCACACACAGTATATTGCCCCCTGTAGAACCCCTACACAGTATAATGTCTGCTTAGTGTCCCCCAGACAGTATAATGCCCCCCTCCCCTGGCTGCCACACACAGCCCCCACCTTGTAGATAGTGCCCCCCGGTAGATTGTGCCATACAGCCTCCCTGTAGACAGTGCCATACATCCCCCCGCCTCCCCTTGTAGATCGTTCAATACAGCCCCCCCCCCGCCGCAACCTTGTAGACAGTGCTCCCAAACAAAAAAAATTGTACTCACCTAGGCCTCGTTCCGATGACAAACTGAGCTGCTCCACGACGGGATCCTTGCTTAGGCCGGCATGATCCTGTAGCCTAGTACAGAGTTTCGCAAACTTTTCGGACCCGAGGCACCACTGGAAAAATAAAATTTCCTCAGGGTGTCTCTCTGATGCGCGATGTGCTGTGGGGGGGAGCGTGGGGGGAGAATATCTCCCCTTCTCCCTCTTAAGATTTCTCTATACCTCTCCTCTCCCCCTCCCCCTCCCCCCCTCTCTCACCTATGTTCCTCTACTCTGTCTACCCTTTGTCTACTTTCCTACTTGGACCTATCGGTACTAAGAATTGTCAGAGATGTGGGTATGGAGGAGCGGATGAGGGTGTAATACTGATATTCTTTTCTTGCTATATTAAGGCTTGGAGTATATCGACCGCGCAATGATGGGAGGACTTTGATTGTATATTTACTTATTGTTGTTGGAATATAGGTTGAAATGTCCAGCCCTCGTGGGCTTTTTCTGTACCCATGGCAGCCCCCCCTTTTTTCTTTTTCTGTATCCCCATTTCTTTTCTTGAAAATAAAAATTTGAAATAAAAAAAAAAAAACATTTCCTCAGGGCACCCCTACCAAAATTTTTGGGAGAAAAACAGAAAACGGCTAAAAACAAGCACTACACTCTTAGGCTGGGTTCACACGACCTATTTTCAGACGTAAATGAGGCGTATTTTGCCTCGTTTTACGTCTGAAAATACAGCTACAATACGTCGGCAAACATCTGCCCATTCATTTGGGTTTGCCGATGTATTGCCGACGTACTGTGCCGACGACCTGTCATTTACGTGTCGTCATTTGACAGCTGTCAAACGACGACGCGTAAGTTGACTGCCTTGGCAAAGAAGTGCAGGGCACTTCTTTGCAACGTAATTTGAGCCGTTCTTCATTGAAGTCAATGAAGAGCAGCTCAAGATTACGAGCTTCAAAGACGCCTCGCATAATACGAGGAGGAGCTTTTACGTCTGAAACGAGGCAGCTGTTTTCTCCTGAAAACAGTCTGTCTTTTCAGACGTAAAAGACAGTTCACGTGTGTAAATACCCTTAGGGTATGTTCACACAGCGTTTTTGTAAGGCGAAAAAAGGCTGCCTCAAAATTCCTCAAGGAATTTTGAAGCAGATTTTGAATTGACAGCGTTGTTTGACCTTTTCTTTTGCGTTGTTTTTAAGCCGTCGAAGCTAATGCAAAAGACGCAGGCAAAAAAGCACTCCAAACGGGCGCCTCAGGTATTTTCTGCCTCCTATTAATTTCAATTGGAGCTCAAAGGTGGAAACCACTTGAAGAACATCAGCCCCCCACTCACAGTAAAATTACCATCAGCCCCCCCACTCACAGTAAAATGACCATCAGCTCCCCACTCACAGTAAAATGACCATCAGCCCGTCAGTCACCGTAAAATGACCATCAGCCCCCCCACTCACAGATTCCCTTTGTAGGTAGTGCCACAAAGCCCCATGTAGATAGTGCCACACAGCCCCTTGTAGCAAGTGCCACACAGCCCCCTGGTGGGTAGTGCCACACATCCCCCTGGTGGGTAGTGCCACACAGCGCCCTTGTAGGTAGTGCCACACAGCGCCCTTGTAGGTAGTGCCACACAGTCCCCCTGTAGGTAGTGCCATACAGCCCCCTTGTAGGTAGTGGCACACAGCCCACAGCCCCCTTGAAGATAGCACCCCCCCCTTCCTGTAGATCGCGCCACTGTAGCTCCCTGAAGGAGCGGAATCCCCCTGTGGCCGGGGATTCCGCTTCTGGAGCGCTCCACTTTATGTCCCTGTCCACATATGGACAGTGACATCAGGGGCAACTTTTGAAGCAGAATCCCCGTCCACAGCGTTGCTGACGCTATGACTGGGGATTCCACTATATACAAGTCAGTCACAAATCAGGCACTTAACACACACACTAAACGCATGTTGTGAACACGGTAATCTCATATTAGACATGTCACACAGACGTGTACAGACACTGCTACTATACTACACATCAAAACCACAAAAAAGGCCATACTTACTAGGTAGGTGGGTGGGTGAAAACCCGTTCCCATCAGGACGCAGACGGGTCAAAGAATGCTGCAAAAGGAGTGTGCATTAAATAGTGATAGCCCCTCCCACTAGTCTTGAGGGGAGTGGCGAACTAAGTGCTCAAAGGTGTGCGATAAATGAGTGTCAGTGTAGTGCTAGGGTGTGAATGGATGGTAAAAAATAAATATGTATGTATGAAAGTGTCAGAACTGTGTAATAATGTAATAAAAATAAATAAATAAATAAATGTGATGAATAGGGGTCAGTGCTGTGAATAGTACATGGGGTGTCAGTACTATGTGTAATACGTGGAGGGATAACGTGCTGGTCGTCAGGCATGGTGTATCTTGCCGAATAACAGCCTATTTGTAACGCCGCTAGTGTTAGCTAAAGCGGGCTGCTCTGCATTCCAAACCAAACGCCAGCACATCATGCCCTCCCAGCATATAAGACCCGGCTGCGTCCTGAAAAAATGTGTAGTATACGTAGTAAGAAATATCCATGAAACATGGGGTATTAGTTGTTATACATATAGTTGTTATACATATAGGACACAGTCCGCACACTCACATTATATTAGACGCATTTAGGTGCAACGAGGGCGTTACCATTGCACCTAAATGCTCTTACGTCGCACCCCAGTTCAACCCCCCTCCCTCCTTTCTTAGGGTATGTTCACACGGCCAAATTACGGACGTAATTCGGGTGTTTTACGCCTGGAATTACGTCCGAAATTACGGCTTGAATGCGTTGACAAACATCTGCCCATTGAAAGCAATGGGCTGACGTTTTTCTGTTCACACGAGGCGTATATTTACTCGTCGCTGTCAAAAGACGGCGCGTAAATAGACGCCCGCACCAAAGAAGTGTCCGGTCACTTCTTGGGACGTAATTGGAGCCGTTATTCATTGACTCCAATGAAAAGCAGCGCCAATTACGTCCGTAATGGACGCGGCATTCAAGCGCCTGCACATGCCGTTACGGCTGAAATGACGGGGCTGTTTTCTCCTGAAAACAGCCCCGTAATTTCGGCCATAACGGACGTGCACGTGTGAACATACCCTTACATTCATTGACAGGGGCCAGACAGCGTAATCGGCGCGTTCATGCCTGGCCCCGTCCCTGCTCTTTACTAGGCGCATGCGCAGTATGATTTTTCTGCTAGATGTTCTAACCAGCACTGCTGCGCATTCGCAGCGTCCCTGCTCTTTATTCGGTGCATCCGCAGTAGTGGCGATTAGAACGTCGAGCATAAAGATTGTACTGCACATGTGCTGAGTGAAGAGTTGGGACGCGCGCGTTACAGATAGTACGGGACCAGGCATGAACGCGCCGATAACGCTGCCTGGCCCCTGTCAATCAATGTAAGAAGGGAGGGGGGTTGAACTGGGGAGTGATGCAAGAGCATTTAGGTGCAATGGTAACGCCCTCAGTACACCTAAATGCTCATTAGCATAAACGTAATAAAACGTATTTCTCTACAGAGGAAGCAGTCAGCAGAAAATGAAAATAAACGCTAGAAACAGGTTAGTCTCCTCCACAATACCATGTTACTAGTTTAACTCAGACATTCTGGTGATAGACTATCTTTAAAGCATATTAGGTAGTTTCATAATTGTGTTTCTGTGTGTAGGGATATTTAGTTCATGGGCAGATATTTAATAAGTTAGGCAAACATTAGACACCACCTCCTGACGAAGCCTTGGTGAAACACGCGTCATGTCTGTGGTGGGGTCCTGTGACTGGTCCTTATTGGCGTGGGTTATTTAGACGTTATACTCAGTGGTATATCTATAGGGGTCGCAGTGGTCGCAATTGCGACCGGGCCCCGAAGCCACACCACATCAATAAAAAGTTACTATAGTAACTGACAGTACTTACCCGCCTGGTTCCGGAGCGCAGCGGAGGTCCTGACGTCACAGAGCTGTGCGCCGCGCTCAAAATCCTGACCCTGGATAGAGTCAGAACAGGACCTCCGCTGCGGCTGAAGAGGAGTGTACGTTTAATATCCCTGTCTGCTAATACTGATAGGTAGGGGTCCGACTCCCGAGACCACGCCAATCAGCTGTTTTGAAGGGGCCGCAGCGCTCGTACGAGAGCTGCTTCCCCTTCATTCCGGTCACTTGCTCACACTGTGAATCCGTGTCGGTGACTCACAGTGTGAGCAAGTGAGGGAAATGAAGGGGAAGCAGCTCTCATACAAGCGCTGTGGCCCCTTCAAAACAGCTGATTGGCGGGGTCCCGGGAGTCGGACCCTGACCCATCAGCTATTGATGGCCTATCCTGAGGATAGGCCATCAATGTTTAGGGACTGGACAACCCCTTTAAGCCTACAATGTAGCAGGCTTAGAGGGCCCATGAGACAGGATCACAGATTGTGTGATGCTGTCTGCTGGGTCCTGTATCTAAGCCAATCACATGGTAGGCTTAGATACAGTGTCCAACAGACAGTATCACATATGGGCCCTGTATCTAAGCCTACCACATGTGTTACTAGCCGTTTTTTCTGTGTTTGTGTTTTTTTTTACAGGTTCGGATGCGAGGACAGCTTTGTTTATTATCAATAAAATGGTTAATGAGGGTTGTGTGTGAGGGTTTTTTATTTCAATAAAATATTTTTTCTATGTTTTTTTTAAACTTTATTTCTACCACCTCAGTAATGGCTGCTGGCTGATTGACAGCGTCCATTACTAAGGCGGGGCTTAGTGTTAGCCGGTGCAGAGGCTAACACTAACCCCCATTATTACCCTGGTACCCACAGCGACCAGGGGTGCCGGGAAGAGCCGGGTACGATCCAGTACTTGACCATCTGTAGTGATGGTTGGATACTAGGGCAGCCGCAGTCTGGTATTATCAGGCTGGGAAAGGCTAGAAACAGCGGCCCTTCCCCCCCTCGGTAATGCTAGCCTGCTGCTGCTTTATTGTATCTGGCTGGTTATGAAAAACCCACGTCATTTAAAAAACAAATAATAATAATTGTAAGGAACGATACTACAAGCCTGCGGCCGCCCCAGTGCCCGACCATCAATATAAATGGTTGGGTACTGGTTCGTACCCGACTCTTCCCTGTACCCCTGGTGGCGGTGGGTACTGGAGTCATAATGGGGGTTAGTGTTAGGGTATGTTCACACGCAGTGACCAAAAACATTTGAAAATACGGAGCTATTTTCAGGCGAAAACAGCTCCCGATATTCAGACGTTTTTGTAGCAACTCGCCTTTTTCGCGGCGTATTTTACGGCCGTTATTGGAGCTGTTTTTCAATGGAGTCAATGAAAAACAGCTCCAAAAACGTCCCAAGAAGTGACATGCACTTCTTTTCCGCAGGCGTCTTTTTACGCGCCGTATTTTGACAGTGACACGTAAAATGACACCTCGTGGGAACAGAACACCGTTAATCCCATTGCAAGCAATGGGCAGATGTTTGTAGGCGTAATGGAGCCGTTTTTTCAGGCGTAATTCAAGGCGTAAAATTATGTCTGAAAACACTGCGTGTGAACATACCCTTAGTCTCCGCACCAGCATAACATTAAGCCCCGCCTTAGTAATGGACGCTGTCAATCAGCCAGCAGCTATTACTAAGGTGGTAATAATAAAGTTTAAAAAAATACAAGGACATAGAAAAAATATTTTATTGAAATCAAAAAACCCACACAACTCTCATTAACCATTTTATTGAGAATAAAAAAAATGCTGTCATTGAAGTAGTCCTCGTATCCGAAGTAGTCCAACCACCGAACCTGTAAAATAACACAAACACACTAAAATAATTAGTAACACATAAAGCAAAACAATTATTATTCTTACCTTTCCTGGTTCCAGCGCTGGAGCCGCAATGTCAGCGAGCTGGTCCCTATATCTAATCCTATCATGTGTGATACTGTCTGTTGAGCTACTGTATCTGTACCCATTAGCCTTTAGCTACGCCCCTGGTTATACAGTACAGGCTGGACCCGGCAGAATGCCATAGGGGGAGGCCACCATGATCAGGGATGTTAGGAAGGGAAGGAGTTAAGGAGTTAGGTGGGGGTGGTTAGGAGGGGGTGTATGTGAGTGGGGCGAGGTCAGGTTACTTAAGGGTAGGAGAGAGGAAGGCGTCGCCATCTTTAGTAACAACACAGGGAAGCATGTCCCAACCTCACTCCCAAAATGTTGTGTTCATCTGTGTGACTATTTTGGTATTTTGCTTTGTTGCTCGTTGTTTTTGTTTTTCCACAGGTACCGGAGGATGCTGTGGAACAGTTTTGCAATGTCGCAGCAGTTGTATGGCGGATTGGGGGTCCTTGGAGTTGGTGGTAAATTACTGTGGGGGGGGGATTCATAGGGGGTATGGTCCCTCCCAAATTTATTATGGTTGGTAGTCTGGTCAATTTGGGCTCCTGCTGGGTGGTGTCCTGGGGAGTGGTCAATGTGGGCTCCTGCTGGGTGGTGTCCCGGGGAGTGGTTGCGGTTGAGGTCAGCCAACTGCAGGTATAACGGTGCCCCTGAGCCAGTAGGGTGACGGCTGGGAATAAAATACTATGCAGGTGGGCTGTTTCGTGACAGACTTTTGTAACTCCAAGGACTCCCCTTCCATTGTTATGATTATTATTTGTAAATTGTTGTTCTTGATGTTTGTTTGTAAATAAAATGGCTGCTGTGGCCAAATTTATCCAACCCAAGTGTCTGAGTCTTACTAGAGGGACGACGGGGGGGTTGGAAAAGGTATGGCCGTTAATGGGGAAGGTGAGTAGGTGAAGCCACATGTGTACGCACTCTACAGTCCCCTGATCATGTGTGTGTATTGTGTACTGGGGGATAATTGTGCCTTATTGATACACTTATATAGTACTCAAATATCTACTGATCATTACCATTAGGGCTGATTCAGACGAACGTGACGTTTTTGCGCATGGAAAAAACGCTGCGTTTTGCGTGCGCAAAAGGCACTTGACAGCTCCGTGTGCCCTGTTCATATGGATGCGCGGCTGTGTGCTTTTCGCGCAGCCGCCATCTTTATGACACTCCGTTTGGATGTTTGTAAACAGAAAAGCACGTGGTGCTTTTCTGTTTACATTCATTCTTTTACTGTTATTGCGCGAATAACGCTTGTCCCACGGAAGTGCTTCCGTGGGGCATGCGTGATTTTCACGCACCCATTGACTTCAATGGGTGCGTGATGCGCGAAAAACGCCGACACATAGAACATGTCGCGAGTTTTACGCAGCGGACTAACACTGCGCAAAACTCATGGACTGTTTGCACTGCCCCATAGACTTCTCTAGGTCCGCGCGAGCCGCGTGAAAACCACGCGGCCGGCACGGACGCAAAACACGTTCGTCTGAATCCGCCCATAGCTTGTTCACATTGCTTTCCACAGTCTTATTATACTTCTCTCAAACATACATTTATATATGCGCTGTATGTAAGGGGCCTTGACACAGTCTGCACATCCAGGTCTTCCACCTTCTGTTTCTTTCTCCTTTTTTTATGAACTTCTTGCTGGTTTTCACTCATTTATGTATATTTTATAATGTATGATCAAATAAAGATTTATTGTATTTTTATAAACATATCATGGTCGAGTTTTTCGAGGTTTTGATTTAAGCATTTTGGACCTTTTATTGATATGGGTTTTTGTTAGGTTTTCTAGCTATACAAGGAACAAACATCACCATATGTTACTGAACAAAACCCAGTATACCAAAGCCAATACTACTAATAATACCACTATACAAGGGACAAACAATACCGCCACATCATGACCACATATTACCACCATATAGTGGTATATACTAGTTCTACACCGGAGCTCTGCAGACAATATAAGTCAGGGGTAAGCAATCTTTTTTGTACAGCTTGATGATTTAAAAAAAAATTAAAAATTAAAGATTAAATACTCATTGTGCCATGCAGTACATGAAAGTCATATAACACAAACTGATTTCTTTAGTGAAATGTTACACAAGCGCTGTGCGGTCCCTTGCCTTGAAGGAACCAGTGATGTCAGGCGTACACTAGAGCCATTAAGGGGTTGTCCATGACTGGACAACTGATGACCAGTCCCCAGGTTAGGTCATCAGTATATGATTGATGCGGGTCCGACACCCACACCAATCCGCCACTTTGCCTGCCTCCGGCGCCGGCTGTTTTGAACGGTATGCAGTAGTTGGAGTCGAAAGCAGAAGGCTCCGACAACTGCATAAAGGCCGTTCTACGGAACTGTATGTCTGCTCCTATTCACTTGAATAGTACAGCGTACCTGGGACCATAGTATGATGACAGATCCACTTTATTGTACTTACCTGCTTCATTTTGAACATGTTTCTTATTTTAGCAAATTCCTGCTAACTACAAACTGCTGGCTGCAGGATACAGCAGTCTGTAGTCAGTTAATGGACCCCAAACTGCAGACTGGTGTAAAATCATTTTTGCCTTTAGTCATAAGTAATACATTCAGAAAGCAATGATTTTGATTAATATTTTGTTACAAACTCTGGATTGTGGTGGATCAATGATGGATCCCATTTATAAACATGGGATTTCTACTGATCCCAAAATGCATCTTTAGTCCCGCTAGAATCTTATTGAAAATAAATAAAGGATAAAATAAAGGGATTCATCACAATCAATTACAATTTGTTTTCTAATCATTAAGGTAATTAAACAACAGATTGGTTAGGTTGTGTCCAAGATGACATCAGTTTGCATCAGTTTTTCAATTTGGTCAATCCCTACTTGTTATTAGGGCCTCTAGATAATAAGCTGATCACAAAGTGTCCCCAGTTATAATCTGTGGGAAAACTTGGCAATAAATGTTCAATTTCCCTGCAGCGCCACCACAAGAGAAATTAAGCATTACACAGTGCCCATTGATTGTCTGCATAACACAGGACAGGTCCTCCAGAGCGAGAGGTGCTCTTTGTAACCGCTCCCCACTCTGGCCTAGAGAGGAGGATATTGAACAGAGCCCCCCCCCCCTTTATTAACTGAGAATTCCCCAATAGGGTGTATAAAATGGGTTTTCTAAACCGGAAAAAATGGACAAGCCCTTTAAGTGGGAAAAAGACAGCCCATATCCGTCCCCATCGCCTCCCAAATTACTGGGATTGAAAAATTGGTAAAATTAATTTTTTAAGCTTCTTACTGATTTGACAAACCATTTTAAAATGTTAAAATTCTGTCTGGAAGCAGATGACACTAGGGGAAGTTTACTTCATATGGATTAATTATTAAATTCAATGGAATCTTTATAGATTTGTAGGCAGTAAGCTCTCCCTAGTGGTGATTATGTTGAAAGATGCACTATGTAACAGTAACATGATCATCCAAAACAAAACGAGCCACTATACACATATTTGATAGTATTCGAAAATCCAAAACAGGGGCCATTTAGGCCATATCCTAATTTGTCCAAATCCCGTCCATTCTAGATATAATGCGTCATTTTAGGGACCAGAAATGTGGACTGTTGGAAGGTAAATATATATGGTCAACATTTTAAAGTCTAGTTTTGAAAAGGTGGAAATTCAGGAGTGAGTTAGTTTCAATATCCCTATATCATTCACACAGATGTCCAGGAAGCTGTCAGACATGGCAGACATTATGACAGATAAAGCAGCCCCGAAAGTGTAAGGACCTCATATATCTCGGAAACCTAGTTAACGGACGTCAAATCTGAACATTTACATATAAAGTGGATGTTGTTTTACAATTTACTGTATTTTATACTGTATAAAAGTGACAACAAATGTGAGTGTGTTAAGGATCTGCCAGGCACAGCTTCTGTATCCACGCCCATAGGTAATCAGTCTGCACTTGCTTCTATACAACCAAAAGCGAACAAAAAAGGGACATAGCCCTAAGAATGATAGTCAACTATATAATATAGAAAAATGAACAATCTTTATTAAGAAAAAATACAACAATAATCACAGAATATAAAACACGAATGGACCACATAAGGAGATAAAAACAGTACGGTCAGATGAAAAAGACCAAAAACGTACAGAGTCAGCCAACCTAGGGAAGTCAAAAAACCACTCAAATGACCCACAGGGAAATGATCGTGTATGTGGAATGGCAATGCCCAGATGTAAAAAGAAATAAGGAGAAGATGACTATACATCTAATGCAGAGTATCTAAACATCAGATAAATATGAGTGGGCTATAAAGAATCTCTGCACAAAATCAGGGCAGGGTAGACCTGTAGTAGTGTGTAGAAAGACAGAGATAATATCATGCAACAAACCAGGATGTACACATACCCTGAGACATGGTGGGGAGCGGAACAGACGACCCAAAGGGAAGGATGAAAGATGAAAGATGCATCTTTCATCCTTCCCTTTGGGTCGTCTGTTCCGCTCCCCACCATGTCTCAGGGTATGTGTACATCCTGGTTTGTTGCATGATATTATCTCTGTCTTTCTACACACTACTACAGGTCTACCCTGCCCTGATTTTGTGCAGAGATTCTTTATAGCCCACTCATATTTATCTGATGTTTAGATACTCTGCATTAGATGTATAGTCATCTTCTCCTTATTTCTTTTTACATCTGGGCATTGCCATTCCACATACACGATCATTTCCCTGTGGGTCATTTGAGTGGTTTTTTGACTTCCCTAGGTTGGCTGACTCTGTACGTTTTTGGTCTTTTTCATCTGATCGTACTGTTTTTATCTCCTTATGTGGTCCATTCGTGTTTTATATTCTGTGATTATTGTTGTATTTTTTCTTAATAAAGATTGTTCATTTTTCTATATTATATAGTTGACTATCATTCTTAGGGCTATGTACCTTTTTTGTTCGCTTTTGGTTGTCTACTTGTAATAAGGGACCCCTTTTCATGCCATTGCTTTGGTCGAGGTTTGTGTAGGTTTTTCAATTGCACTTGCTTCTATGTCTGTGAGACTGACTCCATCTTCCACCACTCAGGATGGCAGGCTTAGGAGTAGGAGAGCCTATCACAGCCTGGCCAGACGGAGCTAGCTCCCGCCCTCTGTCTATTTATACCTGCCTTTCCTGTTCCTCCTTGCTTGTGATTCTTCTCTGCTGGTTTCCTGGCCCTGCTGCAGCTTCTTGAACTACTTGTCGCTGCTTCGTATTGACCCTGGCTTACTGACTACTCTTCTGCTCTGCGTTTGGCACCTCGTACTCTCCTGGTTTGACTCGGCTCGTTTACTACTCTTGTTGCTCACGGTGTTGCCGTGGGCAACTGCCCCGTTTCCCAT